>NC_086100.1:95857469-96457469 GCF_963921235.1 Mobula hypostoma | reverse complement strand
ACTGATGATCTCACCTGGACTGTACACACCAGCTTTGTGGCAAAAAAAGCACCATAGCATCTCTTCCACCTCAGGCAACTGAAGAAGTTCGGCATGGGCCCCCAAATCCTCAAGACCTTCTACAGGGGCACCATTGAGAGCATCCTGACTGGCTGTAGTGATTGCGCAACCACCAACTGCGACTCCAGCCTTGAACTCCAGGCCGGGTCTTTATGTGCTGCTGTTGTGACTCCCGTCTCCCCTTCCCCCACCACCACTCCGCAGCCCCGTCTTCCTCAGATCCCACCGTCAGCTCCTGGGCCCTCAGAGGCTCCATCTTCCTCTCACCCCAACCCTCCCCTCTCCATTGACACCACCAGCCTCCCCCCTCCCCCCCTCTGATCCCAGCTCTCATCCGTGCCGGGTCTTTACCATGCCCTCCGACCTTCAGCTGTCGGAAGCAGAACGCTCTGTTCTCAGTAAGGGCCTCACCTTTGTCCCCCTTCACCCACACCTCAGTGAGTTCCGTGTTCGCCACGATGCGGAACTTTTCTTCCGCCGTCTCCGTCTCCGAGCCTACTTCTTCGGCAAGGACTCTTCCACCCCCACCGATGACCCCTTCTCCCGTCTTCAACCCTCCTCTTCTTCATGGACACCCCGCTCTGGTCTTCTGCCTGCTCTGGATCTCTTTATTGCCAACTGCCGACGGGACATCAACCGTCTCGACTTCACCGCACCTTGTCCCCATTCCAACCTCACTCCTTCGGAACGCTCTGCTCTCCACTCCCTCCGCACTAATCCTAACCTTATTATTAAACCCGCTGATAAGGGGGGTGCTGTTGTAGTCTGGTGTACTGACCTCTACCTTGCCGAGGCGCAGCAACAACTCGCGGATACCTCCTCCTATTTACCCCTCGATCGTGACCCCACTAAGGAGCACCAGGCCACTGTCTCCCACACCATCACCGACTTTATCCGCTCAGGGGATCTCCCATCCACTGCTACCAACCTTATAGTTCCCACACCCCGCACTTCCCGTTTCTACCTCCTACCCAAGATCCACAAACCTGCCTGTCCTGGCCGACCTATTGTCTCAGCTTGCTCCTGCCCCACCGAAATCATTTCTGCATACCTCGACACTGTTTTATCACCCCTTGTTCAATCCCTTCCGACCTATGTTCGTGACACTTCTCACGCTCTTAAACTTTTCGATGATTTTAAGTTCCCTGGCCCCCACTGCTTTATTTTCACCATGGATGTCCAGTCCTTATATACTTCCATCCCCCATCAGGAAGGTCTCAAAGCTCTACGCTTCTTTTTGGATTCCAGACCTAATCAGTTCCCCTCTACCACCACTCTGCTCTGTCTAGCGGAATTAGTCCTTACTATTAATAATTTCTCCTTTGGCTCCTCCCATTTCCTCCAAACTAAAGGTGTAGCTATGGGCACCCGTATGGGTCCTAGCTATGCCTGCCTTTTTGTTGGGTTTGTGGAACAAGCTATGTTCCATGCCTATTCTGGTATCTGTCCCCCACTTTTCCTTCGCTACATCGACGACTGCATTGGCGCTGCTTCCTGCACGCATGCAAGAACTCGTTGACTTTATTAACTTTGCCTCCAACTTTCACCCTGCCCTCAAGTTTACCTGGTCCATTTCTGACACCTCCCTCCCCTTTCTAGATCTTTCTGTCTCTGTCTCTGGAGACAGCTTATCCACTGATGTCTACTATAAGCCTACTGACTCTCACAGCTATCTGGACTATTCCTCTTCTCACCCTGTCTCTTGCAAAAACGCCATCCCCTTCTCGCAATTCCTCCGTCTCCGCCGCATCTGCTCTCAGGATGAGGCTTTTCATTCTAGGACGAGGGAGATGTCTTCCTTTTTTAAAGGAAGTGGCTTCCCTTCCTCCACTATCAACTCTGCTCTTAAACGCATCTCCCCCATTTCACGTACATCTGCTCTCACTCCATCCTCCCACCACCCCACTAGGAATAGGGTTCCCCTGGTCCTCACCTACCACCCCACCAGCCTCCGGGTCCAACATATTATTCTCCGTAACTTCCGCCACCTCCAACGGGATCCCACCACTAAGCACATCTTTCCCTCCCCCCGTCTCTCTGCATTCCGCAGGGATCGCTCCCTACACAACTCCCTTGTCCATTCGTCCCCCCCCATCCCTCCCCACTGATCTCCCTCCTGGCACTTATCCGTGTAAGCGGAACAAGTGCTACACATGCCCTTACACTTCCTCCCTTACCACCATTCAGGGCCCCAAACAGTCCTTCCAGGTGAGGCATCACTTCACCTGTGAGTCGACTGGGGTGATATACTACGTCCGGTGCTCCCGATGTGGCCTTTTATATATTGGTGAGACCTGACGCAGACTGGGAGACCGCTTTGCTGAACATCTACGCTCTGTCCGCCAGAGAAAGCAGGATCTCCCAGTGGCCACACATTTTAATTCCACATCCCATTCCCATTCTAACATGTCTATCCACGGCCTCCTCTACTGTAAAGATGAAGCCACACTCAGGTTGGAGGAACAACACCTTATATTCCGTCTGGGTAGCCTCCAACCTGATGGCATGAACATCGACTTCTCTAACTTCCGCTAAGGCCCCACCTCCCCCTCGTACCCCATCTGTTACTCATTTTTATGCACACATTCTTTCTCTCACTCTCCTTTTTCTCCCTCTGTCCCTCTGAATATACCTCTTGCCCATCCTCTGGGTCACCCCCCCCCCCTGTCTTTCTTCCCGGACCTCCTGTCCCATGATCCTCTCGTATCCCCTTTTGCCTATCACCTGTCCAGCTCTCGGCTCTATCCCTCCCCCTCCTGTCTTCTCCTATCATTTTGCATCTCCCCCTCCCGCTCCAGCTTTCAAATCCCTTACTCATTCTTCCTTCAGTTAGTCCTGACGAAGGGTCTCGGCCTGAAACGTCGACTGCACCTCTTCCTATAGATGCTGCTTGGCCTGCTGCGTTCACCAGCAACTTTGATGTATGTTGCTTGAATTTCCAGCCTCTGCAGAATTCCTGTTGTTTGGCTGTATCACTGCCTGGTATGGGAACTGTACCAACCTTGATCGCTGTGCATTGCAGAGAGTGGTACAGACAGCCCAGTGCATCTGTGGATGTGAACTCCCCTCCACTGAGGACATTTACAGCAGCAGGGGCAGAAAGAAGACCTGGAAGATCATCGGGACACCAGTCACCCCAACCATACTGTTTCAGCTGTTTCCGTCTGGCACACAGTACCGCAGCATTAAAGCCAGGACCAACAGGCTACAGGGCAGCTTCTTTCTACAAGCCATGAGACTTGTAAATTCACTTGTCTGTACATTGTGACAGAGTCATAATGCAAAGATTTTTACTCCCTCACGTTGTGGGATGGATGCAAGATTTAAATAAACACAAACTGAAATCAGGTTGTAGGCTTTCCAGGCAGACAGGTTAATTGGTCATTGTAAATTGTCCTGTGATTAGGCTGGGAACAGATCAGGGAATTGCTGGGTGACACAGCTCAAAGGGCCGGACAGGCCTATTCTGTAGTGCAAATCAATAAATAAATATGAAGTGTTGCTCCTCCAACTTGAGAGTGGCCTCACTGAGGCAGTAAAGGCAGCAATGCAATTGCAGCAGGTCCTCCTTGCTCAGGCAGGAGTTGATTTTTGCCATGACCAACCTCTCGAAACACTTCATCACAGTAGATTCGAGTGCAATAGGGCGCTAGTCATTCTCGGGCACTAGTATGATTGTTGCCCTTTTGAAGCAGATGGGAGATTGAACACTCTGGTCAGCTGGTTGGCACAGATTTTCAAAACCCTGTCAGGTATACCACCAGGGCCTGACGCCTTGCGAGGGTTCACTCTCTTGAAAGATGTTTTGATGTTGGCCTCCAAGACAGAGATCACAGGGTCACCAGATGCGGCAGAGATTTGTATTGATGAAGTTTTATTTTCCCTTTTAAAGCGTGCATAAAAGGTGTTGAACTTGTCTGGGAGCAAAGCATCACAGCTATTCATTATGTTAGATTTCACTTTGTAGGAAGTATTGGCCTGCAAACCCTGCCAGAGCTGACGTGCATCCAATTCCATCTCTAACTTCAATTAAAATTGTTTGTTTGCCCTTAAAATAGCCTTCCAGAGGTCATAGCTGGACTTCTTGTATGGTTCTGGATCACCTGTCTTGACTGCCACAGATCTAGCCTTCAGCAGACTACAAATCTCTTGGTTCATCCATGGGTTTTGGTTTGAGTATGTACGGTATGTTCTTGAGGGCAAACACTCATCTACACAGGCTTGATGAAGTTGATGACATTTGTGGCATATTCATTCAGACTCAAAGATGAATCTCTGAATATTGTCCAGTCTACCAATCAAAGCACTCCTCTTGGTGCTCCTCCACTTCCCTTGACCATACCTTCTTGGTCCTCCCACACGTGTTTTCGGTCTTTAATCTCTGCCTATACGCTGCAATTGAAAGTACAGCCAGGTGATCGGACTTTACAAAGTATGGACGTTAGATAGTATGGCAAGCGTTCCTGATGTTGGTATAATAGTGGTCAAGTGTGTAGGCTTCTCCTGTTCTACAGGTGATACGTTGGTGGTAGTTGTTCAGAGATTTCTCCAAACTGGCCTGGTTGAAAACTCCCGCAATTATAGGGTAGTCATCATGATGCACAGTTTCAAGCCTCTGCGTTTCAATCCCATCTGTGGACAGGCACGGCGTCCCCGCTTCTGTTTTCTTAAAGAGAACTGTACTCGTGACTCGAGTCTGCTGTCCGAGGTTTGTATATTTTGATTATTGATGGACCTTTTTAAATGATTTATGCTGCTTACTGAAGAACCCATGACTGTGACTGTGCATTTCAACTGTAACCGTACTAACTGGGAATATTTGAATATTCCCATTGGAACTGCACACAGTCACCACTTAATGGCACCATCTTATCTCCTGGCGCCAGCTTACTTCAAGTGATACTATCAGCCATTATAACAGAGGACCAAAATTACCATTCTCAGTCATTCTCTTGGGATCAAGGATGACTTACGTGCAGCCCAGTTGAGAAATGGAAAATCACTGCATCTTATTTACTTTATTGTAGTTCAGCCACAGTAATGTCTTTGCGCAATAGCAAGTGAGTCCAAATCTATTTGGAGAGCAAGCACTGATGCAAAGATATGGCGCACTCAGAGAAGTACTCATACATAATAAATGTATGCCGATCAAACACATGCATGCCCTTTCCCACACTTTCGCCCTCAGACCCTCTTAGGGCATGTTCTACCTTTATACTTGCCCTTCTTCAGTCCTCACTTCCCCGAACAACCTCTGCCAATAACATTTCTGTCAGCATTCCATGTCTCATCTTGCTCCTTTCATATTACCTTCCTCTCAGACCTTTTCCCTCAACCTTAAACCTCTCTCTCCTTCTTAATCCCTTCCTGCTTCACTCATCCACTTCTCTTTCCTTTTCCAATATTAAATTTCCACACTTTGCAGTTACCAAATGCTCACTCTCAGGATTTGGGTATCCATGACTGCCATTATTCACCCTTACTGGGATCACCGTCCAAAGGCCACTCAGTCTCAATCCTTACTGGGATAACCGTCTGACAGCCACTCAATCCCAACCCATACTGGGATTATTGTTTGACAGCCACTCAATCCCAACCCTTACTGGGATTATCGTCTGACAGCCACTCAATCCCAACCCATACTGGGATAACCGTCTGACAGCCACTCAATCCCAACCCTTACTGGGATAACCGTCTGACAGCCACTCAATCCCAACCCTTACTGGGATAACCGTCTGACAGCCACTCAATCCCAACCCTTACTGGGATAACCGTCTGACAGCCACTCAATCCCAACCCATACTGGGATTATTGTCTGACAGCCACTCAATCCCAACCCTTACTGGGATTATTGTCTGACAGCCACTCAATCCCAACCCTTACTGGGATAATGGTCTGACAGCCACTCAATCCCAATCCATACTGGGATTACTGTCTGACAGCCACTCAATCCCAACCCATACTGGGATTATTGTTTGACAGCCACTCAATCCCAACCCTCACTGGAATTATCGTCTGACAGCTACTCAATCCCAACCCTTACTGGGAAAACTGTCTGACAGCTACTCAATCCCAACCCTTGCTGGGATTATCATCTGACAGCCACTCAATCCCAACCCTCACTGGAATTATCGTCTGACAGCTACTCAATCCCAACCCTTGCTGGGATAACCGTCTGACAGCCACTCAATCCCAACCCATACTGGGATTACTCTCCGACAGCCACTCAATCCCAACCCTTACTTGGATTATCATCTGACAGCCACTCAATCCCAACCCTTGCTGGGATAACTGTCTGGCAGCCACTCAATCCCAACCCTCACTGGGATTATCGTCTGACAGCCACTCAATCCCAACCCATACTGGGATTACTGTCTGATAGCCACTCAATCCCAACCCTTATTGGGATTATCATCTGACAGCCACTCAATCCCAACCCATACTGGGATTATCATCTGACAGCCTCTCAATCCCAACCCTTACTGGGATTATTGTCTGACAGCCACTCAATCCCAACCCTTACTGGGATTATCATCTGACAGCCACTCAATCCCAACCCTTACTGGGATTATCGTCTGACAGCCACTCAATCCCAACCCTTACTGGGATAACCGTCTGACAGCCACTCAATCCCAACCCTTGCTGGGATTATTGTCTGACAGCCACTCAATCCTAACCCTTACTGGGATTATCATCTGACAGCCACTCAATCCCAACCCTCACTGGAATTATCGTCTGACAGCTACTCAATCCCAACCCTTGCTGGGATAACCGTCTGACAGCCACTCAATCCCTACCCATACTGGGATTACTCTCCGACAGCCACTCAATCCCAACCCTTACTGGGAGTATTGTCTGACAGCCACTCAATCCCAACCCTTACTGGGATTATCATCTGACAGCCACTCAATCCCAACCCTTGCTGGGATAACCGTCTGGCAGCCACTCAATCCCAACCCTCACTGGGATTATTGTCTGACAGCCACTCAATCCCAACCCTTACTGGGATTATTGTCTGACAGCCACTCAATCCCAACCCTTACTGGGATAACCGTCTCAGACAGCCACTCAATCCCAACCCTTACTGGAATTATCGTCTGACAGCTACTCAATCCCAACCCTTGCTGGGATAACCGTCTGACAGCCACTCAATCCCAACCCATACTGGGATTATTGTCTGACAGCCACTCAATTCCAACCCTTACTGGGATTACTGTCTGACAGCCACTCAATCCCAACCCTTACAGGGATTATCATCTGACAGCCACTCAATCCCAACCCTTACTGGGATTATCATCTGACAGCCACTCAATCCCAACCCTTACTGGGATTATTGTCTGACAGCCACTCAATCCCAACCCATACTGGGATTATCGTCTGACAGCCACTCAATCCCAACCTTTACTGGGATTATTGTTTGACAGCCGCTCAATCCCAACTCTTACTGGAATAACCGTCTGACAGCCACTCAATCCCAACCTTTACTGGGATTATTGTTTGACAGCCACTCAATCCCAACCCTTACTGGGATTATCATCTGACAGCCACTCAATCCCAACCCTTACTGGGATTATCGTCTGACAGCCACTCAATCCCAACCTTTACTGGGATAACCGTCTGACAGCCACTCAATCCCAACCCTTACTGGGATTATTGTCTGACAGCCACTCAATCCCAACCCTTACTGGGATTATTGTCTGACAGCCACTCAATCCCAACCCTTACTGGGATAACCGTCTCAGACAGCCACTCAATCCCAACCCTTACTGGAATTATCGTCTGACAGCTACTCAATCCCAACCCTTGCTGGGATAACCGTCTGACAGCCACTCAATCCCAACCCATACTGGGATTATTGTCTGACAGCCACTCAATTCCAACCCTTACTGGGATTACTGTCTGACAGCCACTCAATCCCAACCCTTACAGGGATTATCATCTGACAGCCACTCAATCCCAACCCTTACTGGGATTATCATCTGACAGCCACTCAATCCCAACCCTTACTGGGATTATTGTCTGACAGCCACTCAATCCCAACCCATACTGGGATTATCGTCTGACAGCCACTCAATCCCAACCTTTACTGGGATTATTGTTTGACAGCCGCTCAATCCCAACTCTTACTGGAATAACCGTCTGACAGCCACTCAATCCCAACCTTTACTGGGATTATTGTTTGACAGCCACTCAATCCCAACCCTTACTGGGATTATCATCTGACAGCCACTCAATCCCAACCCTTACTGGGATTATCGTCTGACAGCCACTCAATCCCAACCTTTACTGGGATAACCGTCTGACAGCCACTCAATCCCAACCCTTACTGGGATTATTGTCTGACAGCCACTCAATCCCAACCCTTACTGGGATTATTGTCTGACAGCCACTCAATCCCAACCCTTACTGGGATAACCGTCTCAGACAGCCACTCAATCCCAACCCTTACTGGAATTATCGTCTGACAGCTACTCAATCCCAACCCTTGCTGGGATAACCGTCTGACAGCCACTCAATCCCAACCCATACTGGGATTATTGTCTGACAGCCACTCAATTCCAACCCTTACTGGGATTACTGTCTGACAGCCACTCAATCCCAACCCTTACAGGGATTATCATCTGACAGCCACTCAATCCCAACCCTTACTGGGATTATCATCTGACAGCCACTCAATCCCAACCCTTACTGGGATTATTGTCTGACAGCCACTCAATCCCAACCCATACTGGGATTATCGTCTGACAGCCACTCAATCCCAACCTTTACTGGGATTATTGTTTGACAGCCGCTCAATCCCAACTCTTACTGGAATAACCGTCTGACAGCCACTCAATCCCAACCTTTACTGGGATTATTGTTTGACAGCCACTCAATCCCAACCCTTACTGGGATTATTGTCTGACAGCCACTCAATCCCAACCCTTACTGGGATTATTGTCTGACAGCCACTCAATCCCAAACCTTACTGGGATTATTGTCTGACAGCCACTCAATCCCTACCCATAGTGAGATTATTGTCTGACAGCCACTCAATCCCAACCTTTTCTCCCACAAATCCATCTTTCCAGTATCAAAGGCCATGTCACACTCCCCCAAATTGTCTGGTTTACAGGGATAGATTCAAGCATCTCACTCAGCTGATATTATCCAACTGTGGCCTTACATGCAACTTCAAAGTATAGCTCTTCACCTTTTGGCTAGACACATCATAGCCTCCCCAGGTCAAACATAGAAATCTCGGTGGTTGTCTGTGGTGAACAGCACGGGTCTCCAACCATTTTTACACCGCTGACCGGTTTAATATTGACAATATTCTTGTGGACCGGCCGACCGGCCGGGGGGGGGGGATGTGTTCAAGTAGGGTTAAACTCACCTTAACATGTCTTTTACAGTAAGGGTTGCCAACTTTCTCACTCCCAAATAAGGGACAAAAGTAGCAATCAAATCCCAGGACACTTTACCCCAGGAAAGACTACCATGACCATGAAACCTTGCGAGGGCCCCTGTGTGCATGCGTGACGTGTACATGCGCGTACATGCCAATTTTTTTCCCACAAATCGGTTTTGGCTTAATCTTCTCAACTATACTATACATACATCATTTCGACTTTATATAGGCTGTGTATTCATCATCTCATTCCTGCTTTTACTATATGTCAGTGTTAATTTAGGTTTTATGTGTAATTTGGTATGATTTGGTGGGTTATTTTTTGGGTCTGGGAATGCTCAAAATTTTTTCCCATAATGGTAATTGCTTCTTCGCTTTACGCCATTTCGGCACAAAAGGTTTCATAGGAACGCTCTACCTTAGCAGAGGAAATACAGGACAAGGGCAGTCCTGTATGGGACAAACCAATTTGGCCCAATATATGGGATGTCCCGGCAAATACCGGACAGTTGGCAACCCTATGTTCAAGTTCAACAGTGCGTTACAGGGAATGAGGAAAGGTGCAGCTGACTCATATTGTTTCCTCACAGCCCGGTGGTTGGGGACTGCTGGTGAACAACAAGCTGAACAGCCAAAACAGGAGGAACAATAAAAATAAACTAAATTACTCGCACTTAGATAATGCAAACAAATCCATCCGAAGGCAGGAGGATCTCAGGAAATAATGCATTTTGCTGCTCAAAGGGCAACTGAAGATTTTCTGACATACAAATACATATTTAGGATCAATAACACCCGACCATTAAAAAAATGCATTTACTCCCTCAATACAATTTTGAAGCTCCATTAAAGTTATACAAAAAATTCACAGTACTTCAGCTATCTTACTTTCAACTGTATTTTGATGATTTAAAATATTTTAAAAGTTACTTTGTGCTTATAATCACTGGTTTGCTGTCTTATTAAATTTTGGCCATCCCACTTGTTGACAACAATGGCGCTGAACACTGTAGATCCTACAAATGATGGCTAACACCAAATGATATTGTGAGGGGCAATATTTATGCTATAGGTTGCTGGACTCTAATCATGTTTCCAGTGGGGACATTAAAGTGCCCTTTGAGTAACATGCTGATGTTGTATGCTGAAGGAACAATGCAGGGATATGAAGCCCACATACAACTGCCAGGCTGCATGCAGGGAGGCAGAATTGACAAAGTGTTAATCTAGTATCGTTACGGGAATACAAAACTGAGCTCACAGCATTCAGGGGAGTAGGGGTGTGCTGATGGAAGGAAACAGTCAAGACCAAGGCACTTTGCTTGTTGTCATAGAACTGACGTTTTAAAAAACATCATGGTCAAGTGTTTTGAGAACAAAAAAAATTATAGAAAATCAAAAAAAATCCATAGCTATTGAAAGCACTCCAATAAAAAAGTACTAAGAGGCAATGTAATTCAGTACATGATGGATTACCTTGAGTTCCACTCAATCTTGTATTCTGAGACAACTCATCAATGTTTCCTTTTTTGCGGCCCTCTTCATCCCCAGATTCTTCAGATTCGACTCGTCGGTCAACTGTCCAACGCAATATAATTATTGTATCCACTTCAACGTCATCTGGTACACTTTCACTAGTCTGCTGCATCTAGCCTTCTACCTCAGCCAAAAGCTATTTCATATGCCCACAACCTAATCAAATCAATCTCTCCTGATACCTTTCCATCACTCTTCAGCCCTCCATACCCTCCTAAGAACCTTACACAATTCTGCTCCCCTGAAGGCACACACTACCTCTTCAACTAGCCTATCACCCCTCCACCCACAGCACAAGCTCTCACTGTCACAAATCTAGCTTCACAATTCTGGGGCACATGCACTTATGTTTTCTCAGGCATCGCTCTGCACCTCAAATCCTCCCTCTCTTTCTCCTACTGCCCCTACGTTCATCGACACTTCACCCATCCACCAGCTGTCCCCGACACCCTGATAATCGCCCGCCCCAACGACCCCATCCCTCTCTCCCTTAGAACCACACCCTCCCACTACTTCCTTCCTCAGCTCTCACGAGCAATCCTCCCTAGGTTCACATTCACCCCTTCCTCCCATGGAACAATGGGGCACATTCTCTTCTCCTCCACAACCACGAATATGCACCCCCTCCACATTGTCGCTCCCTTCCGCGCGCACCTATGCTTTCCCTGCATCCTCCTGATCCACCAGCTCTCACCAACAATTTCTCCTGCCTACTTTGCCTATACCAATACATCTTCTACAAATTCACAGTGGAGAGTATCCTAACTGGCTTCATCACAGCCTGTACGGAAACATCAATGCCCAGGAATGGAAAGGACTACAGAAGGTGCTGGATGCAGCCCAGTCCATCACATCAAAGCCCTCCCCCACCTCCATTCAGCACATCTACAAGGAGAGGTGCCTCAAGAAGGCAGCATCCATCATCAAGGACCCCCCCCCCCCAATCCAGGCCACACTTCACTACTACTATTGGGCAGAAGGTTTAATATTACTGCCCATGTCATAAAATGTTTTATTTTGCAGTAGCTGTACATTGCAATATATAACTACAAATTACAATGAGTGTTTACAAAAAAGACTAAAATAAATAAATAGGGCAAAAAGAGAAGGAAAAATACTGAGGTAATGTCAATGGGCTCATTGTTCATTTGGAAATTGGATGGCAGAGGGGAAGAGCTGTCCCTGAAAGGCTGAGCGTATTCCTTCAGGCTTCTCTACCTCCTCCTTGTTGGTAGCAATGAGAAGAGGACATGTCCTGGGTGATGGGGGTGCTTAATGATGGGTGCCCCCTTCCTGAGGCATCACCTGTTAAACGTATCCTGGATGCTGTGGAGGCTAGCACCTGTGATGGAGCTGGCTGAGTTTACAACTTTCTGCAGCTTTTTTCCAATGCTGTACAGATAGCATATAGGAGTTTTAAGTCCACACCACCAGGTTCAGGAAGAGTTATTGCTCTACAGCTATCAGGCTCCTGAACCAATGTGAATATCTTCATTCAGCAATTCAGGAACAGTTTCTTCCCCTCTGCCATCCAATTTCTAAACAGACAGTGAACCCACAAACACTACCTTACTACGTTGTTACTTCTGTTATTTTGCACTGCTTATTTTAACCTAACTATTTAATAGACAGATATACTTAGTGTAACTCCGTTTTTTCCTCTATATTTATCATGTATTTCACTGCATTGTCGCTATAAAGTTTAACAAACTTCACAACATATTTTGGTGATATTAAATCTGATTCATCACAACTCTGAACTGATTCCACAACCTATAATCTCATTTTCAAGAACTCTTTGCAACTGGTCTGTAGCTGGTCTCACAACTGGTCTGTATTTTCCTGTAAACGCCCAGAAGAAAATTAGTCTTAAGGTAGTATATGTTATCATATACATACTTTGATAACAAATGTCTTTGACATTGACCACACTCTCACCTGAATCCCACCAGTAGCTTTTCATTCTAACTCCACAACTCTCCCTGCAGATCAGCCAGCTATACATATTCCCACATCACCTCAATCCTACTTTCCTCACCACCTTCCCTCGTAGCTCTTCCCTGGTACCACTGTCTCTCAACACCCTATTCCTCAATCTTATCCAACGCCGTCTCCCCCGTTCAACCAACATCAAAACTGACTACCCTTCTTTGCACCGGTTTTGTCGCATCACCCCTCTCCTTAGCACCCCACCTGCTAATCCTAATGCACTCACTAACTGTCCCTGCACAACTCATACTACCTATTCCCTCCCTACAATCACCACCCACTCTCCCCTTTCCATCCAGCCCCTCGTACATTCACCTTGCACAAACGCTCCCTCTCTCAATCTTCATCCCCCTTTCCCTCTCATCCATTCCATCCTCCCTCGTTCCCTTCATCACTCACTCTCCATGGCCTGCTGCTCCGCTCCGTTCTCCGCCATTCTTTACTCCGCCCATAAACACCGGAAGTGTTCTTTGCTCGATGGTTTATCTTGTCCAATAAAACGTTAGATAGGGTTCGACTAGTCCAATGAAAACAAGGCGAGGGCGGGTCCAATGTTCTGCCAGGGAATGGACAGTGCGCATTGTGCTCTAAGAGAGGGGTTGCTGGTAAGACGGACCGCCTCAGGAAGCCCAATGGATGCAATAACTCGCATACTTCAGGGTATGGACGTCCATCCTGATTCAACTTCATCTCTGAATTTATGCAATAATTGTTCAGGAACAATCATGGAATCGCTGAAATATTCAGTGAGGCCATTCTGACAGTTGCATCCAGATCAGACAAAAATGGCTCTTTTGACTTATCCCAATTCCTAGCACACATCTCGTCGCCCCTAAAGATTATCGTTGTTGAAGTACCTATCAATGTTTGCCTTAAACGTGACAAAGGTTTCTGCCTCCAGTCGGTGAACTGCCAATTAAAACAGGAAATTTAGGGAAGGCACCCCTGCAGGGTCATACTGGCCTCATAATTTTGTAAATCACCTCTTTGTCTCCATTGTTCCAAACAAGTCTCACCAACTTCTTGTCATAAATAAAATTCACATCTCTGACAAAATTCCCTTGGATCTTTTGTAGTCTTAAGAGTTCTAGCATGTCATTCTTATGTTCTATGCTGCCCTTCCTTTATTTATTTGCACTTCACAATTTATCCATTTTTAATGATGTGGAACATCTAAACCTCTGTATGTTCATCGTATTCAATCAATTTTACTCTTCCTCATAAATAGCTGTACCTTCCTCCTCCAGTGAAGATCATAGAAATTATTCATTTACAAACATCAATTTTTTCTCTCTGTTTTCCTCTTTGCATTATGTACTTATAAGATATATATGAGTGTCTTTATTTTTTACTTGGCAGCATTAATTCAGCATTCCCTTTGCCTTCGAAAGTCCTTTCGGATTTCACTGTTGCATGTTCTAAGAAAATGACACAGCCGTATTTAGCAAAAGAGCTGGAATTTCCAGCACAAGAGTTTAAAAAGAGAAGAAATAAAGTATAAAGAAATAAAGCTGACAAATGAATGGAAATCTCTTCCATCGCAGGCTTAAAGCTGTGGCAAGAGAAGGAAGCTGATAGAGGAGAGAGAAATCTCCACTTGACATCTACCTTGCAGATAGGGCACAAAGATTTTGGAGCATTGAGATAGGAGATGACTGTGGTTGCTGGAAGTCAAATATTCCAGCTCTACAGGGGTTCATCAGCACAGTGCCATGGGCCAAAATATTTTCATATTCTTTGCAAATGTCTTTCCTTACAACATAAGGACATAAATTGTGGAGGTGGTTAAACTAGCTTGTTGCCTCTTCACAGTATTTTCTGTGCTGAGGCCCAAAAGAAAAGGCTTGCAATGTGCACTGGTTTGGTTGAGTCCTTCCAAAGCCAATGTGAACTGCAGTAACTACTGCTTATTTAACATTGTGTATCTGTTCCACTACTTTTTTAAAAATAATTAATACCTCTGCATAGAGAAACACATCCTTACTTTTCACTCTGGCTAGACCTCATCACTTATATCTGAGTCAAATCTCCCTTTTATCTCCATTTTTCCAAATGGCACAGTCTAGCCAATTTCATGACATAGCTAAAATTCTCAGCTTTAACAATGTTCTCATGAATCTTCCTTTGAATCCTCTACACATCCTTACTAATTGACCTCTTTCTATAGCAGATCATGCTCTCTGCTGATACAAGTGCAAGGTATGCCACTGTGAATTTCCAGCTAAGTGCTGTAGTCTTGAACAACAAGGGTAAATGGAGTCAAGAGTCAAAAAGTTATACAGCACAGAACCAGGCTTTTCAGCCCAACTGATCTGTGTCAACGTGCTGCTGAAATGAGCTAATCCCTAATTTCAAAATAATGTAGATGCAGTGAACCTGAAATAAAACAAAAAATATGAGGAACACTCCAGAATCAGATTTAATATCTCTGGCATATGTCATGAAATATTTTTGTGGCACGAATACATTGCAATACATAAAAAATCCAATAAATTACAATACAAAAATATACATGTAATTAAATAAGTCACGCAAAAAGGGAGAGCAAAAAAAATAGTGAGATCGAGTTCATTGTCTGTTCAGAAATCTGGTGGCAGAGGGGGAGAAGCTCTTCCTAAAACGTTGAATATGTGAAAGTATTGGGTTAGAAACTATCAGTGGATTGACAAACAAAGTTAACATTTCCATTTGAAGACTGTCTGTTGGAACTAGAACACTGGAAAGGATGGGGGAAAGGGATAATTGGAATGTCTCTGATCTAGTGCTGTCAAGGTTATTGTGGGGATAACCTGTTGATGTCATGATCTGGTTGATAGATTGATTGGAGCATTTAGAGAGAACACATACAAAGAAATGAGAGTTGGGAGGTGAGGACTGTGAGAGAGAAAATATGAATGAAGGCATGTTCAAGCTGTGAATACAGACTGTAGAGAATGTAGACTCGGCTAGGCATGCAAATGGAGAGGGAAGAATTGAGCCATTATTACAGATGGATGATCTAATTACTACTCACCTGTTCTGATCTAAACAGGAAAACAAGTTAACTAAAGATGTCAAGATCAATAATGAGTCCTGGAGGCTGCAGAAAGAAAATGAGATGTCATTTCTCAAACTTACGGAAGGCCTTGTTACGAAAGAGCAAGCAGCCAGAGACCTGTCAGAATGGGAAAAGGATAAGCCCTGCAGACTGAATGCATTCATCAATTCTCTCCAATATAGTGGTGACCATTGTGAGCAGTGAATGAGGTACACCAGACCAAAAGAAACAGGTGAACGCTGCTTCACTTAGAGGGATTCAAAATAAGAATCAGGTTTAATATCACTGCCACACTCACAACACGCTGGAGGAACTCAGCAGGTCGGGCAGCATCCGTGGAAACGTCGACTGATCATTTCCACGGATGCTGCCCAACCTGCTGAGTTCCTTCAGTGTGTTGTGAGTGTTGCTTTGACCCCAGCATCTGCAGATTATTTTGTGTTTACATATCACTGCCATATGTCACAAAATTTGTTGTTTTGCGGCAGCAGTAAATTATGATACATAATAATAAACACTATTAAATTACAATAAGAAATATATAAATAAAAAACTAAATTAAATAATTAGTGCAAAAAGAGAGCAAAAAAAAAGTGAGTTAGTATACATGGGTTCATTGCTCATTCGTAATCTAATGGCAGAGTTCCTAAAACATTAAGTATGTTTCTTCAGGCTCCTGTCCCTCTTCCTTCATGGTAGCAATGAGAAGAGGGCATGTCCTGTGCGATGGGCATCCTTAATGATGCATGCCATCTTTGTGAGGCATTGCCTTTTGAAGGTGTCCTTGATGCTGGGGAGGCTGGTGCCCATGATGGAGTTGGCTGAGTTTGCAACTTTCTGCTGCTTTTTCCGATCCTGTGCAGTGGCCCCTCCATACCAGATGGTGATGCAACCAGTTAGAATTCTCTTCACGGTACGTCTGCGGAAATTTGCAAGAGTCTTTGGTGACATACCAAGTCTCCACAAACTCCAAATAAAATATAGTTGCTGTCATGCCTTCTTTGTAACGCATCAATATGTTGGCTTCAAGATAGATCCTCAGAGATGTTGACATTCAGGAACTTGAAACTATTCACCTTTCCACTGCTGATCCCTTGATGGAGCCTGGTGTGTGTTTCCTTGATTTCCCCTTCCTAAAGTCCACAATCAATTCCTTGGTCTTACCGACACTGAGTGCAAGGTTGTTGCTACAACACCACTCAACCAGCTGATCTATCTCACTCTTGTACGCCTCCTCACCACCATCCGAAATTCTGCCAACAATAGTGGTGTCATCAGCAGATTCACAGATGGCATTTGCACTGTTTCTAGCCACAGAGTAGAGCAGTGAGCTAAGCACGCATCCTTGAGGTATGCCAATGTCGATTATCAGTGAGGAGGAGATGTTATTTCTGATCTGCACTGACCTTGGTTTCTCGGTGAGGAACTCAACAATCCAATTGCAAAGGGAGGTACAGAGACCAATGTTTTGGAGCTTGTTGATTAGTACTGAGGGTATGATGGTGTTGAATGCTGAGCTGTAGTTACTTAACATCAGCCTGACATAGGTATTGCTGTTGTCCAGGTGATCCAAGGTCGAATGGAGAGCCACTGAGATTGCATCCCTGCGATCTAGACGGGACTCTTTGGATCACTGGATGGTGGGAAGGATAGTAGTGAAATGACAGGAATTGTATCTCCTGTGCTGCATGGAAAAGTTCCACACCCTTTCAGAATATTGAAGGAACCATTCCCTTTACCTGGGTCTGTGAGATGCGAAGAATGCAATCTCTTCAAAATCCTAAAAGGGGAAGGCAATGGTCTCTTGAGCATCCTGATGGGGTAGGGGAACGGAAATTATGCCTGGTGGTGGTATCTTTTTGGATTTACTGTAAATTGTGAAGAATGAATGCAAAGGCTTGTGGGGTGGAAGGTGAAGACCAGGAGAGCTCTGTCTAGGAGGAGGAATTGAGAGCTGAGTTGCAGGAAGTACATGAAATACAGTCAAGGGTTCTGTGAATTATGGTAGAGGTGAAACCACTGTTCAAAAAAGCAAAGTCATTGCAGAGGTACCTGAGAGGAAAGTCTCACCATTGGAGCAAATGTGTCAGAGGCAGAGGAATTGAGAGAATGGAATGGAGTTCATTGAATAAGTCAGAGTTGGAGGAAGTATGGTTGTGATAATGGTGGGATTTTGTCACCCTCACTCTCCTATGTTCCAATGAATAAAGTCCCAGCCTACTTATTTATTTATTCAGCAATAGTTTGCTGAGGAGGCCCTTCTGGCCCTTTGAGCCACCCGTGGCAACCCCAATTAACCCTAACCTAATCAGCGTCCAGTCTGCTGAAGTGTCTTGGCCTGAAATGTTGACTGCTTACTCTTTTCCATAGATACTGCTTGGCCTGCTGAGTTCCTCCAGCATTGTGTGTGTGCTGCTTGGATTTCCAGCTTCTACAGATTTTCTCATGTTTGTGATTGAAATCCTACCCTGATTAGTCTTTGCAGAATGCAACACCTCATATTTACCTGATTAAACTCTATTTGCCATTCCATTCCGCTTACCCAGCTGATCAAAATCTTGATGACCATCTTCACCGTTTACAACACCACCTATTTTAGTGTTAATTGTAAACTTACTAATCACACCTAGTGCATTCTCATCCAAATCATTGATACAGATGACAAATCACAACAGGCCTAGCACTGACCCCTGGGGTACACAAGTAGTCAAAGGCCTCCAGTATGAAAAATAACCTTTCACCATCATCCTCTGTCTCCTACCATCAAGTCAACTGTGTGACCAATCAGTTGGTTCTCCCACAATCCCATGCGATCAAACAGCCTGCCATGTAAAAGCTTACCATAGGTCTTCCTCAAGTCCCTATAGACTATATCTACCCCTCTATCTTCATCGTCCTTATCAATTACTTTTTCAAAATCTCAAATCAAGTTCATGAGACATGATCACCTCATTCAAAGCTGATCAACTTGTCTTTCCAGATGTGTATATAACTTATCCTTCAGAATCCCCTCCCCTAGCTTACCTACCACAGATGTTAGGCTTACTGGTCTATAACTCCCAGGTTTTTCCTTCTAGCCCTTCTTAAGTAAAGGCACAATATTTACTACCCTCCAGTCTTCCAGCACCTGACTAGTGATGATGCAAACACAGACAAGGAAGACTCCAATGGTTTTACTTTGCAACACAACATTAATTCCCGTCCAGTCTTCCAGCACTTCAGCTGCCACTATAGATCATTGTTGCCAGAGCTTCTGTAGTTTCTTTTCTAACTTCCCAGTGTTTTTGCATGTAGAGATTTATCTTCCTACATACTGTTTTAAGATATCCAGCACTTACTCTGCTGTAATGTGGACTATTCCCAAGAAATCCTCATTAACGGCGGGAGGGGAAAATGGCAGCACGACGCAGCTCGCAGCGGCCACTCCGGTGGTGATGTCTGTTTTCTGTCAAGTAGGGTGCCGTGAACAATCCTGATTTGATGGAGATGGACGTGAGAGCATCTGGTGAAACTTCTGAAATGCTGCTTCGCTGCTGCTGCTACTGTGTGGTCCAGAATCTCCGGAGGAGAAGGCCCCGAGTCCTCGGCTTTGCTTGTTGCTCGGCGGCCGGGGCGGGGTCAAAGCGCTCGGCAGAGGATGGTGCTCGGAGAGGCTGTGACGGAGGGGCTAGTCGGAGGCTCGAAGTTTTCAGACGGACTCAGAGTCCGCTGCGGTGGGGTGCTTCCAATGGTGCTGCATCGGCAAGTTGGCGGCGCTTGGAGGTTCATGGTGGGGAGAGTTCCTCCCTTCTGCCGCCTGCGTGGGATGATGAGTCAATCGGGACTTTGAGACTTTTTTTTACTGTGCCCATGGTCTGCTCTTTATCAAATTATGGTATTGCTTTACATTGTTGTAAATATATGTCATAACTATGTGGTTTTGTCAGTTTTAGTCTTGGTTTGTCCTGTGTTTTTTTTTCTTTTTTTCTTGTGATATCATTCTGGAGGAACGTTGTATCATTTTTTAATGCAGGCATTTCTAAATGACAATAAATGAGGACTGAGTGTCCTCATAATCTAATCTAACAATCTCAAGTTTGGAAGTTTTCATGTCCTTTTCCATGATAAAAACTGAGGAAAGAACAGAGATATTCATGGAGGACCTCACAAATCTCTTGTGACTCCACACAAAGATGTCCACTTTGACCTATGAGGGGCCCTATTCATTCTTTATTTACTCTTTTTTTAAACTTAATATACTAATAGAATCTCTTCAGATTCTCCTTCGTCTTCCCTGTCAAAACTATCCCTTGCCCCTTTTGCCCCTCAGACTTCCTTCTTAAGTTTTCTCTTGCATCCCTTTCACTCCTCTGGGGATTCACATGACCCGAGCTAACTGTAGCTGACCCATGCCTCCTTCTTTTTCCTGACCAGGGTCTCAACCTCCCTCATCATCCAGGATTCCCCAGTCCTGTCCTGTCAGCCTTGCCCTTCATTCCAACAAGAACAATACCCCAAGTTCTTATCTCACTTTCAGAAGTCTCTCACTTGCCAGACATCCCTTTGCCCATAAACAACCTACTCCTATCATCATTTGCAAATTCCTGTCTAATACTGTTCACATTTGCCTTGCCCCAATTTAGAACTTTATCTTGTGGACAAGATTTATCCCTTTCCATAACTAACTTTAAATTAATATAACTGTGGTCACTAATCCCAAAGTGCTCCCCTGTTAACACCTCAGTCACTACTTGTTCTGCCCTATTTCCCAGGGGTTAGTCAAGCTCTGTCCTCTCCCAACTAGAGCCTTCTATAATTTGTCTGAGGAACGCACTCCAGCCTATCTAAACCCTTAGCACTGTGGCAGTCCCAGTCTACATTAGAAAGTTAAAAATCCACTACTCTGACAACCCCATTATCCTTACAACTTAGTCTCAGAATTCATTAAGATATGGAAGAAAGTGAATGAAAATGAGGCATCTGTGAGGACTGAGCATTCAGGATCAGAGGAAAGAAAAATAAAAAGTATACTCTAAATATGCTAGGCAGTGTAATTGGGGAAAAGAGGAAAATAATAGGGACAAAAAATATGGAAGAGTATTGGAATTTAAGGGCTGTTAGGGTTGATTTAGATGCTGATAGGGAGGAAAAACTGCCTTTTGTTGCAGCCCTGAAATCAGCAAAAGGTAAAATGGAACTAAAGACCACAACAGCTTTCATGTAATGAGTTGGTGTTATTGCAAAGGGAGGTGAGGAGCTTGTACCTGATGATACATGGCATTATGGGTGGATTGAATGACAAGAGCTGCATAATAGAATGGGATTCAGAAACATGTAAAGCCATCTGTGAGCAACTGAAAAATAAAAATTATTTTAAAATAAATTAAAACCATTTAATTAAACACAATAGAAAATAATGTAAATTAATTAATATTTATTTTGCTGTTTGCAACCATTCCTGTCCAAGGAACTGATTGGACTTTTAACTGTGCCAGCTTCAGCAACCAAAATCCTGATTAACCTTGTAAGTGCTGAGGAACAATAGCAAATTTGTCAGCTGCTGCTGCACCTCATTATTGTTGGAAGAGAATTGATAAAATCCAAGTAATATATTGACAACAAGCTTATGAGTTCCATGTTTGCTTGAGAGTTCCAACACAGGTGGTGTTTACACAGAAAAATGCCAGATGTTTGGTACAGAATTTCTGGTATTTTCAGTTTAGTCTTATGTAGATTTTGATTAATTTGGATGTTGTTATTTACCATTAGAGAGGCAGTCCATTGTCCAACTAAAATTTGTGCCATTACTTCCCACCTTATCAAGCACATTCTGGTACTCTGTTTCTCTTCCCGTAATGTGGCCTGAATTGCTGACTATTTCCAGCATTTTGATTTATTTTGAATATTAGTTATTGCAGCTCATTCTTCTATTAATAGCATTTAAAAGACATTTTGTTAAGTCCATAGATAGGAGGAGTTTAGAGGGATATGGACCAAACAGGCTAATGAGACTAGGCTGGTGGGTACTGTGGTCAGCATACTGAGTTGGACAAAACAGCCCTTTTCCATGCTATATTAGTCTATGATATGGGACAGAGATAAGGGGTGGTAGTGGGGATAAGCTCTCACTACCTATAAAGTGCTCCAAATCGTGTGCGACTCTAACAGCCTCTGACAACCAAGTCCAACTCTTGGCCTTCATGTGTGGCTTAGCTACTAGGCAGAATTGTTTCTACTGACAAGAGAAAGGGCAAAGGCGAACCACTGGCGCCTCAAAACCAGTTGCTTCGGGCAGGTGGGGCTCGTCAGCCCTGTACGCCAGCCCGCCTAGAAGGAAAACTCTGATTTTAAACCTCCGCTGCCTTGTGGCCATACCCACCCACGTGAAAGGCTTCAAGAGTAAACCCCGAGGAAGAAATCTGGAGCTGGGGTCCCTAAGGCAGTATGATGCTGTTTATAACTTCACTCTGGCAACCTCTGTGACGACACTGGTGCCAAGCTGTGTTGGCACTTGCCCTTCCCTTGGGTACATCAGTGACATGGAGAGGAGGAACCTGCTGCATGGGCAACGGCTGGTTCTTCAAATCTTCCCACCCAGGCTTGCGCACTGGAGAGGACACAGTCCACCAGAGGCGCAAACCCATGATCCCCTGGGATAGATGGCTGCCTACTACTATGGAACAGAGCATCAATGTTGGCATACAGAATCTCACCTTCATTCATTGGGAGCTTACGGAAGCTGAATCCAGCAGTGGCAGTATCTAGAAGTTCTACATCGTCTTCACCAACTACCTCAACACCCACAGAACTGAAGTTACAGCAAGTCATCCACAATCCAGCAGACTGCTAAAGTACAGCCTGGTAACATATCTTTGCACAAGAGTTGTGGACCTCCCTGTTGAGTAAAAGATCAAATGAAAATGTTCAAAATAGTCTGTATTGTTCCTGTGGGTTAAAAGCATTAAAGGAATTGGACAAGTGGGGATAAAGTCAAGTTGAGAAATAGTAAGCTTTATCATATTGAACATTGAGGCTGTCCTCACCTGCATCTCCTCCATTTCCTGGACATCTGCACTTACTCCATCTCCCCGCCACCTTAACAGTGATAGAGTCCCTCGAACCCTTACCTACCACCCATGAGCCTCCACAGCCAACACATCACTCTGTGCAACCTCTGCCATCTCCAAAGGTATCCTACCACTTAGCACATCTTTACCTCCCCCACTCCCTACTGTCCACAGTGACTGCTCTTATCCATTCTTCCCTCGCCACTATTCTCCCTCCTGGCACTTATCCCTGCAAATGGCCGAAGTGCTACACCTGCCCGTTCTCCTCCATTCAGGGCCCCAAACAGTTCTTCACCTGCAAATCTGCTGGGATCGACTATTATATCCGGTTATCCCAATGCAGTGCCCTCTACATTGGAGAGACCCATCTTAAATTAGGCGACTGTTTCAACGAGCATCTCCACTTCATCCAGCTAAAGGGGAACTTCCCGGTATCCCAACATTTTAATTCTAGATCCCATTCCCATTCTGACATGTCGGTCTATGGCCTTCTCTTGTGCCACGATGAGGCCACCCTCAGGGTGTTGGAGCAAAACCTTATATTTTGTCTGGGTAGCCTCCAACATGATGGCATAAATATCAATTTCAACTTCCGGTAAAAAAATCCCTCCTATCACTCAGGCCTCTTACCTCTTCTCACCTGGCTATTACCTCCCCATATCCCCAACTCTTTCCTTTTCTCTTATGGTCCATTCTCCTCTCTTATCAGATTCATTCTTCTCCAGCCCTTTACCTTTCCCATCCACCTGGTTTCACCTGTCACTTCCCAGACATCCCACCTCTCCCGGAAGATCCGGGAGTCTCCCACATATTGATAGCGGCTCCCTGATGCCCGCAAATTATATACAATATCCCGGAAATCGATTTTTTGGAGAGGGAGAGGGAGGGAGCATCCTGATTGGTCTCTGTTTGTGCTAAGTAGACCTATCAGTTTTCTCTGTGGGCAGGCTTTACAGTCAACCTCTCTCTCTTTCATTGTCCATCAATTCAGTTTAGTGTCCTACAGCACCATGGTAGAGTGTCCCAAAAATGAAAATATAAAACGTACTTCACCCCAGACTACAATAAAGTGTACCCCTGCCTAATAGGGGGTCAAAAATAATGACAGTGTTGCTCGCTGCACTGTTTACAACAGTGACTTTTCTATTGCCCTTGGTGGGTTAAATGACTGTAAAAGACATGTTGAGGTGAGTCCTGGATTATGTCTCAACTAACCTTGAAGGACTGGTGCCAAACTACTAACATTTGCCAGTTGATGAATCGCATTAAGACAGAATTCAGAAGTCAGCTGTCTCACAAAGCACTTGTGAATCTGATGTCTTGCAAAATTAACAAATTCATTGACACAGACTGCTATGAGGTTGAGACCTCCCTGAAATGGGTTTTTGCAGGGTGGGATGTCTGCCTTCCAGCTATCCCTCCTTCCCTTCCCCACCTTTTTATTCTGGCGTTTCCCCCCTTCCTTTCCAGTTCTGAAGAAGGGTTTCGGCCCGAAACACCGTCTGTTCATTTCCACAGATGCTACCTGACTTGCTAGTTCCTTCAGCATTTTGTGTGTGTTGCTTTGGATTTCCAGCATCTGCAGATTGCCTTGTGGAACATTGTTGAAGTTCAAGGGAAAACGTAGATGCTAGGGTCAAAACAACATTCACAACACACTGGAGGAACTCGGCAGGTCGGGCAGAGGCCCCTTTTCACTATGGATGTCCAATCCTTATACACCTCCATTCCCCATTAAGAAGGGCTCAAAGCCCTCCGCTACTCTCTGGACAACAGACCTCACCAGTTCCCCACCACCACTACCTTCCTCCGGTTGGCAGAACTGGTACCCACACTTAATAATTTCTCTTTTGGCTCTTCCCACTTTCTTCAGACCAAGGGTGTAGCTATGCCTGCCTCTTTGTTAGTTATGTGGAACAGTCTGTGCTCCAAACCTATTCTGGTACTGCTCCCCAACTTTTCCTTCGCTACATTGACAACTACATTGGTGCTGCTTCCTGCACCCATGCTGAGCTCGTCAATTTCATCAACTTTACTTCAAACTTCCACCCCGCCTTCAAATTCACTTGGTCCATCTCAGACACTTCTCTCCCCTTTCTCGATCTCTCAGTCTCCATCTCTGGAGACAGACTGTCCACTGACATCTTCTACAAGCCCACTGACTCTCATAACTACCTCAACTATACCTCTTCCCACCCCGCCACATGCAAAAATGCCATTCCCTATTCCCAGTTCCTCCGTCTCCGCCGCATCTGCTCCCAGGATGAGGCCTTCCGTTTCAGAACATCTCAAATGTCCTCTTTCTTTAAGGATTGTAGTTTCCCTTCTGCCGTCATCAATGATGCCCTCACCCGCATCTCCTCCATTTCCCGCACTTCGGCCCTCACCCCATCCTCCCGCCACCACAACAGGGACAGAGTTCCCCTTGTCCTCACCTACCACCCGACCAGCCTCCGGATCCAGCAAATCATCCTCCGCAACTTCAGCCACCTTCAACAGGACCCCACCACTAAGCACACCTTTCCCTCTCCACCCCTCTCCGCCTTCCGCAGGGATCGGTCCCTCCTCACGGACCTCCCACCCAGCACTTACCCCTGTAAGCGTAAGTACTACACCCGTCCCTACACCTCCTCTCTTGCCACCAGTCAGGGCCCCAAACAGTCCTTCCAGGTGAGGCAACACTTCACTTGTGAGTCTGTTGGGGTCATCTATTGCATCCGGTGCTCCCGGTGTGGCCTCCTCTCCATCGGTGAAACCTGACGTAGATTGGGGGACCGCTTCGTCGAGCACCTCCGCTCCGTCCGCCACAACAGACAAGATCTCCCAGTTGCCACCCAATTCAACTCTGCTTCACATTCCCATTCAGTTATGTCCATACATGGCCTCCTCTACTGCCATGATGAGGCTAAACTCAGGTTGGAGGAACAACACCTCATATACCGTCTAGGTAGTCTCCAGCCCCTTGGTATGAACATAGAATTCTCCAACTTCCAGTATTTCCCTCCCCCTCCCTTCCTTTATCCCTATTTCACTCTGCCCCCTCCCCCAGCTGCCTATCACCTCCCTCATGGTTCCACCTCCTTCTACTACCCATTGTGCTTTCCCCTATTCCTTCTTCACCTTTCCTGCCCGCTTCCCTTCCCCCACCCCTTTATCTTTCCCCTTACTGGTTTTTCATCTGGAACCTACCAGCCTTCTCCTTCCCACCCTCCCCTTCCCCCTACAGTCCTGACGAAGGGTTCCGGCCCGAAACGTCGACTCGTCGTTCCCACGGATGCTGCCCAACCTGCTGAGTTCCTCCAGCGTGTTGTGAGGGAAAACATGTAATTTGGGAAACTCAAGTGTTTGTGATAATTCAATATTTTACCTGTAAAAACAAAGAAAGATAAATTCGCAACAGCGATATTGCTCACGATCGGAGGTCGGTCTGTCTCTCTGTATCTTGTTTTACGGCTGTTGGCATCCAGCTTAATGGTGCATTACCGCCACCCTCTGCTCCGGAATGTGCACTAGATTTACATTCTAAACCCCTTCACCCAATCTCTCTCTCTCACACACACACACACACACACACACCCTAACCTATACTTTATCCTCCCATCTTTGGCCATCCTAGTACCCTATTCCTGTTTATCTGTCATATCCTATAAAAAACCCCTGTACCCCTTAAGAAAGCTAAAAATACCCTAACTTGTGCTCTCTCACCCATGCCCAGCAACCCTTTTAATGTGAATTCCTGCACCCCCAATTCCCTTAGTTTAATTCTCATCATCTCTCTCTGTATCCCATACTTGCTGCAACTCAGAACTACATGTTCTACTGACTCCTCTTCCTGACATTCCTCACACAATCCTGTCTGGTGTTTCCCTATCATTTTCAATGTTTTGTTTAATGCACAATGCCCCAGCCTTAACCTAGTCCACACAATTTCCTCTCTTCTGTTTCCATTACCTACCCTAGTAACTGCAACACTCTTTTGTATTTGATATAAATGCCTCCCTTTCCCCTCCCTGTCCCATCTTTCTTGCCACATTTGGTTGATTTTTCCCCAGATTACACACTTAACCTCTGCTTTACTAATACTAATGTGCATTTCTATGTTTTCCTTCTTTAACGCCCTCTTTGCCAACTCATCCACCCTCTCATTCCCCTTCACCCCTACATGTGCTGGAACCCATAGAAATTTTACCTGACCTCCCTGATTTGCAATTCTTGCAACTAACTGAAGGACTTCATAAAGTACATCTTGCCGACTGTTTGTGTGAAAAGGCCTTAAACCTGCTAGAACTGAGGATGAATCTGAGCATATCAATGCTTTGACTTGTCTGGCTTTCTGCACCCATTGCAACGCAACCAACACTGCCAGCACCTCCACTGTAAACACCCCTAACTTATTAGATGTTCTTCTGCTGATTCCAATTTCTTTTGCTGCTATAACCACCCTAAACCCTGTCACTCCTGTTTCAGCTTCCTTCAGACCATCCATATAAATGTGAGTATAATCACTATACTTTTCCATCACATGACAGTTAAATGCATTTACCAAATCAGTTTTATATCTTCCTTTCCTTTTTACCTCTAACAAATGCCAGTCTATGTCAGGCCATACAAGCTTCCATGGAGCTACAACCGGATAAACTACTGAAGGACTTATCCTCAGATCAAACACTCCACATTCTTCCGCGATATCATTCCCTACCCGACTAAAAGTATCCCTCTGAAACCTCCCATTTTCCCAGCACTCCTGCAACACTCCTTTAGTAGGGTGAGAATCATTGTGCCCCTGCAAGTTAGCCCAGTAGTTTGCCATCAGTTGCATCCTTCTTAGTTCCAAAGGCAATACTCCCATTTCTACCTGTAGGGGTGACACTGGTGATGTTTTAAAAGCCCCACTGCACACTCTCAAAGCCTGAGCCTGAATCACATCCAGTTTCCTTATAAGAGACCTAGCTGCTGATCCATATGCTATATCCATAGTCCAACACAGATCTCACTAAAGCCACATACATTCTCTTCAACACTGAACAACTTGCTCCCCATTCCCTACCTGTCAAACATCTCATCACATTTATTACTTTTTTACATTTCTCCTCAACTTTCCTGATATGGTCTGCCCATGTTAATCGTGAATCAAATATAACTCCCTGAAATTTAAATGATCCAACCCTTTCTAATTCAATCCCATACATCCTTAACTTCTTCCCTACCTCAATTCTTTTCCTGGTAAAAAATACAGTTTGAGTTTTTTCTACTGAAAATCTACATCCCTAATCATAACCCCACTCCACCACTTCATCAATTGCTTCTTGTAGTTTCCTGATTATATGCTCCATGTTCCTGCCTCTTTTCCACAAGGCCCCATCATCTGCAAACAGTGACCTACCTATATCCACTGGTACCTTTGTGAAGACATCATTGATCATAATGATGAAAAGTAACAGGCTAATCACACTACCTTGAGGTGTGCCATTTCCCACTATGTACTGTCTTGACAATTCTGATCCAATCCGAACTTGAATTTTTCTACCAAACAAAAAATCTTTAATCCAATTAAAAACTCTCCCACCAACCCCCATCTTGTGCAGTTTAATTAATAATCCTTCCTTCCACATCATATCATAGGCTTTTTCAATGTCAAAAAACACTGCAATTACCGATTCTTTATTTGCCTGGGTCTTCCTTATTTCAGTCTCTAATCTTATCACTGAGTCCATGGAATTCCTTCCCTTTCTAAAACCACTCTGATAACTTGCCAGCATTGCCCTCTTCTTAAGCTCATACAACAACCTTTCTGTTATCATCCTTTCCATTATCTTACATATACTTGATGTTAATGCTATTGGTCTGTAGCTAGTGGGTTTTGATGGATCCTTGCCAGGTTTCCTTATTGGAGTTACTACTGCTTCTTTCCATGCACTTGGTAATCTTCCCTCCTGCCACACTCTGTTATAAAAATGCAGCAACTTCAAGAGCGCTCCTTCTCCTAGATTTTTTAGCATCATAGAGCATATCAGATCTTTCCCTGGGGAGGTTGGTCTCGATCTCTTTATTGCTCTCACCATTTCTGCTAATGTAAATGGATCATCAATTATATCATCTGTTCCTTCCCCCCTGTTTAACACACCTGGGTGTTGACTCATTGTTCTTCCCTTCTCCTTCTCCCTTCTTCAGACAAATTTTCTGAACTGTGTATCTGCACAAATGACTTGGCCATGATCTCAGCCTTATCGCTACTGGAGACTGCAGTTTCCTCCTCAGATATCATTACTGGATATTCCCATTCCCTTCCATCTCCTCCCATCCTCTTAATCATTCCCCATACCTCTCCCACAGGTGTTGTTCTTCCTATTTTGTTGCAAAAACTCCTCCAACTTGCCCTTTTAGCTTGACGTATAGTTCTTCTCACCACTGCCTGTGCTTTCTTATATTGAACCAAATACTGCATATTATGGGTTCTTTTAACTAGCCTGAATGCTCTATTTCTGTTTTTTTACAGCCTGACAACATTCCTCTGTCCACCATGGTACCAGTTTCCTATTCATCCTATTTTTACTCCTGGGTATAGATCCATCTGCTGCCATAATAATTGCTGAAGTCACCTGACTGTTTAATTCATCTATATTTCCAGAAATATCAATCTTTGTCAATGCTTCTTCACTCAGCTTCTGGAACTTACCCCAATCTGCTTTTCCAAACACCCACTTTGGGATTCCGCCACCTGGTCTTACTTCAACTCTTTCACCCACTGAACATAAAACTGGTTAGTGATCACTGCCTACTGTTGAAGCAGTCCAAACTCCCCAGTTACTAAGGCCAGCCAAGGTATTAGGCACTAACGTAATATCTAACACTGACTCAGTTCCTGTTGTTATATCTATCCTTGTGCCTCTACCATCATTCATACACACCAAATCCCTCTCTTCCATCAAATCTTCAATTACCTTCCTATTTGGATCTGTAATCTGATCCCCCCATATTGTGCTATGAGCATTGAAATCTGCACACCACACTACTTAATGTCTGTTTTATCCTTGTATCCTTAATAGGCTGTCCAAATCCAACCTCTTACACGGATTGTAGTAGTTAATTATAACCACTCCCTCCCCTCTCTCCCACGCTTCCACCACTGTGTATTCCTGATCATCTCCTTTTTCCAGTACACTATATGGTATACTTGCTTGATTAACATAGCACAACCCCCTCCTCCCCCTAGATTTCTATCTTTCCTTATCATTGTATACCCATATACCACAAAGTCTAAAGTTGGTTTCAACCAAGTTTCCTGAATACACACTACATCCGGTTTTACAACCATTTCTTTAATAAAGTGCTTGAATTCCTGGCTATTGGCCAGTAAGCTCCTTGCATTCCATTGTAAAAGAATCACCATGATTAGTATTAACCAACACATGACACTTCCTGGCTTGACTGATTAGTGAGGTTCTCCCTCACTTCCTTCCATATCAGTCCTAATAACGCTAAATGGTTTACTGCTCCTTTTACCACCAGCTGAATTTTGTCACTTTTTGACTTTACCTCAGCCGTACTATTAATCACTCCTCCAATGAATGTTACTAGAGCCTTTTTGTCTACATAAATCCTGTCATTTGTTCTTTGTTGCATCTCTCGTATCCCTATTGCTCCCTGTTCATTAGGAGCATTATTCTGTTCTCTTGACATTCTTACAGCTTCAGCATAAGTGATCTTTCTTTTCACTCTTATTTCTTGAATTTTATTCTCCCGTCTCATAACCTCACACCCACTATATGCCACATTATGAGCTCCTCCACAACTGTAGCATTTTGGTTGAACTCCTGTTCCGCACTTTCCATATTCATGATCACCCCCACATCTAGCACATCTCCTCTGCCTTTTACAGTTTTTAGCTATGTGTCCAAACCTCTGACAAATAATGGCTTTGGCACATAAACCCTTACTGGGTAACTCATGAAACCCAGGAACACCTTCCTTGGCACTCTTTCTTCTTCAAATTCAATCAATACTGATTCACTTTCCTTTTTCACTCCCTCCTTTGTTGTTTTCAGTCTTTGAACATTCATTACTTTCCCTCCTTTGATATTCCTCTTTAACTCCTCCATATTTATACTCATTGGTACCCCCGTGATCACTCCTTTACAACCACTATTTTGTGCTCCCACCCTCCCTGTGTATTCCACCTTGCATTTTCCTATCTCTTTTAGCTTGAGTGCTTTCTCAAGTTGTTCCTCATTCGCACATCTTACCAATAAGTTGCCATTATTAAGGACTTTTGCAAATGCTATTTCCCCTATCTTATTTGCCAGAGTTGTTGTTAACACAAACGGGTTAATTTTCTTCATATGTCCCTGAGCCTTCTCATTAAACCTAATTATGAGAACACCTTCTCTCTGAACTTGTTCATCTTCCTCACTTTCAGAGCTTTCTCCACTATCATTTCTTATTCTTTTATTCTGTCTCAGTTTTCATTCATCCGTCCCCTCACTATCTCCTCATTCCCTTTATTTCTCCCTTCACAATAATCCATCTCTCCCCAGCTGCCTACCTCTGGTCCCAAATCCCTATTCCACTCCTCCACTTTCTCTCCCTCAACCCCCCCCATCTTGTCTGCCATTACTGGACCCACAAGACTCCCTCCCAGCAATTCCCGTTCTTTCCCCACTCTCTTTCCCTCAACAAGTCCCAAACCACATTCACGCATCAAGGCCCAGCAGTTCAGCCAATCAGCCCTCAGCCGTCTTTCATAATCCGCCAAACTTCTGTCAGTACCTTCAGTTGAACTCTGTCTATTTGTGAGTTTCTCCTAAGCTGTCAGTCTGTGGTTTTGTATCGTCATGCTCTCCTGCTCTACTCAGGCCCCTGTATTCCACGACCAGAGGTCTCTCTCTGTATCTTGTTTTACGGCGGTTGGCATCCAGCTTAATGGTGCATTACCGCCACCCTCTGCTCCAGAATGTGCACTGGACATACATTCTAAATCCCTTCACCCAATCGCCCGCGCACACACAAACCTACACTTCACCCTCCCATCTTTGACCATCCTAGTATCCTATTCCTGTTTATTCGTCATATTCTATAAAAAACCCCTGTACCCCACGACCAGAGGTCAAGATCGATATCCCCTTTAACCTCGCTTGCCCCGCCTTCCCCGTGCCCATGGTTACAGGAACCACGCGCTCGTCGCCAAGCAAACGGCCCTTACCACAAGTCCCGCCTTCAGAGGCTAGTCATTTGCTGACCGCGCCGCACTCCACAGTCTCCATGCTCCATTGGTGAGGAAGGCTGTCAGTCGTGGCGAGGAGCCAATGGTTTAAGGGGGAATTTGGCGGTGAAGCGCGGGACCTGAGTGGGTTATGGCGGTTTTGAGTGTGAAGGGAAATAACGGCAGGTAGGTTAGAGATGCAAGCTAAGCAAAGGGTAGTACTGGCTGCCTGGTTATCTACCTGTTGCCTTGGGGCTGATCATATAAAAGAACCTGAACTATAACTGGCCACCCTGGGTCGTGCATCTATCTCGACTTGCCTGGGCTGGCTGTTGGCTCGTCTGTGTCCAACCCATCCTCGTTCATCTGGTACACTCCCACTGGCTGCTGTGCCGTGTTGACCAAGGCCCCGAGTGCCCCTCTCCGACTCCTAGCTTGAGTGCCTACCCCAACCCGGATCGTCTGGCACGCCTCCTCAGGGTTGGGGGCGACTTGCTTGCACCCCGGTTTCCATAGACTCGAAGTTGGCCTATGAGGCTACGCGGAACCTGCAGCTTCTGTCAGAGGGGAGCAGGATATGCTTGATAGGAAGGTTAACGGGTTGATGTACTTCTGCTTTTTTACTTTGGGCTTTTGTGTTCTCTTGAAGCGTTGACTCAGCTCTCGTTGTCACCTACTCATTCATTTTGAATGGTTATATGCTAGATATTCCCTGGAATCATATTTTAAGGACTCTTCCAAGTCCAAAGAGTCTATAGAAATTCTGGAATCACTGATTGGTCTTGTTCCAGGTTTGGTGTCTTGATCTTCAGAATTTTTACCTTAATAAAACTTGTGGTTCAGTTGGTTCACTGATGCTGATAGTAAATTTCATCTTCAACATGAGATATGGAAAGTGGTGTGTGATCCAGGGTCCTCATGAACTTTATTATCAGATGGCAGTGTTGTACAACAGGTAGGTGGGTAAAGGACAAGACCCATTCTCTTGTGTGGTTCTGTGAGTGAATGGATGATGGCTGTCCATTTGTGTGCAAATACGGGTGTTATTCACGTGCTGCAGCTCAGTTTCTGAGGATGGGATGAATCTCCAATGGATATGACATGGGTTGAACAGTTTTTCATTAGTCCTCTGAATTAGTTCCATTTGAGTAAGAAGTTTGTTGGAGGTGAGGCACAGTATTGTAGCAAGAAAGACTGAGAATTATCAGGTATTGATAAAAGCTTGCTTGAAAATGATTTGACCTGAAGTTGAATCTGTTGCGGAGCCTATTTTGAAATAATGACTTGCATGTTATTGTGTAGTTGGGTATGAGATAATGACATGTGCTTTTATCTCAAAAAAGGCCAGGAATTTCAGTGGACAACCCGATTTGAGAAGAATTTTTCACATTCCCTCTGAACTGACTTCATTGGAGCCATTTGTGCATCGGTATGCTGAATGAGTTCATGCAGGCCCAAGTCTTCTGCCATCAGTCCAGTCTAGCCTGACCCTGAGGGAAGCTGGCTTTGGGGACTGATGAGGCTAATGGCTGAGCAGAAAAAAAGCCAGAGTAGGGCAAAGACTGATGGAATTGAGAAGAAAGGAGGGGAGATGGGCCTGCTGCAAGGATAGGGGATGAAGAATAGAATCTGCTTTATCCAGGCAGGCGCTGGAGGCAACATCCACCTTTTGACATGCCTAGGCAGATCTCAATACTGAAGAACTGTACTGAGCATCAGCATATGGAGATTTTACCTTGGAGCAGGAGAGCATGGAAGGGTTGTGAAGGGAAAGCAGAGGGCAAGAGCAAAGATAGCAAGAAGGTTGGCCCAAACAAGGCAGGATGTAGAGAAATGCCAGGGTTACTTTTCAATCCCTGCCCTAAGAGGAGGACAAAGGGCTTAATTAGGAAGAGGAGGACAAAGGGCTTAATTAGGAAGGGGAAAAAAGATTATGAGAGAAAACTGGCAGAGAACATAAAAACGGACTGTAAAAGCTTTTATAGATATGTAAAAAGGAAAAGACTGATAAAGACAAATGTAGGTCCCCTGCAAACAGAAACAGGTGAATTGATTATGGGGAGCAAGGACATGGCAGACCAATTGAATAATTACTTTGGTTCTGTCTTCACTAAGGAGGACATAAATAATCTTCCAGAAATAGTAAGGGACAGAGGGTCCAGTGAGATGGAGGAACTGAGCGAAATACATGTTAGTAGGGAAGTGGTGTTAGGTAAATTGAAGGGATTGAAGGCAGATAAATCCCCAGGGCCAGATGGTCTGCATCCCAGAGTGCTTAAGGAAGTGGCCCAAGAAATAGTGGATGCATTAGTGATAATTTTTCAAAACTCGTTAGATTCTGGACTAGTTCCTGAGGATTGGAGGGTGGCTAATGTAACCCCACTTTTTAAAAAAGGAGGGAGAGAGAAACCGGGGAATTATAGGCCGGTTAGCCTAACGTCGGTGGTGGGGAAACTGCTGGAGTCAGTTATCAAGGATGTGATAACAGCACATTTGGAAAGCGGTGAAATGATCGGACAAAGTCAGCATGGATTTGTGAAAGGAAAATCATGTCTGACGAATCTCATAGAATTTTTTGAGGATGTAACTAGTAGAGTGGATAGGGGAGAACCAGTGGATGTGGTATATTTGGATTTTCAAAAGGCTTTTGACAAGGTCCCACATAGGAGATTAGTGTGCAAACTTAAAGCACACGGTATTGGGGGTAAGGTATTGGTGTGGGTGGAGAATTGGTTAGCAGACAGGAAGCAAAGAGTGGGAATAAACGGGACCTTTTCAGAATGGCAGGCGGTGACTAGTGGGGTACCGCAAGGCTCAGTGCTGGGACCCCAGTTGTTTACAATATATATTAATGACTTGGATGAGGGAATTAAATGCAGCATCTCCAAGTTTGCGGATGACACGAAGCTGGGTGGCAGTGTTAGCAGTGAGGAGGATGCTAAGAGGATGCAGGGTGACTTGGATAGGTTGGGTGAGTGGGCAAACTCATGGCAGATGCAATTTAATGTGGATAAATGTGAAGTTATCCACTTTGGTGGCAAAAATAGGAAAACAGATTATTATCTGAATGGTGGCCGATTAGGAAAAGGGGAGGTGCAACGAGACCTGGGTGTCATTATACACCAGTCATTGAAAGTGGGCATGCAGGTACAGCAGGCGGTGAAAAAGGCGAACGGTATGCTGGCATTTATAGCGAGAGGATTCGAGTACAGGAGCAGGGAGGTACTACTGCAGTTGTACAAGGCCTTGGTGAGACCACACCTGGAGTATTGTGTGCAGTTTTGGTCCCCTAATCTGAGGAAAGACATCTTTGCCATAGAGGGAGTACAAAGAAGGTTCACCAGATTGATTCCTGGGATGGCAGGTCTTTCATATGAAGAAAGACTGGATGAACTGGGCTTGTACTCGTTGGAATTTAGAAGATTGAGGGGGGATCTGATTGAAACGTATAAGATCCTAAAGGGATTGGACAGGCTAGATGCAGGAAGATTGTTCCCGATGTTGGGGAGGTCTAGAACGAGGGGTCACAGTTTGAGGATAGAGGGGAAGCCTTTTAGGACCGAGGTTAGGAAAAACTTCTTCACACAGAGAGTGGTGAATCTGTGGAATTCTCTGCCACAGCAAACTGTTGAGGCCAGTTCATTAGCTATGTTTAAAAGGAAGTTAGATATGGCCCTTGTGGCTACGGGGGTCAGGGGGTATGGAGGGAAGGCTGGGTTCTGAGTTGGATGATCAGCCATGATCATAATAAATGGCGGTGCAGGCTCGAAGGGCCGAATGGCCTACTCCTGCACCTATTTTCTATGTTTCTATGTTTCTATGTTTCTAACTGTTGTCTTGGCTGTTAGGCCGCTTGTCCTAGCGAGCTCCTATCCTGTAACAGTTATTGGATCAACGTCTGTTACAGCAGGATGGTCATTGCTGACAGTGACTTGCCACTCCCTGCCTGACTACACAGTAGACTAGTCACTGAAGTTGATCCTTATTGATGATGGCGCAATAGGGCAGATAGGGCGTGAAAGAAGGGAAGTAACAATAATGTCAGTGATGATGATAGGCTTTTTTTTAAGCTCTGAACTTTTGCAGTAAATCTGTCTAGCATTATTAAACAAAGTTAGAAATTTGTTAATGTTGGGACACTTGACCAAGAAGTCTGTGAAGGAAGTAGATTTAAATTTAGCAGGTGAAGTTGCAGATGTGATGGAATACAGCTGATTGAAGCAAGCTTTCATCTTGTTTCCTGAGTAGAGCAGCTAAGATTGGATATTGATTCTGCGACCACTCCCTGCCCTACTGCTGATTGTAGTACATTCTCATTGCTTGTTTTCTGAGGAGAATGTTAGCTACCTTTTTATGTGACAGGTTTAAAAAGTTGAGATGTTGCTATCTTAAACACAAGAGATTCTGCAAATCCCAGAAATCTGGACACACACACCAACCTACCTGGAGGAACTCAGCAGGAAATGAATAAACAGTCCACATTTTGAGCTGAGACCTTTCTCAGAACTGGAAAGGAAGGGGGAAGACACCAGAATAAGGTGGAGGGAGGGGAAGGAACACAAACTAAAAGGTGAAAGGTGAAGTCAGGTGGGTGGGGAAGGGGGAGATGTAGTCAGAAACGACCCGAAACGCCCTAATGAAGAGTCTTGCCTGAAATGTCGACTGCTTATTCATTTCCATAGATGCTGCCTGACCTGCTGAGTTCCTCCAGCACTTAGGGGTTTTGCAATGCTCTTCTCATTTCTGGAGGTAAATGATTTCTAGCTTTGAATTTAAATAATGGTTTACCTACTGATTTTTGAGTGAGGATGTGGAATATGTATTGCTACCTCTGACAATGAATATCTGTCTTTTTGGTATTGCCCACAACCCCCAAATATTAATGCAAATATGTTTCTAAGGAACTGTAAGGAACTCCTAATGACAATCACCTATCTTTAAAAGCATTTTTTGTCTCTGTAAATATTTCCTGATCTGAGTACTTCAAGCATTTTCTGCTTTGGTTTTGCATATATCTGCACTATTTTAATTTGTCTTTGCTCGTGCTTACTTTCCTCAGGTGAATGCTTAAATAACCTTTGGAAAAAGTGCTGGTGCTAAAAAGATGGATTCTACACTGGGCTTCTTGGATGGCAGAGGCAAAGCCTTTTCTCCATATGATAGTTTGGAAAATGGCAAGAGGTCAAGGGCAGCTGTGCTTGGAGTTAAGAGGAAATTAAATGATTCAGTTGACCTCAGCAAAACATTTCCACGAACGGTGAGACCTGCCCTCCAGAAGATAGTTGCAGGAACATACTGGAATTTAGAGTCATTTACAGGTGGGCTTTATTTTGTAATAGTGTGCAGGAATGCTGTTTGGTTGGATGAGCATAGATTTGACTCCAGTTGCAATAAATTTAAAGGAATTGAAGTGCTTCTTTAAATAAATCCAAAAAAGAATTAATACCTTTATTTTTCCAAAGTAAAAAAATTGGATCACTCAAAGAAGGCTTAAAAAAGAAATTTTGATAAATTAAACTACAAAGTTTAAATTTTTTAAGATTAAAAAAATTGCGGAACTGGAGCCAAATTTGTAAAGAATACTTAATCACAGGATATAGGTTTAAACAACAACTTTAGCTAATTGCATAGGTAAAGCAGCTCCCAATAACGAGGTTAAATAAAACTGTTTTACAACTTTCAGTTCCAGGTCTACCCAAATTGGCCGATCACTGTTATCAACCCAGTATAACCAAAAAGACATGTATCGCAGATTAACAGCCCAATAATACATTCTTAGATTAGGCAAAGCAAGAGCTCCATCCTTTTTCAATTTTTGTAAGTGACATTTACTAATTGTTGGTATTTTATTATTCCAAATAAAAGATAAAGTAATAGAATCAATCTGATCAAAAAAACTTCCTAGTCAAAAAAACAGGAATATTCTGAAATAAATATAAAAATTTTGGTAAAATCATCACTTTAACTATATGAATATGACCAACAAGTGAAAATGTAAATGGACTCCATCTACTAAATAAATACTTCATAGAGTCTACTAAAGGAAGAAAATCGGCTTTATAAAGATCCTTATTTTTTAGTAATTATAATACCTAAATATCTAAAAGAATCTGTGACTTTAAAAGGAGTATTATCATATATAGAGACAGAATCATTTAAAGGAAACAATTCACTTTTACTAAAATTTATTTTATATCCTGAAAAACCTCCAAATTCATTAAATAATTTTAGCAAGGCAGGAATAGATTTGTCAGAATTAGATATATAAACCAATAAATCATCAGCATAAAGAGAGATCTTATGCATGGTCTCATTCACAAAATCCCATAGTTATCTTTAGCCTCACGAAGAGCAATAGCAAGGGGATCTAATATTAAATTAAACAACAAAGGACTTAATGGACAGCCTTGCCTTGTCCCCCGTGAAAGCTGAAAAAAAGGAGACCTACAATTGTTAGTGACAACAGTAGCAATAGGGACTTTATATATCATTTTAATCCAATTATTAAAATTAGCACCAAAGCCAAATTTCTCTAAAACATTGGATAAATATTTCTGTTTGACTCAATTGAACGATTTTTCAGCATCCAAAGATACAACACATTGTGGAGTTTTAAAAGAGGACGAATATATAATGTTAGATAGTCTCTGAACATTTGAAAAAGAATAGCGACCCTTTATAAAGCCTGCTTGATCTTTAAAAATAATCTTACCCAAAATATTCACCAACCGATTGGCCATTATCTTTGACAGAATCTTAGTGTCGACATTCAGTAATGAAATGGGTTTATATGAAGCACAGTCAGTGGGATCTTTATCTTTTTTAAGAATTAAAGAAATAGAAGCCTCATAAAAAGTAGAGGGCAAGTCACCTTTCACAAAAGAATCCTTAAACATTTCCAACATATACAGAGAAAGCAACTTTCCAAATTTTCTATAAAATTCTACAGGATAGCCATCAAGTCCTGGGGACTTACCAGATTGCATTGAAAAAATAGTTCTATGAATTTCAGCTTCAGTGATTTGAGCATCAAGAGTTTTTTGATCCTCAGCTGAGATTTTAGGAAAAACAATCTTTCATAAAAAAGCATTCATTTCAGAGGAATCTAATGGACTTTGAGATTTATAAAGTTCAGCATAAAAATCTTGAAAAATCTTATGAATTTCTTCATATTCCTGAGCCAAGGTACCATCTCTCCTACAAATTTTCATGATTTGCCTTTTGGCTGCAGCCATTTTTAATTGAGATGCAAGCAGTTTATTATTTTTATCTCCAAACATATAAAATTGGCTCTTTAACTTAAGCAAGTATCCTTCAATGGGATGAGTTAATAACAGGTTATATTGTGATTGAAGTACCACCCTTTGTTTAAATAAATCAGTATTGGGGGAAATTGCATAGATATTATCTAAATCTTTAATTTGTTTTGAAATTCTGCTTTAGTCTGTTTTTTAAGTTTAGCTGAATAAGAAATAATCTGACCACGTAAAAATGCTTTAAATGTATCCCATATAATTAATTTGACATACCCCCTATATTATTAAAAAGAAAAAATTCTTTTATCTGGGTTTCAAAAAAACTGACTAAGTCAGAGTTTTGCAATAATGTCTGGGGCATGCGCCAAGGTGGTGGGCGGACAAGAATGACATCATCAAATCATCAAACTCAGAGGCGCATGATCAGATATAGCAATAGCGTCATATTCGCAAGTTTTAACACTAGGCAAGAAGCGGGGATCGATTATAATATAATCGATCCTCGAATACTTTTTATAAACGTGAGAAGAAAGAATATTCTCTATTATCGGGATGGAGATGCCTCCACAAATCAATCAACCCAAAATCAATCAAAAAGGAATTAATAAATGACGCGGATCGATTTGGAAGTCGCTGATTGGTTGAGCTCTTATCAATCATAGGATTTAAGCAGCAGTTAAAATCCATGCTCTGATTGAATATCCTCTTGAATAAATATATTAGGTTTAATAAAAATAGACACGCCTTTTGTTTTACTCTGAGAAGTAGAGTGGAATTGCGAACCATTCCACCATCCAAAAAATCTGTTTTGATCTCCCGCCCTGATATGTGTCTCTTGAGCAAAAATTGTATCAGGTTGGAATCAGTTAATAATTTTAAAAGTCTTTTTTCATTTAATAGGATGATTCCAACCATACATTCCAATTTATTATATTAATCTGTTCAAATACCATACTATAACTTTATTCTACTTTATACATGCGCAGAGCACATACCAATACGGGATGATCAAAAATAGCGGTGATGAAGAATACAACCACATTAAAAAAAAAACGCACATGCTCCAGAGCCACCCAATGGGGAAAAAACTGCTAACTCTAAACCCACCCACCCATCAACATACATCAAAGTTGCTGGTAAACGCAGCAGGCCAAGCAGCATCTATAGGAAGAGGCGCAGTCGACGTTTCAGGCCGAGACCCTTCGTCAGGACTAACTGAAGGAAGAGTGAGTAAGGGATTTGAAAGCTGGAGGGGGAGGGGGAGATGCAAAATGATAGGAGAAGACAGGAGGGGGAGGGATAGAGCCGAGAGCTGGACAGGTGATAGGCAAAAGGGGATACGAGAGGATCATGGGACAGGAGGTCCGGGAAGAAAGACAGGGGGGGGGTGACCCAGAGTATGGGCAAGAGGTATATTCAGAGGGACAGAGGGAGAAAAAGGAGAGTGAGAGAAAGAATGTGTGCATAAAAATGAGTAACAGCTGGGGTACGAGGGGGAGGTGGGGCCTAGCGGAAGTTAGAGAAGTCAATGTTCATGCCATAAGGTTGGAGGCTACCCAGGCGGAATATAAGGTGTTGTTCCTCCAACCTGAGTGTGGCTTCATCTTTACAGTAGAGGAGGCCGTGGATAGACATGTCAGAATAGGAATGGGATGTGGAATTAAAATGTGTGGCCACTGGGAGATCCTGCTTTCTCTGGCGGACAGAGCGTAGATGTTCAGCAAAGCGGTCTCCCAGTCTGCGTCGGGTCTCACCAATATATAAAAGTCCACATGGGGAGCACCGGACGCAGTATATCACCCCAGTCGACTCACAGGTGAAGTGATGCCTCACCTGGAAGGACTGTTTGGGGCCCTGAATGGTGGTAAGGGAGGAAGTGTAAGGGCATGTGTAGCACTTGTTCCGCTTACACGGATAAGTGCCAGGAGGGAGATCAGTGGGGAGGGATGGGGGGGATGAATGGACAAGGGAGTTGTGTAGGGAGCGATCCCTGCGGAATGCAGAGAGATGGGGGGAGGGAAAGATGTGCTTAGTGGTGGGATCCCGTTGGAGGTGGTGGAAGTTACGGAGGATAATATGTTGGACCCGGAGGCTGGTGGGGTGGTAGGTGAGGACCAGGGGAACCCTATTCCTAGTGGGGTGGTGGGAGGATGGAGTGAGAGCAGATGTACGTGAAATGGAGGAGATGCGTTTAAGAGCAGAGTTGATAGTGGAGGAAGGGAAGCCCCTTTCTTTAAAAAATGAAGACATCTCCCTCGTCCTAGAATGAAAAGCCTCATCCTGAGAGCAGATGCGGCGGAGACGGAGGAATTGCGAGAAGGGGATGGCGTTTTTGCAAGAGACAGGGTGAGAAGAGGAATAGTCCAGATAGCTGTGAGAGTCAGTAGGCTTATAGTAGATATCAGTGGATAAGCTGTCTCCAGAGACAGAGACAGAAAGATCTAGAAAGGGGAGGGAGGTGTCGGAAATAGACCAGGTAAACTTGAGGGCAGGGTGAAAGTTGGAGGCAAAGTTAATAAAGTCAACGAGTTCTGCATGCGTGCAGGAAGCAGCGCCAATGCAGTCGTCGATATAGCGAAGGAAAAGTGGGGGACAGATACCAGAATCACCCACCCACCCATACCCGGAAGCCCGAAAAAGGCAAGCAATCTATAATAGAGTTCAAAGCTACTGACCGCTCTGTTTGTGTTTTCTTTCCCTCCCCCCAATTAGTAAAAAGGTAGAGTGACCTTGTAAAAAAGACAATAAAGTCTCAGCAAAAAAAGGTATTTGCATTCCATCAACTAATAAACAAGAAAGAACCAAAATAATGTTATCTCTTAGAGAGAAAAACCAGCGCCATCTTTAAGTTTAATATTAATTCCCTAAAAAAACTTTAAATTCAATTATAAAATGTTATAATAAAACAGAAAAATAATTATTAGTATATTTGACCCAGCTGAATCTTCAAAAAGACTGATTAATAATGTCATAACCCTCATATATAGCCCTATTAGTAGGAAAAAAACTACCAATTAGCTGATTTAAAAAAAGAAACAAGCCAAGTAGTAAATTAAAGGAACAAATCCCCTTTTCTTCTTCTCTCAGTCGAATGTTCAGATGATCATTTTTTTTACTTTGGAAAAATAAAGGTATTAATTCTTTTTTGGATTTATTTAAAGAAGATTGATGCCTTTTGAACAATTAATTGATAAATATTCTCTTTCATACTCACACTTTCTGCAATTCCTTCAAGTTAGACATTTTTTACAAAAATATTTAAGTAATTTTCCTTGCATATTTGAGGCTGACCTGTTAGATACTATTATGAGTATGAATCCTTCGATCAAGGGTTCTATTGGAAGAATTTATAATTTATTATTACAATAGGGTAAGCGTCCTTTATCTAAGATTAAACAGGATTGGGAAAAGGAACTCAATTTGACTTTTATGATGGATTGGATGTGGATTTTGAAGTTGGTTAACTCTTCTTCAATTTGTGCTAGCTACTCATTGATTCAGTTTAAAATTGTACATCGTTATCATTTGACGAAGGAGAGACTTTCTAAAATCTTTTCTAATGTTGATAGTCATTGCGATAGATGTAAAACTGAGATAGCTACACTGACACAAATGTTTTGGTCTTGTTCTATATTGGAACAGTTCTGGAAATCAGTTTTTTTCAACAATTTCTAAAGCACTTAAAATTAATCTACAACCTAATAAATTAACTGTACTTTTTGGAATAATTCCTCAAAATATTCATGGTATTTCTGTCTGACCAACATGTTATTGCATTTGTTACATTGATAGCTAGGAGGGCCATTTTGTTGAAGTGGAAGGATACATCAGCTTCCACTTCGTCACAGTGGTTCTCTCAAGTAATGCTATGTCTTAGTTTGGAGAAAATTAGAAGTCGAACCTTTGAACCTTTATTTGATTTTGAGAAAAGATGGGGCTCATTTGCTCGTTATTATTATTTGAGCTAATTAATAGATTTTTTCCATGATCTAATTGTAAATTTTTTAGTATATTTTCTTTTCTTGCTGGCGGTTTGATGTTTATTTTTAGAAGCTTTTGTATGATGCATGACTCCGGGGTTGTACACCTAATGTTTTTTTTTCTCACTTTTTCTGCTTAGAGGGTTTTTTTATTATCACAAAAATTTTTTCAATCTTTAAGATAATGTCTTTTTTGAGACATTGTAAGTGTTGTTACTTCAATGTACTCATGTTATTTCTTTTGTATAATATAACAATAAAAAGATTTGAGAAGAAAAGAATTGAAATGCTGATTGTTATATTAATATGCATTAGGATAATCCACACAATATTTTACTTTTATGTGTAGTGTTGTCTATGTGATGATCTGTAAAGATCTTTGCTGTGTTCCTGCTATGCATCCCAGCCTTTGGAAAATATTGGGCTTACAGGATGCTTTCATTTGTTCTTGAGGGGCATGTCATGAGCGCCCTATCTGCTATTGGAAGAATAGTGATAGATCAACAAATTAACATCTTGCAGGTTGAGGATCAAGTTGTACATATTGGCCGAGACTCCAGTCCTCTTAACAATAAATTGGGGAGAAAAATGTTAGAAAATATGAAAACAAAAAAGACTGATTTCAGCTTGACCTTGCCTATTATTCCAACAGGTGATTCTCTGAACTCCTACTGTTATTCTTCTGTGGCTTCTCAAAATCTTCTCTTGCCAAATCTTAGTGGTTCCTTCTCTTGCCCTGAGCCGGCCTCAAATGTATCAAGCAACTTTTGGAATCTTTTAGGAGGTGACAACAATTCAACTCTCCCCACTACAGTACGGAATCCTAACAAAGCCATACTGACAATAGACAGCTTGACTACAGAGGTATGAGGTAACATTTTGATTGTTTAGCTCTTACTGCAAATTTTTTCATTGATTGTATTACCTTTTTATAATAAAATTTTCAAATTGTTTGTAATAAATTACCAAAGTAGTAAATTTGTAGCTATCTTTATTGAGTTAAAGGCTAGATAGGCAGCATTCAATATTATAGTTCTGAGTTTCCTTGCTTTCATGCATCTAACACACAGTTGTACAGGCCAAGTTGGAATTGTTTGCTGAAATACTGTAAAGTTTTAATACAATTTAATCTAGCTTGTTTTAAAATCAATGAAGTAACTTCTTATCCATAACTTCTTTTATTGATCTAGTAGAATAATCATTCTGAGAATAAAAGAAAATAATGCGATTTTTATCCATTCCCCTTGGTGTCATATGACATTCCTGGGAGTATATCAATAAGTTTACTTTTACTGTATGGTAGAGCTTGTAATTTTGATGCCCAGTTGTCATTCTTTATGCCACAACAGATACTGGTGGCCAATGACATGGCTTGTAAGCTGCTATGTTATAGTAGCAAAGAACTGATTGGTCAGAAATTATCTTCATTCATATCAAATTCCATTCATGGGCTGGAAGAAGCCCTGTGCGAAGAACATCCAGAAGTTGATGGACAAGTTGTGACTGTCTCTGGAAAAGTGGTATGTGGTCATATCAATACATTTATTAGATGTGTTCACTCATGTCTTCACCCCAACTCAATACTTCTAAAGTGCTGTTGACAGTAATAAATTTATTTCACGGTGAATGATGCAAATTATTTCAGAAGTGCTGTTTGAATAGATCCTTTGGTAATATCAAAGCTGGAAGGGCTGATTATGGGAACAGGAAAATTAATTTATGTTGGGTCTCTAAAGACAACATGACCAAAGCCTAGCAGTGCAATGCAAGAGGTATGATCAGGCCTTAACAAGCTGTGGGATTTCTGCAGAATGAGCACTGTACTTAGGACATTCATGTAACAATTTTCACACTGAGTGTGAAAATAACTGGAAGTCTTTACTGTACTGAACACAGTCCAATATTTTAATCACTGAAACTAGTTTCTTTTAAGATTGTCTTTCATTCTCATTTGATAGGGATGAAGATGGGTTATGATAAGAGAAAAATATTCATTTGAGCTCGTGTTGATTTAACAAACATCACTGCAGGTTAACATAAAGAGAATGAAATGGATTAGTAAAAAGGGATGAAATTAACCAATTAAATTGCACTAAGTAAACTGCATTCCTGTAATAGTTATCCTTTTTTTTTTCATTGTGGTTTACATTTATAATCCCCAGATTGATGTTATTGGCAAGGGTGGAGTACAGATACCAGTGTCATTCTGGATGAAGCGCATGGCTGGTGAAGAGAGAGAGTGCTGTGTTGTGGTGATGGAACCTGTGGAGCGACTTACTGCTTCTGTCACATTTGCGAACACTGTAAGTTTTCAGCTTAATTTCAACATACAGTGGTTACATGTTGTAATGTGCCACAGAATGCTGCAGGATTGATCAACACTAATTTGATTTATACACTTCCATTGATTTATTAAATACCCCAAAGCAAATGAGGGCAATGAAACCAGATTGCTGGTGAGCAGAGAAACATGATAGCCCATTGAAATGTGGATCACTATTAGTAATAAAATCTATATTCCTCTGTTTCTGGCCTCTTGCACATTCTGGCTTTAATCACTCCATTAGCAATTATAACTTCTATTGTTGGGATCCTAACTGATGGAATTCTGACCCTTAAGCTTTCTATTTTTGTTTTCTCCCAAAAAGATTTCTTCAGTTAAACTTTTCATAAAATGCTCTCACATTTGCTGATGTGATTTAGTGATAAACTTTGATATTTTTATCAAAGGGTGGATATTCCATAACTTAGGACCTGAATAACAGAAGGCATTCATACCTTCATGGAATGATTAAAATTCAGATGTGCAAGATGGATAAGCATAGACTTCTTGGAGGGTTGTAGACTGGAGGAGGTTGTTCCATAACCCGTCTGCTCTGTGCTTTGGAAAATGAAGGCAAGTATTCTGTATGATGCCTTCATCTCCTTATCTGTCTGCTTCTACTTTCTGACACCTGTAAACCTGTATATTGTGTATTTCCTATCATATCAAACCTGTACACGGGGTCCCTCTGTTCCCCAATACTCCCCATGGCCCCACCATTCATTGTGCATTTCCTATCATATCAAAATCAAAGAGTTTATTGTCTTTTTCAACAAAAATATACAGAGCATCATATAAGCATAATTCCTAAGGAAAACATATTCAACATAAATTATACACTTTTTTTAACAAGAAGGAACACTATTCAAACAAAAATAATTCCATTGTAATGCTAGTAGTCATAGTGATGCTATACTGAGGTAATGACTAGGAACATACAGATTGGTTCTTGAATTTCATTTTTTTTTGTTTTGCACTATTTGTAATTTATAGTAATTGTGTCTTTGCACTGCACTGCTGCCACAAGACAACAAATTTCACATCATAGGAGACAGTGATAATAAACATGATGCTGAACCTGGGGATGTGGGACTTCAGGTTTCTGTTCCTCTGCCTGATGGCAGCAGTGAGAAAATAGCATGGGGCAGGAGTTTCAGTAGATACCAGTGATGGTGAGGAGAGATGTACCTGGGATATACTGGACTGAGTCCACTACACTTTGCAGTTTCTTATAACTTGATGAACCAGACCATGATGCTAATCAACTGGCTGAAGTGTTTACTGACATCTCTAATTTCAAGAAGAATGTGGTAACCTGCTTCCATGACCATAGTCCAGCAACATTTGTATATCCACTGTGATGAAGTGCTTTGAGAGGTTGATCATGAAACATAGAATTCCCGAGGAATAACTAGTCAAAAGCAGATGCCATTTCATAGGCTCTTCACTGAGCCTTGAAAACACTGTTCTTCACTGACTACAGCTCTGCATTCAACACTATCATATCCCATCAAAACTAATTAATAAGTTCCTGGTCCTAGGCCCAGATACTTCCTTGTGCAACTGCATTCTCAATTTCCTCAGTTGCAGACTCCAGTCAGTTCAGATTGGCAGCAACATTTCCACAATCACCATCAGCACAGGTGCACCACAAGGCTGTGTGCTTCGTCCCCTGCTCTACTCACTTTATACTCATTCAACGTCAGCAGAACCAAAGAGCTGATTATTGAATACTGCAGGAGGAAACTGGAGATCCATGAGGCAGTCCTCAACAGGGGATTGGAGGTGGAGAGGTACAGTAAGTTTAAATTTCGTTGTTTTATAATTTCAGAGGATCTGTTTTGGGACCAGCATGTAAGTGATATTACAAAGAAGGCACACCAGCACCTTTGCTTTCTTAGGAATTTGGCAAGTCTCCTAAAACTTTAACAAACTTCCATAATGCACTGAGGAGAGTATCCTGATGCTTGCATCACAGCCTGGTATGGAAACACCAATGCCCATGAGCAAAAAAGCCTACAGAAAGTAGCGAATACAGCCCAGTCCATCACAGGAAATCTCCCTTTCCATTGAGCACATCTACAGGGAGATTTTACGCAAGAAAACAGAATTCATCGACTAGGACCCCCACCATCCAGGCCATGCTCCTTTTTTGCTGCTGCCATCTGGGAGTAGGTACAGGAGCCTGGGCTCTCACATGACCAGATTAAGGAGCAGTTATTACCCTTCAACTATCAGGCTCTGAACCAGCGTGAATTACTTCACTTGCCTCAACACTGAACTGTTTCTCAACCTATTGACTCAATTTCAAGAACCCTACAACTCATGTTCTCAGTATTATATATTATATTTATTACTATTGCATTTGTATTTGCACAATTTGTCATCTTTGTGTGTCGTTTGTCATTGATTCTATTACGTCTCCTTGCACCTACTGTGAATGCCCACAGAAAATGAATCTCTGATGGCACATGGATACAATACTTTGTTGATAAATTTGCTTTATTCTTTGTGATGCAACCAGTCAGGATACTTGCACCAGTGCTTCTTTTAGAGTATTCGGTGGCATACCAAACTAACTGAACCCCAAAAAAAGTAAATTTGCTGTTGTGCCACCTTTGTGATTATGTCTCAGTACTGGGCCCAGGACAGGTCACCTAATTTGTTAAAGATCAGGAATTGAAAGCTGTTGTCTCTCTACTGCCGATTTTCCCCCAATGTAAACTGGCACATATTTGCTCTCCTTGCCCTTCCTGAAGTCAGAAATCAGCTCCTTAGTTTTACTGACATTGAGCAAGAGGTTGTTGCAGCATCACTCAACCAGGTATCCTATCTTGCCGGTGTATGTAATGATGTTGGAGTACAGTCCTTCCTCAGAGCCTCCAGATACAACCCTAAGATGTATTTTCTTGTGGGCATATTCAATAAATCCAATAACCATAATAGAATCAATGAAAGAGTCCACCAACGGATGGACAACCAGTGTGCAAAAGTCAGCAAACTGTGCAAATACAAAAGGAAAGATAAATAAGTGTTAAATATTGAGAACATGAGATGCAGAATCCTTGAAAGTGAGTCCATTGGTTGTGGAGCAATAATGGGGCAAGTTGAGTGGAGTTATCCCCTTTGGTTCAAGAGCCTGATGGTTGACGGGTTGAAGATGATTGCTGCTTTCCTGTGACAAACTCTGTTTAGATGTGCTCAATGGTGGAGACGTTTTACCCGTAGGATTTTGTGTTCAAGAGTATTACTGTTTCCATACCAAGCTGTGATGCAGCTGGTCAATATACTCTCCACCACACGTCTATAGAAGTTTGTCGAAGTTTTAGATGTCGTGCCAAATCTTCATAAATTTCTAAAGAAGTAGAGGTGCTACTGTGCTTTCTTCATAATTGCATGTGCGTGCTGGGCCCAGAACAGGTCCTCTGAAATGATAACACCGAAGAATGTAAAGTTGCTGGCCACAAACAGGGTACTGATTACAGTTAAATAATCAAATTAAAGTGTGAAAATCATGAAGGTCTGACACCTGTCTCTAGCGTCTACATTCCCATTGACACAAAAGGGCCATGGTTCCTATAGTCCATTTGAGCTTATTGGGAAATATATTACTATGTAACAGCTTAAAATTGGAGTAAAATGTATAAATAAAAGGATGACATCCAATTGTCTGTAAAATCTGTTAATCCATGATTTGGAACTGAAATCATAATGAATTTACTGTATTTCATTTCCTGTATACAAGATATTTTGGTGCATGTAAATTGGCTGCTGTGGGTTTCAAAACAGTAATTCATAAAATAATACAGAAAATGCAGGAAAAACATTTTGCCATCACCTTGTTTCTCTTTCCTCATTCATTGAACATTTATTTTCTCTTTTCCTAATTGCCCTTCAATTTGTAGAAACTGATGGTGTTCTGATTAGTTTATCTCTAATTTTTCACTTTTTGTTTGTTTTTTCCCACTATCTAGCTTCACTATATACAGCATAATTCCGATAATCTGCTTTTCAGAAATATTGCTCGCTTTGTTTTCTCACTCAACCAGGTTCCCACTTTCCATGCTCTGCTAAACCACGCCAGAACTCCAATGCAGCCTTGAAACTTACTAGGTTCACTGGCAAAGCTATTACCGTACTGTATAGCATCCAATAAGTATTGAAAAGTCTGCAAAATCTGTTGGTCAGTGAACTCCTTTGCATGCTGGATTCTTAAGTTTATTGCATTGTAGTTTATGGGTGTGCATGTGCTGCATTTTGCATTAGTTTTGGGATTATTTAAGAGTAAAATTTAACGTTTCTTTATTTAGGGCAGAATTTTATCATGTGACAGACCGTTTGCCTATCTCCATGGTTACGCAACTGAAGAAGAGATTGTTGGTTTTTCAATAACTGATGTCATACCTTCAGTAAAGATACCCGCATTGTGTAAGAAGATACCAAAGGTTTGAAACTGTTGAATGTGAATGTAATGGAATAAGATTTAAGGTCAGACTCAGATTTAGACTAAGAAATCCCTCTGAAATGTAAAGTAAGTGTGATTTGCATTGTTATCCCTCATTTTTCATCTGGCATGGTTATTTTGAAATTGTAAGTGCATAAGATCTGACCCTACTGCTCACATAATTTACCAGTTGATCTTTTTCCCACCATCTAACTGTCCAATAAGCGTTCAGTTTTTATGTCCTTCACTTCTAATTGAGGTAATCTTTATTCCCCCTGTTGCTTTGAGATCACACATCTGCAAATGAAGATTTTTGTATTAAAAATGATTGATCATAAACTGTTTTGTTTTTATCCTGTAATTTTTCAACAATTAGTATGAGTGAATCTTTTCAGAAAATATGCAGATCATATTTACATCTTGCAGGTGTTTTGCATGTAGCTAGGATTTAACCAAATCCTAGAAGTGCTCATTTAAGATGCGCAACTTGGTCCTTCCCTTGACTACCTGGCCAAGAAAAACGTGGAGATTGTATAAAGTAAACAGAACTTCTCTGTAGACAAAAGAGATTGCAAATGCTGTAATCTGGAGCAAAAAAAAACTGCCAGGAGATCAGCAGGCCGAATGGCATCTGATGAATTTTGAGTCAATACCCTACATAAGGACATGCAGGGTCTCATCCCAAAACATTGACTTCCACAGATGCTGCTTAGCCCTCTAAATTACTCCACACTTTGCAATTTCCCTCCAGAATTTTTTTTTGTCTGAGAAATATTTTGTTCATCATTACAGTTGTTACAGTTAAAGGTGGCAATACCAAATTAACACTTGGGTATACTTAAATTGATAGCTCATTAAAAAATACTAGGGAAAATACTGTAAATTCTCAACAATGATGGGAAAACAACAGGACTTGGAGACACTGGTGCTTCTGAAATGGATGAAATGCTGGGTGATTTTTTTTCACTTTCTAGTGTTTCTCTTTCAGAATTTGAAAATTCAGCGAGCTGTTGGCAGAGCTAAAGATGGCAACACTTTTCCTCTCAGTATTAAACTCAGCCTTAAAATCCCAGAGAAACACGACACTGACATTCAGAATTGTATTCAGGTAGCAGGTAAAGTATAAAAAGCTCTTTGGTACGTATTGTGCTTTATAGACTGACTCTTGGCGGAGTAAACAAGACAATAAGAATGAAGTGACTTGTGCTTACCCAAGCTGATAGGTGCTTCGTCATGGCGGAATTTATTGTTGCAGAAGTAGTATGAAAAGCAATAGAAAAAAAAGCGTTTTATTTTTGAAGCTGCGCTGTAAAATTTGTCAGCAAACAAAGTGAACAGATACTTAATCTGAAACAAAGACAAAAGCTGTAGGGAATACAGCAGGTCACAGCATCTACGAAGCAAGGTAGAAAGATAGCTTCCCTTTTGATTTTAAAACTATTCCCGCATTTTAAGTGGTAGTGCTCAGTAGTGACATAGGTAGTTATTCTGAACTATATCTTACTAAAGAATTTATTTGATTGCTGCTGGTTTGTATAGGCAGTCCCCAGGTTATGAAAGGGTTCTATTCCTGAAAACTACTTGCACCTCAAATTTTTTCTAGCGGCAAATGAATAAAAACAGCGGATCACAGAGACCGCTGAGATAAGAGAGTGAGCACACCTGGAAAGGTGACAGCCAGGAAGTCTTATTGACTTGAGTGAGTATGCTCAGCATCGCCAGCTCTTCTCAGACCCAATCCCTGATTGTAGAAGCTCAGGGGCCGGAAGGGAAGATGATATGCTGGTGGGGTGGGGGAAAAGCATGCAGAAATATGCCTTGTTCCCACCAGAAGATGCCTGCAGCCTTGTAGCAGCCAGCAAATCTATCCCAGTACAGCTGGCAGCAGCTCAAGCTATTAATTCTCACTAAAAAAAAATATGGCCTGCGCCTCAGTAACATACAGCTGCATGTCAGGCTACAACCTCATGGTCCAACTCCAAATCAGTTGATTCACCTGACCTGCTATAAAATTATGGAAGCTTAACTTGTTTCAGAATTTCTTAACGATGCATTGGGAATTTTTTTCTTGAAGTCAGCTCACTTATGTGTGTGAGTTTCCATAGTAATCTGGGGAGCATCTGTACTTGCAAATTTCATTTGAATCTTATTTCTGATTGTTCTTTAATGTAAGTAGTCTTTAGTTTTCTCTGAAATGTCAATGTTGTAGGGTCTCTTAAAATCAGATCACAGAACTAGAGACCCATCAAATGCTGAAACTATGAATAACATTCTCTTATTTGTGACTTCTGTGGTTTAGGAAAAATATACTTACTATTTTATTAAGCCGATTGCTTGTAGTATCTGAAAGTTAATGCAGGTTAGGTCCAAACCTTTGTAAACCTTCTGACTCAGCTACTGCTTTCACATTCCTTTCAATCCTATCCTGTCCACTCCTATCATCTCCACCAATCCATTCACTTATCTGCTTTGATTTCCAATTGGAACCACTGGAAAAGATGGGCTACACTTGACAAACATCATAGGTTATATAAATCTACATTTAGTGATTTGAATGTTGGTAGACGAGTAAGCTTTTTTTTAATATTGTGATGTATTAACAAGCTAATTTAATCCAAATCCAAAACATTTTTTTTAAAAGTGGAAAAATATGGCCATGGTTAGGCTACATTGGTCATACTGTCTTGCTGTGTGTTTTATTCTCAAGATTACTTAAAATTGCTCAGTGTTTCTCTAAAATAAGAAAGATTTTTTTAAAGTGAACATTTGAAGAATTTTATTTTAATTTCTATCAACACAATTCAGTTAAAGAACTAGATAAAATAAAATTAGTGAATTTTATTTGAGATCTTCAGAATAATGCAGAATTGGTCCATGTGGATAGATTAATTGCATAGTTTATGGAGGACTAGTACAAGTCATTAAATGCAGAAAATGAAACTATATATTGTAAATACTTTGTAGATCAGGTCAGGCCAGGCAATAACTGAGTGAGGAATGGTATTTTCATAGGTATTTTCATAAGTATTTTCTCTTTGAATGCTAGCTGACCTGTTGAGTTTTCTTCGCATTTGCATTTTTTCTGTTATTTGACGTAAGCACAGAAATAGATTTAAAGCCCCGAGCTTACATCTTGGAAAGTTATTGACTTAAGGAACAAATTGTCAGTTTATGCAGTGAAACTGTATTTGCTGCAGCCTGATAAATAGCTGGATGAGTTTCTGGCCATTGCTGAATAATGTATACAAAGATTAATGTGTACTTGTGGCCATATCACTCAATCACAATTTTCTGAAAAACAGAAGGGGTTGACAAATGTGTGATGTTATTAGAAGTGACAGGAAGGAGGCCGTTGAGAATCAGCCTTATTTACTTGCTACATCAAAACAGTAGTTTTATATGACTGGATAGTAAATTGTTTGTGAAGTGCAAAGAGCTAACATGTCGATTCTAATTTTATTTATTCATAATGGGATTTTAGTCTTTGCATTCCAATTCACCTCAATACATTTCAGGCCAAGACCCTTCATCAGGACTGGAATAAAAGAAGTACAATTCATCTCTCTCCTATGAGTCTATGAATAATGAAGGAGATTTTTCATCCCACTGTAATTGTAACAGTTCTTTAATTGATCTAGACAATTAGTCCTATTTCCGTTCTCTCTCAGATCTGCAATAATCCCCTCTGAATGTTGTTGAACCAGTTTTTTTTTGGGGGGGGAAGAATGCATTTTAGTACTATGCGTTGAAAGTAAATTGTGCTTAATTCTTCCCAGTGGTTTTTTCAATTTCTTGTCATCTTTTTAATGACATTTTGTCCATTCATTTTTCTGTGTCTCCTGTTTCTTCTTTAAATTTTTGATCTGATTCACTTTTTTTAAACTTGTTTTCATTTCTTTTGGGTATGATGAAATGAGTTTCAGAACAGAGTTGCAGTCTTCACATTAACTTCTATCAAATGGAACTGAGAGAGAAATTTCTTATTTAGGTCCTTTGTAACCCATCCATGAGAGTTTCTGCTATTAGAAAACAGATGCTTTCAATGAGTGCAGCTAACACTCATGATAAATTTCTATTGCTAATTTACTTTGTATTTTAATGACTGTCTTTATTCTCAGCAGGATCTCAGGATGATGTGAATCAAGCAATCAAAGACCAAGAGACCGTTTTCTCTGGAGTTTTGTGGGTTTTTACTACCATCAGTGGACTGATCACTCTTCTGCCGGATGGAGCAATCCACAGTTTGAATAATAACTTTGCTCTTATGTTGTTTGGCTATAAGAAAGCGCAGTTGTTGGGCAAGGTAAGCTGCTGAAAGGGTTAGTGAGATACTAGGGCAATTGAGCTTGCACTTGTTAGAGAATCTACTTAATCCTAGCAACACTTTCATTTATACGGCACATTAAATTAACATTTCATAGAAAATTATCAAACACAAATTGATGTCATATCACTTGGAGGGTAGAAGTGCCAAAGCTGTATCTTTTAGGAAGTGTCTGAAGAGAAAGGGAAGCATGGAAAGAATTCAGGACCCTGAGACCTTAAACTGAAGCGGAATCACCTATAATGAAGCAATTAAAAAATAGTAAGACTCCAGACTTTGAGAAGTGCAGTAATATTGGAGGTTATAAGGCTGAAAAATCTGGGAGAGAGCAAGCCATCATGAAGGATTTGTAAAAAGAGGATTTCAGCAGTTCCTCAAATTTTGATATTGAGGCCTTGCTAAAACAGGAACTAATGTAGCATACAGACATATTAGCATGTATCACTCACATGGGAGGAGACCACTTCCTTTAAACTGGCTCTGCCACTTAAGGCATAGCTGAACTGAATGTAATCTCAACTCTCCATTCCTGTCTACTTATGATGACCTATTATCACCTTGTTCATCTTCCTTTGCCCTAAAAATATTCCAACACTGTTTCCACAATTGTTTGAAAAAATCACTGTGGATATTTTTAAATTGTACCCCATTTCTGTCTTAAATAGGTGACCCTTTAATTTTAAATTATGACCCATCTTTCTTAATTCTCCCACCAGAGGAAACATCTGCATCCATATCAAACAACAGGAATTCTGCAGATGCTGGAAATTCAAGCAACATACATCAAAGTTGCTGGTGAACGCAGCAGGCCAAGCAGCATCTATAGGAAGAGGCGCAGTCGACGTTTCAGGCCGAGACCCTTCGTTAGTCCTGACGAAGGGTCTCGGCCTGAAACGTCGACTGCACCTCTTCCTATAGATGCTGCTTGGCCTGCTGCGTTCACCAGCAACTTTGATGTATGTTGCATCCATATCAATCCTGTTGAGACCCTTCGGGACCTTAAACATTGCAATTGAGGCAGCTCCTACTCTTTTAAATTTCAGTGGATAAAAACCTATACTGTCCAACTTTTCCTTGAGGAAACAATTGCCTTGTACCAGTGTAGTAAATTTCCTCTTAATTGTTTCCAGAGCGTTAATATTCCTCTTTGGGAAGACTACAATTGTACATGTACTTTAGCTGTGGGCTCACCAAAACTTTACAAAAACTGGAGCATAACTTGTCTACTTTTATATTCAATTATAATGCTTTGTTGGCCTTTCCAATTACTTACTGCAGCTGCATCTTGCCCTTTTTTCAAATTACACGAGGCAGCAGTATGGCTTAATGGCAGAGCTACTGCTCCACAGTTTCATTGACTCTGGTGCAATCCAATCTTCTGGTGCTTCATGTGTGGGATTCACACATGTTGTCTGTGACATCATGGGATTCTTACAGATGCTCCAGTTTCCCAAAGGCATGGTTAGAAGGTTAATTGACTGTTCCTGGTGTAGTTATGCAGTGAGCGAATCAGGGTAGAATGGATGGTTACGTGAGAAAATGTAAGTTACTAGGAAATGAGTGGCAGAATGAGATTGGTACTGCTGAGGGCCAGCACAGAGTTGACTGAAATGTTTCCCATGCCATAAGGAAATATGAGAAGCATCCAAGGACACCAAGAGAGCTATGCAATCTCATAATTTAATTTCCTGACCAATTTCACTTTTTCCCACAAACTTCATTTGCCACAACTTTGCTCATTCATTTAACTTGTCTGTATCTCTTTGTTGTCGTCTTGTGTCTCTTCACCTTCTCTTCCTTGATTATTGAAGTAGCAACCATGCCTTTGGTCCCTTTATTCCAAGTCATTCATAAATTGTGAAAGTTAAGAACCAGCACTGAACTCTGTGGCACAATACTCATTATGTCTTAATCAACCAGAAAAAGACAGTTTTATGCCTTGTCTCTTTTTGCTATTGGCCAGCTTATCTTCAATTCACAGCATGAGAGATGGATAGAAATTTCTTGTATTCATTTGCATGATAATTATTTGGTGTTAGAACACCTGGGCTTTATGGGACATAGACTGAGGAGGGTCATGTAGGAAGTAACAAAGTGTGGAGGAACAGGTGTTAGAAATGTTCATAGCATTTTTCCATGGCTTAAAGCAGTCAGATATAATATCAAAATGACAAACAATTAAGTTTGGTTTCAGAACAATTGTCAGGAAATGGTGGCTGGGTGGGTGTACAGTGATGGTGATTCTCTGAACAGGAGTGAATAAGATGAACCAGTTGCAGTCATATCCATCCAATGGAGGCTTAAGTGAGAGAATGCCTGAGCATTGCAATAACTGGAAAAAGTTTTGTTCTTATTGATTCTTCCTTTGTGTCACCATACAACAGGCTTGTTCTTATGGTTTACCTTTCCAAACCTATTTTTACTTTTTTTTAACCATTATTAAATTCTTTTCTTAATTTAACTCCTAATTTAGTCCTTCACTAGTAATATTTGAGTGAATTTTATTTTCTCATGTTTTATCTGTCCAGAACTGCAAGTAATACTCAGTGGCCACTTTATTAGGTACACCTGTACACCTCATTAATGCAAATATCTAATCAGCTAATTATGGCAGCAACTGCATGCATGAAAGCATGTAGATATTGTCAAGAGGTTCATTTGTTGTTCAGATCAAACATAAGAATAGGGAATAAGTGTGATCTAAGTGACTTTGACCATGGAATGATTGCTGGTGCCAGACAGGGTGGTTACAGTATCTCAAAAGTAAATCTCTAGAGTTCACAAAGAATGGTGCAAAGAATAAAAAAAATCCAGTGAGTAGCAGTTCTGTGGGCAAAAATGCCTTGTTAATGAGAGAGCTCAAGAGGAGATAACCAGAGTGGTTCAAGCTGCCCTTCCTGATGGGCTAAATGCTTTCTATGCACTTGTAGTGTACCACACCATATCGCCTGGCACATTTCTTGGTATGTTCTCTTCCGGTTTTTCTGCTTAATCTTCTGTTTAGCTTCTAAACTCAACATCTTATGAAATCATTCATGTGTACTATGTCCATTATCCCTTTATTGGAGCATGCCTTCTTTCTGATTGAATTTTCTGAGGTTGGCCTGGTGTTGCTTAGTGGAATCTTGCTGACTGAAGACCAAGTTAGCCTGAAAAATGATATTTGGGTTGCGAATGTAGAAGAAGGAAAGAAATGGTAAGGAAGCCTAGTTCTCCTCCCCCATGGAAATAGAGCCCAAAGCTAGCCCAACTCTTGATCATTGTCTATCGTCATTGCAACCTGTCCTATATTTATTATCGCAAACAACAGGAATTCTGCAGATGCTGGAAATTCAAGCAACACACAGAAAAGTTGCTGGTGAACGCAGCAGGCCAGGCAGCATCTCTAGGAAGAGGTGCAGTCGACGTTTCAGGCCGAGACCCTTCGTCAGGACTAACTGAAGGAAGAGTGAATAAGGGATTTGAAAGTTGGAGGGGGAGGGGGAGATCCAAAATGATAGGAGAAGACAGGAGGGGGAGGGATGAAGCCAAGAGCTGGACAGGTGATAGGCAAAAGGGATACGAGAGGATCATGGGACAGGAGGTCCGGGAAGAAAGACAAGGGCAGGGAGGGGGACCCAGAGGATGGACAAGGGGTATATTCAGAGGGACAGGGGGAGAAAAAGGAGAGTGAGAGAAAAAATGTGTGTATAAAAATAAGTAACAGATGGGGTACGAGGGGGAGGTGGGGCATTAGCGGAAGTTAGAGAAGTCGATGTACTTCATCTTTTCAATAGAGGAGGCCGTGGATAGACATGTCAAAATGGGAATGGGATGCGGAATTAAAATGTGTGGCCACTAGGAGATCCTGCTTTCAACAACACCTTATATTCCGTCTGGGCCACGCTCAAGTTGGAGGAACAACACCTTATATTCCGTCTGGGTAGCCTCCAACCTGATGGCATGAACATTGACTTCTCTAACTTCCGCTAATGTCCCACCTCCCCCTCGTACCCCATCTGTTACTTATTTTTATACACACATTCTTTCTCTCACTCTCCTTTTTCTCCCTCTGTCCCTCTGAATATACCCCTTGTCCATCCTCTGGGTCCCCCCCGCCCCCGGTCTTTCTTCCCGGACCTCCTGTCCCATGATCCTCTCATATCCCTTTTGCCTATCACCTGTCCAGCTCTTGGCTCCATCCCTCCCTCTCCTGTCTTCTCCTATCATTTTGGATCTCCCCCTCCCCCTCCAACTTTCAAATCCCTTACTCACTCTTCCTTCAGTTAGTCCTGACGAAGGATCTCGGCCTGAAACGTCAACTGCACCTCTTCCTAGAGATGCTGCCTGGCCTGCTGCGTTCACCAGCAACTTTTATGTGTGTTGCTATATTTATTATTCTGATTTGTCTATTGATTTAATTTAGCTTTACTGATGAGCATAAACATTAAAAAAAGTTAGTTACCTTCATGTTCAATATATATTTTTTCCTATGCCTGTGTATATACAAGTTTGAACTCTTAATGTTGTGGGTGCTTTCTGTGTCTTGACTATAATAAAACAAACAGCTTCATATTCGTTGAAGGATTTCACCTGGAAATTTTTTGTAGCTCTAATTTTTTTTAAATCCAGGACATAGTTCTAGCTCTACTATATTGAAATTTTCTGCTTTATGCTCAGTTGCGTGGTGTTTTGCAATTTAAATTTTTTTAAAACCGTAATGGGCAGTAATATTAACCCAGAATATGGTATACATAGTAATAGAAACACTATTTGAACTGTTCTGAGATTGAAACTTTTTTTTTAGAACATTACCTTTTTAATTCCTGGTTTCTATGACTACATGGACCCAATAGATGATGGCTTTCTACCATTACCTCCTTTGGAAGATGAAATAGAATTGTGTTGTAAAGGTGAGGCAAGTGAAGGAGGGTGTCGTAATTACACAGTGCTATCTGACAATATGCCAGGTATGTTGAATATTACAGTGGGACATTTCATTTGATTTTTGTCTGTCTAGTTTAAATAATTGCAGCCGTTGCCCTGATGCAGGTTTGCTACTGTAATTAGTACACTAGTTGGAATAGTAGCTAGATATAGGAGTGAGAAGGTACAGCAATAATGATATCGATTTGACTTTATTCCTTGCATCCTTTATTCCATACATGGGTAAAAATCTTTGCATCTTCATCTCAATGTGCAATCATAGTAATTTATAATAATTTATAACAAATAGAACAGTCAATGTAATATGGAGTACACTCAAGTCGGTGTGAGTTCATCAGTCTGGTGGCCTGGTGGAAGAAGCTGTCTCGGAGCCTGTTGATCCTGGCTTTTATGCCGCAGTACTGCTTCCTGGATGGTAGCAGCTGGAATAGATTGTGGTTGGGATGGCTTGGGTCCCCAGTGATCCTACAGGCCCTTTTTACACACCTGTCCTTGTAAATGTCCTGAATCACGGGAAGTTTACAACTACAGATGTGCTGGGCTGTCTGCATCACTCTCTGCAGAGTCCTGCAATTAAGGGAGGTACAGTTCCCATACCAGGCAGTGAAGCAGCCAGTCCGGATGCTCTCTGTTGTTCCCCTGTAGAAAGTTCTTAGGATTTGGGAGCGTATACCAAACTTCCTCAACCGTCTGTGGTGAAAGAGGTGCTGTTGTGCCTTTTTCACCACACAGCTGGTGTATACAGACCATGTGAGGTCCTCGGTGATATGGATGCCGAGGAACTTGAAGCTATTTGCCCTCTCAACCCCAGGTCTATTGATGTCAATAGGGGTTAGCCCCTCTCCATTCCTCCTATAGTCCACAACCAGCTCCTTTGTTTTTGCGACATTGAGGGAGAGGTTGTTTTCTTGACACCACTGTCAGAGAGATGACTTTTCTCTGACAAATTGTTTCTTTAAGCTTAATGAGAAAATGTCAACATTTCTAAATTGAATGGCTTGGTGCAACTAGGAAACCCGCTGCCTTAATAAATTAAAGGCATTAACTTGACTGAGCCAAGTTAATTTATATAGTTAAAGTAATGGGCATTAAAGGAAGTGGAATTTCAGAGTTTTGTATGTTTATAAGGTGTTAGGGGGTTTAAATTGAGGTAATGAGTGTTTACTGTGTCTTTAGTATTTGCTGTTGCCATTGGTTTGTGTTATTCTCCTTGTCGGTTATAGACTAATTGTGGATGGACTTGCAACATGTAATCATCCTGGTTTTTATCACGAATTCTGTAATGAAATTCTATTTTCATCATTTGAAGAATGCCCCTTTGGCTCCATATTCAGAATTTTATTCCATTGTCTAACAGTTTTTCTGTATAAGTGCTGTTAGAACCCTGTTTTCAGTTAATAAACAGCATGTTCTGCAAAAGATGCTTTGCAAAATATGCATGATTATTTACAGTAAAATAGCTAGTTTGAACTTTGAGCTGGGCCATTGTTTCAAGAACTTTGATGGAAGATAAATATGTCTAAAAGGAAAAATACAGCAAAATACATCGAGAGTACATCTGATCTTAAATATTTGCTGGAGTCATATTTTAAACAGGTCAAGAAACTTTCCCAAATTGTGTTTCATACTATTGTGCATCTCAATTCATAACCTTGCCTCCCTTGCTATAGAAACATAGAAAATAGGTGCAGGAGTAGGCCATTCGGCCCTTCGAGCCTGCACCGCCATTTATTATGATCATGGCTGATCATCCAACTCAGAACCCCGCCCCAGCCTTCTCTCCATACCCCCTGACCCCCGTAGCCACAAGGGCCATATCTAACTCCCTCTTAAATATAGCCAATGAACTGGCCTCAACTGTTTCCTGTGGCAGAGAATTCCACAGATTCACCACTTTCTGTGTGAAGAAGTTTTTCCTAATCTCAGTCCTAAAAGGCTTCCCCTCTATCCTCAAACTGTGGCCCCTCGTTCTGCACTTCCCCAACATTGGGAACAATCTTCCTGCATCTAGCCTGTCCAATCCCTTTAGGATCTTATACGTTTCAATCAGATCCCCCCTCAATCTTCTAAATTCCAACGAGTACAAGCCCAGTTCATCCAGTCTTATATATTGGCTTATAACAGGGTAAATACTGTTATACAGGGTAAGGCCAAATACTGCATAAACTACAGTGTAGTAAAGATCTGGCGAATCTACAAATTGAATCAGACTTGTACTATCATGCAAGACAGTAATATTTGCATCTGAACAAGACAGCAATATTTGCATCTGGTTATTCTGCCTCTTTCAATTAAACTGATATTGCATTACGTAGCAACACACACAAAATGCTGGTGAACGCAGCAGGCCAGGCAGCATCTATAGGAAGAGGTACAGTCGACGTTTCGGGCCGGGACCCTTCGTCAGGACTAACTGAAAGAAGAGATAGTAAGAGATTTGAAAGTGGGAGGGAGAGGAGAAGATCAGAAATGATAGGAGAAGACAGGAGGGGAGGGGTGGATCTAAGAGCTGGAAAGTTGATTGGCAAAAGGGATACCAGGCTGGAGAAGGGAGAGGATCATGGGACAGGAAGCCTGGGGAGAAAGAAAAGTGGGGAGGGGAGCCCGGAGGGTGGAGAGCAGGCAAGGAGTTATAGTGAGAGGGACAGAGGGGGAAAAATAAAAAATGTATTTTTTAAAAATATTTAAGTAAATAAATAAGGGATGGGGGAGGAGGGGCATTAACGGAAGTTAGAGAAGTCAATATTCATGCCATTAGGTTGGAGGCTACCCAGACGGAATATAAGGTGGTGTTCCTCCAATCTGAGTGTGGCTTCATCTTGACAGTAGAGGAGGCCGTGGATAGACATATCAGAGTGGGAATGGGACATGAAATTAAAATGTGTGGCCACTGGGAGATCCCACTTTCTCTGGCGGACAGAGCGTAGGTGTTCAGCGAAACGATCTCCCAGTCTGTGTCGGGTCTCATCAACATATAGAAGGCCGCATCGGGAGCAACGGATGCAGTATATCACCCCAGCCGACTCACAGGTGAAGTGTCGCCTCACCTGGAAGGACTGTCTGGGGCCCTGAATGGTGGTGAGGGAGGAAGTGTAAGGGCATGTGTAGTACTTGTTCTGCTTACAAGGATAAGTGCCGGGAGGGAGATCGGTGGGAAGGGATGGGGGGGATGAATGGACAAGGGAGTCGCGTAGGGAGCGATCCCTGCAGAAAGCAGAGAGGGGGGAGGGAAAGATGTGCTTGGTGGTGGGATCCTGTTGGAGGTGGCGGAAGTTAGAGAATATGTTGGACCCGAAGGGTGGTGGGGTGGTAGGTGAGGACAAGGGGAACCCTATTCCTAGTGGGGTGGTGGGAGGATGGAGTGAGAGCAGATGTACGTGAAATGGGGGAGATGCGTTTAAGAGCAGAGTTGATGGTGGAGGAAGGGAAGCCCCTTGCTTTAATAAAGGAAGACATCTCCTTTGTCCTGGAATGAAAAGCCCCATCCTGAGAGTAGATGCGGCTGAGACGGAGGAATTGCGAGAGGGGGGTGGCATTTTTGCTAGAGACAGGGCGGGAAGAGGAATAGTCCAGGTAGCTGTGAGAGTCTGTAGGCTTATAGTAGACATCAGTAGATAAGATGTCTCCAGAGATAGAGACAGGAAGATCTAGAAAGTTGGAGGCAAAGTTAATGAAGTCAATGACCTCAGCATGCGTGCAGGAAGCAGCGCCAATGAAGTCATTGATGTAGTAAAGGAAAAGAGGGGGATAGATACCAGTATAGGCTTGGAACATGGATTGTTCCACAAAGCCAACAAAAAGGCAGGCATTGCAGGGACCCATACGGGTGCCCATGGCTACACCTTTAGTTTGGAGGAAGTGGGAAGAGCCAAAGGAGAAATTGTTAAGAGTAAGGACTAATTCCGCTAGACGGAGCAGAGTGGTGGTAGAGGGGAACTGGGTGGTAGAGGGGAACTGGTTAGGTCTGGAATCCAAAAGGAAGTAGAGAGCTTTGAGACCTTCCTGGTGGGAATGGAGGTATATAAGGACTGGACATCCATGGTGAAAATAAAGTGGTGGGGACCAGGGAACTTAAAATCACTGAAAAAATTCAGAGTGTGAGAAGTGTCACGAACATAGGTGGGAAGGGATTGAACAAGGGGGGATAAAACGGTGAGTGTCGAGGTATGCAGAAATAAGTTCGGAGGGGCCGGAGCAAGCTGAGACAATAGGTCTACCTGGGCAGGCATTTTTGTGGCTCTTGTGTAGGAGGTACAAAACGGGAAGTGCAGGTGTGGGAACTATAAGGTTGGTAGCAGTAGATGGGAGATCCCCTGAGCTGATAAAGTTGGTGATGGTGTGGGAGACACTGGCCTGGTGCTCCTTAGCGGGGTCATGAGGCTTCATGGAAATTAGTGAGTTGGAAGTAGTTTTAAACTCCACATTTTGTGACACAAAAATACTACTGTTTTTCTTTTGAGTTATTCTAATGGCTGGGTGTTTTGAATCTGGTCTGTGTTCAAAGGTTGAAACTTTCTTTAATCAGATTTCAGCAACAGAAATCTAAACTGCATTAGGGAAGTGCTTGCAGAATAAAAATCTTCTGATAAGATTCACTTTTTATTCATAAGCTTTAAATGGAGAAAATGTATTGTTCATTGTTGTTGCTTTTGACTAGTGTATGTTAGATTTTTTTTGTGTGTATTGAATATATTGACACCAATTGAGAATCTTGTACAATGCATGCACTGGGAATCTGAGAAAGTACAACTGACAGTGTAAAATTCTTGCTCATTTTGTTTCCAATAGATAAATTTTCTTTTAATACATAGAAATGCTTTTGCTCCTTACAAACTGATGGTCTCTTTTTTTTCTTTGTGATGCATCTTTTGGTCTGTTTCTTTGGGTTATATGTATAGAAGACCACAATGGTGCAGATGGCATAAACCTGCTTGGTGATGACATCAAGATGTCTAATAATCCCCTTGCAGTATCTGGCACAACAAGAAAAGGTACAGTCCACTGTTTAGGGTTGGGGGAGGGAGGAAAGAAAGGGGCCTTTTTTTATGTTGAAGTAAAGTTTAGATGTGCTAAATCATTTTCTGGATTGTATGTATATTGATATTTGAGCTTTCCTCATGTCTGTGTTGATATTTGAGCACTTTCTTTTAAATTTGTATTTAAGGAATACAAAATATTAAAACCTTAGTACAGCTTATCAGTCCCACCTATCTTCCAAAAAATAAATTTAGTGACCAAAACTCTTTTGTGTACTCAGTTTCAAGCTCCCTTGTAAGAAAACCCAAGGATAATGCATTGGTGATGTTCTAAGGATATGCCAAACTGTCTTTTGGATGAGGTATTAAACTCAGGCATCCAGGTGCATGTAAATATATCCAGCATAATTCCTTAAGAGGAGATGAGTTCTCTTTAGAGCTTCCCTAATATATATCCCTTACCAATATGATTAAAAGCATGCACTTTGGATTTATTGCATTGCTTTCAGTTAAATCTTGCTGCATGCAAATTGGTCATTGCACTTCTATATTCCAATAGTTACTTTCAAAAAGTTTTTCATTGTATGCAAAGAACTTGGGGATTTACAAGTTGTTAAAAGAGTAGTGCAAGTTCTTTCTTTTTAATTGAGTATAAAATATATTGCTCATTAAGTACCCAAATAATTGTTTAGATCTAAACTATTATTAGATACAGGAGTGGATCCCGGTGTGGTCTTCTGCTGCTATAACCCATCCACTTCAAGGTTTGACATGCTGTACATTCAGAATTGTAAAGCGTAGTTATTTGAGTTGCTGTCCCCTTTCCGTTCTGACCAATCCAGCCATTTTCCTTCTCCTTCTCCAGCCCTTCTCCTTCTGGCCTCTCATTAACAAGCTGTTTTCACCCACAGAACTGTTGATCACTGGATTTTTTTTTCTCTTGTTGCACCATCCTCTGAAAATTCTAGAGACAGTTGTATGTGAAAATCCCAGGCAATCAGCAGTTTCTGAGATACTCAAACCACACCATCTGGCGCCAATTGTCAAATTCACTTGGATCACATTCCTTCTCCATTTTGTTTGGTCTGAACAATAACTGAACCTGTTAACTCTATCTGGATGCTTTTATGCCGTGTGTCGGTGTGTCCGTCCCTGTGTCGAAAAATACACTCTGGTCATCCATTCTTTCTTAAATGTAGTGTAGAAAAATACTTGAACGCTAGTTCTCAATGGCAACACAATTCTCTCATGAGCATTATTAGAAAAATGATATATTCTAATGGATATTATCACAGGTAAACTAGTTTGCACAGGTTAACTAAGAAAATAGGAACTATGATTGCATTGTCTATTTTAAGGAATATTTTCGCAATGTAAAAGAAATGTACATGGATTACATCAGGAAGTAAATATTTGTTATCCGCTTTGACTTGGGTTCTTAACTTATCTGTGTAAGGAACAATCATTTTGTGTGCTGTTAATCTAGAATTATATTTTTTTGTTCTTGCAATGTATGGTTTCTAATTTAGATCCAAGCCAGTTTGCTCCTGGAAATCAAGCTCTTCTAAAACAGGGAAAACACTGTTGTGCAGGACCAAGTGTCCCAATATTTACTGGAACCAATTCAAGGCAAAATAGTGATGGTAGCCTGCCTTCCACCATGTCTTCTCCAAAAGTCACCTTGACTCTTTTCAAAAGGTAAAAGGATCTGATCTGTGAGCAAAAGCTCACTGTAAAGCCAAGATTGTAAAATGTTCATGGCATTTCTGGATTTAGTTTAATACAGTCAACCACATAAGATTACCTGTTCATCTTAAGCTTCTGAAATAATTTATGTCTCATTTAGTGACAAATTAGGAGTATTTTGAAGTCACTGATATTTCTGTAGCTTCACAGAGGGGAAGTGAGTTATGGAAAATAACTTCACAATGATTATGCGAAGTGAAGTGGAGAACTGGTATGCTAAATTTGACAATCAGTGCTATAACCACAGTATGGACTCCAGAAATGGAGAGCTCCTTCAATGCCATTGTGAAACTGTAATAGTGATGTTCATTCTAGTTGTATAAAGTTAGTGATCCTCAGTTAAGTTGAAATGAAAACGGAATAGATTGTCAATACATTTAAGTTACTTTTTAGTTTATTTTCAAAAAAATTGGATTTGAAGAATATTTATGTTGATTATTCTGTATGTATGTTGATTGAAGTATTTTCATGGATCGACTATAGGTGTGTAAATTTTCTAGGAGTTTGCAAATTCAGATGGTTGGGTTTGAGAATAAATATCAGAGCTTTATTCTCTTAAATTTTGTTTGCAGTTATTCTGAAACTAAATGTATGGCCTGGGAAAGGAATGCAATTTTCCAGGCTTGTATGGTGTATTTCATTTATTTAAGAGCACTTTGGTACGTCACTAACTTCCAAGCAACCCTTTTATTTATACTACCAGCAAGACTGTTGAGAGCATCTATTTTTGTGGGATGAATGTTCATTTCCTTGTGTGCAGATGCCATTTTTATGCAGTTGTTAATGATTCTATCAGAAGCATTTGGATACATTGTTTATTTGCAGAAGTCAAAGGGAAAATTTTAACCCTCCCCACACAACCAGTCAAATTAGGTCAATGGCTTTGTGAAATTTTCCACTCATCATTTTATTAAACATTACAATGTTGAATGATAACTTCAATGTTAAGGTAATGTTATTGTTCTACATATGCACCTATTTATATTGCAATTTGTCATTTCAGGCCAGAGAGTGATGACACAAGTGAAATGATTATCCAGGCTAACCAACTTCAACCCATAAAAGAAAACAGCATTCTGTTGTCATCTATTACACCAGTTGGTTCAAAAGGTACAGACAGATTTGTATCTCAAAGTGTAGAAGTAAATAGTGAGGAGACCAAGGAACATTTGGATTCAAGGGACTTCACTGTGCCACAGTGCTCTGTTGCTGTGTGTCAACAGTGTCCAGTCTCAAAGGCTTTTGCAGTATCCTGTCATGAAGGAGTGGGTGCACATCTTTTGCCAATATGCCATCGCCAAACCAGTATGTCAGGAGATAAATCACCCTTTTCAAATCAAGATGGCAATTTTATTCAACAGTATGGCAATATCTGCAATTCTCCAGGGACTCCTACCCTGGATGAAAAGTTGCCTGGAGGTGGCACATGTACATGCAGAATTCACCTGAAACCTGACGAAGATAAAATCATGCATCGTAATTGTCCTCCCAGTAAATGTAATGAAGTGGGCATAACTAATGATGAAACTGCATGGCAACAAGTCTTTTATACACCTCGTATGCCGTCTGAAAACCACAATGAGCAACGCAATGGCTACGAAGAAAGCCATGTAGCAATTACTTCTGCTGGATTAAATGCTCAAATAAACCCATCTGGAAGGAAACATGAGCAATGTGGCACAAAGATTGCAAACCAGCCAGAGGTTGATGTCAACCCAATTCTTTATGGTCTTAAAGATCTAGAGCTCAGCAGTGAGTCTGAAGTTATTTCTGTAGATCAGTCTGGCACTTCTTGCACTACCTCAGAACTTCTCAGGACTCCATCACCTTATACAATTGATTCAGATCTTGAATCAGAACATGAACAAAACAAAATGATTTTTCTGAAGGAAGTTGATACATCTTGCAATTACCAAAGTAAAAAATTAACTAGGCAGTGCATGGGAGCATCAGATCGATTCTCTGCTTGTCCAAGGATGACTGGTGTTCTGCCTGAAGGAGCAATTTACAGTCAGGGTCACCCCTGTAATTGTGAAATAAGTCCCAGCAAGCTCCCAATGTGGCACAGTCCTTGTCTGGAATTGACGGAAAGTAAGGATGAAATGGAGGGACATGCAACATCAACACCAAAATCCCAGAGCTATTGGAATGGAAAGGCTTCCTTGAGGCCCAAATATGAAATTAATGAGGGAAACTTTAGTGGAAATTGCTATCACAGGGATGGTTCTAGACTATGTAAGTAATTTTTTTTTAAATTTTTTTTATTTGGATAAGGAATTCACAATTATCATGTACTTTTTTCACACATATAACCTTTTCCATTTTTTTATATGTATAAAACTACAATTATTTATACATTCTTAAGTACACATTGAGATGATATAAAAGGAAAATAAACATTTAAATAGATAATTATGTACTGTGGTAAATCTAACCTATTAGGCTAAGTAATGAAATTAGTTGTTAAGAAAAATGGTAATAATAGTTTCCATACAACCCTTCTGGACCATTTCCACTGGTCCAAAATGTTGCATACAAGCCTATATACCAACCATTGTAGGTGTTTATATCCCAATTTGTTCGTGCTTGTTCCTGCCCGCAGACATAATTATCCAATCCCTATGTACTTATTTACTTAATTTTTTCATTTTTTTTTATCCCTTTCCCAAATCTTTCCCTTTACTTGTGTTAATTCTCTATTTTCCAAAAGAAAACAAAAAGACATTTAGACTGGGGGTGCTTACGTTAGCAATATTACTGTGTTGATGAGAAGAGCAATATAAATCATTAGGAGAGTCATCTAAAGTCTGCTCGCATTGGGGTTATATATTCAATCCATTTATTCCAGATTTGATAAAAATGTTTCTTTTTGAGTTCTCAGGGAGTAAGTCAACTTTTCCATTTTAAATATTTCCAAGATAACTTCGTACCAATCTTCTAATGTAGGTGGTATTGGATTTAGCCATTTTCTAGTGATTGATTTCTTACTTGCCGCTAAGAGGGCCTGCAGCAACTTTATATCTTCCTTCTGTTCAAGGAACAATACATGCCCCAAATAGAGCGTCTCAAAGTTCAGAGGTATCTGGGACCTAAGTACCTTAACTAATGTTCTATGAATACCTTCCCAAAATAGACTTAATTTAGGGCAATCCCAGAAAATATGAAAATGATTTGCCTCCTTGGAGCCGCACCTTCTCCAACACATCACATTTGTATCTTTATATTTTTCCTGATATGGGGTCTTGAAGTATCTTATAATGTTTTTCCAACAATGTTCTCTCCAAGTCAAAGAATTAGTCAAGGACCATTGAAAGCTGCAGATTTTCCCCCAAGCCTCCTCTGAAAGTACCAACCCCGCTTCTTTCTCCCACTTCTCTTTAATATACAGTGTATTTACATTTTTAGCATGGGAGAGTGCATCATATAGGCGAGAAACTGATTTACTAGGTATTGAACTGCAAGCCGAATTCAGAATCTTGAAAAATTCTAATTCTACTGTTGATAGGTCTGTATATCTACAACTCTGGTTAACATAGTTTCGTATTTGAAGGTACCTAAAAAAAAAAAAAAAAGTCATTATGTTCTAGGCCATGTTTGTCCTGCAGGATTTGGAAACTTTGTAATACTCTTTTATCTATAAATGAGAGGTAGGTTGTAAGACCTTTCTTTATCCATAGCTCAAATCTTTTATCTCCTCTGTTGGGAAGGAATTCGGTATCATATGCACACCATCTAAAGAGTTTTAACATGTTATTAATTCCACATGAATTAATCACCTTCTGCCATACTTTTAATGTAAGATTTATCCAAGCATTATTAAATTTTCAAGAGTAAATGTGAAGCTTTGATACATTCTTGTATTGTGGTATTTCCATTTTGTAAAATGAGGCAATTATATTGATTATGTTCTGAGAAAAGTTCACATGCTTCACATTTAAATTGCCCTGTTATAGATTTAAGAGTGTCGTTTCATGGTTTTTATCATTCTTGAAGTTTTCTTTACACAACTTGTAAAGCCAATTAAACTGACCTTTGACTTTATCTTAAACTACTTATTTAGATCACATTAAAGGAATCAGTTATATTGAACATTGTACATATGCTTATTATAAAACTTAATATTATGTTCTTATTATTACAAAGCCTAACATACAAGTTTGTTCATATGAACTGGACTTGTGGTTAGGTGGAAGTATTGGTGTATGTGTGCATAACAATCTTGTATCCAGTTTGCACTATTTCTTGTGTTCAACTGATTCAAATAGTTCGATAAGTCACTTGGCAGATTGTAACTAAACATGTAGAGATAAGAACACCATGCATCTGGGAAATTGAAGGAGATGAGTTATTAACTTCAAACTTTCTGCATAATCACTCAGAGTTGAACTGCATGTGCATGTAACGAGAGCTGTATAATTCATCTCCTTCTACCTTAGGCCACAAACTTATCAATCACCCCTGCTGTGGGCACTTTCTGGAGGTCCAAGATCCATATACTCCACGACCACTGGACTAAGTGTGTAAATGTAGAAGGGGACTATGTTGAAAACTAAATGTGCTCGGTTTTCTAAAATTGACTCCTATCTTAGGCCACGAACTTATCAATCACCCCTGTTATTCAGTTTCACCCAAAACTGAAACAGCTCACCAAAGACAACATAGTCATACAGCATGGACACAGGCCCTTCAGCCCAAACAGTCCATGCAGACCAAGTTGTCCATCTAAGCAAATCCCATTTATGCATGTTTGACTGATACCCCTCTAAACGCTGTCCTGTCTAAGTGCGTTTTTAATGTTGATAGTGTACCTGTCTGAACCACTTCATTTTTCACTTTTGTGCAATTTAAGTGAGTAATTAAACTGTGCACAGCATGTAAATTCTGTCCACAAGGCTTATGAAATCTATTTAGTGAGTTACTTAAGACACAATTGGTACGGCTGGTTTCAGTGACTTAACAGGAGAAATACTGGCAGTGATTCCGGTGTGGAGTAGCTGTCTGGATGATGGGTAAGGATCAAGCTCACTTATGGTGCTAAGTTTAAAGATGTTGCTACAGCCTTTGTCAAAGTCTACCCTTGTTTTCCAGTACCCATTATCAAGGCTTGCTGTCGGGTAGAGTCTCGTCTTGGTGACTATTCTCTGCACCACCTCCAGTGCAATCACATCTTCCTTGAGTGTGATGGACAGAACTGTGCACAGCACTCTAGCTATGACCTTATGTTTTATATTGTACTGTCTATTCTCTGTTCTTGTATTTTATGCCCAAGCTAATGAAGCAAGTATTTATCTTGCCTACTGCCTTAAATACTTTATCTACCCTAGTTTGATGCCTTCGGAGATTCTTGGACATGCACACCAAGGTCCCTGCGTTCAACTCCTTTCATGGTCCTATTATTTTGACCTAGCTTTATTACTCCTCCCATAAATATCTCCTTAGAATTTTCAGGTTTAAATTCCAAGTTCTGTTTCTCTACCCATCTAACAAGCTGATCAATATTATTCATTATTTGAAGGTTACTCTCCTCACTATCACAAACACTGATCTTTGTGTCTGTCTTCATCCTGGCTATCTAAGCCAGGGCTACGGTCTTCCAATGTACAACTTCATGTCCAAATAAGGTGCTTAATGGAAAGAGTAAAGTAAATCTAAAGTGATAATAGGCGCAGGATGAAATTCAAGTAGGGCCGATTTCTTCACATGGATAACGATCAGTTGAAATTAATTGCTATGTATACTGAGTTTACTTGAGGAAGTGTAGATGTTTTAATGAGAAGTAGTGGAGTTATTTCTCAGGAAGAATGGGAATTAGTTATACAGTACTGGATGGTTGCAGTGTAGGAATGTCCCAGTGATGAATACGCACTTAGTTAAATCATTCACCTTAGAAAAATAACATCCAACAACCAAATCCATGCATTCCATTTTAGATTTGGATTCAACATGCATTTGATTCATTCCCAGGTTGCTGTGTTGGAAATGTATGTCTGTGATAGATTGAGAGATGAATAAAGTAATGTGGATAACTTTTTCAGCAATCTGCATCTTCTTGCCCCAGGTATTGTGTTTCAGGTCAAACGTCTACAGTTGCAAGATGGAGGAAATTTATATTGTGTGTGGGTAATGCGGGATCATACACAGAGTCGGAGAGAGGCTGCACTGAAGAATCTTTTGATGTCCACTCTGAATAGCACACCTCTATCTGCAGAGCATTCTTTTAGCCTGGGAGAGGTTAGTCATGTGAACAGAACTGATCTATATTGATCTTACTTGAAGCATTTTAGTCCATGATATATTGTTTAATCCAAGCACATCAATACTGCTGTAGAGATTTATATGAAAAGTTAACAAGAATTGAGGCTGGTGCTGGTAGCATTGATTGAGTGTTGTTGAGCAGTTGTAGAGTACTACAAATGATCACATATATAAAATTGATTAAAAAATCAAGTAACTTCTTTATTCCAATTATTTTTTTCCCAAGTTTTCTACCACTGATTTGTATGTAACTAACTGTATCTTGTGATTTGGATTTTCTAAAGAACAAATTTCCTGTTTGAATACATTCACTCCTGTTCCAATGAATAGACCTTGCATTCTATTTTCTTCCCTGTGGCAAATTAGTATAATTATAGTGAACTGTAATTTTTAACTATACAGTGTATAACTGAGTTCATCAGTGTACTATCAGGACTTCATAAGTAAGGAAAGGTTGTGTAAATCAGATTTGTGTTGCTAGAATATAGAATGTTAAGGGAGGTCTGTTTAAATGTTTTGCAACACAAAATGCTGGAGGAATGAGAGTTGAAAGTTATCGGCTTTTGTAAAGAATTGATGGACTAAAGAGCCATTTTCTGTTGGTAGGAAGTCATGTGGAAATGACTTGAAATTGGAGCTATTTAAGAGAGATTAGAAAGTACTTCTTGTGCAAGGAATGACCTGAGAAAATAAAACTATCCCACAAAAGCAGTGGTTGTCATCCCAAGTAAAAATTAAACACAAATAATGCTGGAATTGGCAGATTTTTGAGCAATGGTGGGTATACAGAATTAAGGTACAAATCGGGTTCCATCTGCATTTCACCTCCTTTACTTGTCAAAAGTAGCACCGGTAGCTCTTTGTATCCCTTCCATTTCCCAGATGGTTAAAATCCTGGCACATTTCACTGAGTCATAGAAAAATGCAGCTCAGAATCAGGTTCTGCAGCCCATCTAGTCATGCCGAACCATTTAAGCTGCCTGGTTCCATAGACCTGCACCAGGACCATAGCCATCCTTACACTGATCATCCATGTACCTATCCAAACTTCTCTTAAACATTAAAATTGAGCTTGCATGCACCACTTGTGCTGGCAGCTTGTTTCACACTCATAACCCTCTGTGCGAAGAAGTTTCTCCTCATGTTCCCCTTAAATTTTTGACCTTTCAGCCTTAACTCAGACCTCTAGTTGTCGTCCTACCCATCCTCAGTGGGGGAAAAATGCCTGCTGTGTTTACCCTATCTATACCTTTCGTAATGTTATATACCTCAATCAAATTTCCTCTCAATCTTCTACGTTCCAAGGAATTAAATCCTAACCTATTCACTCTTATAACTTGGGTCCTCCAGACTTGGCAACTTCCTTGTAAATTTTCTCTGTACTCTTTTCAACTTTGTTTACATCTTTCCTGCAGGTTGGTGACCAAAACTACACATGATACTCCAAACTGGTCCTCACCAATGTCTTGTACAATGTCAATATACCATTCCAACTCCTGTACTTGGTACTTTGATATATAAAGGCCAATGTGCGATAAAATTTCTTTACGACCCTATCTACCTGTTTGCACCACTTTCAATGAATCATGGACCTGTAAGACCTACCTTGGTTGGTCCTACCAAAGTGCAAGACCTCACATTTGGCTGTATTAAGTTACACCTGCCTTTTTTTTTTTCCCCAGCCTATTTTCCCACCTAGTCCAGATCCTGCTACAAGCCATTATAGCCACTACACTCCCAATCTTGGTGTCATCTGTAAATTTGCTGATCTAGGTAACAACATCATTGATATAAATGGCAAACAACAACGGAGCAAGCACTGATCCTGGTGGCACTTACTAGTCAAAGGCCTCCAGTCAGGGGAGCAACCATCTACTACAACACTCTGGCTTCTCCCACAAAGCTAATGTCTAATCCAATTTACTACCTCATCTTGAATGTTAAGCGACTGAACCTTCTTGACCAAACTCCCATGTGGGACCTTGTCAAATGACTTATTAAACACCATGTAGAGAACATCCACTGCCTTGCCTTCATCAACTTTCCTGGTAACTTCCTCAAAAAACTCTTAAGATTGGTTAGACATGACCTACCACACGCATAGCTATGCTGACAATCCTTAATCAGTCTAAATCCAAATATTTGTATATCTGGTCCCTCAGAGTACCTTCTCATAATGTTCACACTACTGATGTCAGATTCATAAGCCTATGATTTCCTGGTTTATTTCTCTGTTGAATTCCTCTTATTTATTGCAAATGGTGGTTTTATTGTCCCAGTTAGTAGTGGCCCATGTTGGAGCTCACCCAGTCAAAAGAGAGATGACAAAGGCAGTCTTGGCTCAATCCATAGAATATAGAGTTGGTTGGACCTCAAAGTGTACGACATACAGAATGGAAGTTGTGGCAGCAGGTTGAAGCTTTCGACCACTGCAATCTGGGGCTCTGAGGGAGGAGATTGACTGGCATGGGGTTGCTGTAACAAGACAGAGCTGATTGAGAGTGGCAAGAAGAAAACCAATGGTTTCCTGCTGCTTCTGGATCATGTACTCATGTCAGCAGACAACTTCCTGAAGGTTAGTTGTTGGTTCACCCATCCTGTCAGGAAACAGAGGACGTTTGACCCAAGAGTAGAGCAGCAGAGACAATTCAGTGAGGAATAATAATGTCAATAATAGACTGCAAAAATAACAAGCCACTGGGGCCACAAAATGAGAGGGAATAGATACTAAACACCATGGCAACAAGATTACTGAAAGCTAGGAACCACTGATTGAGGCTGGCTGGTTCAGTGGGTGAACAAGAACTGTGAATGGCAGCCTGGTTTAAATAGGCTGCAGGTGATGAGTTGGAAATGAGTGGCAGATGACTTTTGTTAGCTGACTGGAGATTGGGAGATGCCTGCCTGTATAGGCCTGACTTTAGTAACTCACAGCAATATAATACTGCTTGTTATTATTGTTACTGCTTGTGGTACGATGTCTGCTGATCTCCCTTAAGTCGCCCTGCTAGTTACATTCTTAATGAATTCTAATGAACTTGTCAAACACCTTTTCCCTTTCTTAAATGCTGAGTCCATCTAGTTCTGTTATGATTTTACAAACATACTGTTACTGCTTCAATATAGTGGATTTAATTTCTCTGACAATTTTAGCCTATAGTTCCCTGCTTTAGCACTCCTGCTTATGAATTGTGATAGTATGTTTTGTGATTTTATAATTCAGATAGTTTACTAGAACAGAATGAGTTTTGGAAGTTCACAGCAATTGTATGTTATCTCTGCACCAATTTGTTTATAAATTCAAATGTAGACTGTCAGCTCCAGGGAATCAAATCTTTTGTTCCATTAGTTCACCTGGTATTGTTTTAGTTCCTTTCTCACTTTCTCTCTATTGCTCATTATTAATTGCATTATCTCAGCCACTTAAAGATTATTACTTCGATTTCCTTTTTAGATACATCTATAAGCTCTGACAATCTGTACTGTTAAATTATTTTGTATACTATTTTCAACTCTATTCAGTTTACGCAATATTCTTACAATTGACTAATCACCCTGGTGTCAAACATGAACGCTTAAATTCTATTTCCAATTTTTTTCCAGAAAATAGTTTCCCACTTTTACAATTGTATATTATCCCACTTCATTTTATAAGCAATGAAGTCCCTTCAGAGATGTAGGGATCAGGGTGGCCAGTTTGTTGATAGTAATATTAAAAAGAAGCAGATCACAGAACTGTAATTCATTCGGCTCATCCTGCCAGTAACAGTGCAGTTTTGGTTGTGACAGTCCTTTGTCCTCCTTCCATTGCCCTCTAAGTTTTGTTCCTGGATTATCTTGACTGAATCTGCTTCTTATGCCCCCATGCCAGTGCATTCTAGATCCTATCCACTAATTGTTTTTATTATTTTTTTGTCGATTTTTGTTTTTTTTACCTTCATTTTTAACCCTTCTGTCAAAGGGAACAGATTCTGTCTTTCTACTGTGCTCTAAAGTTTTACCTCTTAAAATACCATATCCCCTCTCAGCAACCTAAGGTGCACTTGATGTAGACCAAGTAATTTATGAATTTATTAATTGGCCCTTGTGATCCATACTGTTTATCAATTTTCAGATTTTCAAATCATGTATTTAGTTTCAGTATGTCAGGATACAACTCTATCCCCCTTTCCCTTTTCCATGTGATATTTTGTGTCCACCTGAGAGAGGAACTATAACCATATTTTAATATTTTCCTGGTATGTGGACACGATAGGGTCTTTTTAACAGACTCGAATAGGTACATAGAGCTTAGAAAAGTAGAGGGCTATAGGTAATTCTAGGTAATTTCTAAGGTAAGGACATGTTCGGCAGCATTATGGGCCGAAGGGACTGTATTGTGCTGTGGGTTTTCTATGTTCTAACTCATTGGTGAGACAACAGTTTTGAGTGAAGCTAAGGGGGTACTACCAAATAGTAATTATTAAACCCAATGTTTGTGCTAAAAGATTTATGTATTGTTGTGGGTTGTCGTTCTTTATAGGTTATAATGGAAACTGCTAAGTCGCATGGTTTGAAGTATTCAGAAGATGTTGAGACAATGGAAGCTTGTGAAGGAGAATACTCTGAGTACTATACCACTGTCAGCCCACTAGGGAAGGGAGCTTTTGGCTTTGTGTGGACAGCACGTCAAAAAGTTAGCCAAAAAGAGGTATAGACAGCTTGATTTCCGACTTGAATATATAAAGCTCATTTGCTTTAGTTTTCATTATTTTAAGTCATGTAAATAAAAGTTTTATGAACAATGAGTTATTGATCTTACTGAATAATTCAAAGTAATAATGGATATGTGCACAGTTCTATTGTGCAGAAAAACCTGAGGTAAGTTCATAGTATGCTTTTAAAATCTGGATGAGGTGATCAAATAACTTCAGTTTTAACCTTAAGAAATAAAATGGCTATTTGCTTTGAGAGGAATAATATGCAGGTTTATGAAGAAATTTAAATTAACTCTTTAAAATATCTGTTAGATTGAATGGTTAATTCCCTTGCATAATGTTATGATCAGTATGATTGGATAGTTCGAATCGTCAAGAAATCCAATAAACTTTAGTGAATAGTCATGCAGTTCTAATCAGTTGTGAACTTTTAAACAACAATATTTAGTAAGAAAGGTAACAACAGTATTTAGTAAGAAAGATGTATAGTCTTGTGGATGAGATGTGCCATTCATACCATGAATCAACTTGTTAAAGGAGCTGAATAGCAGGAGTGACTTCCAGATGCTGGAAATCCAGAGCAACACACACAAAGGCAGCATCTGTGGAGAGGAATAATCAGTTGATGTTTCGGGCTAAGAACATCATTCAGAACTAGAAAGGAAAGGGGAAGAAGCCAGAATAAGGAGGTGGGGGAAGGGGAAGGAGTACAAACTGGCAGGTGATAGATGTGAAACTGGGGAGATAAGTGGAAAAGATAAAGGGCTGAAAAAGGTTCTGATAGGAGAGTAGATTGGACCCTGGGAGAAAAGGGAGGAGGTGGGACCAGAAGGTGGTGAGGAGAAGCGAAGGGCTAAGAGGTGAGCCAGAATGGCGAATAGAAAGAGAGGAGGAGGGGGGAGAAATTAGCAGAAGTTGGAGAAATCGATGTTCATACTGTCAGGTTTGAGGCTATCCAGACAGAATGAGATGTTGCTCCTCCAACCTGTGAGTGGCCTCATCATGGCAGTAATGTTGGCCATGGAGCAAAATGGGAATGGGAAGTAGAACAGAAATGGGTGGCCACCAGGAAATCCAGCTTGTTATGGCATTTGGAGCAAAAGTGTCAATCTACGTCAGGTCTCGCTGGTGCAGAGGAGGCCACCCTGGAAGCACCAGATACAGTAGATGACCCCAGCAGATTTACAGGTGAAGAGGCAGGGATATGTGCAAACAGGGAGATCAATGAAGAGGGACATGTGGACAAGAGAGTCATTGAGAGACTGATCGCTGTGGAGTGTGGGGGGCAGACATTACAGAGATTGATGTGCTGAATTTGGAGGCATGTAGGGTGGTCGGCGAGGACAAGGGGAATTCTATCCCTGTTGTGCTGGTGGTATGGTAGAAAATGGAGGAGATGTGAGGGCAGCATCAATTTGTGGAGAAAGGGAAATCCTATTCTTTGAAAACAAGGGGTCCTCAGTTTGATTCCTGGGGTGTGGTGGATTTGCTGATTTAGTGGATGTACTGTGATGAGGACAAAACATATTGATTTTCTTGGAGGGAGACTTCCGGTAGCGCTCATGGAGTGAAGTCGCGTTCTTGACTCGCTCCATTACCTCTGAGTTTTTTTTCTCTATGGTCAGCTATACTTTAATTAACCATTAAGGCATCAATTCTTACAATACTTTGAATTAAACTGAATTCTCCGACAATTGGATGATACTTAGATCTGCTATGTCTAAGAATGGGAAAAACGGCAAGGATGGTAAACCTCCGGTTAAACCGAAAGCTACGGATCTCCCCCCGACTGAATCACCGGTGACTTTGAAAGCGATATCGGAGTTAATTCAGAGGGAAATTTCAACCTCTGTTAGGGAGATGATTCGTACGGAAATTGCAGGCTCTGTTAAAGACCTGATTCATATGGAAATCTCAACTAATTTCCAGAAAATTGCCGATTTAATTGATAAGATGCAAACATGTATTGCGGAACATCAGTCGGCTATATCTGATCTTCAAAAATTCGCGCAACAAAGTGAGCTTAAGATGGGGAAAATCGAAGAAACAATTAATGTAATGAAGAAGAAACTTGACTTTTTGACTTTTAAAAACTCTGACCTGGAATCTAGAATGCGACGGCAGAATTTACGAATGATTGGCGTGAGGGAAGCCGTGGAATCCAACAATCCCATGAAATATTTTTCTCAACTTTTAAAAGATGCATTCCCTACTGTATTTCCTGACCAACCACCGCTTCTGGATCGTGTTCACAGAATCCCATCTTATTCGTCTAGGTCAGATAGACCTAGGCATGTTATTTTACGTTTTCATTATTTTCAAGACAAGGAGAGACTGTTTCGATTCGCTCGATCTAAAGGTTTCATTGATTTTTCGGATCTTAGGTTCCGATTCGTGGAAGATTTCAGTAAACCAATCTGGGACCAACGGGTTCGTTACAGATCCGTGATGTCGGAATTCTATAAGATGGATTTAAGACCAGCGCTGCTGTACCCTGCACGTCTAAGGATTCGCATGTCAGATGGAGCTCTTCGTTTTTTTGATTCTCCATCGGATGCCCAGAGTTATCTGGATCAACTTTCATCTTCAACATCTTAATTGCCTTTTTTTAAATTATCTCCGTTGATCGGAGGCTGTGAATTGGTTGGTTTTAACTTTTTCGTGCCCTATTTGGGCAGAAAAGTTTATTTTTGATTTCTTAATATGGTCGCTAAACTTTCTTTTTAACTGCGTCATTTCTTTCTTTTCCCAGGGGATTATGGGTGGTTACTTCCCTTTTGTCATCTTACGTATTTCCTGTGTGGCCATAAATTTTGTAGTTTTTTTTAAATTTTATTCTGTTTTGCTTTTTATAACCACTTTATGTCAATAATCCTATTTTTTCTTGTTGCTGTGTCTATTCATGGGTTTGAGGTTTATTGTGGTTTTTTTTAATATATATTTTCCGGCTTTTGTTCTGTTCTGTGGGTATTTTAATTGAGCTAACTTTTTTTTACTTACTTTTTTACTGTTTTACAATTAGCTGATCCTTTTCATATTTATACCTTTTTTTTTAGGGAGCGTATACCGGAAGTCATGGGGGTAGTTTTAGCGCTTGCTTCTTTCTGGCGGGTCTGCTTTAGATTTTGCCTTGGGGTCTTGGGGCGGAGGGTGGTGGGAGGGGCTTCACGTTTTAGTTTGTTTCTCTTTGGGCTATATACATTATTGAAGTACTGGTTGCGTCCTTTTTCCCGGTATCTTTTGTATGTTCTGTTTCCTCTCCGGGTTTGTGGGTCGCGCCTATCGTCAATCCTCCTTGTTGTGGGTTGACTTTAGGATTTATGGAGATTTTTTTAGATTAGGGTAGATTGGGAACAGGAATTGGGGCTTACCATTTCTGTGGATGATTGGGGGCAGATTTTACAATTAGTTAATACTTCCTCTATTTGTGCTAAACATTCCCTAATTCAATTTAAAGTGGTTCATAGAGCACATATGTCCAAAGATAAGTTAGCGCGTTTTTACTTGCATATTAATCCTTTCTGTGATAGATGTTCGGGGCAGATAGCCTCTTTAACTCATATGTTTTGGTCTTGCTCTACTTTGGAAACTTTTTGGAGAGATATTTTCAATATTATTTCTAAGGTATTAAATATAGATATCTCTCCTCACCCTATTACTGCTATCTTTGGACTACCTAAAATTTCTAGTAATCTTTCCCCTTCAGCCCGTAGAATGATTGCATTTCTTACTTTAATGGCGAAAAGATGTATTTTACAACATTGGAAAGAGCTTAATGCTCCAACTACCTTTTTTTTGGTTCTCTCAGACGATTTTATGTTTGAATTTGGAGAAAATTAGAAGTAACCTTTATGATTCTTCATTTAAATTTGAACAGATTTGGGGACCTTTTATTCGATATTTTCATTTAATGTAATATTTACCCTTGTTTTTTTTTCACTGTTTTTAATGGAGGTCGGGATTGAGGACGTGATTTTAAGTTTAACTCTGTTTGGTTTCAAGTTAGCCCATTGCTTTGCTTTGCTTTTAGTTAGCTGCACGGTGGGTTTTTTTTTGGGGTTTTTTTTTTCTTTTTTTTCCATTGATATATATAAAATTTAGTATACTATTATGTTATCTTGGTTTCTAATGCTTAAATTACATTGTTTGTAGTATTTTCTTTTTGGTATTGATATCTTTTGGAATTTTATTATACTTTAACATTGTATTAATGTTTATATGGCTTACCTTTTTTGTATACTTAATAAAAAGATTTAAAAAGAAAGAAAGATTTTCTTGGAAATAGTGTTGACAAATAGCTGGTTAGATTTTTTATTCTGATGGCTGAAAATTTATGGATATTGGGTGAGGAGGAGGTTGATTTTGGATCGTATGTATTATAAGGTTGATTTGTTGTAATCATCAGCCTTTTGTTCATTTTGGCAGAACATCTTTCCTTGAAGCTCATTTGTCGTCTATCAAGTTCAATTTAATTGCCATTCAACCATACACATATAGAGCTAAACAAAACATTATTCTTCTGGAGAACACAGTACATAAAATCACACACAGCAGATATAGTTACGATCCAGCAAGTAACCCAAAGAAGCTGCTGTAACTTGGTGTGCTCCCACTTCAAAAACAATATAACTTTCCACCTGGCTAAATTTGGTTATGTAGATGGCCACTAGTAACTTAAATAGTTCAGTGGGAGCGGTCATTGATGCTGTCAAATATCATTCTTCCTGCACCTTTCCAGCTGTTCAGTATTCTGTGTCTATCCATCCGGTGTTTCTGATCCAATAGCTCACTCTGTCATTTTTAAAGAACCCTTTATGGCCCTAATCCTTTTGCTTTACCAGTGATGACAAATGTTAGCATGCAAGGAAGAAAAATGGTCTCAAATAAGCAACTCATTTGAGACCTCAAACATGAGGAAATCTGCAGATGCTGGAAATTCAAGCAACACACACAAAATGCTGGTGGAACGCAGCAGGCCAGGCAGCATCTCTAGGAAGAGGTACAGTCGACGTTTTGGGCCAAGACCCTTCGTCAGGACTAACTGAAAGAAGAGATAGTAAGAGATTTGAGAGGGGGAAGGGGAGATCGGAACTGATAGGAGAAGACAGGAGGGGGAAGGGATGGAGCTAAGAGCTGGAAAGTTGATTGGCAAAAGGAATGCAAGGCTGGAGAAGGGACATGGAGACCTAGCGACAAGGATGCAGCCTCTGAACCAGGTTGCCATTAATGCATCAGTGTTAAATCGAATCCTTTTTGCCTTTGATTGCAGTAACACAGATCAAACAATAAATCATATACTGCCCTTGACACATTGGAGGAGTTCATCTCAAAGATATTTCCATCTCTGAAAAGGGCTGTATGGTGGCTTTTGCTTCTTTCACACCAATTTATAAATATTGCTTCAACCCTGCACAAGGAGATGATGAGGGATTGATGTCATTTCTTGAAGATTAATATCATACACTTCACTCTTTTGCTTTCCAAATCTCCCAGCACCTCCAACGTACAAAGAACATTGCAACATGACATTTATAGCTCAGTTTGCTACCAACGATGACTGCTAATATATTTTAAAAATGCTTAACTATATTTGTGATTGTACAGTATCAGTGTGTTTGTTCTGTATTTTCAGGTTGTGGTGAAGTTTATTCGAAAGGACAAGATCGTTGAGGACTGCTGGGTTGATGACGTGGACCTAGGCAGAGTGAGTCAGGAAATTGCAATTCTAGCAAGACTCAACCATCCCAACATAATTAAGGTCAGTGTTTTTTTTCCATTAGCCCTTTTAACATTTCACTGTTTTGGCTTGGGGTGTCTTGTGCCAAGTTCTGACTGGTAAGTATCAATATGCAAACACCTTTAATTAAATCCAGATAGACGAGCGAGGGTCCCTTCTGGTGAAAGATGCTAATGATGCCATATTCCTTGCATCCTCCTTTATGAAAATAGGTGGTGATCTCTTTGTTTCTGTGATATTTTGCAGCTGCTTAAAGTTATGTGCATGTATTGAACAGCCAAGCCGCTCTTCTTTCCCGTGACCAAGTGCTCATGTGATATTTGTTATTGTAAGCACAGTGTTCTTGTGTTACTTGAACGTGGGTCACAGTGTGCAAAATGATTTCTTTCGATGTTTCTTAGTGGAATTAACACAAGAGTTGCAAATTCAATTATGTTTCTTTATAATCTCTGCAGGTACTTGATGTGTTTGAGAACCTGAATTTTTTTCAACTAGTGATGGAGAAACATGGAACTGGTCTGGACCTCTTTGAATTCATTGACCAGCAGCCAGACTTGGATGAACCCTTATCCAGCTTCATATTCAGACAGGTAATGAGAAAAAAATGTTAGATGACCAGCATTACAGTTCTACATATTTTTACCAAATGTATATTAATAGAAATCACAATTTCTGTTGTCCTGCTGCCCAATTTAGTCTGCAAGGGCAACCAGATAGCTGCAAAATCGAGATAAGGGAGCACATTGATCCAAGATTGAAATCTTTGTACTGGCCTTGTGTTACAGCACTATGATAAGGGTTGTCTATATGACAATGTTCCAATGCTTAACTGCTGTGGAATCAATTCAGCCTAAGCCAATGAACTTCACTGTGGTACATCCTCACTGGAATAAGCACCTGCAGAAATTGGAGAACTTTGTGTAACTTTGAGCTTAGCATAGCCTTTAGGGTAACTAAACAGCTTTTTGCCAAGACAGAAAATTAAGGAACCTGAAGGTTTAGACTCTCTCTGTACCCAAGTCCACTGGCGAAATGGGTCTATGTTACAATACCTGAGATCTGCAATCATGGGAAAAGGTAATCGGTGGATAAGATATCAATGTGTAAGATGGTGCCGATAAGTGACAACTCTGTATGCTGCTCCAATGGGAATCGTCAGATATTCCAGTTTACAACTACTACAGCCCAAATGAACAATCACAGCCATGGGTTCTGCAGTAAGCAACTTTGTTTTATGACGTTTAAAAAAAAAACTATCGATCCTCAAAATCAGCAGACCCTGGATGGCAAACTCGGGTCATGTGTGCAATTCCCCGTTAAGAAAACAGAGGGCGAGTTGTGCTACAAGTATGATTGAAATGCAGAGGCCGTAGACCTCCCCCCAGCTCCTGACTACCCTGCTGGCTAATGTATAGTCTCTGGAAAATAAAATTGAAGACCTCAGAACAAGATTGCAGTATCTGCGGGACATCAGGGACTGCTGTGTGCTTTGCTCCACAGAACGTGTGGCTCACTCCCATCATTTTTGGACACAGTGCTGCACTTTGAGGGTTTCACTGCAAAGACAGGACATCTGAATTTTCTAAAGGTAGAGTGGGGTATGCTTAAGATCAACTCATCATGGTACACAGACAAGGTGTTTCTGTCTCTGCTCACCCGACCTGGAATATCCTGCAGTTAAGTGTCATCTGCTTTATCTGCTGAGGGAGTTTTCCAGTCATCCTGGTAGTAATGTACATTCCACCTCTGGCCAATGGCAGGTAGGCACTGAAGAGATGAGCACTGTGATCAGCAGTCATGAAACAGCACACCCTGATGCCTTCCCTGTAATTGCAGGGGATTTCAACCAGGCCAGCCTGATGTCTCTGAATAACAACCACCAACATAACACCTGTGGAACCTGAGGAGCCAACACACTTGAGTGCTGTTGTACTACCATTTTAAAAACACTTACCATGCTATCTCTGGCTGTATTTCTACTCCCAGTGTACAGGCAGAGACTAAAGACCACAACGCCAGTGGTGAGGACCAAGAAGATGATGTGGTCAGTCTGAATTAAAAACGCCACCATTGTCACCGACTTTATCAAGACCTGTGTGGATGAGCCTTCAAGAACATAATTAGATACGCCCAAACAAAAAGCCATGAATGAACCAGGAGGTTTATAATCAGCTGAGGGTGAGATCTGTGGTATTGAAGACTGGTGATCCAGAACAGTACAAGTAATCCAGGTATGACCTCTGGAAGGATATTTTAAGAGTGAAAAACAATTCCACTTGAAGTTGGAGATGGATTCGGCAGTGACAGGGTTTGCAGGACATTACTTCCTACAAAATGAAACCTAACAAATGGCTGAGAAGCTTCACTCCCAGATGCGTTCAACACCTTTTATGCACTTTGAAAGGGAGAATAAAACTATACTTGTGCGAATCCCTGCAGCATCTGGTGACCCTGATGTCAGAACACCTTTTAAGAGGGTGAAACCTTGCAAACCAGGCGTCAGGCCCTGATGGTGTACCTGGCCGGGCTCTTGAACACTTCTGCCAGTTGGTTAGCACAGGTTTTTAAGGACATTAATCTCTGCTGCGGTCAGAGGCTCCCACCTGCTTCAAAAAGGCGACAATCATATCAGTGTCCAAGAAGAGCAGATTGACCTGTCTATGTTGCACTCGCTTATACTGTGATGAAGTATTTTGAGAGATTGGTCGTGACCAGAATCAACTCCCGCCTAAGCAAAGAGCTGGACCCGCTGCAACTTGCCTGTTACCACGATAGATCTACAGCAGATGCAATCTCATTGGCTTTCCACTCTGCCTTTGATCACCTGGACAATAACAATACCCATGTCAGACTGCTGTTTATTCATTGCAGCTCAGCGTTCAACATCATCATACCCTCAGCACTAATCAACAACCTCCAAAACCTGGGCCTCTGCAACTGGATCCTTGACTTCCTCATTGAAAGACCACAGTCAGTGCAGATTGGAAATAACATCTCGCTGACAATCAACACAGGTGCACCTCAAGGCTGCATGCTTAGCCCACTGCTCTACTCTCTTTGCACCCACGGCTGTATGTCTAGGCACAGCTCTAAAATAATCTATAAATTTACCGTGAGCCAAGCATGGGCAGAATTTCGGGTGGTGATGAGGTGTGAGACAGATCAGCTGGTTGAGTGGTGTTGCAACAGCAACCTTGCACTCGATGTCAATAAGATCAAGGAATTGATTGTGGACTTCCATCAGGGAAGACATAATTCGTTTTTTCTCTTTCTACACTAGTTTTAAATTGTTCAAGTTATTAAAATTTGATTTCTGGGATTTCGATATCACTACATTAATTGCCCATCTCTAATTACCCTTAAAAAGGTGATGGTGAGCCATCTTGAAGCTGCAATTGTTCTTCCATTGTGCAGTTGGGCAAGAAAGCCTAGATTTAGACTGATTGATGAAGGACGGGCTGTGTGATTCCAAGTCTGGTGGTATTTCCTTGAACCTGCTTCTCTGTGCCAACCAGTTGGCTGGAGTGTTTAAGGACATCTTCAACTTCTCACTGCTGCAGTCAGAAGTTTCTAGCTGCTTCAAAAGCATATCAATCATTATCAACGCCCCAATTCTGATTTGATGGAGGCAGACGTGAGAGCACGGAGGAACATCTGGTGAAACTTCTGAAATGCCTGTTTTGCTGCTGCTGCTACTGTGTGATCTGAAATCTCTGGAGGGGAAGGCCCTGAATCCTCGGCTTTGCCTGTTGATTGGCGGCCGGGGCCGGGGTCGAAGCGCTCAGCAGAGATGGTGCTCGATGTCAGAGGGCTGGTCGGAGGCTCGAAGTTTTTGGACGGACTCTGAGTCGGACTGTGGTCGGGTGCTTCCAGGATGCTGCATCGGCAAGTTTGTGGCACTGGAAGCTCATGGCAGGGAGAGTTTCTCCCTTCTACCATCTGCATGAGATGTTGGGGCTATCGAGACTTTGAGACTTTTTTTTTTAACCATGCCCATGGTCTGCTCTTATCAAATTACGGTATTGCTTTGCACTGTTGTAACTATATGTTATAATTATGTGGTTTTTGTCAGTCTTAGTCTTGGTCTGTCTTGTGTTTCTGTGATATCATACTGGAGGAACTTCGTATCATTTTTTTAATGCATGCATTTCTAAATTACAATAAATGAGGACTGAGTGTCGTCATAATCTAATCTAATCTAATCCAAGAAGGGCAGGCTGAATGACTATTGCCTGGTGGCACTCACATCTACTGTGATGAAATATTATCAGAAGTTGGCCATGGCTAGAATTAACTTGTGCCTCAGTATGGATCTAGATCTGCTGAAATTTGCCTATAGCCAAAGCAAATTTACAGTGGACACAATCTCACTGGCTCTTCACTCAGCTTGGAGCACCTAGACAACAGCAATGATTTGTCAGACTGCTTTATTTTCAACACTGTCATCCCCTCACTAGTAATCAACGAGCCTCAAAACCTGAGTTTCTGTACCTGCTGCAACTTTATCTCACTGGGAGACCGCAATCAGTGTGGATTGGTAATAAAATCTCCTCACTAATAGCATAGGTGCACCTCAAGGATGTGTGTTTAGCCTACTGCTCTGCTCTCTCTACACTAATGACTGTGTGGCTAGACTCATCAGATGTCATCTATAAATTTGCCAATAACACAACAGTTGTTTGCAGATTCTCTGATGGCAATGAGGTGGTGTACAGGGGTGAGATGGAGCAGTTGGTCGAGTGATGTCACAATAATAACTTTGCACTAAGTGTCAACAGGACCAAGGAATTGATTGTGGACTTCTGGAAAGGAAGTCAGGAGAACACACTCACTGAGAGGTCAGTGGTGGATAGTGTGAGCAGCTTCAAGTTCATGGGCATCAACATCTGAGGATCTATCCTGGGGCCAAAACGTTGATGCAATCATGAAGAAGGCATGCCAGCCTGCTATACGTCATTGGCAGTTTGAGGATATTTGGTATGTCACTAAAGACTTTATCATAGAGAGCATTCTGACTGGTTGGATTACTGCCTGGTATGAATGCTCCAATACACAGTATCACAAGAGGCTGCAAAGAGTTATAGCAACATAGTGCTGGAACTAATTCAGCAACTATGGAAAAGTGTAGTCGATGTTTTGGGCAGAGACCCTTCAGCAGAACCAGATGCTGCCTGGCCTGCTGAGTTCCTCCAACATCTTGTGCATGTTGCTTGGATTTTTGCAAGCAACATGTAGATTTTTCTCTTGTTTGTAAAGAGTTGGAGACTCAGCAAACTCCATCACGGACGTAACCCTCCCCACCATTAAAGAAGTCTTCAAAAGGAAGTGCTTCAAGAAGGCAGCATTCATTAAGGACCCTCACCATCCTGGACATGTCTTCAACTCATTACTACCATTAGGGAGTAAGTACAGGAGCCTGAAGGTCCACATTCAGCATTTTAGGAACAGCTTCTTCCCTTCCACCATTAGATTACTGAATGGTCGGATGAACCCGTAAACATTACCCTTCTATCCCTCTTTTGCACAATTTATTTGTTTTACTTATAGTAATTTTTATGTTGTGCACTGCACTGCTGCCATAAAACAAATTTTATGACATATGTCAGTAATTTTTATTCTGATTCTCTTGTTCTGGTGGTAGAAGTCACAGGTTTTAGAGGAGCTGTCAGGATAGCCTGTTCTGCCACTCTATTTTTCTTTCATCCATGTGCCTATCCGAGAATCTATTAAGTACTTCTAATGTATCTGCTTCTACCACCATCACTGGCAGCATGTTCCACACACCCACTACTCAGTCACTGTAAACCTTAAAATTGTGTCCCTGAGTGGAAAGTGTCTGGCTGTCCACTCTATCTATTCCAAATCAACTTGTTCACCTCTATCAAGTCACCTTTCATTCCGCTTCACTCCAAAGAGAAAAACAGTAACTCGCTCAACTTGTCCTCATAAGCCACGGTCTCTAATCCAGACAGCATTCTAGTCGATCTCTGCACTGAGGGGACCAGAACTGAACATAATACTTCAAGTAGTTCAACCAGAGTTTTAGAGCCGCAGTATTAACTTGCAGTGCTTCAGCTCAATCTCCTGACTATTGAAGGCCAGCACACCATATGTCTCTTTAACCACTCCCTTGCTTTTGTGGCAACTTTGAGGGATCTAAGGACGTGGACTCCAAAATCCCTCTGTTCCTCTACAGTGCTGAGAGTCCTGCCATTAATCGTATACTCTGCCTTCAGGTTTGACCTTCCAGAGTGTATCACTTCACACTGTTCCAGACTAAACTCAATCTGGCACTTCTCAGTCCAGCTCTGCATCCTATCAATTTTTCTGTTGTAACCAACAACAACCTTGTACACCTTCTATAAAACACCGCCATCCTTCACATCATCTGCAAACTCACTACCTACCATTTCTCTTCCTCACTGTCATTTATAAAAATCATAAAGAGCTATTTAAGGTTATTCCGTTTAAAAAAAAACTTATGTAAATATCAATGTTTTCAATGTAATTTATGTATTCTTTCTAAAGCTTACTTTTTAATTGTGATTTCTCAATAGATAGGTATGGATTCTTTCCTATATTTTGATCAATTGCTTTGTTCTGCTTTTACACATGGCTAAGATGTGTGTGGGTCTGTATGTTGCAGATCGTGGCCGCTGTGGATTACCTGCACAGTAAGCGCATTCTCCATCGGGATATCAAGGATGAGAATGTCATTATTGATGAGAATTTCACCATTAAGCTTATAGACTTTGGCTCAGCTGTGAATTTGGAGCCTGGGAAAGTTTTTCGTACGTTTTATGGAACAATTGAATACTGCTCTCCAGAGGTGCTGATGGGAAACCCGTGAGTATTGAACTATGAAGGTCTTTTAAACTTCCTATCCTGCACCTTAATTTATGGTTCCTACCTATTTGCCTACTAAACTGCTTACTGCGAGGAGGATTTAGCCAATGAAATCTGCTGTTGACATTAATGCATCTCCATATTGGCTCAATAGACCTGCATTTTGTAAATGATTTTTCTTCTGTGGAAACTGCTTTTCCCACATATTTTTGATAAATGTGTATTGTGAAAGATTTAGAACACTGTTCTTCCTTCTACCTAGAGTTTCAGTTCCCACTATTTGCATCCTGAAATACTGGCTTATACTATATAACACATAACGGCATTCATAAATAACTTTTATTGATTATAGCTTTTTTTAATAAAATGTGCTCCTACCTAATTTAACATGCTAATGTTTATACATTCACTTCTGGGGCGCCAAACACGGATAACCTAAAATGGTTGAAAATGATGGAAATGATCAAAAATTCTCGTTTTAGCCTGCTATGGATGAGAACCATAACTATATCTAAGATGTGTATAGTCAGTGATGAAGTTATAATATGATTGAACAATATATCGCTGCTTAAAACGCAACAGGACTTGACTGTGGCCGGCATACTGCCCCTTTAAGAAGCTGCCGATGGAAGTGGGGTCATCATGCTGGTCTGATGATATGTTTTTTTTTGTTGTTTCTTTGTTTTTTAATGAATTTTTAAACTCCCAATACCACCTATCTTGCTGGCAATCATACAGTCTCCAGCAAATAAAATCGACAATGTTAGATCTGGGGTACTGTCAGAGAGGCATTAGGAACGCGGAACCTTGGTTAACCTCTTCCGTGCCAGACGCAGCAATCTGAATAGGTTCACAACACATCATCAAGATAGGTGGGTGAGTCTGTCAAAAGCAGAACTGGAGGTGTATGCCTCTTGTGTACTAATATGTTGGTGACACTCCAATATTGCTCAGCTGATCTGGAATACTTCACAGTTAAGTGCTGGCCATTTTAACTGCCGCAGGAGATTTCAGCAATCATTTTGGTGGCAGTGTACATTCCACCTCAGGCCAATGTCAAACAGGCTCTACACGATCTGAGCGATGTAATCAACAGGCATGAAACAGCATATCTTGAAGCCTTCCCCATCATTTGGGGGACTTTAACTAGGCCAGCGTGATAAAGTCAGTAAATGATTATTATCAACAAATCACCTGCAATACCAGAGGAAATAACACACTGGACCACTGTTACACTAAGATCAAGAGTGCCTACAGAGCAATCCCACACCCACTTTGGTAAGTCTGATCACCTGGATGTACTCCTGAGTATAGGCAGAGACTGAAGACTGCAGCACCAGCAGCGGGGACCAAGAAGGTCTGAACTAGGGAAGCACAGGAGTGCTTATAGGACTGCTTTGAATCAGTGGACTGAATTATATTCGGGGAGTCATCTGTGAGTCTGGATGAGTATGTCACAGTTGTCTTTGATTTCATTTAAACCCTGTGTGGATGAGTGTATGCCTACAACAACTTGCTGCATATTCCCAAACCTAAAGCCATGGATGAACCAGAAGGTTTGTAGTCTGCTGAGAGCTAGATCTGGTAACCCAGATCTGTATAAGGAAACCGGGTATGACTTGTGGAGGGCTATTTCAAGAGCCAAGAAACAATTCCGAGAGAGGTTAGAGATGACATCAAATGTACATCGACTCTGGCAGGGTTTGCAGGCCATTACTTCCTACAAAGCAAAACCCATGAATGGCAGTGATGCTTTGCCTCCAGATGAACTCAACACCTTTTATGCTCGCTTTGAAAGGGGGAATAAAACCACAGCTGTGAGGATCCCTGCAGCATATGATGACCCTGTGATCGGTCAGTGTCAGGCTGCCTTTCAAGAGGGTGAACCCTCGCAAGGCGGCAGGGCCCAGTGGAGCACCTGATATGGCTCTGGAAGCCTGTGGCAGCCAACTGGCGGGGGTATTCAGACATTTTCAATCTCATTGAAGTTCCCACCTGCTTCAAAAGGGCAACAATTATACCAGTGCCCAAAAAGAGCAGTGTAAGCTGTCTCAATGACTATCGTCCAGTAGCACTCACATCTACAGTGATGAAATGCTTTGAGAGGTTGGTCATAGCTGGACTCAACACCTGTCTCAGGAAGGACTTGCACCTACTGCAGTTAGCCTATCGCAACAATAGATGAACAGCAGACACAATCTCAGTGGCTTTCCATGTGGCCTTGAATCTCCTGGACGATGCAAATACACATGTCAGGATGCTGTTCATTGACTATAGCTCATCAATTAACATCATCATTCTTACAGTTCTGATCGAAAAGCTACAGAACCCAGGCCTCTGTACCTCTCTCTGTAACTGGTCCTCTTTCCTAACCAGAAGACCACAATCTGTGCAGATTGGAAATAACACCTCCACCTTGCTGACAGTCAACACTGGCACACCACAGCCCACTGCTCTACTCTGTCTACAACCATGACAGTGTGGCTAGGAATAGCTTAAATCCCATCAACCCTGAGGTTGCTGTTAAGGCAACCATTTGGCAAAGTTTCACATTGTTACAAAAGAGCATACAGGAGTGAGATATACCAGTTAGTGGAGTGGCGTCGCAGCAACCACCTTGCACTCAACGTTAGCAAGACCAAAGAGCTGATTGTGGGCTTCAGGAAGGGTAAGACAAGGGAACACAAACCAATGCTCAGAGGGACCAGGGTGGAGAGAGTGAGCAATTTCAAGTTTCTGGGTGTCAATATCTCTGAGGACCTAACCTGGATGTAATATATTGACGCAGCTATAAAGAAGGCAAGATGGCAGCTACATTTCATTAGGAGTTTGAGGAGATTTGGTTTGTCAACTAAAACACTACAACTTCTACAAATATACTGTGAAGAGCATTCTGTCTGACTGCATCACCATCTGGTATGGGCAGGGCTGGGGGGGTGTGGGGGTGCTGCTGCAGAAGATTGAAGTATGAAAGTTGGAGAAACTTGTAAAATTAGTCAGCTCCATCATGGGTACTTGTGCAGCACCAGTCTTATCATGTGTGACTAGTCGTCGCAGACTTTTGAGAAAATCAAATTACACTAGGTGCCAATAGGCCATCAGAAGGCTCTAGGTATCGAAAGGAAGCAGTGAATAGAAACCACACACTTCTGGAGATAACGTATTGGTTGTAAGAAAAAAGTGTACAAAATATTTACAATATGAACAATTCCAAATTCAAACATTCTATTTAGGTTTCAAATCTTGGATATCAAACCACAACAAATTCCTTTTTAATTAGAATCTGTGATATTCATTAGAGAAACCTTCGTAATTCCAATTTCTCTAACTAATTAAACTTGTACATCCAACCATATTAAATGCTCTGCATCATCACACATTTCGTTCCCGCGCTGGTGCTTCATCTTGGGTGGCTCACCATCAGGTTTCTTGGTGGTTGGAATGAAATTGTTGATCATCCACGGAAAGTCAATTCACAGACGTGCACAAAACTTGTCCAAATGCCTTGGTATGATTTCGCAGGACTAATTCGCGACTACACAGTAGGGATTTTGGACACTGGTCTCTGCTGATATTGTCTCATTAAAGCTGCTGCGTGTTAGAGCCGTAGCTTCAATAAATCTTTTATCTCTATTTGTCTCTCCTCCAGGGGTTTCACCCTGAGGGTTTCAAGTTAGTTAGGGTAAAGATGCTCACTACTAATTACACTCTTAATAGTTCATGTCTTCAACTTTTTTTTTGTAATTTATTTTTTATTGAAGTTCATCATCAAACAAACATTTCCAAAAGATGTATTTCAGATATTATACATATATATCATATAATCATATTTGCCACAAATCTCCACATAATATTTATCTGAGGTATACACCCATAGAAAAGAGGAAAGAAAGAACAAGCAAAAGGAGAAAACTATGTACAAGTAGGGAGTGATTTTTTTTTATATACAACATATTCATTGATTTGTGAGAATAAAATCAGGCCTATGAGGTGTTGTGTAGTTGAACCATTTTTCCCAGTATGAACCAAATTGTTCCAACTTATGATTAACAGATGCTGTTATCTTCTCCATTTTGTAAATGTCCATTGTAATTTCCATCCATGCATTTAAAGTTGGGCTCTCCTGTGATAACCATTTCCTGGTAAGAATCTTTTTACCAGCCACCAGCAGTATATTCATTAAATATTTATCTCTTTTCAACCATTTTTGAGGTACATACCCAAAATATATGGTCTTACTTTCTAATTTTTAAATATATTTCACATTTAAAAATGTCTTGTAGGGCATTGTGTATCCCACTCCAATAGTCTTTGATAACAAGGCAATCCCAGAAAATATGATAATAGTTTGCATTTTGATTTCCACAATTTCTCCAGCAAACAGGGAGGTTACTATAATAATGGGATTTCTGAGAGGGTGTAATAAAATATCTTATCAAGTTTTTCCATCCAAACTCCCTCCATTTCTGTGAACTGGTACACGTCCATTGATACCTCCATACTGTTGTCCATTCTTCCTCAGATATAATTATCCCTCCTTCCTTCTCCCATTTTGTTTTAATGTACGAAATTGAATGTGTTTTAAGATTTGACAAACCCTTATGCATGCTTGAAATGATTCTACTACCGTTGTCTGAATTATATGCTTTTCTAAATATCTCTATCAGACACGTACTTGCCTTGGTTACATTTTTAACCCTCCTATTAACTTACTGTCGCATCTGTAGATACCGATAAAGTCTTGTTTTTCTAATAAGTGTTTCTCTTTATGCATTTCAAAACTGAACAGTGTTCCTTCTTTCATTATATGTCTTCAACTTCTAATCGTTGCTGCGTTTCTCTCCTTGTCTGTCCTGTGTCCAGACTGCTCCACCCTCGCATTGCGTTGTTTTTTCTTTCAAAATCTCTTTTTTTAATCAGTAAACCTTGTTTTCATCCCTCCGCAGGTAGAACTTTCTAACATTACAACTTTTGGTTAGTACCCAAGACATCTTCAAGGAGTGGTGCCTTAGAAAGGTGGCGTCCTCCTTTAAGAACCCCCATCACTCAGGACGTGTCCTCTTCTCTTTGTTACTGTTGGGAAGGAGGTACAGAAGCCTGAAGGCACACAACACACTCAGTGATTCAGGAACAGCTTCTTCCCCTCTGCCATCCGATTCCTAAATGTACATTGAACCTATGAACAATACCTCCTATTTTTTTTATTTCTGCATTTGCGCTACTTATTTTAACTATTTTTATATATTTTTTAAAGATGCATGCACACCACAATTCTAATTTCTAAGTTGTCGGTGGAAAGCCTTAATTTATTCCTTTTATTCTTTTACTCAATGAATGTATCACAAATAGGTGGTATATTTCAGTGTTATTTTAATAGAAAATGTTAAAATATGTTAACCAGTTTGTTTTTCTACCAGTGTATCAAACAAAGTTCATGGCTAAACTAAACAGAAGAGGTTCTGGGGAAGGCCTACTAAAGATTAAGCAGACTGAGCCTATCCTGCTTAGAGTTTACAAATATGAGGGATGATCTCATTTACACTTATGCATCTTAATGGGGTAAATACAACATCTTTGCCCTAAATGAGATGTCTGGAATCAGGAATCATAAGTGTCAAAGTAAGGGGTTGGTCATTCAACTGTAATGAGGATAAGAATCTCCATTAAGAGATAATCACTATCAAAGGCAGAGGTTAGATGGGGTTTGGATATTGAGCAATGAAAGGGTATGGTGTTAATGGAGGAAGGTGATGCTGAGTTACGAGATCACCCTGATTTTTATGGTCCATCTCTTGTATTCTGGTTAATTCTACATATAAATACAGATGAGCACAGTTAACACAAGGGACATATTTGCTAGCAGAATACTTATTAAAAATCTTCATATATGCTTGTACCATGTAATTAATTACCTATGACAATAAATTCTCACTAAGTAAAATGAAAGCATACTTGGAAGAATTCCATGATATAGAAAATACGAGAGAAAAAGATAAGTACTTGCAATGTGCACTGCAAGTGAAGCTTTCATGTGATGAATTCTTTCATTGGATTGATGCATATTACTCCTGTGAGCTATAGTGTGTTGCCCATTGGCGAGCTGGGGTTTTTTCTACATTCAAATATCTCTAAACTTGAAGTAATAACAGTTTTCTCCCTGATAAATTAATCTCATGTTCTTTTTACCCGTGTCTAGGTATTCTGGATCTGAGTTGGAGATGTGGTCCCTGGGAGTGACCTTGTATACCCTGGTCTTCGCAGAGAATCCATTCAGTGATGTGGAAGAGACAGTAGCAGCTGTGCTAAGACCACCTTTCCAAGCCTCCAATGGTAAAATACTGTATATCTAAACATTTAAATGTCAAATGTACAACTAACACACCCATTTATAATTCAGAATGAAGATGCCAAAATCTGTTCTGACTGCTGATCCTGAGAGTAATGTAAGAAGTGTACACGTTGCAATAATGCTTTTTCATTTACAGTGGGAGAATGGAGGACCTATTGCTTTCTGGCCTGTCTTTCCTCCACTTCTTTTATTTACTTTCAGAGTCCTTGTATTTGGCATTCTGCTTTTAATTTATTTTTAATAGCATTTTTCTAATGCTTGGAAATGTTATTATTTACTGACGACCTTTCAACAATAATTCTGTTGTGCCAATTTAAATTGATTCATTCAATCAGTAGTTGTTTACGAACAGAAATCAACCCCAAACTTCGTGCTTCTCCCCCCCGACTATGTTTAATCATATTTTTCTTGTTGCTATTCCATTTTCCCTTTTCCATTGTCCATGTGTACTTAGTACCACAGCCTTGACAAGTACTATAAAAACTGACATTACCTACTGATCAGTTTCTCTTGATTATTTTATGTAGTAAAATTTGATGTGGTATTAAGAATAACATCACACTTTCACACCATCCTAATCATTTTTCCTCATTGATCTTTCAAAGGAAACTTCAGCCTCTGTTCTCTGTTGCATTTCTTCAGTTCTTCACACAATCTCTTATTCATTAGATGTACAAATATTTCCTCTCGTACTTTTTCCTTGCATTTTCACAGTTGCATGTTTCATCCTCATAAAAGACAGAATCAATTATCATAAAACCACATACCCCTGAGCTACTAGTTCGAGCCTCAGCTGAGGCAGCGTGTTGTGTCCTTGAGCAAGACACTTAACCACACACTGCTCTGCAACGACACCGGTGCCAAGCTGTATCGGCCCTAGTGCCTTCCCCTTGGACAACATTGGTGGCATGGAGAGTGGAGACTTGCAGCATGGGCAGCTGCTGGTCTTCCATACAACCTTGCCCAGGCCTGTGCCCTGAAAACCTTCCAAGGCACAAATCCATGGTCTCACGAGACTAACGGATGCCTATTTATTTATTTATTACTTGGAAGTAACACTGAAGGAGATCTTGCAGTATTTAAAACTGACCAATAGAGCATCAGGTATGACTACCACCCAGTGGCTCTGACATCTACCATCAGCAAGTGCTTTGAGAGGCACATATCTTACATTCGGTCTACAGAAAACCTCAACCCGCTACAATTTGCCTACTACCAAAACAAGTCTATGGCAGGCAACATCTCACTGGCCTTACACTCATCTCTCGAGCATCTGGAGAGTAAAGATGCCAATTATTAGACTGTTGTTTATTGACTAGAGCTCAATCTTCAATACTATACTTCTAATCACACTCATCTCCAAACACCTAAGCCTGAGACTCAACACCTCCCTTTGCAACTCAATCCTTGACTTCCTGACCAACAGACCACCATCAGTAAGGATAGGCAACAACACCTCCACCACAATTATTCTCAATACTAGTGCCCACAACACTAGTATCCTCAATCCATTACTCCCCATGTACCCACTACAGTGTGATCAAATTCTGCACTAACTCCATCGCAGTTCATACTACTGTAGTGGGCCATATCTCAAATAAAGATGAGTCTGATTTCAGGAAGGAGGTAGAGAGTCTAATGACGTGGTGTCATGACAATGTCAGCAAACCAGAAGAGCTGGTCATTGACTACAGGATGAGGTGTGGTGCATTATTTATATCAATGGTCCTTGGGTTAAGAGAGAACATCAATAGCCTGTCCAGTCCAACCGCATAGAAGACACAGCCGAGAAAGCTCTACATCCTCAAGAGGCTAAAGAAATTTGCCATGTCCTCTTTGACCCTTACCAATTTTTAATGCTACACCAGAGAAAGCATCCTGTCCAGACTTATTATGACTTGGTATGGCAACTGCTTTGCCATGACCACGAGAAACTTGGGTGTTGTGGACACTGCTCAGCACATCACAAAACCAACCTTCCATCTGTGGACTCTGTCTACGCTTCTCATTATTACAGTAATACAGCCAGCATCATCAAAGATCCCACCCACCCCGGACATTTTATTTTTCTCCCCATTCCAATCAAGCAGAAGATACAAAAGCCTAAAAGCACGTACCATCGGCCTCAAGGACAGCTTTGATCCTACAATAAGGCTATTGAGAGTGACATAGTTAATTCAGAAACAAAGGTTCTGAACTTAAAGAGGGGTAACTTTGAAGGTATGAGACGTGAATTAGCTAAGATAGACTGGCAAATGACACATAAAGGATTGACGGTGGATATGCAATGGCAAGCATTTAAAGGTTGCATGGATGAACTACAACAATTGTTCATCCCAGTTTGGCAAAAGAATAAATCAAGGAAGGTAGTGCACCCGTGGCTGACAAGAGAAATTAGGGATAGTATCAATTCCAAAGAAGAAGCATACAAATTAGCCAGAGAAAGTGGCTCACCTGACGACTGGGAGAAATTCAGAGTTCAGCAGAGGAGGACAAAGGGCTTAATTAGGAAGGGGAAAAAAGATTATGAGAGAAAACTGGCAGGGAACATAAAAACGGACTGTAAAAGCTTTCATAGGTATGTAAAAAGGAAAAGACTGGTAAAGACAAATGTAGGTCCCCTGCAGACAGAAACAGGTGAATTGATTATGGGGAGCAAGGACATGGCAGACCAATTGAATAATTACTTTGGTTCTGTCTTCACTAAGGAGGACATAAATAATCTTCCAGAAATAGTAGGGGACAGAGGGTCTAGTGAGATGGAGGAACTGAGCGAAATACATGTTAGTAGGGAAGTGGTGTTAGGTAAATTGAAGGGATTGAAGGCAGATAAATCCCCAGGGCCAGATGGTCTGCATCCGAGAGTGCTTAAGAAAGTAGCCCAAGAAATAGTGAATGCATTAGTGATAATTTTTCAAAACTCGTTAGATTCTGGACTAGTTCCTGAGGATTGGAGGGTGGCGAATGTAACTCCATTTTTTAAAAAAGGAGGGAGAGAGAAACCGGGGAATTATAGACCGGTTAGCCTAACGTCGGTGGTGGGGAAACTGCTGGAGTCAGTTATCAAGGATGTGATAACAGCACATTTGGAAAGCGGTGAAATGATCGGACAAAGTCAGCATGGATTTGTGAAAGGAAAATCATGCCTGACGAATCTCATAGAATTTTTTGAGGATGTAACTAGTAGAGTGGATAGGGGAGAACCAGTGGATGTGGTATATTTGGATTTTCATAAGGCTTTTGACAAGGTCCCACACGGGAGATTAGTGTGCAAACTTAAAGCACACGGTATTGGGGGTAAGGTATTGGTGTGGGTGGAGAATTGGTTAGCAGACAGGAAGCAAAGAGTGGGAATAAACGGGAACTTTTCAGAATGGCAGGCGGTGACTAGTGGGGTATCGCAAGGCTCAGTGCTGGGACCCCAGTTGTTTACAATATATATTAATGACTTGGATGAGGGAATTAAATGCAGCATCTCCAAGTTTGCGGATGACACGAAGCTGGGTGGCAGTGTTGGCTGTGAGGAGGATGCTAAGAGGATGCAGGGTGACTTGGATAGGTTGGGTGAGTGGACAAATTCATGGCAGATGCAATTTAATGTGGATAAATGTGAAGTTATCCACTTTGGTGGCAAAAATAGGAAAACAGTTTATTATCTGAATGGTGGCCAATTAGGAAAAGGGGAGGTGCAACGAGACCTGGGTGTCATTATACACCAGTCATTGAAAGTGGGCATGCAGGTACAGCAGGCGGTGAAAAAGGCGAATGGTATGCTGGCATTTATAGTGAGAGAATTCGAGTACAGGAGCAGGGAGGTACTACTGCAGTTGTACAAGGCCTTGGTGAGACCACACCTGGAGTATTGTGTGCAGTTTTGGTCCCCTAATCTGAGGAAAGACATCCTTGCCATAGAGGGAGTACAAAGAAGGTTCACCAGATTGATTCCTGGGATGGCAGGACTTTCATATGAAGAAAGCAGGAAGATTGTTCCCGATGTTGGGGAAGTCCAGAACGAGGGGCCACAGTTTGAGGATAGAGGGGAAGCCTTTTAGGACTGAGATTAGGAAAAACTTCTTCACACAGAGAGTGGTGAATCTGTGGAATTCTCTGCCACGGGAAACAGTTGAGGCTGGTTCATTGGCTATATTTAAGAGGGAGTTAGATATGGCCCTTGTGGCTACGGGGGTCAGGGGGTATGGAGGGAAGGCTGGTGCAGGGTTCTGATTTGGATGATCAGCCATGATCATAATAAATGGCGGTGCAGGCTCGAAGGGCCGAATGGCCTACTCCTGCACCTATTTTCTATGTTTCTATGAATGGTTCCTAGTGCAGTAAGATAGACTTTTGACCTCGCAATTTACCTTTTATTGTGAACTTGCACCTTACTGACTATCTGTTCTGCACTCTCTCTGTACTGTAGCACTGTATTTGGAAATGAATTGATCTGTATGCAAGACAAGATTTTTCATTGTGCCTTGATCATATGACAATAATAACCCAAATTGTATAAACCGTACAAAGTACTATATTGTCGCTGATCAGTGCACTCAACAATAAATGATGAATGTTGAATATGAACTAAGAGAAATGTAAATGTCTCTTTCAGCCAGCTCAACTTCTATGTTCCTCTTCTGTAGATTTTATGAACCTGGTATCAGCTATGCTGCAGCCTGAGCCTTGCCTCCGTCTGACTTTGGAAGAACTAATGAAGAACCCCTGGGTGACACAGCCAGTCAATCTGTCTCTCTACACCTGGGAGGAAGTGTATTCTGCCAAAGAAAGTGAGTATGAAACCTGACATTTTAAATACAGCCATGAACTGGGCAAACCCAATAACCTACTTGATGGCTTTTTTTCTTGGGATGGAAGTATGTCCAAAAGTAATTCCAGGATGAAGTCAGTGAGTTTTCATTTTTAATTCATCTTTCCAAAATATTCATCGTGCGTGAATTAAGGGCTGAGTTTGCCGCTGTGCATCTTGACAATCTAAGATGGATCACTCAGGTGGGTTATTTTATTCTTGCAGTGTCATTCTTTACAGTAACCCTCAAAATGCAGAAGGAACTCAGATTGATCCTGATGAAGGGAAATGATCTAAAACGTCAAGTATCCATTTCCTTCCTTCAGTGCTATCTGACCCACTGAGTCATCAAGCATTTTCTGCATTACTTCAGATTTTTCAGGGTTATACAATTTTTTTTTTTTCTTTTTGCTTTATTTAAAATTTGGATCCTTGTGAAGCTTTTCTCCCAACTTTGAATAATGGTGCCTTTTTTTTTTCTTTTGTGGAATTTTCTGCAAACATTTTTCTTCAATTATTTTTTGGACGTTTTGCCCTTGGGTACATCTGATTACTTTACTACTTCACATTTCCTTTTATTTTACATGTTCAGCCTTTGGGGAAAGCAGTGTTAAGGAATGCTGATGCTTAAGTTGGTTCAAAAACGAGTGCAGGATCAGAGAGAGCTGGATGTAGAATGCCCATAAAGAGTATTTCTCTCCCCCCACCCCCCCCAAGAAGTTTTCATGTCTTACTGTTTTACAACATTGAATCACAGTGGATTTAATTTGGCTTTTTTGACACTGATCAACAGAAAAAGACTCTTTCATGTCAAAGTGAAAACAGATCTCTACAAAGTCATCTAAATTAATTACAAATATAAAACACAAAATAATTGATTGCATTAGTATTCGTCCCCTTTAATATGACATACCAAATTATTATTAGCCAATTGGTTTTAAAGTCATATAATTAGTTAAATGAAGATCACCATGTGCAGTCAAGGTATTTCAATTGATTGTCATAGGAATACACCTGTATCTAGAAGGTCCAACTGCTGGTGAGTCAGTATCCTGGCAAAAACTGCACAACGAAGACAAAAGAACCCTCCAAGCAGCTCTGTAAAAAGGTTATTGAAAAGCACAAGTCCGGAGATGGGTAAAAGAAATTTTCCATGTCACTGAATATCTCAGAGTACAGTTAAGTCAATCATCAAGAAATGGAAAGAATATGGCAGAGCTGTAAATCTGCTTAGAGCAGGCTGTCCTCAAAAACTGAGTGACTGTGCGTGAAGGGGACTCGTGAGGGAGGCCACTAAGAGTTCTATGACAACTCTGGAGGAGTTACAAGCTTCAGTTGCTGAGATGGGAGAGACTGCACATACACCAACTGTTGCCCAGGTGCTTCACCAGTCACAGATTTATGGGAGGGTGACAAAGAGAAAGCCACTGTTGAAAAACTCACATGAAATCTCGGCTAGAGTCTGCCAGAAGGCATGTGGGAGACTCTGAGGTCAGCTGGAAAAAGGTTGTATGATCTGGTGAAACCAAAATTGAGCTTTTAGACAATCAGACTAAATGCTATGTTTGGCAAAAGCCAAACACCACACATCATCAAAAACTCGCCATTCCAACTGTGAAGTATGATGGTGGCTGCTTCATGCTGTGGGGATGCTTCACTGCAGCAGGTCCTGGAAGGCTTGTGAAGGTAGAGGGTAAAATGAATGCAGCAAAATACAGGGAAATCCTTGAGGAAAACCTGATGCAGTCTGCAAGAGAACTGCGACTTGGGAGAAAACTTGTTTTTCAGGTGGACAATGACCTCAAGCATAAAGCCAAAGCTACACAGGAATGGTTTAAAAATAACAAAGTTAATGTTCTGGAGTGCCCAAGTCAGAGTCCAGACCTCAATCCAATTGAGAATTTGTGGCTCAGCTTGAAAGGGGTTGTTCACTTGCAATCCCTGTGCAATCTGACAGAGCTTGAGCAGTTTTGTAAAGAACGGGGGGAGAAATTGTAGTGTCTAGATGTTAAAAGCTGAAAGAGACCTATCCATGCAGACTCAAAGCAATAATTGCTGCCAAAGGTGCATCTACTAAATACTAACTTGAAGGAGGTGAATATGTATGCAATCAATTATTTTGTGTTTCATATTTGTAATTAGATCACTTTGTAGGGATCTGTCTTCACTTTGACATGAAAGTCGTCTTCTGTTGATCAGTACCAAAACAAGCCAAACGATCCACTGTAATTCAATGTTGTAAAACAATAAAACATGAATATTTTGGGGGGAGGGTGTGGTGAATACTTTTTATAGGCACTGTAAATGTGCATAAATCTTTGAAAATTGCAGGACAGTTAATAAACCATACCTCAATCCTAGCTGCATTAATAGATGTAAAAGCAAGAAAGTTACGTCTGAGAATCCCTGGTTCTCCTTAAAGCAAAGAAAATTAAAATTTGGGCTTGAGTCAGGTAACTGGATAGATAGTGTTTCCATTGGCAAAGTAAAGGGGAGACAGATTTGAAATGATTGTTTCAAGATCTGACATCAAAGAAAACATTATCCTCAGTGGTTCTGATCTGGAATGCGGTGATTGATTGATACGGTGGTCTGCATAAGTGAATTGGATTCACGTGAATATGATGGACATGAATTGGACTTGATGGGCCAAATGGCCTAATTCTACTCCTATATCTTATGGTTTTATGGATTTCTAGATAAAGGTAGAACATTTTCAAGTTTATGGAAAAATAGAAGCAAGGAAAGGGGACTGACTGATTGTTCTAAAAGAACCTCTTTGATGAATGTGCTGGCACTACTTTATGCTGTTGGTTACCTAGTTGAGGGAAAGGCATTGAGATGGAAGAAGTTATTGCTGCACTTTTTCACGTAGTTAGCTTTGAACAAGAGCTGGAGAAAATGTATCCCAACAAGAAGGCCCCAAACCTCTCCACTCTTTTCTTGACAAAAGAATCAATCAGTTCCGGTCCACCACCTCCCTCCTCTGTCTGGCAGAACTGGTCCTCACCCTCAACAGTTTTTCCTTTGGCTGCTCCCACTTTCTCCATTCTTGAGGGGTAGCCGTGGGAACCTGCTGGGGCCCCAGCTATGCCTGCCTCTTCATTAACTACGTAGAACACAGTCCATGTTCGAAGCTTTCCCCAGTAATACTCCACATCTCTTCCAACGCTACATTGATGACGGCTTCACACACCCATGCTGACCTCATCAATTTCATCAACTTTACCTCTAACTTCTATCCTGCCCTTAAATTCACCTGGTCCATCTCTGACACCTCCCTCCCCTTTCTCAATTTCTCTGTCTCCATCTCTGGAGATAAGCTTTCAACTGATATCTTTTATAAACCTACTGATTTTCACAGTTATCTTGACTATACCTTTTCCTACCCCATCTCTTGAGGAAAAAAAAATGTTCCTTCGCCTCCGCTGCATCGGTTCCCAGGATGAGGCTTTCTGTTCCAGGACATCAGAGCTGTCCTCTGTTTCCCTCCCTCCACTATTGATGCTGCCCATACCCCGCATCGCTTCCATTTCCCAAGCATCTGCGCTCACCCTATCTTCCCACTGCCTTAACAGTGATAGAGGCCCTCTTGTCCTTACCACCCCATCAGCCTCCACATCCAACACATTGTCCTATGCAACCTTCACCATCTCCAAAATTATAATTACCTTTCCCCTCCCTCTCCACTTTCCACAGAGATTGCTCTCTCTGCAATTCCCTGTCCATATGTCGTCGTCCCCATTAGTCTCCCTCCCAGCACTTATCCCTGCAAGCAGTCTAAGTGCTACACCTGCTCCCTCACTTCTATTCAGGGTCCCAAACAGTCCTTCCAAATGAGGTAACACTTCACCTGTAAATCTGCTGGGGTTGTCCTTTGAGTCCAGTGCTCCCTGTGCAGCCTCCTCTACATTGGTGAGATCCATTTCGTCAAACAACTCCGCTCCATCCACCACAAGCAGAACTTCCCAGAGCTCAAGCAATTTAATTCCAATTCACATTCCCGTTCCAACATCGATCCTCGGCCACCTCTTGTGCTAAGATGAGGCCACCCTCAGGGAGCAACATCTTGTATTCTGTCTGGGTAGCCTCCAACCTGATGGCATGAATATCCATTTCTCCTTCCAATTTAGAAAAAAATTCTCTCCCCTCCCCTCTTTTTACCTGCCTACCACTTCCCTCAGTGCCCTTCCTCCTTCCCTTTCTCCTATTCTCCACTCTCCTCTCCTTTCAGATTCCTCTCCCTCCCCAGTTCATGATGAAGGGTCTCAACTCAATGTCGACTGTTTATTCATTTCCATGGATACCACCTGACCTGCTGAGTTCCTTCAGCATTTTGTGTGTGTTGCTGTGCAGAAAATATCAGAGTTTTAACATGGGATACAAAGTTACTTTTCACACCAAGGGAAATTCAGATTTGGGCAATTATTTGCGAATGCTGAGAAAGAAATCATCATCACTTTGTCTTTCCGATAGTGTTGTGTTAGTTGCAGCTCCTGAATGTCTCACTAAAGGGGCATTCAAACAGTAAATGCTAACCTGTTACTTTACTATGAAGGGCATCTCAGGAAACCCAGACTGACTTTTTAACTAACACACACAAAAAATGCTGGTGAATGCAGCAGGCCAGGCAGCATCTATAGGAAGAGGTGCGGTCGACATTTCGGGCCGAGACCCTTCGTCAGGACTTCTCCTCACCAGCAGTTTTTTTTTGCGTTGTATCTCTTCCTATTGATGCTGCTTGGCCTGCTGTGTTCACCAGCATTTTGTGTGTGTTGCTTGAATTTCCAGCATCTGCAGATTTCCTCGTGTTTGACTTTTTAACTTGTCTGTTCCCTTGTCCATTCACAAACAAAGACTATGCTGATTGACACAGCCTTGCTACTTTCCACAGTTTAAGATCACACCTGGAGTCTTAATTATGTGAAAATCTGGGATCTCATTGTTATTCCTTAGATAGTTTGCCTTTACAGAAACATTATACTCACCTATAACCTTGGGTGGGTAAGTTCACTACTTAACAAAAGATACTTTTTTTGTTCTTGTCAGGGAAGAGTAATATTAGCTTAATTGTTATTCTGTTATTGCCTTTAAGTAGTTTGATATTTACATTTAGGGGTGTTCTAAAATTATTCAGTTGTATGTGGAATGTTAAAATTGTCAGCCCGTAAACTCAAGTTGAATAATTACAACTTGTCTTTTAAGAAGCAGACTCAAAAATCACAATTAATGATGATCTACAGGGTAACAGCTATAATCTGACAATTTTACATACATTTATTTGGCATAATGTGGAATTTATTTTCTATCTTAATGTGAAGGTGTGTTTTGCTCTTGGTCTTCCATTTCTCCCTCAGACGAAATCTTTAAACAACTCAGTGAGTCACATTGCACTGGGCTTGGGGTGGCTGAGAGCCCCACTCACTTGATGCAGAGACAAGGTACAACCTTGAGTACTGCAGTCAGTCAGCAGGATTTCAGGTGGTTGAGACATGGAATGCTCGAGGCAGGCTATGATTGAAGACAGAGCAGGGGTCAGAGACTTGTATTCCTGTCAAAACTAAGTGTTTTTCAGAGTTTAGTTCATTTAAAATCCATTCAAATTAATGAAAAGTTAAAATTATGAAGATATGAACATTGAATTAATTCATAAACAGAATATTTTAATGATGCTAAGTGGGATTGGGTTTGGCTTGGCCATAGAATGGTGAAACCTGTCACTCTTTATTCTGTGTTCAGCAGCTCACTCTGATGTCTGAAAAATTTCCACAGCTGAAAGTCAATTAGAGCTGCTAACTGCAGCCAACAACATTCATCTCAGCCGAAGTGCAAGAGCTTGTTCCTTTCACACCACCACCCAGAAATACGTAGCAAACAATGAAACTGCTCCTTGAGGAATTTAAGTGCTATGAGTATGCAATGGCCATCACGCTTGTGAGGAAGTAAAACTTGATAATATCTAATTCACCGTTGTACTGTTTGCAAACAGGACCTACAAGCTGCTGTGCTATGGCTGGAGACGACCGCGGGTCATTCATTCCCCCTCTGAATGTTGCTAGCGCTGAGAATGAAGCAAAAGCTGGCAAGTTTTGCTCTGCAGATAACCTCCATGCTGAACACTTGCACTGTGGTCTTTACAAAAATGATGAGAACACAGTGCCTGAAACACTGCCATCTCCAGCAGAGTTGCAGTCTGACTTTGTAGAATAGCTAGGACTGAGAAGAAATTCTTCCACACCAAACCAGGACATGGGTGGCTGCATTTGCAACTCAGTTTTAACATTTTTAAGGTCTGCACAGTGTGTTCTTTAAATATATTGTTAGAAACAGTAGGGTTCCCATTATTCCTGTGAAAGGAGTAACTGCTGGGGAAAGTAGGATCTAATGTGGCTAATATAATTTTCAAAACTTAAACAACTACTGTTTTGCGGCAGCCATCCTAGACAGCTGTGTGAGTTGAAATTGAGTAATGAGGTGTGGTGGCTGGGATTTTGTCAAATCCTACTTACATTATGCACTTTGTCCAAAAATTGTAACTTTTCTATCCTTGGGACCTGAGGCAGTTAGAGGACCACCATGATCTACTCCATCCAACACAGATGGTAGAAATCCCTGTTAAATTTGGGGCCCTTAAGGTTATTTTTAAAAATACAACAGATGGTGAATATGAAGAGACTATCTTAGAAACTTAAAGGATGCAACTCTCTCTGGCTATGGATCGTGCATCAGTGGACCTTTTCCTTACTGGCAATGTAAATCATTTGATTAATATTTTAAAATACTTGTTAAAATAATGGCAATAAATTCTAATAGCATAGTATTGTTGTACATTTCAGAATTTGATGCCATCCTTGCCATTCCCTCTGCACACTGTTGTAAATTTGCCATAGTTGAACTGTTTCCCTGATCAGATGTGACAGAGTATACACAAGGATTTGGTCTTTATTGTAACATAAAACTCTTCATCATACTTTTCTTTCCAGATGAATAGTATATTTAATTGCACTTGGCTCACATAGCACTTTTTTGTTGTTTCAGTATAACAAAAATATGCTAAGCTGATGTGAATTTTATTACAATGGAAAAATTATCCTTCTGGCTGTCTTTTCACCATCAAGATCCTCTGGTTGTTTTATATTTATTTTATGGAAACTTACATGCCATAAGTACCCAAGGTACTTGAAAATTTAGAAGTGTAACCCAGCACTAGTGGTGGACATGGTAACAGACACTGTGATCATACATTTAAATCTTAGTATTTGTTTTGTACAAGCACGACTGTTTTTGGTTCATCTGACCACTTGGAGTGGACCAGTTCCTACGCACCTTGTTTCTCCCTTTTTGGAGTGGCTGCTGGTTCACTGTGATTTGTAACAGCCACTTTGGAAATGTTCTTAAATGCAACTAATTTCAAATGGAAGAAGTAAAAATGATGAATCTACCACCATGTGGGGTTGCCACACACTTCTGTCACCACTGGTCACCTGTTACACTACTTACTTAAATAGTGTGCACAGCTGAGCTACAACTTCAAATTCTATCTTCTTGACTAGTCTGGCAATAACTATTTTCACCATTATCCTAACTTTGCCAAACATAATGCTAGTAGTAATGTAACATCAAAATTACATAAATTGTAATATTCTATATTGTTTTGAAAGGTTCAGGTATTATTAAAACTGTATCTGTCCTTAAATTACATGTGTTTGTATTTAGTGGTTTTTAAAAAAAATTGTAATGATTTGCAGTTGCATCTGCCTTTTACCCATTTGTCAGTTGAAGTCATCTGTGAAAGCACCAATCTGATTCAACCATATTTCAGTCTCTGTTACAGCACATGATTGGAGATGAATCCTATTTCAGCCAAATGAGTGAGTTTGTGCCACAGTTATTGAATGAACAGCTTGCACTGATTTGGAGAGTTCACAATTATGGAACTGTAGTTGCACTTCGATGAAAATGGGCAATTCTTGTACTTTAAATCTCTGCAGCTATTTGGACATAGTTCATGCAGTCTGTGTAATATTAGTACTGGCAAAGGCTTATCTTACAGATTCCAGAGAACTGGAATAAATGAGCGTTTTCAGCTTGACCAACTCTAGCTGGTAGGTGCCACAGAAATTTGTACTCAGATTGCCTAATTGAAATGAAAATGGGGAATTTCTTCTGGGGTAATGAATATTTGAAATACTTGGAGAGTTGGAAGTCATTCAACCTATTCAAGAGTAAGAGTTGTTCTGGTCTGATGGTAAATGGGATCGATCAGGAAAATGTTAGGAGTAGGAACAATTGGTAGGGCGTGCTCAAGGGCCTATGCTTATCAAAGAGTTTAACTATCTTTGATGCATCCTTCTGCATCGGTATTAAACCAATTCATTTTTATTGTAATATTGGTTTATTTCCACTGTTAGCCATATTTCAATAAACACAATTTTATTCTGATGAAGCCTTCATTAGTTTCCTGGAAAAAATTCCTCATCCTCCTCACTGTCAGACAGTTCCTCAGATGTACCGCTGTCTTCCTGGTGCCCAAGTTCTCTTTCTTCCATCTCCTCACGCTTCAGGAGCTTCTTAAAAGTATCAAACTCTTCCCAAGATGACATAGCCACTTTAGCCAAAAAGTAATCTTCAGTAGTGGTGAATATGTCTTTTGGTTTGGGGTTTATGATCAGAGTCTGACCCTTCTTATCCGGAGTCTGGTAATGCCCAAGACGTTCTAAGAAGATAAGGCGCTGTTTTAGTTCTTCTAATGACGTCTGGAAAATTCCAGATTTCACTATCGCTGCTTGTTTTAGTCCCATTCGGAAATATGCGAACTGTGAAATGAGATGAAAAGTGAAGCTAATGAAACACGGAAAGGTTAATAAGTAACCAGCAATTATGGACATTTGACATTTTTTACAAAATCAGAAGAGCAATGCTATGTATTTCTATTGATTTCATATAAAATTCAATGAGAAAGAAAGCAAACTACAGGCTAGTTAGATTAACAACTGCCATCAGAAGGAAATAATAAAGATTTAATAACCACTGAGGAAAGAGTTTTTCCCCAATGCAAATTATTTTAAAAGTTTTAAGCTCCCCATCAGATTTCTTCTTGGCTTTCTCCATTCTACTATCGAGTCTAATCCTTGTAAAGTTTCAGAAGTTGGTATAATATTTGCATTTGTAATGACTTATTTGCTTTTAGAATTGTTAAATTGAACTATAATGTATACTTACGCCATTTGGAAAATAAATCAGGATTGTTGGAGTTCATAGAAGAAAGAATTTTGTTCATCAGCCTGGGTTCACATCAATGCACTGATCAGTATTAGATCATGACTGGCATCCCTTCACTGCTAACATGCACTGCTAAATAGACTGGGTAGTATGTTCACCAAGACAACAAAACTGAAGACCAAAATTCTTCCTGGACACTACCAAAATGACATTACTTACCAAACAAAAAGATGGCCAAAATCTTGACTGAGGAATATTTCCCCACAATGGTAAAATTGAAACAGATTTTGTCTATGTTGGTAAGTAAATCTATTTTTATATCACAAGTTATTGTTAAAAAATTAGCAATTCCCAAACTTTCCAAGAAGTCTCAAACAGAAGGGATCATTTTGTCTTCCTACTCCGATGAGAAGTAAAAAAATAAACAGCAATTAGATGAATTTATGACATTTGGTGGATTATTTTTTAAGCGGCAATAACTATAATGTCAATTTTTAATGCATGCCTGTTCCAATCAATGTATAATACTTCAAGAATTAAAATTTGAAGTTTCAAATGTATTAATGGGTGCACTAATTACAACTTTTTTTACTGCAACAATTAAATATTCCCTTGGCATGTTACAAGTTTCTACAAACACCAAATCTGAAATGTTTTTAAAAGAATAGGCCACAAAACGATCTTCAAAATATTTTTAGTAATGTACACCAGATACAAAAAAATCCACTCCCACACATGGTGCTCATTGCTGTACCTGGAACTTGTATTCCAGTTCTTCAAAGTTTTCAAACAGAACATTGGGTGAAGTTTGGAGAATTTCTGTGATCTGCTGTACTGTGAAAATACACTTCTCCTTGAAGAAGCGCACAGTGTTGTTCACCTGCTTTGCTGAACGATTCAGAATCTGTGGGTGATGCACCAAGACCCATTGCAGTCTCTCTGCAAAAAGAACGCATAATGAAAATCTCACTCAGGAACCAGAGGTGGAGTTCAGATAATAAGAGTATTTTTTTGATTCTGAGTGGGAATTACTTCATTACGGCAGCAATATTTTTTTTAAAAACTTGGCAATAGTAGTAACTAATAATAAACTACAGAATAATATACACTAATAATTTGTGCGATAATAAATGAAACAATAAAAGACTCATACAATAATGAATGTTCTCCTGTTGCACAGAGATGAACTGTTGTATATGTTTATTGCATTTGGTAGGAAAGATTTTCTGTAACGATCCTTGTGATAGCAGAGCTGAATGAGCCAATTTGAAAGGTTGCTCTGCTGCTTAGTCAGTAGGTCATGGAGGGGGTGTGCCTGATGTACATTAACCCAGAATTTCCTCCTGGTTGTAAGCCACCTAAATTTTGAAGCAAAGTTCCACACCAGTGATGTCTTTCTTTCCCCTAGATCAGGGTTTCTCTCCACCATAGTTGATAGGGTGCTTAACTCTGTGTCTGTTATTTCCCAAATTCTGCATTTGCTCCTTCCTATCTCACAGCTTCCATCCTACTCCACTCCATTATCAATAGATCATCCTCTGTAATTTCACATCTTCAACAGGATGCAACCACCAGGCACAGGTTTCACCTCTTACAAGGAGTATATGCCCCCTACCTACCTACAATTCCTGATTCATTCACTCACTCACTCTCTTCTTGCAGAAGCTTCCCATACAACTGCAGATGTGACACCTATCTTTTTACTCCTTTCCTCTTCACTGACCAGGGACCAAAACACTCCTCTGAAGGTTAGTGATTCACTTGTACCTCTTCCTATCTCATACACTACATTCCATCCCCAGTACGGTCTCTTCAATGGGTGAGATTGGGTGATAGCCTTCAGTCCAAAAGGGTGATCTTGAGTCTCCAGTTGCCTGGTCACTTTAGTTCTCCAACCCACTCTGTTCAGCTTGAAAAAAGTAGCTGGTTGTGTTCTTTGGCTGCAAGATGTTGATGATGGATTGCAAACAGATTGGATTTCTTTTTTCATGAATGCAAACTGTCATATATGGTGCTCCATCTGTTGCACAAGATATTTGTTTTTAACTTTTTACAAAAGTGAACCCCTTCATAAACTTTTCCAACTATTAAATGCAGACTATTTCACCAGTTATGACAAGATAAGGAGAAGAGTTTGAACGCTTCTTCACACACTGTCTTGGCTGTCAAAGTGCTTAAAAAGTTTCTTTGATCTTTTTGACACATTGAATTTTTGCTCAAAACTGACAAGAGCTTGGGAAAGGAGGTTGAACTATGTGGAGATGTGACATACCTCGCTGATCTGTATGACAAAATGAACACTCTAAATATGAAACTGCAAGGTGAGAATTTCAATTTAATTCAGGCAAAAAGTGCAGTGTCCACTTTTATCAGAAAATTGGAAATGTGTAAGTGAAATATTGGGAGAAGAATGTTCTCAGTTGTCTTGCATGGAAAGTATTACAGTCTTTCACAGACAGTGATTTGTTAGACCTCTGCTTACACCTGCAGTCACTGAAGAAGGATTTTCAGAATCAATTCAAGGATTTGAATGATCCGGAAATTCTGGACTGGGTAATTAACTCATTTCTTTGCAAGGTGGAAGAACAGGAAGAGAGCTTGCAAGAAGAAAGTATCAAAATTGAGAATGTTGAAGAAGCAAAAATGCTTTTCAAAATTGTCGGCTTTTGTGGAATACAAAAGTTATATGAAGTTTCCTGCTCTTTGGAGAGGAGCCAAACTGCTCTTCATTGCATTTCCATTCTCCTACCTTGTTGAAAGAGGCTTCAGCGCAGTGAATAACATGCTCACAAAAAAACAGAAACTGCTTAGACATTGTTACATGTGGGGACTTAAGGGTTTTGCTGTCACAACTTGAACCAGATATTTCAACTCTTGCTAAAAACCACCAAGCTCAAGGATCACATTATGTCAAAGCTGCTGTGTAAACTAGGCTTAAGGACAAATAAAAATTTAAAGCAGAATCATTTTTCTCATGTTAGCATATGATAGACATGTTTTTACTCTATGGGGACACTGGAAATTATATTGTGCTTAAGAGGAGAGTCGGTAAGAACAATGCTTGGGAAACACTAAGCAAACAGGCCTTTCTGTCCAAATGAGCCTGCACAAACCAAGTCACATGACTAATCTACTAACCTATTTCTGCCTTACATTCTCTGCACCGTATTACAGCACCCAGCTGTACAGTTCAACTATTTCCAATAGGTAAGCACTGAACTTGCAATGTAGAAGATGCAACTCACTTTCAATTCTCTTAATTGAATATTTTGCTACATAGAATTAATTGAAGAAAGGAAATCTGGATTATATAAGTTTCTAAGAATTCCAACTTCAATTTTATCTCAGATTTGTAGTAAGTTACTTCTTGAAAATTAAAAGCCTGAATTGGATAGATGACTGGAAGAATTTGGTATAGATACACAAATGTAAAAAGTAGAGATACAGGTTAAGAAACTGTAAAACAAATCATAATTTGTAAAGAAACAGCATGGATAAAGTTTGTTAAACATGAATAGAATACTATTTACACTTGGCCAGGTGTGATGTGAACAGCCGTAGTCTTAGTATGCTGCATAAAGGAGGTAAAAATATATTTCAGTGGGATCAGATGTGTACCATTCTTTCAGAATAAGAGTCATCTGTTGGGTGTTAACAGATGTTACAAGTTTTTTTTTCTCCCACTTAAATATTTCCTCCCGCAAAGAGATAAGAATTTGATTATTATTCTTGTATATATCTTTTGCACATTCTCCAGTAACTTTATATCCTGTCTATGCGGACACTAGAACTGTTCAGATCTTACCCAGTTATCAGTTACCAATATTATCAATGTTCCATAACACATCAGGCACTAATAAATGCAATAGCAAAATCAGAAGAAGCTTTAACCAGAGAGCAACTGAAAACTGGGACAATAAAGAGCAGTTGAAATGATGTCCCTCAACAGAAGGACTGGTTCATGGAACAAGTTCAAGAAGACTGACGGGATCTCTGAGGAGAGGATAGTTTCCTTCTGTGCTGTAAGTACTGCAGCAACAACTTGCATTTCTGTAGCACCCTTAATGTTGCAAATAAATTGGGGTAGAACTTGAGCCAAAGAAGCCGTGTAGAACATTTTAAGTGGTAAGTGGTGAATAGCAAGTGTTCAACTGTTTTCACTTGAAAGATAAAAGCTTTGGAAAATTGATTGCCTCTATGTTGCTGGGCATTAAAGGCACCTCAAGGAAATTTGCAAATGGCAAATTCTGTTGGAGAGAGGATGTCCACATTGCAGATCCCACAAATTTCTGAAAGGTCAGTATGAGCACCATTAACAGCAGATCCACATCCAGTCCTCTGCATAAAGATCTGAAAGAGAAACTGGCACCAACCTTCATCAAGTCCATGCTTCCGCAGGTTGTCAATGCGTGACTGCAGCTGGTGGTCCTTTATTCTACCCAGTTCGGGGCATTTCTCCAAGACCTTTAAAATGCCGCCTGGCCTTAAACCAAGGCTGTAAAGTAGGCAGAGCACAGGGTGAGCCTTCAGCGGAACCTGTGCAGCAGTTCTAGAACTTAGGTCAAGCAGTTTCTTCACTTGAACCTGGGTAAATCCCAGACTCAGAAGGGGCTCAACTGTATTCTCTACGTGAGAAGCATCTGCTTTCAATTTTCCAGAATGTTTTCCTACAGGATGTAAATTGCCCTCTGTATCCACAGAGGACGAAAAGTGGAATTTTCTCTTTGGGATCAGGTGGAAGTCTAGTGAAAATTTCCCAGAGTGACTGAGAATGCTGGCTGTTGAGAACCAAGAGTGAATGCATTGGCAAGACCCTGTATGTGTAGCATAGTCTCTCACTTGTTTGGAGAACTGCCAGTACCTAACAGCTGGCTGGATCCTGTGGAGAAGGCCATGTAAGCACATAGTCTGAAAAACAGAAACAAGAACAGTTCAGGAATTAAGATAATTGAAGCAGGTCTCTGCGAATTTAAAAAGCTCGAAATCGGGATTTTACTAAAACTGCGCACAAGAGATTCTCCCAAGAATTCTCCAAATGAACTCAGCGTTCACACCAATTGTGTGCAAGAAACTGGGTCAAGATAGGAATATTACTTTCCCCACAATCCAAAGCATGGGTCTGGTGTGCCTGTATGTTTGAGTACTTTTAGCTGAATCTCGTTGGTTCTAATTCCCACTCGCTTTAAAGTCACCTCAGTTTTCTATTTCTTTTTAAATCTTTTTTTTAGATGTGAGATTAAAATGGTCCAGAAAATTAGCAAATCCAGCATCATCTAAGCATCAAGGATGCTGGATTGTTGGTGTTACTAATGACTAAGTCAACTGATTTGCAATCATTGTGGAAATTTAACACCCCCCAGCTAAAATTGTAACTTCTAAAGTCACCCTATAATTGCAGTCTTGAATGTAATTCACAGGGCCACTGGGGGGGGTGGTGTTGGTAAAGGAAATGTCTTCCCGGCAGGAGTGAGGGGTAACGAGACCACCCCACGGGAGTTGAATCAGGCCCGGGGCCGGCAGGAGTGAGGGGTAACGAGACCACCCCACGGGAGCTGAAGCAGGCCCGGGGCCGGCAGGAGTGAGGGGTAACGAGACCACCCCACGGGAGCTGAAGCAGGCCCGGGGCCGGCAGGAGTGAGGGGTAACGAGACCACCCCACGGGAGTTGAAGCAGGCCCGGGGCCGGCAGGAGTGAGGGGTAACGAGACCACCCCACGAGAGCTGAAGCAGGCCCGGGGCCGGCAGGAGTGAGGGGTAACGAGACCACCCCACGGGAGCTGAAGCAGGCCCGGGGTTGGGGCAGCGGCGGTAGCGAAAGGCAACTGGCCAAACAGCCTCACCTGCTGTACCATGGTGCTCACTCTCCGGCTCATCCCTGCACGTCCAATTAGAGATCCCCCGGCAGCCGTGTCCGCGGCTGTGCGTTCCGGCCTTCACTGCGACTCCTGGAGGCGAGGTTTCCTCAAGTCGCTCCGCCTCATAGTCTTCAGAATCGGGTTTAATATCCCCGGTTTATGTCGTGAAACTTATTAACTACGGCGGCAGTACAATGCAATACATGATAAATATGAAAAAAAACTGAATTACAGTAAGTATGTGCCCATGATGGAGCCGACTATTTTTACAACTTTCTGCAGCTTACTTCGATCCTGTACAGTAGCCCCCTGACCCCGATCCCCACCCCACCCCAGACAGGACTCTACTGTCTTCGCTGTTTCCCAACCTTATCCCTTCGCTAGTCCCACCTGCCCTCAGTATGAAAGTCATCTTGAACATTGTAACTCACACAAAGTGACTTCACGTGATAAACGCAGATGCTGGAAATCTTGAGCAAGGCACACGAAATGTTGGAGGAACTCAGTAGATGGCAGAATCTATGGGGAGGAATGGTGGAAGTTTCAGCTGAGACCTTTCATCAGGACTGGAAAGGAAGAGGGCAGAAGCCGGAATAAAAATAGGGAAGGGGAAGGAGGACAATCTGGCAGGTGATAGGTGAGACCAGCTGAGGGGGAAGAGAGGGCGTGAAGTGAGAAGCTGGGAGGTGATAAGACGTAAAGGGTTGGAGAAAGGGGAATCTGATTGGAGAGGGCATTGGACCATAGATGAAAGGGAAGGAGGGGCACTCGAGGGAGGTGATGGGCAGTTGGGAAGGAAAGGGGTGAGAGAGTTATCAGCATGAGAGAACAGAAAGAGAGAAGGAGGGAGGGAGATTTACATAACTGGAAGTTAGAGAAATAGATGCTCATGCCATCAGGTTGGATAATTCCCAGATGGAATATGAGGTGTTGCTCTACCAACTTGAGTTTGACCTCTAAGTGTAGTAGACAGGAGGGGAAGAGAAATATGTACCTTGATCCTACCACTAAGCCCATCTTTCCTTCTCCTTTCCCATCCTTCCTCCTCTCCATGTTCTGTAGGAAACCATCTCTGCAAACAGAACAAGTGCTACACCTGCCCTTAAACCTCTTCCTTCACCACCATTCAGAGCCCAAACAGTCCTTCCAGGTGAGTCGACACTTCACCTGCAAACCTGTTGAGGATATTTACTGCATCTGGTGCTCCTCTCCAGCGGAGAGACCCGATGCAGATAAGGGACTGCATTGTCAAGCACTATCACTCTGCCTGCCACAAACTGCAAGATCTCTGGCGGCTAGCCATTTCAATTCTATTCCCTTTCCCATTCCAACCTGTCTGTCCGTGGCTTCCTCTACTGTCACGATGAGGTCAACTTGAAGGAGCAACATCTCATATTCTGTCAGGGTAGCTTCCAACCGGATGGCACGAACATTAATTTCTTCCCCCTGCCTCCTCTCATTTTCCATCCCTCATTCTGGTTACTCCCCCACCCTTTCTCTTCATCTGCTCAGCACCTCACTCTGGTTCTCCTCTTCCATGGTCCCCTGTCCTCCTTCAATCCCTAATCTCTTCCACCGATCCTCTTCCAGCTTCTTGCTTCATCACCCTCCCACCATTCCTCCACTCACCCATCACCTGCCCGCTTGTACTCCTCTACCTCCCTCCACTTTATTCTAGCTTCAGCTCCCGTCCTTTCCAGTCCCGATGGAGGGCCGCTGCTTGAAAGATTGGCTATTTATTCATCTCCATCGATGCTGCCTGACTTGCTGCGTTCCTCCAGCATGATGTGTGTGTGTGTGTGTGTGTGTGTGTGTGTGTGTGTGTGACTTCTCGTCAAATGGTGAACACCATGAAGATGGTCACCTTGTCACAGTGGAGTTCCTGAGAATGACTCCAACTGGAGTTTTGCCATCTGTGCTTTGTTCCTGCTGGGATTGTAGGTTTTCACAAATAAAACGGTGTAAGGCGTTTTATGATTAAGAGAAACCATAACGACTCATTTATTGTGCTCCAAACACCGAACACAAAAAGCACGGTAGAAGAACTTCACGTAATACGTCGTCACGTCAGACCAGCCTCTCAAAGTGAACCCCATCTCAATGTTGGCGGCTGTGAATGATGTATGTTTGCACCGATTACATTACAGGCCCCCCAGAATTCACTAAAACTGGCATTGGGAGCCTGTCTGGAATTCGTCCATAGGTGTGTTAGTGTGCTCAGCGTCAAGTTGGGACAGCTGGGGCATAGTAGCGGAATCCTCCAAATCTTGGTGGGCCGGTTTAAGACAATCTAGCAAAATACATTCATAGAGACCAAAAAGCTCACGGTCAAACATTCTGTACTTCCTTTTGGCAAGACAGAGCTGCCGACTGAAGAAGGCGAGCGGCTGTCACACGCCTCTCAGCAACGGTTCGTATACAACACCCAGAGCATAGTCTGAAGAGTCAGTGGTAATGGCTATAGGTGCATTGAGGTGCGGGTGTGCCAGTAGGGTCGTGAAGGGAAGAGCTCATTTGGTATCATCAAATGGCCCTGATGACCAGTCAAGCATGTGATTAGGGGAATTGCCTTCAAGCGCATTATACAGGGGTAGCAGCTCGCGGAATGAGACAGAGACAGAAATTCACCTTGTCTAAACACTCCTGTAGTTTTTTTTACTGGTGCGGTGCGGTGCGGTGGGAAATCCATAATAGTGGCTAGTTTTGATGGGAGCGGTTTCACATCTTCTGTGCAGATGCGATGGCTGAAAAAGTTAATGGGCGACAACCCAAACTGGCATTTAGCAGAGTTAATAATCACCCGTATTGGCTTAAGTGTTCGAAAAGTGTGCAGAGATGGGATACATGTTCAGATTTGGATGCATTGACAAGTATGCCATCTGGGTAAACAAAAAGAAAGTTGAAGTTTTTTAATAGAGAGTCCATTAGTCATTGGAAAGTCTGCGCTGCATTTTAGCCCGATAATATTTGCAGAAACTCAAAGAGGCCAAACGGGGTTCTCACAGCCGATTTGGGAATGTCCTCCGAGCACACAGGCACCTGCTTGTAGCCCCTAAATTGACTAAGGAAAAAAATAACTTTCCAACGAAACGTGCCAGAAAATTTTGTGTGGGACCAGGCAAAGGTCGAGAGTGCAGACCTCGTTGAAGTGTCATTGATCACCACGTGGGCGGCAACCACCCTCAGACTTGGGGACCATATGGAGGGGTGAATCCCAGGGGCTATTCAACCGGTGTACAATGCCGAGTCTTTCCACATTGGCAAACTCAGCCTTCACGGTTGTCAGCATTTCTGGGCCCATTCTATGCACGTGGGCGCGGACTGGCAGGCTAGTTGTGGAAATGTGGTGCTCAACCCCAGGTTTTGTGACTGTGGTGGAGAATGTGGTCTTGGTGACATTTGGACATTCGCCCAGCAGTCAGTAAACTCACATGCATTTGACAGAGTCGTTGTGGGAAACTCACTGGGGTGCGGGGGTCAGGGTAATGACCCGATGTCCTTGACATCACAAGCCAGCAGTTGTTAAGATCAATCGACACTACTTCGGGCCACAGGAAACCTGCACCGAGCAGAGGTCCAGCCGCTTTAGCCAGGACGAACTCGCATGTGTAACATTGTCCAGCGAAGGCAGAGAGTCACCCGTCGTGCCCCGTCAGTCTGTGTCTTGCTGCTGTTGGCGGCCTCCAGCGAGGTTTTGTTGCTCTTTGCCTTCTTTTTGCCGACAGACTCACTTGAGCACCCGCGTCACACAAGAAGCATCTCCCTGATGGGGTGTCTGTAATGAACAGTAGGCAGCCCTGGCAGCTGAAACCCACAGTGTTCACAGACCCCTGACGTCCCGATGCGCTGGCACTGTTAAGCTGCAAGGCGGCCGGCACTTCCTAGGGTTCGCACCAAAGGGAACGTGACAAGTGTACAGACCCGGCATCACCTGTTTCGCAGCTTCAAGTATCCGTGTTTTAGGAACTTTGCTAGCCAGCCTTGAGGCAGGGAAAGGGGGAGTGAAAGGTGAGTTTCCAGCGATCGGTATTTATCGTGTTCGGGTGCGGGTTGGGGGTCGGGTGTTCGAGTAGACTGGCCACTCTCGCTGCCGTGGAACTGCTGAGTGACGTTACCACATAGAAGTGGCGTTGTTGGAGGAGATTTCTCTCAGCGCGAATTGGACCTCGGCTTGTACAAACCAAGCAAAGGCATTTTGCTCCCAAAACTCCGGCAGTTCCAAAGTGACTGTGTTGGCCGACGTGCTCACTAGCTCTGGAATCATCCTAGAGCAGCCAGTGTAGGTTTTCGCAAATGAACGACATGAGGTGTTTATGTTTAAGCAAAAACGTAACAACTCATTTATTGTAATCTAAACACTGAATTGAAAAATCGCGGTAAAAGAACTTCACGTATTAGGTCATCACGACAGACCAACCTAAGGGAACCCTTAGTGGTGATTGGGAATTACGTACGTTTCCACCGATTGCACTCCCTCCACGATCACCCGTGGCGCTAAGGTCGGTGGGGGGGTGGGGGGGTGGGGAGCGGGGTCGTAAGGAAGCAGAGGCGCTGCCGTTAATTGCACTTACCTGCTGGAGCCAGGACAGGTCCTCAGAAATGAAAACCCCGAGGAATTTGAAATTACTGACCCCTCCACTTCTGATCCTCCGATGAGGACTGCCTCACAAATCTCTGGTTTCCTCCTCCTGAAGTCAATAATCAGCTCCTTGGTCTTGCTGACACTGAATGAGAGGTTGCTGTTGTACCCCTCTCAGCCGGATTTTCAATCCCCCTCCTATATGCTGATTTGTCACCGCCTTTGATTCAGCCTCCGACAATGCAGTCATCAGCAAACTTAAATACAGTATTAGAGCTGTGCTTAGCCTCACAGTCCTAAGTGTAAAGCGAGTAGAGCGAGGGGCTAAGCATACAGCCTGATTGAAATCCCCAACCATGATACGAAATGCATCGGAGTGGACTGTTTCTGTTTGGTGACGGCATCAGTATCTCAAGCACTTGACTATTATCGGCTGCTGGTGGGATGACAACTGCGGTTAGGATTACAGGGGCGAACTCCCTTGCGAAATAGAACGGTCCGCATTCGATCATTAGGCGTTCAAGGTCGGGGCAGTGAAGGCGGAGGAAGTCTCGCATTCCATGCCAGTAGACCGTAGACCCTGATGCCGACCTGTCAAGGCGGCTGCCCGTGCATCAGCCTCCCCACGTTAAACAAGGTCACACACAGGCTTTCTCCTTTAAGGGAATCCACCTTAACGTTCTGGTTATGTGGATCCTGGATCAGCCTCTACTGCCGCCCGAGGACCCGGCAACAGGCTATGGTCACTCGAGGACCAGGAGAACCCCTCAGGAGAAGATCAATACTCGACGTGACTGATTGCACTTCTGATAGACCGCCAGGGAAGTTTTGAGCCCCTTACACTGGAGTGCAGCGAAGAGTCACAAGACTAGCTCCTGGGTCTGCCTTCATTGTTTTAATTCATAAATCTTACTTTGTCTTTTCAAGCTAATGATGGCTGGTCGTTTCCTAGCGACATGCGACATGCATCCAGATCACTATTTAGCTTATTCAAATCAAGATCCAAGATTGTTTAAGGTCACTCCCAATACACAAGTGTAAAGGAGAACGAAATAAATGTTAGTGCAGATATGATGCAGCACAAAAACACAATAAGATAAAGAGCACAGTAGTAAAAAACAATAAATATAAATACATTAGATAGCTTGTATTGAAGTATCCACACATAAGGTGACTCTGACAGGAAATGATAAAATACTGGTGGTGGGGGCAGTGGAGAGGTGGGTTGGTAGGTGGAGGTGTTGATCAGCTTTACTGATTGGGGAAAGTCTTTGATTGGGGCACTGCACAGAAGCAGTAGAAGCAACCCCCGCGTACGGGGAAGAGCTTTAAAACCCAGGGGCGCGGTCTAGCAGAGCGGTCACCGTGAGAATGGTCTGAGTCTGAGTGGTAAGCCTTTGGCTCAACAGGGCTTGGGTGAGAACAGGCGCAGGCAAGTTCATTCCCTATTTCTGATTTCTTTTTTCTTATTTAACTCTTGAGAGAATGGGGGTCTGTCTACAGAGCCAGTATTCTTTTCCATGAGACTACCAGCCTCCCCAGTGGCCACACTTGCAGCAGGTGCACCGAGCTGCAGCTCCTCAGACACCGAGTTAGGGAACTGGAGCAGCAGCTCGATGACCGTCGGCTTGTTAGGAAAGTGAAGCAGTGATAGACAGGAGCTACGGGCAGGTAGTCACCCCAAGGCTACAGGAGACAGATAAATGGGTGGCTGTCTGGAGAGGGAAGGAAGACCATCAGATAGTGGAGAGCACCCCTGTGGCCGTCCCCTTCAACAATAAGTAATCCATTCTGAGTACTGTTGGGGGGGGGGGGGACAACGGAATCAACAGTGGCCGTGCCTCTGGCACAAGTCTGGCCCTGTGGCTCAGAAAAGTAGGGAACTAAAGAGGATGGCAGCAATAACAGGGGACTCTATAGATAGGGGGACAGATAGATGATTCTGTGGAGGAGAAAAAGAAACACAGTTGGTAGTTTGCCTCCCAGGTACCAGGGTCTGCAATGTTTCTAAATGCATCCACAATATTCTGAAAAGTGAGGGTGAGCAGCCAGAGGTCGTGGTACATATGGGTATCAATGACATAGGTAGAAAAAAGTGAAAACAGAACACAGTTGGGAAGGAAGCTGAGAAGTAGGACATCAAGAGTAGTAATCTTGCGATTGTTGCCTGTGCCATGCGGCAGTGTGGATAGGAATAGATTGAGGTGGCAGATAAATATGCGGCTGAAAAGTTGGATTCAGATTTATGGATCATTAGGACCTCTTCTGGGGCAGGTGTGACCTGTACAAAAGGGACAGGATTGCACTTGAATCTGAGGGGGACCAATATCCTTGTGGACAGGTTTGCCAGAGCTGCTGGGAGTGGTTTAAACTAATATAGCAGGGGATGGAAACCAGAATGATAGAGCTGAGGATGAGCCAGCAGGTTTACAGGTAGATGATGTAAAATGTATTTATGAATATAAGGAAGGACAGGCCAATGTTTGGGTACAAATGCAAACAGAGCAAAGCGTTAAATTGTACACAGAGGCAAAATTCAAAAGGACTGAAAGGCAGGACTGAAGGTGCTGTATTTAAATGCAGGTAGCATTCAGAATAAAGTGGATGAACTCATGGCACAATTACAGATTGGTTGGTGTGACGTTGGGGGCATCACTGAGTTGCGACTGAAAGAAGGTCATAGTTGGGAGCTTAATATCAAAGGATGTACTTTGTATTGAAGGTACAGGCAGGAAGGTACAGGCAGTGGTGTGGCTCTGTTGGTAAGAGATGGAATTGCATCTTTAGAACGAGGTGACATAGGGTCAGAAAATGTTGAATCTTTGTAGGTGCAGTTAAGAAAACTGCAAGGGTGAAAAAACCATTATGTGAATCACATATAGGCCTCCAAAAGATAGCCAAGATGTGGGGCTGAGATTGCAAAGGGAGCTGGAAAATGCATGTAATAAAGGTAAGGTCACAATTTTAATGGGTTTGGGAAAATCAGGTTGGTGTCAGATTGCAATTTGTTAAATGTCTACGAGATGGCTTTTTAGAGCAGTTTGTGCTTGAGCCTACTCAGGGAAAGGCTACCTTAGATTGGGTGTTGTGTAATAACCCCGATTTTATTAGGGGGTTTCATGTAAAGGAAGCCTTAGAAGGCGGTGATCATATGATTGAGTGCATACTGCAATTTGAGAGGGAGAAGCATAAGTCACATGTATCAGTATCGCAATGGAATAAAGCGAATTACAGAGGCATGACAGAGGGGCTTGCCCAGGTGGATTGGAGGAGGATACTGGTGGGGATGAGGGCAGAGCAGAGATGGCTGAGGTTTCTGGGAATAGTTCACAAGGTGCAGGATAGTCATAGTCATACTTTATTGATCCCAAGGGAAATTGGTTTTCGTTACAGTTGCACCATAAATAATAAATAGTAATAGAACCATAAATAGTTAAATGGTAATATGTAAATTATGAAATAAGTCCAGGACCAGCCTATTGGCTCAGGGTGTCTGACCCTCCAAGGGAGGAGTTGTAAAGATGTGTCCCACAGAAGCTGTTCTCAAATGGCAGGGGTAGGCAACTGTGGCTGACAAGGGAAGTTAAGGATGGCATAAAAGCCAAGGAAAGAGCATATAAGGTAGAAAAAGTGAGTGGGAAGGATGACTGAGAAGCTTTTAAAATCCAACAAAAGGCAACTAAAAAAAGCTATAAGAAGGGAAATGATGAAATATGAGGGCAAACTAGCCAATAATATAAAGCAGGATACTAAGTTTTTTTTTCAATTATATGAAGAGTAAAAGGGAGGTGAGAGTTGATGTTGCAGCACTGGAAAATGGTGCTTGTGAGGTAGTAATGGGGGAAAAAGTACTAGGCAAATTCAAAGGTCTTAAGGTAGACGCTGGCGCTTCCTCTCTTCTCCGCAGATGTTGCTAATATGAGTCACAGGACACTTTCACGTGGTGACAGTTGTCTAGAGAATTGAATAGCCATATATATCATCTGAAGGGCAGAGCAATTCTATTGTTGAAGGCAATATTTATCTCCAAGTGTGATCACCAAAATTGTTTAAATAGTCACTTCATTTTTGGCTGTGGATCCCAACCTGCCCTAATGCATGACTTTATATTGCGACTTCCTTCAGCACAAGTACCTCACCCAATGCACAGTCAGATGCTGCAGGAAGCTCTATTTAAGTACAAGTATCTTGGTCAGCAACCAATTGCATTTCAACAACATTAAGGGAAAACTAGGGAAATACGGTTGTTAGAGATATTAGTGGGTTTAGCAGGTTCACATTTAGCAAAGTACTTTGGCTCCCAGTCTTCACGTCTGAATATGTGTTGTGGATTTAATTTGTCTGAATATGTGTTGTGGATTTAATTTGTCTGAATATGTATTGCGGATTTAATTTGTCTGAATATGTGTTGTGGATTTAATTTGTCTGAATACGTATTGTGGATTTAATTTGTCTGAATACGTGTTGTGGATTTAATTTGTCTGAATACGTGTTGTGGATTTAATTTGTCTGAATATGTGTTGTGGATTTAATCTGGAGTGCAGCTCTGAACAACAGGTTCCTAAAACCTGTGAATTCTAGACCAGACAATGTTGATTAAAATTCGTTTGGATGTCTGTGGTATGGATGTGAATCGGGAGGTATGAAATGTGTGTGTAGTTTCAAAGAAAGCATTGTAGATACATTGTAAATATGGAATTGTCCTTTGATGTTTAGCACATAAAATATTCAACCCCATGTTGGGCCAGTGAGACCTTTCGACCGAAAATGTCTCTATATGATGTCTGCTGTACCTTGTTTTGTCGAATAAAGAAGCTGCTTTGTATCCACCAGTACTTTTCTCCGATGATTTCATTCACGCAACATAGAAACATAGAAACATAGAAAATAGGTGCAGGAGTAGGCCATTCGGCCCTTCGAGCCTGCACTGCCATTTATTATGATCATGGCTGATCATCCAACTCAGAACCCCGCCCCAGCCTTCCCTCCATACCCCCGATCCCCGTAGCCACAAGGGCCATATCTAGCTCCCTCTTAGATATAGCCAATGAACTGGCCTCAACTGTTTCCTGTGGCAGAGAATTCCACAGATTCACCACTCTCTGTGTGAAGAAGTTTTTCCTAATCTCGGTCCTAAAAGGCTTCCCCTTTATCCTCAAACTGTGACCCCTCGTTCTGGACTTCCCCAACATCGGGAACAATCTTCCTGCATCTAGCCTGTCCAATCCCTTTAGGATTTTATACGTTTCAATCAGATCCCCCATCAATCTTCTAAATTCCAACGAGTACAAGCCCAGTTCATCCAGTCTTTCTTCATATGAAAGTCCTGCCATCCCAGGAATCAATCTGGTGAACCTTCTTTGTACTCCCTCTATGGCAAGGATGTCTTTCCTCAGATTAGGGGACCAAAACTGCACACAATACTCCAGGTGTGGTCTCACCAAGGCCTTGTACAACTGCAGTAGTACCTCCCTGCTCCTGTACTCGAATCCTCTCACTATAAATGCCAGCATACCATTCGCCTTTTTCACCGCCTGCTGTACCTGCATGCCCACTTTCAATGACTGGTGTATAATGACACCCAGGTCTCGTTGCACCTCCCCTTTTCCTAATCGGCCACCATTCAGATAATAATCTGTTTTCCTATTTTTGCCACCAAAGTGGATAACTTCACATTTATCCACATTAAATTGCATCTGCCATGAATTTGCCCACTCACCCAACCTATCCAAGTCACTCTGCATCTTCTTAGCATCCTCCTCACTGCTAACACTGCCACCCAGCTTCATGTCATCCACAAACTTGGAGATGCTGCATTTAATTCCCTCATCCAAGTCATTAATATATATTGTAAACAACTGGGGTCCCAGCACTGAGCCTTGCGGTACCCCACTAGTCACCGCCTGCCATTCTGAAAAGGTCCCGTTTATTCCCACTCTTTGCCTCCTGTCTGCTAACCAATTCTCCATCTACATCAATACCTTACCCCCAATACCGTGTGCTTTAAGTTTGCACACTAATCTCCTGTGTGGGACCTTGTCAAAAGCCTTTTGAAAATCCAAATATACCACATCCACTGGTTCTCCCCTATCCACTCTACTAGTTACATCCTCAAAAAATTCTATGAGATTCGTCAAACATGATTTTCCTTTCACAAATCCATGCTGACTTTGTCCAATGATTTCACCGCTTTCCAAATGTGCTGTTATCACATCTTTGATAACTGACTCCAGCAGTTTCCCCACCATCGACGTTAGGCTAACCAGTCTATAATTCCCCGGTTTCTCTCTCCCTCCTTTTTTAAAAAGTGGGGTTACATTAGCCACCCTCCAATCCTCAGGAACTAGTCCAGAATCTAACGAGTTTTGAAAAATTATCACTAATGCATCCACTATTTCTTGGGCTACTTCCTTAAGCACTCTGGGATGCAGACCATCTGGCCCTGGGTGGCAGAAGTGAGGTACCTTCATGCGACCCATCGTGTGGCCAGCGATTTTAGCGGACTAAGTGGGTGAGTGTTTTTAAAAATTAATGCTCGCCCTTGGATCTGTTCGGGCTGGTGGTACATGGGAACACGAGGTATCACGAACACAGAGAGCTGAACTGGTAAATATAAAAGCAGCGTGTGCGTGTACATGCGTATTTATGTAAGAGACGAAGCTTTGTGTGTTAATTTGGTGAGACAGAGCCAACAGTTGTGAAGGGTTGTTATTGAAGGTTCGAGACGCCAGTGGGGGTGAAGGGGGTGCGTACTCGTTCCAAGGGCTGCATTTTAGCAGACACAATTTGCGAGAGGGTGTGTGTGCCTTGGTGTAACAGTTAGATTTATGGGAATACAGCAGGCATCGTGAGTTCGGACGCTCAGAAGTGGCAGATTGTGGAGTACATACTCTGCGATTTCAAGTATGTGCTGTTTAATTGGTACCTGTCATGGTTGAGTAGTGTGGGAATTGTGGTGCAAGGAGCAGGGTTTTAGATTTTTGGATCATTGGGATCTCCTCTGGGGAAGGTGGGACCTGTACAGATTGGATGGGTTGCACCTGAACTCGAGGGGGAGCAAACCATCCTTGCAGGTAGGTTTGCTAGCATGGTTCGGGAGGGTTTAAACTAATTTGGAAGGGGGATGGGACCCGGAGCGATAGAGCAGTGGAAGAAGTGCATGGAGTAAAGCCAAATCTAACAAACAAAGAGGCTTTCAGGAAAGAGAAGCAGAATAAAGGGTGTAAAGGTAGTAAGGTAGAAGGGCTAAAGTGCGTGTATTTCAATGCAAGAAGCATCAGGAGCAAAGGTGATGAACTGAGAGCTTGGATACATACTTGGAATTATGATGTAGTGGCCATTACAGAGACTTGGCTGGCAGCAGGGCAGGAATGGATTCTCAATATTCCTGGATTTCAGTGCTTTAAAAGGAATAGGGGGGGGGAAGGGGAGGAGGGGTGGCATTACTGGTCAGGGATACTATTACAACTGCAGAAAGGGCGGGTAATGTAGCAGGATCCTCTTTTGAGTCAGTATGGGTGGAAGTCAGGAACAGGAAGGGAGCAGTTACTCTGTTGGGGGTATTCTATAGGCCCCCTTGTAGCAGCAGAGATACAGAAGAGCAGATTGGGAGGCAGATTTTGGAAAGGTGCAAAAATAACAGGGTTGTTACCATGGGTGACTTTAACTTCCCTAATATTGATTGGCATCTGATTAGTTCCAATGGTTCAGATGGGGCAGAATTTGTTAAGTGTGTCCAGGATGGATTCCTGTCCCAATATGTTGACAAGTCGACTAGGGGGAAATGCCATACGAGATCTAGTATTAGGTAATGAACCGGGTCAGGTCACAGATCTCTCAGTGGGCGAGCATCTGGGGGACAGTGACCACCGCTCCCTGGCCTTTAGCATTAGATTAGATTAGATTATGAGGACACTCAGTCCTCGTTTATTGTCATTTAGAAATGCATGCTTTAAAAAAACGATACAACGTTCCTCCAGAATGATATCACAAGAAAACACAGGACAAACCAAGACTAAAACAGACAAAACCACATAATTATAACATATAGTTACAACAGTGCAAAGCAATACCATAATTTGATAAAGAGCAGACCATGGGCACGGTAAAAAAAAGTCTCAAAGTCCCGATAGACTCATCATCCCACACAGACGGTAGAAGGGAGAAACTCTCCCCGCCATGAAACTCCAAGCGCCGCAAACTTGCCCATGCAGCACCCTGGAAGCACCCGACCACAGCAGACTCTGAGTCTGTCCAAAAACTTGGAGCCTCCGACCAGCCCCTCCGACACAACCTCTCCGAGCACCATCCTCTGCCGAGCGCTTTGACCCCGCCCCGGCCGCCGAGCAACAAGCAAAGCCGAGGACTTGGGGCCTTCTCCTCTGGAGATTCTGGACCACACAGTAGCAGCAGCAGCAAAACAGGCATTTCAGAAGTTTCACCAGATGTTCCTCCGTGCTCTCACGTCCGTCTCCATCAAATCAGGATTGTGCACGGCACCCTACTTGACAGAAAACAGACATCACCACCGGAGTGGCTGCTGCGAGGTGTGTCGCACCACCATCTTCTCCTCCCATTATCATGGAAGAGGATAGAATCGGAGAGGACAGGACAATTTTTAATTGGGGAAGGACAAATTATGAGGCTATAAGGCTAGAACTTGCGGGTGTGAATTGGGATGGTGTTTTTGCAGGGAAATGTACTATGGACATGTGGTCAATGTTTAGGGATCTCTTGCAGGATATTAGGGATAAATTTGTCCCGGTGAGGAAGATAAAGAATGGTAGGGTGAAGGAACCATGGGTGACAAGTGAGGTGGAAAATCTAGTCAGGTGGAAGAAGGCAGCATACATGAGGTTTAGAAAGCAAGGATCAGATGAGTCTATTGAGGAATATAAGGAAGCAAGAAAGGAGCTTAAGAAGGGGCTGAGAAGAGCAAGAAGGGGGCATGAGAAGGCCTTGGCGAGTAGGGTAAAGGAAAACCCCAAGGCATTCTTCAATTATGTGAAGAAAAAAATGATGACAGGAGTGAAGGTAGGATCGATTAGAGATAAAGGTGGGAAGATGTGTCTGGAGGCTGTGGAAGTGAGCGAGGTCCTCAATGAATACTTCTCTTCGATATTCCCCAATGAGAGGGAACTTGATGACGGTGAGGACAATATGAGTGAGGTTGATGTTCTGGAGCATGTTGATATTAAGGGAGAGGAGGTGTTGGAGTCATTAATATACATTAGGATGGATAAGTCCCCGGGGCCTGACGGGATATTCCCCAGGCTGCTCCACGAGGTGAGGGAAGAGATTGCTGAGCCTCTGGCTAGGATCTTTATGTCCTGGTTGTCCACGGGAATGGTATCAGAGGATTGGAGGGAGGCGAATGTTGTCCCCTTGTTCAAAAAAGGTAGTAGGGATAGTCCAGGTAATTATAGACCAGTGAGGCTTATGTCTGTGGTGGGAAAGCTGTTGAAAAAGATTCTTAGAGATAGGATCTATGGGCATCTAGAGAATCATGGTCTGATCAGGGACAGTCAGCATGGCTTTGTGAAGGGCAGATCGTGTCTAACAAGCTTGATAGAGTTCTTTGAGGAGGTGACCAGGCATATATATAAGGTAGTGCAGTGGATGTGATCTACATGGATTTTAGTAAGGCATTCGACAAGGTTCCACACGGTAGGCTTATTCAGAAAGTCAGAAGGCATGGGATCCAGGGAAGTTTGGCCAGGTGGATTCAGAATTGGCTTGCCTGCAGAAAGCAGAGGGTCGTGGTGGAGGGAGTACATTCGGATTGGAGGGTTGTGACTAGTGGTGTCCCACAAGGATTGGTTCTGGGACCTCTACTTTTCATGATTTTTATTAAGGACCTGGATGGGCGGGTAGAAGGGTGTGTTGGCAAGTTTGCAGACAACAAGTTGGTGGTGTTGTGGATAGTGTAGAGGATTGTCAAAGATTGCAGAGAGACATTGATAGGATGTAGGAGTGGGCTGAGAAGTGGCAGATGGAGTTCAACCCAGAGAAGTGTGAGGTGGTACACTTTGGAAGGACAAACTCCAAGGCAGAGTACAAAGTAAATAGCAGGATACTTGGTAGTGTGGAGGAGCAGAGGGATCTGGGGGTACATGTCCACAGATCCCTGAAAGTTGCCTCACAGGTAGATAGGGGAGTTAAGAAAGCTTATGGGGTGTTATCTTTCATAAGTCGAGGGATAGATTTTAAGAGTCACGGGTAATGATGCAGCTCTGTAAAACTCTGGTTAGGCCACACTTGGAGTATTGTGTCCAGTTCTGATTGCCTCACTATAGGAAGGATGTGGAAGAATTGGAAAGGCTACAGAGGAGATTTACCAGGATGCTGCCTGGTTTAGAGAGTATGCATTATGATCAGAGATTAAGGGAGCTAGGGCCTTACTCTTTGGAGAGAAAGAGGATGAGAGGAGACACGATAGAGGTATACAAGATATTAAGAGGAATAGATAGAGTGGATAGCCAGTGCCTTTTCCCCAGGGCACCACTGCTCAATACAAGAGGACATGGCTTTAAGGTAAGGGGTGGGAAGTCAAGGGGGATATTAGAGGAAGGTTTTTTACTCAGAGAGTGGTTGGTACGTGGAATGCACTGCCTGAGTCAGTGGTGGAGGCAGATACACTAGTGAAATTTAAGAGACTACTAGACAGATATATGGAGGAATTTAAGGTGGGGGAGTTATAGGGAGGCAGGGTTTAAGGGTCGGCACAACATTGTGGGCCAAAGGACCTGTATTATGCTGTACTATTCTATGTTTTATATTTCAGGGAGAGGTTTTACCCAGATATTTCTGTCAGGATGGCACCCACTGTGGTCAGGCAACGTCAGGTTGAGAACCCTGATGATCTGAGCCAGCCCTTGACCCTAAATACGACTATTCATAAGCCCTTCACCCCCGGGGAGAAACAGAGCATTTTGTCAGAGTTGCCCTCACTTAAAGTCGCATGTGGGAATTTGGAATTCTGGCGTAAGCTCGAGGAAATGGTTGAAATTCACCAGATGCACCCTAAAGATATAAACGTGTTGGTGAAAGCAAAGTGCCCGAGGAATATGTGGGACAGGATGGGCTAGGGGGTGCGGGATGGTACCTGGGCGACTACCGGGAATGCCAGTACAGTAATGAAGAAAGATATCGCTCTTTTAAAGGGGAAGTGAGGTAGTGACTGGGGGGAGGTGAGAGTAACTGGGGAACGATAATGGCAGTGATTCAAAAAGCTGACAAGACAGCCATGGATTATGCAGAACGTAAATATCGAGCATACGAGGGTTGGATAATTCACGGAGGGGTGACGATGAGCACAGCCCACCAGGAAGTTTTTAATTTGGGGACAGCAGTGGGGTCGGCCTACTCTGCAATAGTTTCATGGGCCAGTGAGCTAGACCAAAGAAAGTACAAGAGAAATCATTAAGTAGCAATAGAGATGCAGCTGCCGTGAAATCACAGAGGGTTTGCTTTGTGGTCCTTTGCTTTGGACTGCCGGACCAGGAGTTTGATATACTACAGCTGCGGCCAATGGGGACACGGTTGGAGAAAGTGTCCGAAAAAGGGGGTGGGGGGTGGGAACTGATGTAAATCACCGCTGGCGTGCAATATCTCACCCCCATCAGCGCCTAGACTGCCCAATCTGACTGGCGATCAGATCAGAGAGATGGTGACGACGGCTTCTCGGTCAGAAAAAGACGTGGCGGCGGCACCCACTTCCAGCGCTGGTGACCCGTGGATGTACACAACGGCATTGTTAGGGGGACGGCAATGCGATATGTTAGTGGACACAGGGGTATCGGTATCGATAACTGACCCACCCCTGCCAACAACCGGACAGCCTATGTATATTGGGGGGGGGGGTAAGAGGGGAAACAGTGAAAGCAGAAAGAAGCCAGTCGCAGTTACTGGAAATCGGCGAAGTGTCCGGTATATTTCCGGGCCTGTTCGAATACTGAGGGCACTATCCTTGGAATAAGCACCCAAAGTGAAGTAGGGGCCGTTATATATTCCAGAGACGGAGAAATAATATGGTCTGTTCAGGGGCAGCGAACACGTACAGCCAATAGAATACAGAATCTGGACAGCACAGCCACAACTGACCCGATCATCAGAGACTGGAGCCAGGATGGCGCCTGTCAGCAGTTCCCAGCAGTGTGGAGTGTGGCTAGACTGTGGTCGAGTGATGATAAACCCAGTTAAAATAGGTGGGGGGGGGACCACAAACCCCATAAGCAGTAAAACTGACACAGTTCAGGGTGTGGAGAAGGAACTAAATCAACTGGCCTATGTTGTTCAGTCATATAAGGTTTCCATGGCAATGATACGGAAGTAGATTCCGACTGCGCAGACACTGCCGCCGCCCAGGTTGGGACCCGGCTGGGTTTGAACTCAGGACCATCCGCCCTGAAGTCCAGTGCTGATGCCATGACACCACCAGCTAGCCCGATAGACTATGCCATCCTTAAAAAGACCGCGCCGATGTTTCATCCCTTTGTGGTGAGGCCTGCAATAATCCTGGATGCCTGTATCAGTCCTTGATATCGCCAATGGATTTTGGGGGCTCCCCTTAGCACCTGAGTCCCAAGACCGGTTTGCCTTCAGCAGTGCACATGGACCAGACTCCCACAATAGCTCAGCCATTTTTCATAAGGTTTTGAAAAAACTCAATGTAACGCCTTACAGTCGACCAGTTTACAATATGTAGATGATCTACTAATTGCTTCGGAGGATGAAGCAGGTCATTTAGGGGAGGTAGCCAGTGTTTTAGAGAAACTGCGAGACGAGGGTTTAAAATCAGTCCGTACGGTTGCCTGGGCTACACTATCCCAGGGGAGAAAGGACGTGTCAGATGACAGGCGTTCAGCAATTAGCTTCATGTCCCACCCTGTCAGTTTACGGTGAGCGAGGAGGGCAATGAGTCTATTCAATTACAGTCGTAATTTCATCACGGCGAAGAAACAGCAGAGGACCAAGAGACAATGGATATTGCAAGTGTGCAGGAAGAGGAGGTTGGTAAGGATGATTCCAGGAATGAAAGGGTTATCCTACGAGAAACATTTGATGGCTCTGGGTCTGTACTGGCTGGAACTTAGAAGGATGGGTGGGTGATCTCATTGAAACCTTTCGAATGCTGAAAGGCCTAGACATGGTAAATGTGGAAATGCTGTTTCCAATAGTAGGGGAGTCTAGGACAAGAGGGCACAGCCTCAGGATAGAGAGGTATCCATTTAAAACAGAGATGTAGAAAAATTTCTTTAGCCAGAGTGTGGTGAATTTGTGGTCATTGGGTGTATGCAAGGTAAAGCTTAATGGGTTCTTCACTGGACACCACATCAAAGGTTATGGTGAGAAGGCTGGCGGGTGGGGCTGAGGAGAGGAGAAAAGGATCAGCCATGATTGAATGGCGGAGCAGACTCGATGGGCCAAATGGCCTAATTCTGCTTCTGTGTCTCATGGTCTTATGGACCCACGGGGAGGAAGAGGTTGTGGTGGCCCCACAATATATTAGGCAGATACTACTCAAGTTGTATCAGGGGGTGATGCATCAGGGAAGGCAAAGCATGATTGTGACCCTTCTGCTGGACTGGTAGTGCCCAGGGATGTTGAGAAATCCTGTCGCTGTTGTGTCATTTGTGCCCAGCATAACCCTGGTAAGGGCAGAAAGCTACAGCTGGCAGATCAGCCACGGCCGAGGGGACCCTGGGAAAACATCCAGATGAACTTCACGGAGCCCCTGCCACAAAGCAGGGAGAAAAGCTACTGTCTAGTAATTATGGATCACTTCACCGAGTGTGTAGAGGATTTCCCAGCAAGGGACTGCACCGGCAGTACCACTGCACGGAATCTAGTTCAGGAAATCCTCCCAAAGCGGGGAGCCATAGTCCAGGTGGACTCGGATCAGGGAGCAGATTTTACAGGGAAAGCGATGGAGGAAATGTGTTAGGGATTGGACAACAGTTTCATGTACCCTACCACCCCAAGAGTTCAGCAATGGTAGAAAGGATGAACCGAACAATCAAGAATGCCTTAGCCAAAGCTACAGCTGACATGTGTTGATGTATTACCATGAATCCTGATGAGTATGCTAACAGCCTCACACTGCACGCTGGGTCTCAGCTCCTGAGAATTATTGATGGGCGAGTGATACAACTCCCTTCTGGGGCGAGTGATACAACTCCCTTCTGGGGCGAGTAATACAACTCCTTTAAGGAGTGAGTAATACAACTCCCTTCTGGGGTAATTGTTGGTTGCGGTGAGCCTGGGACTTCCAGGGGTAAAATGACCCAATATGTGAAAGACCTCTGTAGCAACTTAGTGTTGAAGGGTTCAAGTAAACCAGCAGCAGCACATTGCTGATCGGAGAGAGCTGGAGGGAAAGGAGGGAGTCCTCCCACAGCGGGGTTACCAGTCCATGGAGATGCGGACTGAAAGGGCAGGGTGTGCTCCCAGATGGTACTTTTAACAAGTGACGCTTGTGTCTGTGTGCAGACTCAGCGGGGCAGCCAGTGGAGTCACTGGACTCAGGTTACACCGTACGACTCAACTTCTTGTTGCTCCCACAGACCCAGCGGCGATCAAGTGCACCCAGTAACTGTGTGATTACATAGAAGCTAAGAGATGAGCACCAGCCGGCCACACCAGACCTGGCCACAGTTGATGGGAACAGACCCATAGTAAACAGAAAGGCAAAAGACTCCGAGAGCGTGACAGAAACCCGTGAATACCACCCTAAATTGTGATGGTACTGGTACTCTGTAATGAAGGCTGGTTGCTTAAAGTAGATGATTAGTTGAATAGCATAGAATAGAAAAGATTTTGGGGAAAATAGACGGGAAGGGATTTGAGTTAAGCAGAGACAGCAGGTTCCACAACTTCGATGACATGGCAGACTGAGAAAGATTGCACACACACCGAATGAAGGCAGTCACCCCCCCCCCCCGAATGGTCAGGCCAATGATCGACTGGACAGTTCAGAAGGGGGTGCCTCTGGGGAGAGGTCTTTGCAGTCATTCAGTTAGAGACCACCCCAACCCCTTCCTGTACATTGATGAGAGGGCCTGTGAGCCTGATACATTTACCTTGCTGGTGCCCCTGGAAAGAGAGAGTTTTAGCTACCAGAGCATGAAGGGGTGAAGACAAGGAATGTGATTAAACTGCAATCGGCCAGCAGGGAAACAACCAACAGGAATATGAACGAAGCCACATTTCTGAAGACTGTTGTTCAAATTTCTGGAACAATCGCTCTGCTCAGCATTCTGTAGGTAGCCATTAGGGATGCCAGGGTAGATGTAGATGTACATAAAGTAATAGGGGCGGAAATCCGAAGCAGGGCATTTCTGCTGCCCTTAAGGGTGGCCTTTCCCGATACAAATTTAACGGGAAAGGCCAAGAGCAGGGACTGTTAAGAGTGGTTTTTGGCTTAAGCATATTTACATTTAGCAACTGACTTTGACGACCAGTCTTCACGTCTGAATATGTGTTGTGGATTTAATTTAGAGTGCACCTCTGAACAATGGGTTCCTGAAAGCCGTGAATCCCAGATAACGCTTATTAAAATTCATTTAGATGTCTGTGGTGTGGATGCGAATAGGGAGGTGTGAAGTTTGTGTGTAGTTTCAAAGAAAGCATTGTATACATTGTAAATATGAAATTGTCCTTTGTTTAGCACATAAAATATCGAGCCCCACTTTGGCTAGCAGACCTTTCAACCAAAAGTGTCTCCATATGATACCTGGTGTACCTTGTTTTGTCCAATACAGCAACTGCTTTCTATTTACCAGTAATTTTCTCCAGTGACTTAATTCGCACGACAACATGGTTTCCCTATTGTAAGATAGAGTGTCTAGGATCAATACTGTCTCTGCGGTTTTGAGCTGAGCTACATTAGAATTAACAAAGTCAGATTTTGGATTCAAGCTTCAAACTACAAAAGGCAAACAAATAAACTGAACTGTCAGCTTCCAAGTTCGTACTGTGCCTCTGCTGCTAAGTGCCTCATTCTTGACTGCGGTGCTTTAATTGGAAAACAGTTTTCAAGAACTAACAGAGGCTAATTTGACCAAGTCATGTTTTCATCACGTGGTTGTGCTAATGAATAATAAATTCCTGCATTTTATTGGTATGAAAACGCACAACAAATGGACAAAGTCATTTCAGCCCCAGAAAGCAGCAAGGTTTGGTACATACATTGCAAGGAATACATAGAAGAAAGAATGAAAGAATTACATACGTGTGCATGACAAGATGATAGAACTGGAGAGGGAGCCATGAGGTCTACTTATCCCATAATTCTAGTCAGAAGAACCTTACAAAATATTCTTGCAAAAGCTAAGGATCAACTTCATGCAGACTTGTCCAGACAAAATCAAAACTTGCCTTTTATTTTGGAGGGGTTTTATTAAGCCAACAATTCATTAAAAGATCTTGTCCAGGCACAAATACAGGATATACAGAAGGAAAGTACAATCCTACAAATTTAACAAGTGCTTATTAACTTATTTCCACTTCTTGTACCGTCCCAATTCTTAGATCAATGGATTGGAAGAAGAGCTAAGAAAAAATAAAAATGGAGAAAAAGGCATCTTTACAAAGTATTACCAATCTCATTTGGCAAGGTCTGACATTAAATAAACTATCAAGGTGTCCCAACTTGACCCAGTCACACAGCATGACTGCTTACTTTTGTTTTGATTGGGGTAATCTGGTAGTAAAAGGCAGTTATGTTGATGAGATAGTTGATAACTGAATGCGTTATAAGAATGGATAGAATAAGTATTCACAAATTACTAAATATAGCTACAAGATTTGAAAAAAAAATACAAACCAGGTATTGCTTCTAGAGGTAAAAACTGTTTCAAAGCTTGTTTAGAGTATATCTGGTAAATCGCAGACATTCCTAGGCACCATATTATTAAAAGCATTAGATTTTGAGACAATATCAGGATCGAGAGGATACAATTACAAGGTTAAAAGACTGAGAAAAGATCTAATCAACGTTTTGAACTACTTGAAAGGGGAAGTAGAAAGAAGGGAAAGTCAAGGGGAAAATGAAGAAATTGTACAAACTAAATGAAGAAACTTCTTCAGGTAGAAAGGTTGAAATGTGTAACTCAATGTAACAAGTCATGTTTAAAATGCAAAAGGAAATTTAAGGGTGGGTATGTGGAAGGGAAAGAAACAGTAGCTAGACAGACAGGAATCTCACGTAAACATATGAGTTTAAACGCAAACAACAGGAATTCTGCAGATGCTGGAAATTCAAGCAACATACATCAAAGTTGCTGGTGAACGCAGCAGGCCAAGCAGCATCTATAGGAAGAGGTGCAGTTGACGTTTCAGGCCGAGACCCTTCGTTAGTCCTGACGAAGGGTCTCGGCCTGAAACGTCGACTGCACCTCTTCCTATAGATGCTGCTTGGCCTGCTGCGTTCACCAGCAACTTTGATGTATGTTGCTAAACATATGAGTGACAGCATCAACCATTTAGATTTTATGGCATCTTTCTATGCTGTCGACAATATAACTCAGCTTAAATGTTTCTTTCTCTTAACCTTCGTGGGAAGTTCTCACATTGTTTGAATTAAGATTTCACAAGTGCACAAAGTTTTACTTTCTTATTCATTTTCACAATCACAGTCAGTACATTCAAGAAATAAATAGTAATTACTCTAAATGTGAAGCCAGATTCCTTATGAGAAGATTCTTTCTCAGTAATGAGACACCCATACAAGTGTCTTTACATTGTGTCTGTTGGTGTGGTTACACCTGCTGTTATAGAAAGGGCAGGGGCCATCAGCAACACAGGAAATTCACTTCGTCATTCACAAATGAAAGCAAAATTACTTTTATTCTAGAAAAGACAGTTTTAACAAACAAATTTCATATGATCTGAAATATTACTTTATAGATGCAGCATATGGGGTAGCTCACCTTTGCTGTGATTATTTTGTATTTGAGATAACACAAATATGCAATTAAATTTAGCCATCTGGACTGAGGTGAAAGCAGTAATCAAATTTCAAAGAAACATACATAAGCGGAAGTACACAGCAAATAACTAACCACAAAAACATATCTGACTAATTATCTTCCTTTTAAAATGACTAATAAATGGGACAGACAGAATAAATGCGATTGCTCCAGATACTGAACAGGACCCTGTCTCTTTCCCCTGCCTGCCTGGAATCGACAAACAATTGCAAGTGAATCATTTGATTTGCTTGACCAATAACATACGATGCAAAATATGAAGTGAAAAACTGAGATACAAACCAAATGAAGACAATTCTTAGATACTGGGCCTGGGTGAAAGGAGCAAAAAACAAGCAGCTCGTAGGAGGGGGGAAGAGGCAGAACGAGCCTCTTGTTGGATTTGGAGTAGGCGAGAGGAGGGAAGCTGGAAGCCAGGAGCAGATGGGCAGTGATTTGGCCACCACCGCCGGCCCACCAACTGGAGAGTATCGTGGTTAAGGGTCGAAACACTTGGTGAAGGTTAGGAACCACCTGACGACATCTGCTCCTGGCTGAAGGCTATGGTTACCTTATAAGGTATCTGGAGAATGCACCCTAACAGGTGTATGTAACAAGTTTCTTTAACAAAGACAGGCCACATATCATTGGAACTAACCACCACACTCAGGCCTCCCCTTCAAAGATCCAATTATACTGTATTTCAAACTGCTCAAACAACAGATATTTTAAATTCACAATGTGTTCATAAGGGTATCATAGAGAAGTATTGAAACTGGAAAAACAACTTCAGATCTTAACAAGCATTGAGACAGCCATTAAGAACGGGACCAATTGTGTAGTACAAATGTTTCAGTTGGAAAGTACTGCTCAGTGAAACCACGGTGAAGAGAATGGAGATCCTTCCACCAGAAGCTGACTCCCAAAATCACTGAGTGAAATGCAGCTCAGGAGTACAGATGGATTTCAAAGACCCAAAGCTCTTGTGTCGACTAGTTCTTCAAGCTGCACCTGGCTGTAATGGTCTGTGTCTCGGACAGAGAAAGCTACATGGTCAGAAGGTTTGGATCTTTGAGATGAAAGTTGGTGTTTTGCACATGTTTTTTTGGAGAAAGTAATGATATGGTGGGACATTTAAGTTACACAGTAGCCCTGACACAAATTACTTCAGGGCAGACAAGGATAGAGTGACACCAGTTCGAAGCCGCAGTGCCGGGCAAAGAGGTTCAGAGAATGTTCCCTGGAAGGTGTACAACAAGGTTATTTTACTGCCCAATACACTGTAAAAGGAGATAACTCCATCTTCAAAATCCACAAAAACTCCCACCGTGGAGGGATTTCCAGGAAACTCTGCAATCTTTTTCCCATTGTGTAGGCTTGAAAGAACATATGGCCCAGAATGGATGCACCAGGATTTGTTGTTAAATCCCAGCAGACAATCATCCCCCTCCCCCTTTCTGTTAATGCTTGTGTAGCAAACTCCAACGCTCCAGGCTCCACCTCCCTCCCTGATCTCTACCTCCCAATAGGATCGGCCACAGCTCACACACTCAGTACCAAGCACTTGAGGCCATCGATCAAATCTTTGTGCACTTCTCTGAAACAACTGTATCTGGCTCGACGCAGACACTGTTCTGTTATTGTCTGTTAGGACAAGGTAGGGATTAGCTGTGTCTGGATCCAGAGTTGGTGTTTGTCCATCTGTGAATGACAGGAGAAGTTAGCATCATCCTCAAAAGAGTTGTATAGCATGAAATTAGGCCCTTCAGCCAAACTTGTCCATGCTGACCAAACTGCCTACCAAAGCCAGTTCCATTTGGGACAGATACCTTTCCTACCCATGCACCTGTCCCCATCTCTTCCACTTCCTCTGGCATCTTGTTTCCCATTACCCACCACCCACCATCAAGTCCCCTTTATACATGACCTCTCTTAGCTTAAACCTGTGTCCTCTAGTTTCTGCCCTGTCAGAATTCTGCAAATCTCCTTTATTTTTTTTTCTAAACACTGACAAATACATAGCTAGTTAGCCCAAACTGTCCTCAAAAAATCCTACCTTTCCAACAGCTAATCTGGTGAATCTTGCTGCACTTCCTCAATGGCAATTACATCCTTTGCTGAAAATTGTACACAATATCTTGTATCATCTCATTAGGACTTCATATAATACAGCCAGACATCCTGGTTCCTGTACTCAGTGAAGGAGTTCTGCAAATGCTAGAAATCTCGAGCACCGTGCACAAAATGCTGGAGGAACACAGCAAATCGGCCGGCGTCAATGCTGACTGACTTTGCTGAGTTCCCCCAGCACTTTGTGTGCATTGCACACCATTTGTCTTGTCCACTTGCCTGCATCTGCATGTTTGCTTTCAGTGAAGGGCTTATAGGACAGCCAAATCCCGTTAATCATCTACATTTTCCAATTTATCACCATTTAAATGATAGCCCGCCTTTCCTTTAATCTCCCTTGTATTGCAGCTAGCATATATCTACACACTGGCTCAACTCAAAGCCTCTCTGTATCCTCCTCACATTTCACAATCCCACCTAGTTTAGTGACAACAAGTGTCATTGAGTCACCATGGATTATAATAACTTGGTCGATAAAAGTTAAACTAACTGGCCTGTAATCAGTCTATCTCCACCTGTCTTTTGCAGCATTTGCAGTCATCCATTGCTCTAGTACCATTCCTCTAGTTGGAAGGAACTGAAGAATTGTAGTCAGACTCTACAACTTCCTTCTCTACCACACTTGGGTTTCCACTTTAGCTTAGCCATTCATCTTATACAACACTGCTATCATCCCATTCTTTTGTCAAAAACAGGCCCAACATATTCATCGGGAATCTTACCCACATCCTCTGACTCCACAATCTGGTTACCTTTTTGGTCTGCTTTCTCCTTAGTTGTCCTCTTGCTCTTTCATCACTTTCATTTTATGAAATTTTACTCACTAGTATGTTTGTTATGTTCTCTGCTTGCTTTCTACATTCTCCTTTTCACTGCACTCTGATACTTTCAATGTTAATCCAGGCCTTCTATCTGACATGCACTTCCTTTCATTGCCTTTTTCTCTATGCATCAGAGCTCCCACACGCCTTTCTGACCCTCCTCCTTTGTGGAAATATGCTTACTCTTAACACCTTCAATATCGTTCTTTAATGCCTCCCACTAATCAGAGATTGATTTACGTACAAGTTGCTGTTCCTAATCCATGTCTCCATGGGTACCAGGGAAAGGGCAGCACAATGATACAGCTAGCGGAGCTGCAACTTCACAGCGTTCAATCCTGACTTCCAGTGCTGTCCACATGGAGTTCGTGTCCCTCCCATACCCTTGATGCCCTCGTTGATTAAGAATCTATGAACCTCCACTTCAAATACACCCAATGACTTGGCCTCCACAGCCTCTCACAGCCGTCTGTGGCAATGAATTCCACAGATTCACCACTCTCTGGCTAAAGAAATTCCTCTTCATCTCTGTTCTAAAGGGACATCCTTTTATTCTGAGGCTGTGCCCTCCGGTCCTACAGTCCCCTACAATAGGAGTACAGAAAACAGATATGGGAAATATTTGCTCCTCCACCTCTCCATGGCCACTGGGGAGGCCTGTTTCAACCCATCAGTATTATTGCCATGATCCTATTTCTAAGCTTCACCCAAATTGCCTGTGAATGTCTTCCCTTAGTACTGCTGTGACATTGTTCCTTATCAGTAGTCAACCCCTTCATCTTTTACTCCATTTTCTATCATGTCTAAAACAAGGAAACCCAGGAACATTGGGCTGCCTGCCCTGTCCCTCACACAACCACGTTTCTGTAATGGCAACAACATCATAGTTCCATGTACTGAACCAAATTTGACAGTGGGGGGCGTGGAGGGGGGGGGGGAAGGTTGCTCCAAATTTATCTCCCTTACCCAATTTACTCTGCTGTTGAAACAAACACATTTTAGTTCCCCAGTCCCACCAAGTCCCTTACCGTCCTTCCCCAGTCTTACTCGTCACATCATCGTTCTTGCCCTTAATGCTACTACCTGCTGCAGCCATTCCCATTCCCCGCCACTCTAGTTTGAGCCCTCCCAGGTCGCACTAGCAAACCTCTCAGCGGGAATATCGCTTTCCTTCCAGTTCAGCTGGAGAACATCTTGTTGGCACAGGTTCCACTACCCTGGAAAGAAGTCCAACCAACCATAAATCTGAAGCCTTCCCTCTTGCACCAGATCCTCAGCCATGTATTGATCTGCACTATGTATTTCTCACCTCATCAGTATGTGGCACAGGTAGTAATCCTGAGATTACAACCCTGGAAGTCCTGTTCTTTAATTTATCGAGCTTCAGGACCTCATTCCCAAGTATACTGACCACAACGTTTGGCTGCTCACACTCCCCTCTCAGAATGTCCTTTCCTGCTGCCGGATAGCCTTGAGGGCAGCATCACACCACCCTGGAGTCTCGATTGCTGCCACAGAAATGCCCGTCTGCAAACCCTCCCCCCACTGACAAGTCTTCCATCACTATTGCTTTGCCTGACTTACCATTCCCATCTTTGCCTCAGAGGTGAGCACAGAGTCACTGACCTGGCTAGAGCTGCTGGACTCTGAAAGATCATTTTCCCCACCTCTCAACAACACATATTATTAAGCAGAATAGCCACTGAGGAACCTTGCACTGCCTGCCGACACTCCTTAGATGCAGGTTACGGATCGATGGTGGTCATCCATCTATCCATTGCCTGTACCTTAGGTGTAACCAGCTCACTAAAACTCTCATCTATGATAAGCTCAGCATCTTGGATGATCCCGAGTATATTCCAGTACTCTTCCATGTCTTTGATCTGGTCTGTCAGCAGTTTCAACTGAGTGCACTTCCCGCAGATTAGGTCATCGGGGAGACAGTGAGGTTCCTCATCTTCACACATTGACAGGCTGAATGGCCTAATTCTGCCCCATTTCTAATGGTCTTACCTTGCCCAATGAAAGACCTGTTTCAATGCCGCATGACTCTGCATTATCATCATGCAGAAATTATGGAAACTGGAGCAAAATGCAGAAATCTCCAGTGGCTGCCTTCTGCTCTACTACTGTGGAGCAGCAAAACAGGATGGAAATGGACAATATTGGCAAAGAAGTGCAATCAAAATATATGACAAATGGAAGCAAAGTTTATCAACTAGATGATGACCTACAGCAAGATGCTTAAATAAATGATTTTTGTAGAGTACTTACACAGCCTGATCATCATTTCTCTGTCCTTCACCTCTTCAGGTCCCTTATCTGTGCATGGTTTTGGGTCTGTTATTTGCATCTCACCTGAAGTATAAGCTGTGGGTATAAATGGCAACGAGACATCCTTGAACCTGAAAATAAATGTTGCAAAAACAGCATGAAGTGTGGCTGTAATGATAAAACAAGTCAAATATTATGGCCGGAGTGTTACTATGCAAAGATTTATTTAAAAATTGTCTCAATTTCAGAAAAAACAAACATTTCCATCAAGCCACAACAATATTATTTGTCAAATCTGAGATTGGGTATAAAATCCAAAGGAAAAAACAAATTCCAGGAGGGACTCAGTGAGTCAGGCAGCATCTGAACAATGAGCATTTTGGGTCAAGACCCTTCAACTATACTGGTAGAACCCAGCAGTCCAAACTCAAAACATTGACTGCCCATCTCCCTCCACAGATGCTGCCTGACCTGCTGAGTTCACCCAGTATTTGGTGTTTTGCTCCAGGCTCCACCATCTGCAGGATCTTGCATCTCCGTAAAAACTGAGGAGGTTCCTATGCAGAATTAATCCCAGAAAAATGTTACGTACTTTGGTAAATTGGAATCTTAAATTTCTCAAATCCATCTCAACTAGTCTTAGCTTCACTTGAAACCCATCAGTGACAAGCAGCATACCTCAGTTATTCAAAAGGAGTCTGTCAAGATCTTAAGTGAACAATATTTGTATTGTTAGCCAAAAAACATAATTCTACTTCTCTTACTAAACTTGGGGTATCTATTTTAATGTTTGTGAGACTGACTGGCATAACGTCTACTTCTACGTCACACTGCTTCATAATACTATTGTTTGGTAAAGATGGCTGTGCCTGGATCAGTCATTAGAATAAGGAATGAGTACCATACATTTTGCTCATATTACAGGCAGCAGAACACAGATGTCAAACCTTGTATTGTAGACAGAAGGGTCAACGCCTAGAATATAAAATGTGAAGCCAGCCTCTGGAACAAGGAAAACAATACAGCCTTTCAAATGCTTATAATCAATCCCGAAGATTTGGACAGCTCTGCCAAGTTCCTCTCCACACCTAGTTTGGCGCATCGGGCGGTAACCTTGCTGTTTCTTTAGCGTTTGTCTTTTTTATGAGGCCAAGTTGTTAGCTGATGCTCAACCCAGCACAGATGGAAAGTGTGCAAGGAGCTGGCTGGATTCGAACCCGGAACTCTTGTTCCAAAGTCCAGGTGCAGATATCAGTATACCACCTGTGGACAGCCCTGCCAAGGCAAGCATCAATTACCCCTCCCTAAATGCCCTTGAAAAGTCAGTGGTGAAGTCTGCTTCTCGAACTACTAAGGAGTTTCTCATGAAGGTGTTCCCATGAATGAGTTCCAGGAATAAGATGTTGAAGGAACAGCAAAACATTTCCAAAATGGAGACAGAAAACATTTGGAAAACTCAGCAAGTCAGGCACATCTGTGGAAAGATACAACAAATGCAGTTTTACAGATTTACATTTATCATTAATTTTCTGCCACTTTTCCTTGCATGGATGCTGACTGACGTAGAGAGCTTTTCTGACATTTCCTGCTTTCATTTCATATATCCAACATTCGCTGATCTTTTGATATTCAATACAATTTCAAGTATGGTTGGATTGTGACTTGGAGGGAAACCTGCTGGCATGCTGCCCTGGGTTTGTGAAGAGGTTGTCAGCACAGACTAGGTGAGCAACTGCCGTGCATTTTGTACATGGCATCTACCGCAGCCATTGCAGGTAGTGAATGGAAAGAATGTTTAAGGTGTCAGATGGGGTGAGAATCAAACATATTATTTTGCACCCACCATTACACAGTGATACTAGTAGAGAACTAACCAAACTGTATACCCCCCCATTCCCGTCACCTCCTTTACCTGTTACTACAGCACATTCAAAACACAGTTCATTACAAAATATAAACAGCACGAACAACCAGACAACGTGAGCTTTATCTCATCAAACTGCTAGAACATTGATAGAAATGCATTTATACACAGGACGGCTTTATGGCAATGAACTGCAGCTTGCAATTGATCAACTCTGAGTTAATTGCCGCAACCACTATGGGTCACTACATTTATGTCATAAGCACCTGAGATACACTTCACGGGATCAAACGCTACATTTCCCTACAAAATAGCAGATTAGTTAGTGATAAGTATCGAGTTACTGAATATTATGAAACGAATTGCTACTTACCGTTTAGAAACAGAGTTAAATTCCTGAAACAAGAAACAGAAAACAATTTTATATTGTTTGAAGATACAACACGGTAACAGGCCCTTCTGGCCCGATTAACCTATCAACCCGTACGTCTTGGGAAACTGGAGCACCCGCAGGACGTCCAAGAGGCCACAGGGTACAAACTACTTGCAGAATGAAGTCAGGGTCACTAGCAGCGCAGGAGTGTTATGCTAATCACTGCTCTACCACGCTGCCCATAAACCGAAACCACCACCAGATGCAAGTAAAATAGAATATGAAGAGGGAAGGTCATCCTAAAGTGTGGCCATCAGTGTTAGAACAGTCACCACACATTTACCCATGACATACCTCAGCATAAAGAAGGTGCCAAAGTGCTTCAAAGGAATGTCAAACGTTAATGGCAGTGGGATGGAGAAGATATTATTAAGGAATTAAAGTGATAAAGAAAGGAATTTTAAACTATAACACTAAGCTCCTCCTTTGACAGTTGTCTGTAAACAGGATGTACAGAGATTTTAAGCATAATGCAATGAGAGATAGACAATGGGGGTGGTGGTAGAGCATGAACAGGATTCCATACTGTATAGGAAATGGTTGGGAAAAGGAAACAAAACAGATTTATTATGGCAGTGATGAAGCCACAGATTACAGTGGAAAGAAGCCACAGATTTGATTTCAAAACAGCCACCATGCGTTCAAATACATGTTGTTCCTCAGACTATTTAAAAGGAAGAAGCGATCACTGTAACTGTAAAACTGTATTTGCATTTGTTACTGCTTTTCCCTTGTACGACTGTGATGTAGTGATGTGATGAAATGATCTGTACAGACGGCATGCAAAACAAAGTTGATAACTGCACCTCAGTACACGTTGACATTAATAAGCCCATCTGCCAAACCCAGTATGCTTGGGGAGCTGCAGATTTCAGCTCCAGCTTTCCTAATACTGTACTTAAATGGAAGGAACCATCCAGAATCCAAGCACGGATAGGCAGCTGGACAGCGCAGAGGCCACTGAGGGCTGAGGAAGATAGCTTCCGTCCATTCTGCCCATGATCACTTGCCCTTCTGGCTCCACTCATCACCAACCAGACTCCGTCCCAATAACACCCCTACCTCTCCTCTCCCCTCTCCTCCCCATACTGGCAGCCTTTCCTGTTCCCTCTCACTTCTGACACCAAATCTCCAATTTACACCTCACGCCACCACAGATGTCAGTTGTCCCAGTGAGTCCTTCTGGCATCTGCAGTCACTTCGTCTTCACCTTGCCTCAGCTCACAACTGGCTACTGTTTGAGTGCTGAGACAAATAAATTGGTTATCAGTCACCACTGTTCACAAGGAAAAGTTTACGCATTAATTGGAAGATAAAAATTACACACAATCAGGCTAGCATTACAACAAACTACTCACTATTCTACACAATGGAAACATATGCTAACAAGGAATAAAGTAATCCAATGTAATCAGTCAACTTTAATTGTAATCATTAAAGTATTTTCCCATTACCTCAATAAACAAGATGTCTTCGTTCTTCTTTGAAAGATCTTTGAGGTGGGCAATAGATTCTTCAAATTCCTTCATCAAGTTCTGGAGAGCAAGGATCCTGCCATCAATCTCTGACATTACACGAATCAGCTCCTCATCCAACTGTTCATAAGCTTCCCTCTCCTCTTCTTCAATCTGCTGCCTGAGCGCCTTGTACTTCTTTTCAATGTTTACTTTCTTCTTCTCCATGGATTCCTTCATAAAGGAAATATGAGTGATTGCACAATCGAGATTCCGTACTCACAGTTCATTATGGTATTGGTAACTTACTGGCTCCAGTGGGGGAATTAACTGTAGGCCTACACCCCTAGTTGAGAGGGAATGTTGTACTGGTCCTGGTATATTCTCACATGGGGACACATTACTACAGATTAAAGCAAACATTCTAATGATCTGGTCAATATTTCTTTCAATCAATGTCCAAGCAGATTAACTCATTACTGTTTGTGAACAATTACTGTACACACACCGGTTCTCTTGTTTACTGCACTATACAAGGAACTAACTGGCTGAAGTAATACAGTGAAGCAAATGCCCTTGGAATTTTCCAAGATTACCAGAACCTACTATAAATACCTTTTCTATTAATTCTAACAAAATGGTGGAATTAAATGCAGAAAACTTGCATCATCATAAAGCACACAACTGTAGATTTTGCAAAATTGAAAAAAAAACACACATACTCAACATATCAGGCAGCATCTGTGGAGGAACAAAGTTTCACCAGTTCAAGTCAACAAACTATTTTCTTTCCTCTCCACAGATATTATAATACACCCTGATAATCTCTATGCTGTTGATTTGGAAATCCTGATGATTTGGATTTTGGCTTATCAGGTTATATTTACAGCACTCCCTTCTCATGTACTGAGGCACTGGTTCCCACACTCTCATTCCACTCACTGGAGCCCTGGCTCCTGTGTTACCTTTCAATTTACCTGATTCTCTGGAAACTTATTCTAATACAGTAAAATGTAATAGCTTAAAAAAAATCAACTAATAGTGTGTTGGGAGTACTAATAAAAATGACATCCAAAAATCTGGAAGATCTGCAAGTCAGACATCATTAAAGTTCTGAGTGTGCTGGATAATCAGATTTTCAGCTCACCAAGCCATCTGACATTTCAAGTGGTGTAGTATTCTTTAGAACTGTGGTGGGATTATCTATACCCATGTGGAAGAGAATAGGGGGTTTTAATTTGCCGCTTCATTTTGAGATCATGGTCTTGAGCATATAGAGAAAGGCTCATGAAAACCTTCTGACTCAAAGGTAATAGTAAAACTCTGTCAGATGCCAACACCATGCAAGTTTGAAATTTAATTTTATATCCCCAAAACAACCGATTTGCTCACCAAGGCGTCTTGTTTCTCTTTCTGAAGATCTTTCAGAACAGCCTGTGAAGTGTCAGAACTGACCCTGAGCTTCTCCTGCTGTTCTTCCAAATTATTCTAACAGAGAACACCAGAAACACGGTCATTCCAACTTGTAAAAGACAATACTGAAGTAATAAGCAGTACACTTTCACTCGCGTACACGTACTCTCAGCTCGCTCACTGCCTCGCTGATTCTGATGACTTCATGACCTTTGTGGCTTCCTAGCAGAGCGCAGAAAGTGCAGACACAGACGGCATCATCCTTGCAGTAGATCTCCAGTGGCTTCTGGTGTACGGTGCATTTCTCCATCGCCGTGTCTGCCGTGGGATCTGTGAGAGGGTGACCCTCCAGCATTGCGTTGCTATGTAACTCGTGATGCGTGGAACACATAGACACTTGACACTGAAGGCAGCTCTTCACGGCGGAGCGCTTCTTGTTAGTGCAGTAACTGCAGGGAACAGCGTCCTTGGAGATCTCCAGAGCCATGTACCTCTCCACGATGTTTGCCAGTTGGAAGTTCTTCTCCAAGGCAGGCCGAACTGTGGAACCTGTTCGACACTGCGGACAGGCGTAAATGCCAGAGTCAGGCTCCTTCCACACCTTCTCTACGCAGGCTCGGCAGAAGCTGTGTCTGCAGCTGAGGATAACAGGGTCAGTGAAAACCTCCAAGCAAACAGTGCAGGTTAATTCTTCCTCGAGGGGCTCTTGCTGAGGCGCGGCAGCCATGTTGACAGGAGTGCGGCGGAAGTAGAAGGGGGAAAGAGAGGATGTTGCACAACTCTGTCCACCGATTGGAGAGTCTCGGACAGCAACCAAGCTGCCCCAACTGGGAATCACACGCAGGCTGTTTTCATTCATAAATACTGTATTAAAGTGACTTCAGACTGTAGAGGGAAAGAGAAAATATAACAATACAGCATAGGAACAGGTCCACAATGTCTGTGCCTACCATGATGCATATTAAATTAAATCTTATCTGATCCATATCCTTCCATTCTCAGCATATTATCATGTCTCTGTAAACGCCTCTTTAACGTCACTATCGTATCTGCCCCCCAACCAAGCTCGACATGGCGTTGCAGGCACTTACCACTCTGTAAAGAAAACTTAACTCTCAGTTCTTTATATCACGATGTCGCCTATTACTCTTCCTGTCTGAGAAGTAACTTGGATTCGCTCCGATTTGCCTACTGACACACAGGTCAACAGCAGATACCATTTCACTGGCTCTTCAATCAACTCTGGAACGTCTGGTCAGTGAAGGTACATATATTACAATGCTCTTCGCTGACTACAGCTCAGCATTCAATACCAGTAGCCCCGCGAAACTAATCAATAAGCTCCAAGACATTGACCTCGATACCTCCATGAGCAACAGGATCCTCAATTTCCTCACTTGCAGACCCCAGTCAGTTCAGATTAGCAACATTTCCACAATCTCCATCAACACAGGTGCATGACAAATCTATGTGCTCAGCACCTCCCCCCCCACCCCACCCCACGCCTGTGCTGCTTGCTTTATTGTGTACCTGTGCTGATGAAGATTAAGGAGGAAATGTTTTTGCAAATGTTTCCGAACTGACTAGATCGACAAGTGAGGAAATCTGGATTTTATTGCTCAAGGAGGTATTGAGGCCAACATCCAACATCTCTAACACCACCACCATTAGCAGCACGTTGAATGCACCTTCCCCTCTCAGTACAAACTTCTGACATTCCACCTATACTTTCCTCCAATCCCCTTAAAATTATCCTGTTTCCACACTGGGAAAAAGTCTTGGGCTACCCACTCTATCTTATCAAGTCATCTGTCATTACCCAGTACTCCAAAGAGAAACGTCCTAGCTTGTTTATGCTCTCTAATCCAGGCAGCATCCTGGTAAATCTCCTCTGCACTCTCTGTAAATCTTCCATATCCTTCCTATAATAAGGGAGCGAGAATGGAACACAATATTCTGAGTGTGGTCTAACCAGTTTTATAGAGATGCAACATAACCTTGAACTTAATTCCCAAAACAATAAAGACCATCAACTTGCGCAGCAACTTTTGAGGGATCTATGCACATGGACCCCAAGATCCCTCTCTTTCGCCAGTTGCTAAGAATCCTGCCATTAACCCTGCTTTCTGCTTTAAGATGGTGCTGGTGAATCTGTGACTTATCGCTGGTGGCCGATGAAACAAGGAAAACTAAATACTTTGTTAATCTCTCTTTCTCTAGTAAATGATCATCGCAAGCAATGGTCTGTGATTTCCCTCTGGACTTGGAGGCGATTCAATGTGGGAGAACCAAGACGAGGCAGTGGGCTCATCGCCGAGAGTGAGGAAGACCCGAGGTTTGATGTGCCAAATCAGAAAGGTCGGGTCCAGGCGAAGTGCCTCACTGAAACACCACATACACCACATACACAGCTTTACCTTCAATTTGTTTTGTCACTCCAAGAATTCAGACTCAGTAGCCACAATCTGCCCCTCACAAAGCCATGCTGACTATCTCTAATTGGACTATGCTTCTCCAAATACTCGTAAATCCTGTCTCTAAGAATGCTTTCCAATAGTTTGCCTACCACTGGCGCAAGACTATACCTCCCAGGATTATCCCTATTACCTTTCTTGAACAAAAGAATAACATTTGCCCATCTCCAATCTTTTAGTACTACTCCATGGCCAGTGAGGATGCAAAGATCTTCACCAAAGATGCAGCAACCTTTTTCCTTGCCTCCTGTATTAACCTGTGGTGTGTCTCATCCAGCCCTGGGGACTTATCTATTCTGGTGTTTTTCAAAATTTATACTACATCCTCTTCATTGACATGTTCCAGCACACTAGCGTCTTCTTTGCTGACCTCACATTTGTCAAGGTCAAGGTCCCTCTCACTGATAAATACGAAAACATTCATTAGGGACCTCGCCCATCTTCTCCAACACCAACCGAGTTTCTTCCCACATCCCTGATCAGTCCTACCCTCACTCTAGTCACCCTCTTGTTCTTCACATATTGTACATGTAGAATACCTTGGGGCTTTTCTTTTTGCCAAGGCATTCTTATGTCCCCTGCTGGCTCTCTTAAACCCATTTCTAAATTCCTTCCAGGCTACCTTACATCTCTCTGGAGCCCTGTATGATCCTTGCTTCTTAAACCTTAAGTATAATTCTTTCTTCCTTTTGACTAGGTGTTCCATATCTCTTGTCAAATATAGTTCCTTCTTACTGCCATCCTTTCCCTACCTCAGATGGATAAACCTATCCAGAACACCGAAACATGTTCTCCCTAAACAAGTTCTATGTTTCCATTGTACACTTCCTTGAGTAAACCTATTCCCAATTTACGCTTCCAAGTACCTGCCTAGTAGCATTATAATTTGCTATCCCATAATTAAATAATTCCCCATACCAATTGCTGTTATCACTAACCGGGGCTATGCTAAAGATCAGGGAGTTAGTTGTGGTCACTCTCTCTGAAATGCACACCAACCAAGAGATCTGCCACCTGACTAGGTTCATTGTCTAGTACCAGATCCAGCATGGCCTCTCCTCTATTGGCCTGTCTAGATATTGTGTCAGGAATCCTTCCTGGACACAACTAACAAATTCCACCCCATCTATACCTTTTGCATTAATTAGGTGCCATTTAATATTAGGGAACTTGAAGTTACCCATGACAACATCTTTGCCATTTTTCCAAAATCTGTCTCCTGATGTGCTAATGTGATATGTGTCTCGGAGGGTGGGGGGGGGGCTTGTTGTCTATGGAATACTTCCAATAGAGTGATTGCTCCATCTCTGACCTATCGCTCTGGTTCCCATCTTCTTGCCAATCTAGTTTTACCTCCCCAACAGCTCTAACGCAACTGCAGGATATTAGTCCCCCTTGCGTCCAAGTGTTAACTATCCCTTTTGTGCAACACATACAGTATCTTCCCTGGAACAGTTCCCAAAGATCTACCAATTTAAAACCCTGACCTCCGTACCCAATTCTTCGACCACACATTCAACTGCTATATCATCCTATTTTTACCCTTACCGTGTGTGTGTGTGTGTGTGTGTGTGTTACATATACTGTGTTGTGAACTTTGGTCCAAACGAAAGTTTTTTCATTTGGCAAGTGTACATTTGTACACATTTCAACTGGACATGTATATAGTTGAATGACAATAAATTGAATTTGAACTTGAATGATGTTGTTAGTACCAATAATTACCAGAACATCTGGCCGCACACTCTCCCCCTTTAGAATGTTGTGGACCTGATCTGAGACATCCCTGATCCTGACACCCGAGAGGCAACATACCAAGTGAGAGTCTCTTACACCTCCACAGAATCTCCTGTCTGTTTTCCTAACTATTGAACTCCCTATCACCTTTGTTCTCCTCTTTGTCCCATAGCCAGACTCTGTACCAGAGACCTGGTATCTGTGGCTTTCCCCTCCTAAATTGTTTCCTTCCTCACCCAACAACCCCCCCCCCCCAAAGTATCCAACTTGTTATTGAGGGAAGCAGCCAGAGAGCTACTTTGCACTATCTGCCTCTTCCCCTTCCTTTTCCGGATAGTCACCCAGCTATCTGCCTCCTGTAAGTGTGATTACCTCTCTGCAGTAGTCACCCAGCTATCTGCCTCCTGTAAGTGTGATTACCTCTCTGCAGTAGTCACCCAGCTATCTGCCTCCTGTAAGTGTGATTACCTCTCTGCAGCTCCTATCTAACATCTCCTCATTCTAACAAATAAGCCATAGGTCATCCAGCTGCAGTTACCTAACATGGTCTGGAAGGAGCTGCAGCCAGATGCACTTATCGCAGATGATGCATCTTGCATGAGGAGCATACCACCAACCTGGGATCCATTCTCACTACTCTAGCTGGGAGTTAATAAAGACAAAGAGAGAAGCCTAATAAAAACATCAATCTAGCCTCTCCCTCCCCGTGACAAAGCCGTAAGCCCTGCCACAATTGATGGCTGGTTTGGGGCTCAATTTTGGGTTGGTATTGGCATCTGATAGTTTTATGGAGATTGCATCTCAATTTCTTGTTAAGGTCAGGGTCAGCTGATTTGAATGCTACGCTCCCAACACGCTGGAGGAACTCAGCAGATCGGGCAGCATCAGTGGAAAAGATAGGTCAACGTTTCGGGCCGGAACCCTTCGTTGCCCGACCTGCTGAGTTCCTTCAGCATGTTGTGAGTGTTGCTTTGACCCCAGCATCTACAGATTATTTTGTATTTATGATTTGAATGCTGTAGTCTAAGACTACAGTGGAGCATTGATCTCCTGGTTCAACCATGGTTTCTACTTTGGAAACATCCAGATTGTTCTCTTTGGTACAAAAATATCAACACACTTGTTGATAAAGATGGTGTTGATATACTCATCCAGGCTGGAAGCTGAATCTTTGAACATGCATCAGTCTACCAATTCATAGCAATCACATAGAAGCTCATACATCTCCTCAGACCAGTATTGAATGGCTTTCTCTACTGGATACTTCCATTTAAGCTTCTGGTTGTATGCAGGAGGAAGAAGCAGAGGCTTGTGGTATTATTTACCAAAATATGAAGGGAGTTGGGGTTGGTTTGGAGGGATCTCTGGTCAAGCGTGTTTGGGTTCTTAGTGGGACAGAAACTGTGCTGGTAGTATTTTGGAAACAAACTCTTGAAGGCTGGTTTCCCATCTTAGATCTTCCATCACCAACCATCAAGCCCTGCTATTTTGACTTATTTCATACCATTCGATTTAGCTATTTCTCCCAGTTCACATGTTTGCTTTGATTTTAAAACTTCCATTCTGCTCTCCACATCTGCTCACCACATCTGCTCACAGACATGCCTCCACTTACCTTGTTAACCTCTGCCATCTTCATGGGATTTCCTTAAATTTTTGCCTTTGCATAATGCTGATCATCATTACTCTACCCTAAATCTCCATCTTCCTGATCAATCAGCAATGGGGTCCCTTCCTAAATTTCCCCATCCCCTTTAAAAACTGCCTTTTAATCAAACTTCAGGTCAACTTCCTTATTATTTCCTAATGTGGCTTAATGTCACTTTGGTAGTACACTGGGGAGCGTCTTGACTCATTTTATTCCGCTTAAGGTGCAAGTGAAATGCAAAGGGTTGTTATTATCGAACTGTGCTGTGTTTGAAAGATTTGTGACAATATTACTGAAAAGCCAGATTCCCAAGTTCACAAAGTTTCACTCTCACTTGACGAGATCACCAGGATGAGGTTTGCGGTGCTGGGTGTGTGCAAGTTAATGCAACATCAGTATGGAAACACAATGAATTCTACCCTTGGCAATTCTCCTTCAACAAACATCAGCTCAGTGTGTATGTATGTATGCACATATTTCACAGAACAGTGGAATTCAAATACAAGCCAGCAGTCTGTAACGTTCATCATCGTAAAAGACTGGGACAGGGAATCGCAAGTGCAGGTCTGTTCGAATAAGAAACCCCAAGCAATAATAAATGCAAGCATTCGTAAGAGTACTCAATGAAACTATTTTGTGCATTCATATGTTTGCTTCAATTAATTATGAAGAAAATAAAACATGTAATCTGAATAACTTTCAGTCTCTTGCCAACGTCTCAATGTCTTGTGATAACCATCAAAACATTGACAGCCAATTCAGTTGTGGTTAGAAAGATTAGGAAATTTATCCTTCAGTACTGTTTTGGGCGAAAGAGCACAGTTCTCACAAACCCATCACTTTCCCAGCCTCACAACCACTGAATGCTTCAGTAAATATCCTTTCACTTCAAAGCACCCACCCAATCCAGCGCCCTTCATTTTTATATAATAAGCAGAGTAACATTGGATGAGACAGACCAGAATGAACGCTGCATTGGCACCCGGGAATTTAAGTTAAAGAAATTATATAAATCTGGAACTTGGAAAAAAGAAACATCACAACGACCATGAAGCTAGTGGATTTCATGGAAAAGAAGTATTGTTTTGCTAACTCCTTCAGGGAGGAAACTTTCCATCTTTACCAGGTTGGCCCAGTTTCAGACCCAGCAATATGCTTTATTCTTAACTGCCTCCTCAGTTCAGAGGCACTCGAGGACCAGCAATAAATGTCAGCATTTAAAATTACCTATATGTTACATGAACAAATTTTAAAATGATTAAAAATATACACAATGTTTATTAGGACCCCGATTCTTCACGGAAGATTAAAATGCTGAATCCTTATAATTACTGGATTTCTGGAAAGCCAAAATAAACGTGGAAGGTTGGCAATCCTATAGATGCATGATTGGGTAAGGAATAGTGAAAAAACAATGAGTTATAGAATGAAGGAGATATAGAATGGAAACAGGCCCTTCGGCCCATAATGTCCATGACAACCACCAGCCATCCATTTGCACTAACCCTACATTAGTCCCACTTTGTATCTTCTCTACTTTCCCATCAACTCCCACCAGATTCTACCCACTTACCTACACATAATACCCAATATACAGCAGGCAACTCAGACATCCTTCTGACATGGGAAGAAATTGGAACTGAAAAGGAAATGCAAACACGGTATAGACAGCATTGGAGGTCAAGACTGGACTCAGGTCTCTGGCACTGTAACACAGTAACTTTACCAGCTGTGCCACTGTTCCGAAGGGAAAATAAAGGCAATGACGCACAAAACTTGCAGCTTGTTCGTGTGGGAGCTAAAGACAAAGTGAGCAATATGGAGAAGTAAGAAAACGAAAGTAATTAAGGTGGCTGGAAAAGAACAATACTAAAAAACTTATGAAGTGCTTCTGGCCTCACTATTATGAGTGCCTAGCCTGGGTATTTCAGAGGAGATGCTATAAAATGTATTCAGAAATCAGAATCACATTCCTTATCACTAACATAGGACATGAAATTTGATTTGCAACAGCAGTACATCTATAAAAATCTAAATTACGAAGTAACCCTGGGAAAAAATGGCATTGGTAATAGAACTCCCACAGACCAAAGACCTATTCATTAGTAGGTTAATTGGTCATTATAAATTGTCCTGTAATTAGGCTTGGGTTAAATCAGTGGGTAGCTGGTGGCACAGCTCTAAGGGCCTGCTTAGCACTCTCTCTCTAAATAAACACACAAGTGCAAATGAAAAGGAGTAATAAAGTTGTGTTTATGGGTTCTTGCACTGTTCAGAAATCTGATTGTGGAGGGGCAGTTAGCATTTCTAGGGAGGGCCACTTTGAGATTTGTGCCAAATTTTTTAAAAGTATGCAGTTTATTTGCAAAGGTGCTAAGAATTTTGCTTTCAACAATCTTTACTTTCAAATAGCTGTGTAAACATCAGAGAGAAAGGATTACTTGATGTTTTTCCATAAATGTTGGTTTTAATTGCTGAAAACACATTAGTGGGACACCAGAAGAAATTGTGGGAAACTGTATCTGGGCTATGGAATGGAAAATGGAGCAAGAAACAAAGAAGTACCACGTGCAAGGAATGTATGAGCCAAACAGGTCTTTATACTTTATTGTCACCAAACAATTATATAACTATATATATATAAAAATAAAAAAAACTATAACGTACTGTCACGTACCCCGTGACGGGGATTAAGAAACCAGCAGAAATAGAAACCACTTTGGAGTCTCGTATTGCTAACAACTAATAATATTTATTAGTAACTACACAATACAGTAATATGAATGAAGATAAATCAAACAGGTTAGCAATGATTATATATAAAAGTAAGTGTGGAATATATATCTGTATGAAAAACCAAGCTTCTTTAAGACTAGGGGTAAAAAGATACAGTGTTACGATGTTGAGTAAAGTTCAGTTCAGTTCGTGGTATTTAGTTGGGGAGAGGGGGAGAGGGGGAGAGTTGATGCTGTCGATCTTCTCGTCATCCTCCGAAATCCTTTACAATTCACTGACTGTGACTTTACCCAGGGGGACCGGTCTTCTGTGGTGGAGCTATCACCCAGGCGAGGGTGGACACATAGACAACTCCCCACCAGTCAACTCCTTCTCCTCCGATGGAATAGCAATTTGGATCGATCCACCTGATCGATCCTCCAAAATCCACTTTCTCTGCGGGCACAGCAATGCTCATTCAGTGCCCAGATCATGTGTCTGAGGTCTGTATCATCTGACCTCCCATTTATTTCACCAGACTGAGCATCACCTGTCATTCAAAGAGTCCCTCCCTCCTTTGTCTGTGTAAGAAATGCAAGCAGGCAACAAGTCCTTGAAGAAATATCAACAACCTGCTGAAAATCATAACATCGAGTGTCCATTAAATAACACCACCTTCAGTCACCATAGCAACTTACGAGCTGCTCAGTGCTGTCTCCAACTCCAGACTCAGTAAAAATCCAAAGTTACTTCCAATGCCTTAAAGTGACAGTCCAACTGTTAATCTTCCAAACTTGAAGAAGGACATTCATCAATGATGAATGCCCTTCTGTGTCTCTCTTCAAACAGTTAATAGGGGCACTCCTGGATCCCCTCACAGTATAATCATCACAGCGATATTTGATTCTGCGCTTCGCGCTCCCTGGAGTACAAATCGATAGTAAATATTAAAAATTTAAATTATAAATCATAAGTAGAAAATAGAAAAGGGAAAGTTAGGTAATGCAAAAAAATGAGAGGCAGGTCCGGATATTTGGAGGGTATGGCCCAGATCCAGGTCATGTCTTTCAAACATTCAGTGGAGAAAAGACAAGGAGATTGTCTAATTACATAACCACAGTATACACACCACCACCAAAGGCCGAAGTTACGCAGGCAATTCGAGGTGCTAAGTGTTGCCATCAGCAAACAGGCTTGTATGAAGAAATCGCTGCCCAATTATCATCAGCATGTCACCTGCAGTACCAGAGGTTCCATCACACTCGACCACCGCTATACTACCGTAAGGAATATTCACCATCAGTTCCCTAGGCCACTAACTGGAAAATTTGATCACTTGGCTGTCCTCCTTTTACTTGCATACAGGCAGAGGCTAAAGAGCAGGGCTCCAGAAGTCAGGACAATGGCAAGGTGATCTGACAAATATACCATGGTTGTCAGGGACTTTATAAAAACAGTTATAGATGAAAAATCTTTCAGTCTTGCCCAACTAGAATCCCTGGATGAACCATGAGATCTACAATCTGTTGAGGGTCAGATCAGTGGCATTCAAGTCTGGTAACCAAGTAAAATACGAGAGAGGTCCAGGTACGATTTCTGGAAAGCCATCTCACATGTGAGTGACAATTCCGGACCAAACTTGAATCAAAAATGGATGCTCGACAGCTGTGGCAGGGCTTGAATGCCATCGTCTCCTACAAAGTACAACAAACAACAAAGGAGACAACAAGGTTTCACTTGAGATAAGCTCAATGCCTTTGATGCTCACTTGGACTCCTTCACAAACTCCCGATGATCCTATGATTTTAGTCTGAGGCCGACATAGAAGTATCTTTCAAGAAAGTGAACCCGCAGAAAGCCAATCAGACCAAACAGGATACCTGGCCAACTACTAAGGACCTGTGCTGATCAACTGGCTGGAGTGTTCACTGATCTCTTTAATCTCTCACTTCAGCAGTCTGAGGTATCCACCCATTTCAATTAAGAACGTGGTAACCTGCCTCATCCAGTCTTTCAGAGGTTGATGATGAAATATATCAACTCCTGCCTGAGGGGCGACTTGGATCTGCTTCAATTTGTTTACCAGCAGAACAGATTCACAGCAGATATCATTTCGTTGGCTCTTCACTCAGCCCTGGAACAACTGGACAGTGAAGATGCATATGTGAGGATGTTCCTCATTGACTACAGCTTGTAATTCAATACTATCAACCCCTCAAAACAAATCAATAAGAGTTAAGATGCAAGCCTCAATGCCTCCTTGTGCAACTAGATCCTCCATTTTCTCACTTGCAGACCGCAGTCACTTCAGATTGGCACATCTCCACAATCACCATCAGCACAGGGGCACCATAAGGCTGTGCTTAGTCATAAATATAAAGAGAGTAGAGCAGGGTGCTGTGAGGCTAAGCACAGCTTCAATGCCATATTTAATTTTGCTGATGACGCCACTGGCACTGGCTAAATGAAAGGTGGAGACGAATCAGCATATTAGAGGGATTTTAAAAGTCTGGTCGTGGTGCAATAATAACCTCTCACTCAATGTCAAAAGACCAAGGAGCTAATTATTGAGTCCAGAGGTCCATGAGCCAGTCCTCATTGGGGAAAAATCAGAGGTGGAGGTGATCAGCAGCTTCAAATTCCTTAGTGTTATCACTTCAAAGGCTCTGTCCTGAATCCAGCACGTCACCTAGTTGGCATTACAAAGAAAGCCCAGCAGCACATCTATTTTCTTAGAAGTTTGCGAAGACTTGATGTGTCATCTAAAAATCTGACAAACTTTTATGATGTACAGTGGAGAATATATTGTCTGTTTGGTATGGAACCACCACTGCTCCTGAATAGAAAATCCCACAAAAAGCAGTGGATACGGCCCAGTCCATCATAGACAAAGCATTGAGCACATCTACCTGGAGCACCATCACAGGAAAGCAGCTACCATCAAGGACACCCACCATTTAGGCCATGGTCTCTTCCCACTGCTGGGAGGTGGTACAGGAGCCTCAGGACCCACACTACCAGGTTCAGCAATACTTATTACCCCTCAACCATTAGGCTCTTGAATGAAAGGGGATAACTTCACTCACCCCATCTGTTCCCACAACCTATCGACTCACTTTCAAAGACTCTTCATTTCATCTCCTTGATATTTATTGCTTAATTATTATCTCTTTAATTTAATTTTGTTTTTACAGTTTTTCTTTGCACATTGGCCTTTTGTCTATCTTGTTGGGTATGGTCTTTAACTGATTCTATTGCGTTTCTTGTACTTACTGTGAACGTTCACAATAAAGCTCAGGGTTATATATGGCGGCATTTACATGTACTTTGATAATAAATTTACTTTGAACTTTTAATTAGAATCCTGCAACCCTGAAAATCTTTTGAGGCACAGAAAAGGAGATTCAGAACACTTTTTTTTGGTCAGGAATATTAACAGAATAGATAGTCACAATTTTACTTTAAAAAGCATAAACACAAAAAATGGTAAGGCAGTATCTGTGATGAGAGACAGAGTTAGTGTTTCAGGTTAATCAATTCTGCAGTAGAATCTTTTTCCCCATCAGAGCCTTCTCTCAGCTTTGCACATTCACACATTGCTCATGAGGAATTGTAACAGACAGTGTGGGGCAAGCAGGAAGAAAGCTAACCAAAGACATGGGGCAAGAAGACTTTAAGAGAACAGGAAATGCTTGTTCAGTCTTAGCACGTTTTCAGTCTGAAACACTAACTGTTTTTCTCTCCACATATGCTGCCCGACATGCTGAGTGTTTCCAGCATTTTGTATTTTTAATTTAAATCCCCTCTGACGCATGAAAGCTGAGTAGTATTTTGTCTGGTTAATACTGCTTGGCAGATCATAAGATATTTAATTACTATCTCTTCAAACATTCTTAACATAGAGTTTCTCCACCCTCGACATACAGTGACTGCACTGCCTACACATCAACTCACCAAGTATACAGACACCATCACCTGCAATTTCATATCCATGTCACTCATGGCATTGCCAGTACTCCGTCACTGCTGGATTAAACCCTGCAATAATAGCATTGAGTTTAGTTCACAATTGATACAATGTTCTAAGACAGAGGTTCCCAACCTTTTGTATGCCATGGACCCAAACCATTTACCAAGAGGTCTGTGGATCCCAGGTTGGTAACCCCTGGTCTAGGAAGACAGACACCACTTTCTCAGGGGCAATCAGAAGACGGCCACAAATGCAGGTTTTGTAGCCACACCTCGTAAATGAACAGAAGAAAAGTTTCATATTTCTTTTTCAGATTACTTGTGAATACTTATTTTTATCCCAGTCTCTCAGGTATGCTTCCATTCCTGGGTTTCCTTGGAGAGACCATAAAAGATAGCAAAAATTAAATGGGAAGCTGAAAGATTGGGAAACTTTTAAAAACCAGCTGGAGACAACTAAAAAGGCATAAGGGTGAGAAAAGATAAAATATGAAGGCAAGCTAGTGTCATAGGGAGGTGGCTAGGAATGGACCCAAGTGCAAGACACAGACACTGAAGTACTAGGGACAGGACTAGGATACAGGGTGAGGGCTAGGACATGGACACGAAAACCGGGAACCCGGAACAGGACTGGACAAGAGAGCTAGGAGCCCGGGCTTGAACTCCGAGCCAGAGACTGGACAAGGACCCAGAACCCGGGTCTTGCCTCTGGCTCAGACCCCAGAACTAGGCAAGGACGTGAGTTGGCTGGCAGGCAGGATGAGGCTGGAGTCTTCAGGCTTGAGACTAGAGGCTAGAGACTTGAGGCGAGGCTTGGCAGGAGGCTGGAGTCTTCAGGTTTGAGACTAGAGGCTTGGCTGGAGACTGGAGGCTGGAGGATACTTCTGGGCAGGGTGTGGTACTCCTGGGCAGGGCGCAGATCACCACTCGACGGAGGTAAGGGACAGGAAGGGACAGAACCAACCGCAGGGTAATGGCAAGACAGCCTGACTTACCCGGCGGAGGCAAGGGACAGGAAGGGAGCTAGGTACAGGGTGGCTCCAGGACAAGACAGCAAGACAAGGCAAGGCTTCAGCCAATGCAAGGCAAGACAGAACTTCAGGCGAGGGGAGAGTTACTGGCAAGACAAGGCAGGGCTTCAGGCCAGGAAACAGAAGGCAGGGGAGGGGATACAAGGACTAAGGACAGGAACAATCCAGCCACCACACCCTGGTCTCTGGAGGTATTTATGCAGCCAGCCCCAACTAGCATCAGCTGCCTCAATTAGAGCTCAGCAAGAACAGAAACAGGGTAGACAGGAAAACCTGGAGCAAGGGTCGATGGACCGGACCGTGAACCGGAATACAGACTTCACGGACCGGACCATGACAGCTAGTCAATAATATAAAAAGACAGTATCAAAAGTTTTTCTGAAATAAAAGAGGTGAGAGTGGATATCGGACTGCTGGAAAATGATGCTGGAGAGGTAGTAATGCAGAACAAGGAAATGGTGGACAAACTCAATACAGGTCGACCTTCACTAATCCGGCACCATTGGGACCTGAGGAGTGCTGGATTGGTGAAAATGCCGAATTACAGAAGGATCACATTAAGCATAATCAGTGCCGGATTATCAAAGGAACCGGATTACAGGTAGTCGGATTAGTGAAGGTCGACTGTAACTGTTTTGCACCAGTCTTTACAGTGGAAGGCAGCAGCTGTGTGTCAGAAATTCAAGAGAATCAGGGGTCAGAAGTCAGAAGTGAGTGCAGTTGTGATTACTTTTAGTAATAGACCAAGACAACTGCGCTGCTCCAAAGAGTGCTATATGAGGTCATTCTTATCCTCAGCCATTAGGTTCTATGAGTCAACCTATAGCTGGGGAAGTGACAACACTCTCCTGTTAGACTGAGGTAACTTTTTTTTTAAGTTCTTTCTTACTTCACTTCTAATATTTGTATATCTGTGCACTTGTAATGCTGCTGTGACACTGCAATTTCCTTTGAGATCAATAAATTATCTAAGAAGAATGTGTTCAGGAAGTTGAAAGGTTTGAAGTCATCTCGACCAGATGGAGAATGGGCGAAGAAGTGGCAGAAGGAATATAGTGTAGGGAAGTATATGGCCATGCACTTTGGTAGAAGGAATAAAGGCATAGACTGTTTTCTAAAAAGGGAGCAAATTCAGAAACCAGAGGAGCAAAGGGAATTGCGAGTCATCTTTCAGGATTCCCTAAAGTGCAGAGCTCCCAACCTGCGGTCCACTGACTCCTTGCTTAATGGTATTGGCCTATGCCATATAAAGGGCTGGGAACCCCTGCCCCAAAAGTTCACTTGCAGTTTTATTCCATGGTAAGGAATGCAACATTAGCATTAATTTCAGGAGGACTAGAATATAAAAGCAAAGATGTAATGCTGATGCTTTAAGGCATTGGTCGGATCACTCGCAGTATTTTGAGCAGAGGAAGTTCACAAGAATTATCCCAGGAATGAAAGAGTTAACATAAGAGGAGCATTTGATGGCTCTGGGGCTGAACCTGCTGGAGTTTTATAGTATGGGGGGAGGAGGAAGGGACCTCATTGAAACCTACTGAACATTGAAAGACCTACATCAGAGGATGTTTCCTTCAGTGGGGGAGTCCAGGACCAGAGGGCACAACCTCAGAGTGAAGGATGTCACTTTAGAACAGAGATGAGGAGGAATGTCTTTAGCCAGAAGGCAGCAAGTCCATGGAATTCATTGCCACAGATGGCCGTGGAGGCCAGGTCATTTAAAGCAGAGGGTAGTAGGTTCCTGATTAGTCAGGGCATCGAAGGTTATGGGGAAAAAGCAGGAGAATGGGATTGAGAGGGATGAGAAAACTGTCATGACGGAATGGCAGAGCAGACTCTATAGGCCAAGTGGCCCAAGACTGCTCCAATGTCGTAAGGTCTTACATACTTATCACTCACTTTCCCTCTGAGCCAGTCCTGCAAGCCTTTGACAAAGTGTGCAAAAGCCCACCTCTGAAGTGAGTTAGGGGACACCAAGCAAAAATCTGAAGGGCACTTGAGCTGAACTTGCACCATAGAGAGAAGAACTTGCCATTTCCAAACTGTGTATTTTGAGGCATGAGGGAGCCTCAATGCCAGTGAGTGAGAAGGATTACCTACTGTTTGCTTGACATTGTGGACATGCTATGTTGACACCAGAAGTGTGATGTCATATATGAGCTGTACCCACCTTGCACATTCTTAGGTGTATTGGCTGTTACGCATTTCACCGTATATTTCGATATACATGTAATAAATAAACAAACCTGAATGTGAATCTCCTGATTCAGGTCATAGAAACAGGAGATCGTGTCGCAAAAGCTACAGAGACAGCTCCACTTAAACAACATGATTTTTAAAATAATTTCTACAGCATTTTATAAAAACATGGAACATAAAATAGTAGAGCACAAGAACAGGTCCTTCAGCCCACAATGTTATGCTGAACTAATGCCACATAATCCATCATTCTCTGCCTAATCAAAAAAAATTTTATTATCTAAGTACATATGTCACCATAAACAACTCATTCATTTTCCCGTGGGCATACTCAGTAAATCTATAGAATAGTAACTATAACAGGATCAATGAAAGATGAACCAGAGTGCAGAAGACAACAGACTGCAAATGCAAATATAAATGAACAGCAATAAATAACAAGAGCATGAGACAATGAGATAAAGAGTCCTTAAAGTGTTACCATTGGTTGTAGAAACATTTCAATGGATGGGCAAGTGAGTGTAGTTACCCCTTTCATTAAAGAGCCTGATGGTTGAGAGGTAATAACTGTTCTTGAACCTGGTGGTGCGAGTCCTGAGGCTCTTGTACCTTCTACCTAATGGTAGCAGTGAGAAAAGAACATGACCCTGGTGGTGAGGATCTCTGATGATGGATGCTGCTTTCTTATGACAGCACTTCATGTAGTTGTGCTCAATGGGAGGGAGGGCTTTACCCATGAATCTGCTGAATCTGCTACCTTTTGTAGGATTTTCTATTCAAAGGCATTGGTGTTTCCATACCAGGCCATGATGCATCACATCACTGCACTCTCCACTACACATCTATAGAAGTAGCACCTGTCCAAATAGGCTTTTAGGTGCCTCCATCATTTTTGCCTCCCACATCCCTGGCAGCACATCTCAGATAATATCTCCATAAAGTAAGACTTCCCCGCTCTCATTTTAAATAAGGCTCTCGATTTAGAGCAATAAATCAGTGAAGGCCAATAATTTGAATGTCATTGAGGTTTTGTTTCTTGGTTGCTCAGAGCAGTATCATCAGTTGGATGAGCTTTAGCAGTTGGTGATGTCATAAAGGTTTGTCCACGTGGATGGTAATTTTCAGGTGATTACATTGCAGCTCAGGGGAGTGCGGGCAAAGAGGGACTGGATTACTGCTCAACGATACAGAAGGAGCAGCTTGAGAGCATCATCGTGCTCTTTATTCAGCATTCTGTTCTGGGTGCTGATGGGGAGAAAGTTCCACTGCAAAAACAACTAGAGCGAAGACTATAGCATCATGAGTGGATTTGAAATACAGCAAGGGAGTAGTTATAGGGGATTCTGTAATTTTGGAGCAAATCTGCTTCCAAGATGGTATATCCTTAGTTCCAGAGTCAAGGAAGTCTTTGAGCAATTGTAAAAGATTTGAAGGAGGGTGAACAGCTAGAAGTTAGTCCATATTGGCACAGACACACGAGGATAGCGTAGATGAATGTGCGGGTAGAGAGATGGTGCACGAGGACTATAATTTCCCTAGGCACTGTGACCAGTTCTGGAGAGGGTAGAACCTCTACATGCCATATTGATTTCCCTGCAACAGAAACGGCACTAATAATTCACAGGTAGCTTTGCCAATGCATTGCCAGGCAATGAGAAGCTGAATACAATGTAATGCAACTGGAAAGGAAAGTATAAACCTAATGAAAGTTTGAAAGGCAAATAAAAGTTTAGAAAATAGATAATGAAGAAATCTGACAGTGCCAGATAGTACATATCTAAACACAAGTACAGTGAATAAAGCAGGTGAGGAGAGCACTGGTGAAGACAGAAGCAGGGAACAGGACTGGAAGATTTTAGAAAGACCAATTAAAAAAGGAAAAAGAAGTATAGTTGAATTCAAAACTGTTGGGAATCCTCTCTAGACTGTCAAATTGAGAAAGATAGGAGAGTACTTTCTCATTGGATTTCTGATGAATGCAAAAGCACCAGGGCAACAATAATGTGAGGTTTAATTTATATTAACAGTAATTGTGATACAGTCAATGTACAAATATACACAGAGCACAGAGTTCCTATATTGCATTCAGATATTTCTAACCAGTATGTTGCAAGCCCAAAAAGAAAGGTGCAATCTGGATGTCGGCTTGGGAAATGAAATTAACTGATTCACAAGGAATATCAGTGGGAGGCTGGTTTTGTGATTGTGACTGAAATTCAGTTAGATTTGATGGAGTTATAGAAAAGGGCAAGAACAAAATAGTAAATTTTCTAAATTGGTAAATGTCTGATTTAAACAGACTGGAGTGATTTAGCAAAAGGGCAACTTCAAAGGTAAATCTGTTTCAAATCAACAGGAGGTACTCGAGGAGATCAAAGTAGATCAAGGTAAATATGTTCCAATAAAGGAAAGGGAAAAAGAAAACCACTAAACCCAAAGCCCTTGGAAGACAAGTTGTGTAGAGAGTAGAATAAGGAAAAAAAGCTTTTGTCAAATTCTGAAGACTTAGGAGAACTTCGAAAAGGAATGAATTTTGTATGGAAATTAAGAAAGTGAGGAAGAGGTGGATTGGGGCAGATGAAATTGTGAAAAATGCAGGCCAGCAAAATTAAAAAAATCGTATTTTATAATCAAGTGAAAAGCAAACATAACAGAGTCTATTGGAACTAAAAGAGGTCATCCCAGTTTGTCAGTAGAGTACATAGGAGAGGCTTTTAATGAATATTATTGTCAATGCCAATGTTGTTAAATATGAATGTATTAAAAATTGGATATGATGCTGTTGTTAAAATGTGGGTTGACATAGATAAAAGGTGAAATACTCAGCAGGTAAAGTAGCATATGTCAGGAAAAGGAGTTTATGTTTCAGAAAGATAATCTTTCATCAGAACCAGGTACTTAGGGAAGGAATGGCAAAGGAACACACAATAATTGCAAAGATATTGAGTGGAACTTCACTCAAAAACCTGGAATAAAAACAGAAAATGCTAGAAAATTCTGCAGATCAAGCAGCATCTGTGGAATGAGAAAGATGTCAAAGATTCTTCACCAGTTCTGATGATAGGTCTTTGACCTGAAATGTTAACCCTGTTTCTCTTCCAGACCTGATGTGCATTTTCTGAAGTAGTGGTGTGGGGAAGAAATTTGAAATGTACATCCATTGATCCTGAATCATAACAGGAATAGTCAATGTGGTACTTGAAAAAGTAATGGGATGCTTTCTTTTATTTTTTCAAAACAATTAACCAAGAGCCATGAGATTGTGTTACCTCCTGTACGTAATAAAATGGTGACTGAATGCATGTTCGTGGCCTTCTGCTGCTGTGGCGCATCCACTTCAAGGTTTGATAGTTTGTCTTTTCAGAGATACTCTTCAGCACACCGCTGTTGTAATGTGTGGCTATTTGATTATTGCCAACTTGAACAAGGCCAGCCATTCTCCTCTGACTTCTCTGATTAACAAGGGGCTTTCGCCCACAGAACTGCTGCTCACTGAATGTTTATTGTTTTGCGCACCATTCTCTGTGAACTCCAGGGACTGCTATGTGTGAAAACCCCAGGAGATCAGCAGTACCTGAGATAGTTAGACAACTCCATCTGGCACCAACAATCATTCTATAGAGTGACTTGGATCACATTTCTTTCCCAGTCTGATGTTTGGTTTGAACAAGAACTGAACCGCTTTTTTCCCTTATGGCTTTTTATGGCGATTGGCAGTCCAACGTAAAGGTGCATTACCGCCACCAATGAGAAGGAGGGTGGTGAAGTTGGGAAAAAAACCCTTGCTACTTCTTTCAAATGAAAGCTAATGACCAAAAATCCTATAGATTGCCTTTCATTGCTTACAATACTGTGAATGAAATTAAAGTCACTCCCATTATTTAATTTTTTAAATGAAAACTATCAACCCCCAAATATTTTAATGAAGCCCGCATTTGATGACTTTCAACCTTATATGCATCAAACTGCAATAGTATTATGTTCAACTGTTTCATAGTGTAGACAAAACCTACACAACCCAGAATAATGTTTTCTAACAAGATAAAAAGAATAATTAAGCATAGCAACACACATAAAAGTTGCTGGTGAACGCAGCAGGCCAGGCAGCATCTCTAGGAAGAGGTGCAGTCGACGTTTCAGGCCGAGACCCTTCGAGCCCCTGAAATTGTAAGGGGAATTGTCGCATTTTAACCAGAAAATCTGAAACAGGGGACGACCTTATTTCACAACACAGTCTTAAAGCCTACGCTTGTATCATATCCAAGCATTTTAAAGTTGAAGATAAAGCTGATCTATAAACCACACAGCCACAATCAAGAACAGATCTAATTAAACAAATATAAATGGTCAACAAAGACATCAGTGAAAGCACCCCAAGGATACCACACAGACACCAGAGAATATTTAATGCCCCTTCACATTTATCAATTATTTTACTGATATGATGCTTCCATGTCAGCTTACTATCCATCTACATGTTTAAAGGCTACAGAAGAACTTAGACAGATTAGGAGAACGGGCAAAAAAGTGGCAGATGGAATAGTGTCATGAAGTGTATGGTCATGCACTTTGGTAGAAGAAATAAAAGGGTAGACTATTTTCTAAATGAAAAGAAAATTCAAGAATCTAAGATGCAAAGGACTTGAAAGACCTTGTGCAGAATTCCCTAATGCTTAATTTGCAGATTGTCTGTGGTGAGGAAGGCAAATGTGATGTTAGCATTCATTTCATGAGGATTAGAATTTAAATGCAAGGGTGTGTGCAGTTTTGGGCCCCTTATCTTAGAAAGAATGTGCTGACACTGGAGAGGGTTTAAAGGAAGTTCACAAAAATGTTAGAACATAGAATAATACAGCACAGTATAGGCCCTTCGGCCCACAATGTTGTGCCAACCCTCAAACCTTGTCTCCCATATAAGCCCCCACCTTAAATTCCTCCATATACTTGTCTAGTAGTCTTTTAAATTTCACTAGTATATCTGCCTCCACCACTGACTCAGGCAATACATTCCACGTACCAACCACACTCTGAGTAAAAAATCTTCCTCTAATATCCCCCATGAACTTCCCACCCCTTACCTTAAAGCCATGTCCTCTTGTATTGAGCAGTGGTGCCCTGGGGAAGAGGCGCTGGCTATCCACTCTATCTATTCCTCTTAATATCTTGTATATCTCTAGCGTGTCTCCTCTCATCCTCCTTCTCTCCAAAGAGTAAAGCCCGAGCTCCCTTAATCTCTGATCATAATGCATACTCTCTAAACCAGGCAGCATCCTGGTAAATCTCCTCTGTACCCTTTCCAATGCTTCCACATCCTTTCTATAGTGAGGCGACCAGAACTGGACACAGAACTCCAAGTGTGGCCTAACCAGCGCTTTATAGAGCTGCATCATTACCTTGCGACTCTTAAACTCTATCCCTTGACTTATGAAAGCTAACACCCCATAAGCTTTCTTAACTACCCTATCTACCTGTGAGGCAACTTTCGAGGATCTGTGGACATGTACCCCCAGGTACCTCTGCTCCTCCACACTACCAAGTATCCTGCCATTTACTTTGTACTCTGCCTTGGAGTTTATCCTTCCAAAGTGTACCACCTCACACTTCTCTGGGTTGAACTCCATCTGCCACTTCTCAGCCCACTCCTACATCCTATCAATGTCTCTCTGCAATCTTTGACAATCCTCTACACTATCCACAACACCACCAACTTGTTGTCTGCAAACTTGCCAACCCACCCTTCTACCCCCACATCCAGGTCCTTAATAAAAATCACAAAAAGTAGAGGTCCCAGAACTGATCCTTGTGGGACACCACTAGTCACAACCCTCCAATCTGAATGTACTCCCTCCACCACCACCCTCTGCCTTCTGCAGGCAAGCCAATTCTGAATCCACCTGGCCAAACTTCCCTGGATCCCATGCCTTCTGACTTTCTGAATAAGCATATGGAACCTTGCCAAATGCCTTACTAAAATCCATGTAGATCACATCCACTGCACTACCCTCATCTATATGCCTGGTTACCTCCTCAAAGAACTGTATCAGGCTTGTTAGACACGATCTGCCCTTCATAAAGCCATGCTGACTGTCCCTGATCAGACCATGATTCCCTAAATGCTCATAAATCCTATCTCTAAGAATCTTTTCCAACAGCTTTCCCACCACAGACGTGAGGCTCACTGGTCTATAATTACCCGGATTATCCCTACTACCTTTTTTGAACATCACCTCTCAGTTCATCACCTTTGTTCCTGATGCTTCTTGCATTGAAGTACATGCACCTTAGCCCTTCTACCTTACTACCTTTACACTCTTTATTCTGCTTCTCTTTCCTCAAAGCCTTTCTATATGTTAGATCTGGCTTTACTCCATGCACTTCTTTCACTGCTCTATCGCTCCGGGTCCCATCCCCCTTGCAAATTAGTTTAAACCCTCCTGAACCATGCTAGCAAACCTACCTGCAAGGATATTGCTCCCCCTCGAGTTCAGCTGCAACCCATCCAATCTGTACAGGTCCCACCTTCCCCAGAGGAGATCCCAATGATCCAAAAATCTAAAACCCTGCCCCCTGCACCAACTCATCAGCCACACATTCAACTGCCATCTCCTCCAATTATTACCATCACTATCACGTAGCACTGGCAGCAATCCTGAGAACGCCACCCTTGAGGTCCTGTTCTTCAGCCTTCTGCCTAGTTCCTGAAACTTACACTTCAGGACCTCATCCCTCTTCCTGCCTATGTCGTTAGTGCCAACATGTATCACGACTTCTGGTTGCTTTCCCTCTTGTACGAGGATGTTGTGCACCCGGTCAAAGACATCCTGGACCCCGGCACCCGGGAGGCAACAAACCATGCGGGTGTCTTTCTCACATCCACAAAACCTCCTGTCTGCTCCCCTGACTATGGGGTCTCCAATGACGACAGCTCTCCTCTTCTCCATCCCATCCTTCTGCACCACAGGGTCAGACTCAGTGCCAGAGGCCCTGCCACCATGGCTCACACCTGGTCGGTCATCCCCACCAGCAGTATCCAGGAGAGTAAACTTTTTATTCAGGGGAATGGCTACGAGGGTGCTCTGCACTAACTGTCTACTCACCTTCGCTTTCCCCGCCTCTGACTGTCACCCAGTGACCTGCTTCCAGCAGCCTAGGTGTGACTACCTCCCTGTAGCTCGCATCTATGACTGCCTCATTCTCCCTTACGAGTCGAAGGTCATCCAGCTGCTACTCCAGATTCCTTACACGGTCTTCAAGATCGTCCAGCCTTATGCACTTCTAGCAGATGTGACTCTGCAGGAGAGGGGAGTTCCCCCAAGACTGCCGCATCTCACATGAGAGGCACATCACCGTCTCAGGAGACATTGTAAAGACTAACTGGGAACACACTCATCCTCCGCCTCTTCTTGTTGAAGCCTATCGAGTCAAAGCCTCAAAGCTCCACTCTTTCACTGGCCACTTTCCACAGGCCGCTCTGCTTGAGCTACCCCTCTATTTATTTGTTTGAGCTTTTCAAACCGCTTGATTCCAGGATTGAACAGCTTGTCATATTGGCAAATCATGAAAATTCGTAGGAATGATGGTACCTTGGCTCAGGAATATGAAGAAATTAATACGATTTTTCAAGATTTTTATGCTGAACTTTATAAATCTCAATGGCCGTTAGATTCCTCTGAAATGAACGCTTTTTTATGAAAGATTGTTTCTCCCAAAATCTCGGCTGGGGATCAAAAAACTCTTGATGCTCAAATCACTGAAGCCGAAATTCATAAAGCTATTTTTTCAATGCAATCTGGTAAGTCCCCAGGACTTGATGGCTATCCTGTAGAATTTTATAAACAATTTGGGAAGTTGCTTTCTTTGTATATGTTGGAAATGTTTAAGGATTCTTTTGTGAAAGGTGACTTACCCTCTACTTTTTATGAGGCTTCTATTTCTTTAATTCTTAAAAAAGATAAAGATCCCACTGACTGTGTTTCATATAAACCCATTTCATTACTGAATGTTGACGTTAAGATTCTGGTAAAGATAATGGCCAATCGGTTGGAGAATATTTTGAGTAAAATTATTTTTAAAGATCAAACAGGCTTTATAAAGGGTCGCTATTCTTTTTCAAATGTTCAGAGACTATCTAACATTATATATTCGTCCTCCTTTAAAACTCCATAATGTGTTGTATCTTTGGATGCTGAAAAAGCATTCAATTGAGTCAAATGGAAATATTTATCCAATGTTTTAGAGAAATTTGGCTTTGGTGCTAATTTTAATAATTGGATTAAAATGATATATAAAGTCCCTATTGCTACTGTTGCCACTAACAATTGTAGGTCTCCTTTTTTTCAGCTTTCACGAGGGACAAGGCAAGGCTGTCCATTAAGTCCTTTGTTGTTTAATTTAATATTAGATCCCCTTGCTATTGCTCTTCATGAGGCTAAAAATATCCATGGGATTTTTGTGAATGAGACCATGCATAAGATCTCTCTTTACGCTGATGATTTATTGGTTTATATATCTAACCCAGATGAATCTATTCCTGCCTTGCTAAAATTATTTAATGAATTTGGAGGTTTTTCAGGATATAAAATAAATTTTAGTAAAAGTGAATTGTTTCCTTTAAATGATTCTGTCTCTATATATGATAATACTCCTTTTAAAGTCACAGATTCTTTTAGATATTTAGGTATTATAATTACTAAAAATATAAGGATCTTTATAAAACCAAGTTTGTTCCTTTAGTAGACTCTATGAAATATTTATTTAGTAGATGGAGTCCGCTTACATTTTCATTTGTTGGTCGTATTCATATAGTTAAAATGATGATTTTACCAAAATTTTTATATTTATTTCAGAATATTCCTGTTTTTTTGACTAGGAAGTTTTCTGATCGGATTGATTGTATTATTTTATCTTTTATTTGGAATAATAAAAGACCAAGAATTAGTAAATGTCACTTACGAAAATTGAAAAAGGATGGAGGTCTTGCTTTGCCTAATCTAAGAATGTATTATTGGGCCGTTAATCTGCGATACATGTCTTTTTGGTTATATTGGGTTGATAAGAGTGATCGGCCAATTTGCGTAGACCTGGAACTGAAAGTTGTAAAACAGTTTTATTTAACCTCGTTATTGGGAGCTGTTTTACCTATGCAATTAGCTAAAGTTGTTAATTTAAACCTATATCCTGTGATTAAGTATTCTTTACAAATTTGGCTCCAGTTACACATTTTTTTTAATCTTAAAAAATTTAAACTTTGTAGTTTAATTTACCGAAATTACTTTTTTAAGCCTTCTTTGAGTGATCCAATTTTTTTACTTTGGAAAAATAAAGGTATTAATTCTTTTTTGGATTTATTTAAAGAAGATAGGTTGATGTCTTTTCTTTCTTTCTTTTTAAATCTTTTTATTAATTTTCAAAATTATAAATTCGATAACAAAGTAGATACAAAGAGATTGGAATAATCTTAATCAGCATAAACAAAACGGATTTTAAGTAACATAGATATAAAAGACTTCCAAACTCATAATGAAATTAGTCATTAAAAAAAACGAAATAAAAAGAAAATATATAAACAAAAAAAATCCCCAAAAGAAAAAGAGAACCCCCCCCCCCCAAAAAAAGAACAAAACAGGGCTAGACCAATATCTTGTATGAGACACGTTCAGTAATGCCGTCAAATCCGCTCCTCTAATCATATATCGCGGGGTGAGGGACACCGACGGGGGTCAGATAATGGCCGGTATCGTAACTATACGCCGGAACCAGGAATGGGATCAATTCCCTGATTGGCTTTATCCCCCTATGATGGTCCATATGCCCCAGGACCCGGCTAGGTGATGACAGTAAGGGGACGACCCCAACGACCTTATCCCCCCTGAGCGAAGAAATGGGCCCACCCCAGTGAGCGCCCATGCCTGGGGTAGCTCAGCCTGGACTGTGTTTTAACTGTGGCCGACCAGGACATTGGAAGGCAAGGTGCCCCTGGGGACAGCAGAGACGCCCTGTTTCAAACCGGACCGTCACCCATTCTCCACGAACAATCCTTTTGCTAACTGACCCTCGAAAATGTTGCCTGTTGTAAGTAGCGACCCGCAAGAGGAACCCAGCATAATCCACCATTGCCCTTTCGGGGTTCGAAGGGTCTGAAAGAACATACTAACGGAGGCTTATGAGGCGCTCCAGGGTTGTTTTGAGGTGACAGACTGGCAGGCACTCTGTGAGCCACATGGAGAGGATATTGATGGGCTTACAGAGTGCAGCACTGATTACATCAACTTCTGTGTGGACTGCAATGTTCCGACAAGAACTGTCCTTTGTTATTCAAGTAACAAGCCATGGGTGACAAAGGACATTAAAATCTAAAAAGAGGGCGTTTAGAGATGGAAATAGGGAGGAGCTGAGGGCAATACAGAGGGACCTGAAAGCCAGGATCAGGGAGGCTAAAGACAGGTATAGGAGGAAGCTTGAGTGGAAACTCCAGCAGAACAACATGAGAGAGGTCTGGAGTGGGATGAGGACCATCACTGGGTTCCGGCAAACTAGCAACAGCGGAGCTGAAGGCAGTGTGAACAGGGCCAACGAAGTTAACCTGTTCTTTAACAGATTTGATATTGTGGCCCCTGCCCATCCCCCACATGAGTCATGTGTTGTCGGCCCCCAACCAACACATATTCCACTCTCCCCTCCTCACAGTCCCCCACCCGGCTCCCATGACCATACCCCTTCCCCACACGAAACCACCACCGTGGGCTTCACAGCTGAACAGGTGAGAAGACAGCTGAAACGTCTCAACCCAAGCAAGGCTGCAGGACCGGATGGTGTCAGAACCAGGGTGCTCAAAGCCTGTGCCCCTCAGCTATGTGGAGTACTTTCCATGTATATAAAGGGTAAAAGAGAGTTGAAGGTAGATATAGGACCAATACAAAATGACGCTGAAGATATTGTAATGAGAGGTGCAGAGATGACAGAGGAACTGAATGCGTATTTTGCATCAGTCTTCACAGTGGAAGACACCTGCAGTACCGGACATTCAAGAGTATCAGTGAAATGAAGTATGCGCAGTGAAAATTACAACTGAGTAGGTGCTCAAGAAGCTTAATGGTCTGAGGGTGGATAAATCTGCTGGACCTGATGGAATGCACCCTCATATTCTGAAGGAAGGAGCTGGAGAAATTGCAGAGGCAATAACAATGATCTTTACAAATGTTACTCCGCTATCTAAGAAGGCTGGGAGGCTGCTGAAAGGAAACTAGACCTGTTAACCTGACATCAATAGTTGGGAAGTTGTTGGAATCGATAGTCAGGGATGACATTACAGACTACCTGGAGGCACATGACAAGATAGAGCAAAGCCAGCATAGTTTCCTGAAAGGAAAGTCCTGCCTGAATAACCGTCTACAATTTTTTGAGGAAATTACAAACAGGGTAGACAAAGGAGATGTAGTAGATGTGGTGTATTTGGATTTTCAAAAGGCCTTTGACAAGGTGCCGCACATGAGGCTGCTTAGCAATATAAGAGCCCATGGAATTACAGAGAAGTTACTAGCATGGGTGGAGCATTGGCTGATTGGCAAAAAACAGAGTGGGAATTAAAGGATCCTATTCTGGCTGGCTGCCGGTTACCAGTAGAGTTACACAGGGGTCGGTGTTGGGACTGCTGCTTTTTACAATGTATGTCAATGATTTGGACTATGGGATTAATGGGTTTGTAACCAAATTTGCCGATGATACAAAGATAGGTGGAGGAGTGGGTAGTGTTAAGGAAACAGAGAGCCTGCAGAGAGACTTAGATAGTTTATGGGAATGGACAAAGAAGTGGCAAATGGAATACAATGTCGGAAAGTGTATGGTCATGCACTTTGGTGGAAGAAATAAACAGGCAGACTATTATTTAGATGGGGAGATAATTCAAGATACAGAGATGCAAAGGGCCTTGGGAGTCCTTGTTCAGGATACCCTAAAGGTTAACTTCCAGTTTGAGTCGGTGGTGAAGAAGGCAAATGCAATGTTGGCATTCATTTCTGGAGGTATAGAATATAAGAGCAGGGATATGATGTAGAGGCTCTTTAAGGCATTCATGAGACCAAACATAGAGTATTGTGTGCAGTTTTAGGTTCCTTATTTTGGAAAGGATATACTGACGTTGGAGAGGGTTCAGAGAAGATACACGAGAATGATTCCCGACATGAAAGGGTTACCGTATGAGGAATGTCTGGCAGCTCTTGGGCTGTATTCCTTGGAGTTCAGGAGAATGAGAGGGGATCTCATTGAAACATTCTGAATGTTAAAAGGCCTGAACAGGTTAGATATGGCAAAGTTATTTCCCATGGTAGGGGAGTCTAGGATAAGAGGGCATAACTTCAGGATTTAAGGACATCCATTTAGAACAGAGATGCAGGGAAATTACTTTAGTCAGAGGGTGGTAAATCTGTGGAATTTCTTGCCATGAGTGTCTGTCGAGGCAGAGATAGATAGGTTCTTGATCAGACAGGGCATCAAAGGGTATGGGGAGAAAGCAGGGGAGTAGGGATGACTGAAAGAATTGGATCAGCTCATGAGTGAATGGCGGAGCAGACTCGATGGGCTGAATGGCCTACTTCTGCCCCTATACCTTATGGACTTATGTCTTCAACCTGAGCCTGAGGCTCCGGAGGGTTCCTGTGCTGTGGAAGACGACCTGCCTCGCCCCTGTGTCGAAGTCAGCATGGCCTCAATGACTACAGACCGGTGGCATTGACCTCCCACATCATGAAGACCCTGGAGAGACTTGTTCTGGAGCTGCTCCGGCCTATGGTCGGGCCACACTTAGATACCCTCCGGCTCACCTACCAGCCCCGACTAGGAGTTGAGGATGCCATCGTCTACCTGCTGAACCGTGTCTATGCCCACCTGGACAAGCCAGCGAGCACTGTGAGGGTCATGTTTTTTGACTTCTCCAGTGCGTTCAACACCATCCACCCTGCTCTGCTGGGGGAGAAGCTGACAGCGATGCAGGTGGATGCTTTCCTGGTGTCATGGATTCTTGATTACCTGACTGGCAGACCACAGTACGTGTGCTTGCAACACTGTGTGTCCGACAGAGTGATCAGCAGCACTGGGACTCCACAGGGGACTGTCTTGTCTCCCTTTCTCTTCACCACTTACACCTCAGACTCAACTACTGCACAGAGTCTTGTCATCTTCAGAAGTTTTCTGATGACTCTGCCATAGTTGGATGCATCAGCAAGGGAGATGAGGCTGAGTACAGGGCTATGGTAGGAAACTTTGTCGCATGGTGTGAGCAGAATTATCTGCAGCTTAATGTGAAAAAGACTAAGGAGCTGGTGGTAGACCTGAGGAGAGCTAAGGTACCGGTGACCCCCGTTTCCATCCAGGGGGTCAGTGTGGACATGGTGGAGGATTACAAATACCTGGGGATACGAATTGACAATAAACCGACTGGTCAAAGAACACTGAGGCCATCTACAAGAAGGGTCAGAGCTGTCTCTATTTCCTGAGGAGACTGAGGTCCTTTAACATCTGTCGGACGATGCCGAGAATGTTCTGTGAGTCTGTGGTGGCCAGTGCAATCATGTTTGCTGTTGTGTGCTGGGGCAGCAGGCTGAGGGTAGCAGACACCAACAGAATCAACAAACTCATTCGTAAGGCCAGTGATGTTGTGGGGATGGAACTGGACTCTCTGACAGTGTCATAAGGGGGGTGGCTGGGAACGGACCCAAGTGCAAGACACAGACACTGAAGTACTAGGGACAGGACAAGGATACAGGGTGAAAGCAAGGACATGGACACGAGAACCGGGAACCCGGAACAGGACTGGACAAGAGAGCTGGGAGCCCGGGCTTGGACTCCGAGCCAGAGACTGGACAAGGACCCAGTATCTGGGTCTTGCCTCTGGCTTGGACCCCAGAACTAGGCAAGGACGAGGCTTGGCAGGCAGGCAGGACGAGGCTGGAGTCTTCAGGCTTGAGGCGAGGCAGGAGGCTGGAGTCTTCAGGCTTGAGGCGAGGCTTGGCGGGAGGCAGGAGGCTGGAGTCTTCAGGCTTGAGGCTAGGCAGGAGGCTGGAGTCTTCAGGCTTGAGGCTAGGCAGGAGGCTGGAGTCTTCAGCCTTGAGGCTAGCCAGGCTCCTCTTGGGCAGGGCGCAGATCACTACTCGATGGAGGCATGGAACAGGAAGGGACAGAACCAACCACAAGTAATGGCAAGACGGCCTGACTTGCCCGATGGACGCAAGGGACAGGAAGGGAGAGAACCAACCGCAGGTAACGGCAAGATGGCCTGGCTTACCTGGGTGGAGCCAAGGGACAGGAAGGGAGTTAGGTACAGGGTGGCTCCAGGACAAGACTGCAGGCGAGACAAGGCAAGAGTTACCAGCAAGACAAGGCAAGGCTTCAGGCAATGCAAGGCAAGACGAGAACTTCAGGCGAGGCAAGAGTTACCAGCAAGACAAGGCAGGGCTTCAGGCGAGGAAACAGGAGGCAGAGGAAGGGATACAAGGAGTAAGGACAAGAACAATCCAGCAGCCACGCCCTGGTCTCTGGAGGTATTTATGCAGCCAGCCCCAATGAGCATCAGCTGCCTCAATTAGAGCTCAGCAAGAACAGAAACAGGGTAGACAGGAAAACCTGGAGCAAGGGTCGATGGACCGGACTGTGAACCGGAATACGGACTTCACGGACCGGACCATGACAGACGGTGGTGTCTGAAAAGAGGATGCTGTCCAAGTTGCATGCCATCTTGGACAATGTCTCCCATCCACTACATAATGTACTGGTTGGGCACAGGAGTACATTCAGCCAGAGACTTATTCCACCGAGATGCAACACAGAGCGTCATAGGAAGTCATTCCTGCCTGTGGCCATCAAACTTTACAACTCCTCCCTTGGAGGGTCAGACACCCTGAGCCAATAGGCTGGCCCTGGACTTATTTCCTGGCATAATTCACATATTACTATTTAACTATTTATGGTTTTATTACTATTTAATTATTTACGGTGCAACTGTAACGAAAACCAATTTCCCCCGGGATCAATAAAGTACGACTATGACTAATATTACCCTACATCAGCCTGTAAATGTGCTCTCTTCCCACTTGGTGGTGGAGCTTTTGACCTCTTGACAGACACAGCACCTTCACTCAGGCATGACAAAATCGCTATGAGACAGCCTTACTGAGCAACCACCTGCTGAGATTTTCTCTCTGCTCCAATTTAAACCTGGCCACTTTCCTAACGTTGCCACCCCAGGTTACAAACGATTGCGTGCTGCGAAATCAACTCCTCATTACAGCCCACGAGGACCTCACGGACCAACCCCTACAGGACCCCGACATTCGGCACGGACTAGAAGGGCCGAGATGGCATGTTTCCGTGCTGTAATTGTTGTATGGTTATATAACCTTGTACTGTATGTCGATAACAACAGGAATTCTGCAGATGCTGGAAATTCAAGCAACACACATCAAAGTTGCTGGTGAACGCAGCAGGCCAGGCAGCATCTCTAGGAAGACGAAGGGTCTTGGCCTGAAACGTCGACTTCCTAGAGATGCTGCCTGGCCTGCTGTGTTCACCAGCAACTGTATGTTGATAGTAGTTCTTTCATGGGCCCTCAAGGCTAGAGATGTTTCGGCTATGCTGTGGTCACAAATGACATGGTGCTCGAGCAGGAAGCCTTCAATCAGCCGTGTCAGCTCAAAAAGCTGAGTTATTTACCCTCATTCGTGCCTGCATCCTCGCCGCCAACAAACGTGTAAACATCTACACTGATTCTCGATACGCCTTCGGGGTAGCTCATGACTGCGGAGTGCTTTGGAAATGCCGGGGTTTCCTCACCTCCTCAGGACAACCCATTGCAATGCTACGTTTGCACAGACTCTCTTCACTGCTTCCAAAAACATTGGCCATTATTAAATGCTCTGCTCATACCTGTCAGACTGATAAAATCTCCACCAGTAACGCCATGGCTGATGAGCCTGCCAAAGCCGCAGCCCACTAGCAATTATAGTCCCAAGTCTCACCGGGGCCCCGCCAAAACCCCTTGTGCCTCAGACAGCACGGGTATGCCAGACATGGAAGCCGTACGTCCGTTTCAGGGGGACGCCCCTGAAGAGGAACGCAGACTACGGTCACAGATGGGCTGTAAGGAGGGTCCCGTGACGGGGCCCTGGCATACCCCTGCAGGACAGGTCTGTGTCCCCGCCCAATTTCTACCAACCCTCCTTGATTATATTCATACTTGTACTCACCTCGGAAAGGAGGGAAGGGTAAACAGTTTGCTGCAAACATAGGGGCATCCGAAATTGCAGCAAGCAGCAACAAAGAGGACAAAAGCATGTTTAATATGCCGTAAGAAGAATGTGGGCAAGGGGAGACCCTGTGTGTTGGGCACCACTCTGTTACCTTTTCATGTCTACAACTTGATTTTATTGAACTACCTAGAGTGCATTGTTAGAAATATTGCTTAGTGATCACAGATGTGTTTAGTAGATGGATCGAGGCAATTCCTGCCACGAATAATCAGAATCAGGTTTATTATCACCGGCATGTGACGTGAAATTTGTTAAATTTAGCAGCATACATAATCTAGCATAGCAGAGAAATAAAATAATAATAAACAAACAAATTATGTAGATTGAATAGATTTTAAAGAATGTGCAAAAATAGAAATATTGTGTATTAAAAAAGTGAGGTAGTGTCCAAATCTTCAATGTCCATTTAGGAATCGGATGGCAGAGGGGAAGAAGCTGTTCCTGAATCGCTGAGTGTGTGTCTTCAGGCTTCTGTACCTCCTACCTGATGGTAACAGTGAGAAAAGGGCACGCCCTGGGTGCTGGAGGTCCTTCATGATGGACACTGCCTTTCTGAGACACTGCTCCCGAAAGGTGTCCTGGGTACTTTGTAGGTTAGTGCCCAAGATGGTGCTGACTAGATTTACAACCTTCTGCAGCTTCTTTCGGTCCTGTGCAGTAGCCCCTCCATACCAGACAGTGATGCAGCCTGTCAGAATGCTCTCCACGGTACAACTATAGAAGTTTTTGGCATGTTTTTGTTGATATGCCAAATTTCTTCAAGCTCCCAATAAGCCATGACAGCAGTTAAAATACTGTTGTGAGAAGTAATCCCCCAGTATGGGCTACCAGAAATGTTGAGTTCAGATAATGGCCCCCACTTTGTAGCAAAGTTAAATGAGGAAATCTGCAATGCCTTATCCACTCAACAACAATTCTATTGTTCTCACCATCCCCAGCCTGCAGGTATAGTGGAAAGAGCAAATGGTACATTAAAAAACCAAATTGGTAAAACTCATGGAGGAAATGGGGTTTAATTGGATAAAGGTATTGCCCTTAGCATTATTCCATATGAGGGACCCCCCCCCCGAGGAAAAAAAGCGGGAGTCTCACCAGCTGAAGTCATCTTTAGAAAGCCCCCAATGATTCCATGGGGTTCTACACAGCCTCCCACTCTTGATATAAACGGGCTACCTAAGATTCTCCGAGCCTTACATTCACAGATGCATCAGGCATATGAGGACGAAGATGATATGACAAGAGAAGGCGACTACCCCAACATCGAACCCGAGGACTACGTACTAATTAAGAACTGGTGCCGTGGCAAATTAGAACAACAGAGGAAGGGACTGTTCCAAGTACTGCTCACCACGTCCACGGCAGTCAAGTTGGACAGTCAACCGCTGTGGATACATTGTACTGACTGTAAAAATGTATGGACTAAAGATACCATCACGGACACCACCATGTACTGGGCCGCTGTCTTTTGCCTTCTTTTTGTGGGCTTCCAGTCAACTAGAGTCATACATGAGGGCAGGAGCAGTGGCCACCGAGGATGTGGCAGCTCCCCACAGGTTAGAACCATCTTTTCCCATGGCCCACACAGGGAGTAGTTCCCCAAGTGCCGTGGCCAAAACATCCCCTACTGTCTGATTTTGCCCATAATACATCCCTGTCCCTTTGCTACAACTGTGCCAAACACTAAGAAGCAGGGGAATGTTGGAGCAAAACATTTAAAAATGAGTGATTCCATTAGACAGACGCAGTATGGATTCAGAAAGGGCAGGCCCTGTTTGACAAACTTACTGGAGTTCTTTGAGGACATAATGAGTGCAGTGGATAGAGGGGAACAGGTGGATGTCGTATACTTGGATTTCCGTAAGGCGTTTGATAAGGTGCCGCACAAGAGACTTATAAATAAGATACAGATGCATGGAGTCAGAGGAAGTGTATTGGTTAACCAATAGAAGGCAGAGAGTTAGTACACATGGGTGTTGCTCCAGTTGGCAGTCTGTGGTGAGTGGGGTGCCGCAGGGGTTGGTGCTGGGCCCACAGCTGTTCACCATTTACATTGATGATTTGGAAGAGGGGACTGAGCGTAGTGTAGCAAAATTTGCTGCTGACACTAAGCTGAGTGGAAAAGCAAATTGTACAGAGGATGTGGAGAGTCTGCAGAGGGATATAGGTAGGTTAAGTGAGCGGGCCAGGGTCTGGCAGATGGAATACAAAGTTGGTAAATGTGAGATCATCCACTTTGGAAGGAATAATAGATTATTATTTAAATGGTGAAAGACTGCACCATGCTGTTGTGCAGAGGGACTTGGGAGTGCTTGTGCGTGAATCGCAGTAAGTTGGCTTGCAGGTGTAACAGGTTATTAAGAAGGCAAATGGAATGTTGGCCTTCATTGCTAGAGGGATTGAATTCAAGAGCAGGGAGGTCATGCTGCAACTATACAGGGTACTGGTGAGGTCGCACCTGGAGTACTGTGTGCAGTTCTGGTCTCCATACTTGAGGAAGGATATACTGGCTCTGGAGACAGTGCAGAGGAGGTTCACCAGGTTGATTCCAGGGATGAAGGGGTTAACTTATGAGGAGAGATTGAGTCACCTGGGACTATACTCTCTGGAATTCAGAAGAATGAGAGGGGATCTTATAGAAACATACAAACTTTTGAAAGGGATAGATAAGATAGAAGTAGGACAGTTGTTTCCATTGGTAGGACAGACTAGAACTAGGGGGCATTGCCTCAAGATTCAGGGGAGAAGATTTAGGACGGAGATGAGGAGAAACTCTTTCCCCACAGTTGTGAATCTGTGGAATTCTCTGCCCAGGGAAGCAGTTGAGGCTTCTTCACTAAATATATTTAAGATACAGTTAGGTAGGTTTTTACATAGTAAGGGAATTAAGGGTGATGAGAAAAAGGCAGATAGATGGAGCTGAGTTTACGGACAGATCAGCCATGATCTTACTGAATGGCGAGGCAGGCTCAATGGGCCGGATGGCCTACTCCTGCTGCGGTTTCTTATGTTCTTATATGTGCGCAAGTACTCTCACATGGAAAGACTATGGTACAGTTGTCAGTGATCCCCCTCAATTCTAACGAGGAACTCTCTGCTTGGGGATTCTCTAATTAAACACCCGGGGTAGTGAAGTCCAGAATTGCAAGGGGACCCTGAGCAACTGCAAATGTTAGTGTTTTGAAGGGTGGTACCTCAGGTCTCTGTTGAATATGACCTCCTCCCCGAAGCCCCTTGGCAACACCAAGGTGTGCCCCGTGCCCGGGTGACAAATACAACTTGTCACTGCAGACGCCAGGGGAAACTTTTGCTGGGGAACAGCACTTGCAGCATCTATAATTATAATGTTAATGGCAGGGTTTTTCCTCTTTCCTTTGAATAGCACATATTGGGTTTGTGGGGATAAAGCCTACTTGTGGCTACCCAGGGAAGCGATGAACGGGTGGGACCCGCAGCCACCCCAGAAGAAATGGAGAGGGTGCTGTTATCTAGCTTACCTACTTCCCAACCTGGGTAGTGCCCGAGCCACGGGATCACCACCACTGGCAGAGGCCGAAACAGGGAATCACGGTATCAGAGAGGTCCTGGCTGATTGCCTTCCCATCTTATGGCAATGCCAGAAACTCCTGAGAAATTAAGTTGGCAGCTGCCCTGGAGGAACTGGCAAATGAAACTGCCAGCGTTCTATCAGGCACCCAGACGCAGGTGGCTGAGGTGATCACAGAAATGATAGCCATTCGACAAACAGTCCTACAGAATTGTATGGCTTTAGATTTTATCCTAGCTAAGAAAGGGCGAACCTGTGCTATTATTGACACAGAATGCTGCACCTATATCCCTGATGAGTCTACCAACATTACGTCCCTCTCCGAGCATATTGCCAAGGAGATCGACAACATTAAGTAGGGCAGGATTTACATGGGTTCACCAAGGGGTCTAAATGGTGGTCATTCGAAAGGCCTGTTCGGTAATATGTGGGCATGATATTGCATTATGGCCTAATAGTTGTACTTATTGTTATAATTACTGTTGTACACTGTTTTTACCCACTGATGTACTCGATCACTTTCTCTGTAAAAAATTACTGTTTTGTTGATCATGTAATTATCAAAAGGAGGGAATGACAATGTGAAAGGGTTAACACTTCATTAAACAATAGCATCCTGTTTTTCTGAAAGAAACCGCTGATGATCAACAGATATGCTAAGCTATATTTCTTCTTGAAGGTAGCTAGCTAGGGTTTCAGGATGCTTATCTCCTTGTGCACTCACGTGTAGAGATAGGACCACTCTAACCTGTTTCTGCATGTTCTGTCTATTATGCCTACTTTGTAATTTGTCTTTTGGGGCTGTCACAGTGGATAACTTTGACTCCAGCCTGTCTTGTGTGGGAGGTATCTGAACAAATACATCTGTGTTGTAAGGGGAATTGTTAGTTAGTTTGGTGGATCGGGCAGACAGTCACAGGCAGTCTGTTCCTGTCTGAGCGACTAACTGAATAGACCCGGATGTTTTGAATAAAGTTTGTACTTATACGGTCTCTGAGTAACTTTATCCGGATTCGACTTCCACAACATGAAGAGCATTTGATAGCTCTGGGTCTGTATTCACTAGAATTCAGAACAATGAGGGTGACGTCACTGAAACCTATTGCATGGTGAAAGGCCTCGATGGAGAGAAATGTTTCCTGTGGTGGGAGAGTCCAGGACCAGAGGACACAGCCTCACAATAGAGGGGTGTCCTTTTGGAACAGAGACCAGGAGGAATTTCTTTAGCCAGAGTGGTGAACTTGTGAAATTTGATGCCAAAGGCAGCTGTAGAGACCAAGTCTGTATGTACACTGAAGGCAGATGTTGATAGATTCTTGATTGGCCAGGGCATGAAGGGATACAGGGAAAAGGTAGGAGATTGGGGCTGAGAGGAAAACTGGATCAGCCAGGATGAAATGGCAGAGCAGACTTGATGGACCAACTGGCCTAATTTTACTCCCAGATCTTATGGTCTTACCAGCGACACTTCAAGAGTTTGACCTTACAATTTCAAATCAAGTGCAGGTCTAAGAAACACAAGAAACAGGAGCAAGACATCTGACCCACCGAGCCTGCTCCACCATTCAATAAGATCATGGCTGTTCTGATCATGGTCACATTTCCACCTACTTCCCTATAATCCTCAATTCCTCTACTATGCAAAAAATCTACCCAACCTTGTCTTAAATATATTTACTGAGGCAGCCTTCACTGCTTCATTGGGCAGAGAATTCCACAGATTCACCACTCTTCGGGGAAAAACAGTTCCTCTTCTTCTCCGTCCCAAATTTACTCCCGAATCTTGAGGCTATGTCCCCTAGTTCTAGACTCAACTACCACTGGAAACAACTTTCCTGCCTCTATCTTATCTATCGCGTTCATAATTTTATGTTTCGATAAAATCTGCTCCCATTCTCCTGAATTCCAGAGTACAGTCCCAGGTGACTCAATCTCTCCTCATAGTTTCATCTCTGAAATCAACCTGATAAAACTGATGACAGCGACACCTCTCTACCAGACAGGCTTAACAATTTCTTTGCCCGCTTCGAAGCATCAAACACTACAGCAAGGGGGAGAGCCAGTTCCTTTTTACCATCTGACCAGCCAGCTCCAATCATTGATCCAGAGCAAACACGGAGGACCCTTGCCAGGGTCAACCCACGAAAAGCGGGAGGTCCCGACAACATCCCTGGACGTGTGCTCAAGGAACGTGCTGATGTATTAGCAGATGTCCTGACAGACATTTTCAACATCTCCCTTAGTCAAGCTATTGTCCCCAGATACTTCAAAACCTCCACAACCATCCCTGTAGCAAAGAAATCAGTTGTAGCCTATCTGAATGATTACCGTCCCGTTGCCCTGACCCCCATAGTGATGAAGTGGTTTGAACGGCTTGTCAAGCCTCATATCACAGCCAGCCTCCCCTCATCGCTGGATCCTCTACAGTTTGCTTATTGTCCAAATCGCTCTACGGAGGATGCAATATCCACCACACTGCACACAGTTCTCTCTCACTTGGACAACAAAGACACTTATACCAGAATCCTGTACATTGATTTCAGTTCAGCGTTCAATCCCGCAGAGACTAGTGGAGAAACAGTCGCTGCTTGGCCTTAGCACTGCCATGTGTCACTGGATTCTGGATTTCTTGACAGAGAGACCATAGTCAGTCCACGTTGGCAGGAACATCTCTGACTCCATCACACTGAGCACTGGATCCCCACAAGGCTGTGTGCTTAGCCCATTGCTGTGTACACTGCTAACACATGACTGTGCAGCCAGATTCAAGGAGAACCTGATCATTAAATTTGCAGAGGGTACCACAGTGGTGGGGCTCATCAGCAAAAATAATGAAACTATGTACAGGGAGGAGGTCAAACACCTAGAGAGCTGGTGCAGGAATAACAACTTGATGCTTAATGTCACCAAAACCAAGGAGATGATCGTCGATTTCAGACAGTCTCAGCCTGAGCACACACCCCTCAGCATCAGCGGCTCCACAGTGGAGAGAGTGGAAAACATCAAGTTCCTTGGGGTGCAGATCTCGGACATCTCACCTGGTCCAGGAACACCACTGGGGTTGTGAAATGGGCCCAGCAGAGATTGCATTTTCTGAGGAAGCTTAAACATGCATCACTCCCCACTAGCATCTTAACTACATTCTACAGAGGCGTGGTTGAGGGTGTGCTGACCTTTTGCATCACAACCTGGAACTCCAGCTGCAGTGCTGTCGACAAAAAAGCCTTGCAGAGGGTGGTTAGGGGAGCAGAGAAGGTTATTGGGGTCTCCCTACCTTCTGTCCAAGACCTCTTTCAGAGTCGATGCCTCCAGAAGACACGGTACATCATTAAAGACCCCTCACACCCTCTCCATGAACTGTTTGTTCTTCTGTCATCAGGTAAACGTTACAGGAACATCAAAACTAAAACCACAAGGCTACTAAACAGCTTCCTCCCACAGGCAGTCAGACTGCTAAATAGCTGCTCCACCTGACTCTGCTTTGGACACTTTTAACTTGCACTGGACACTTATAACTGATTTTAACGGACATGTGGCCGTTGTGTTTTACTATTTATTGTTATGTTTATTATTTAGTGTTGCGTTTGTTATGCTATGATTGCACTGCCCCTGAGAAACGCTGTCTCATTCTCCCCTGCAGAGCTGATGTATGGTTTGAATGACAATAAAGTTTTTTGAATCTTGAATCTTGAAATAAACCTCCTCTGCACTACCTTCAAAGCCAGTACATCTTTCCTCAAGAAAGGAGACCAGAACTACACACAATACTCCCGGTGCAGCCTCACCTGTACCCTATACAGTTGCAGCATAACCTCCCTGCTCTTAAATTCAATCTCTCTAGCAATGAAGGCCAACATTCTACTTGCCTGCTTGATAGGCTGCTGCACCTACAAACCAACCTTTTGTGATTCATGCACAAGCACTCCCACGTCCCTCTGCACAGCAGCAGGCTGCAATCTTTTACCATTTAAATAATAATACGATCTTCCATTTTCCCTTCCAAAGTGGATTACTTCACATCTACCAACATTGTACTCCATCTGCCAAATCCGTGCCCGCTCACTTAACCTATCTCTATCTTTCTGCAGACTCTCCATATCTTCTGCACAATTTGCTTTTCCACTCAATTTACCGTCATCAGCAAACTTAGATACACTACATTCAGTCTCTCTTCCAGATCGTTAATGTATATCATGAACAGTTGCGGGCCCAGCACCAACCCCTGTAGCACACCACTCACCACGGATTGCCAGAGTTATATCCATGTATCTTAACTCTGCTTTCTCTCTAACCAATCCTCTTTCCATGCCAATACATCACCCCAATTCTATCCATCCTCATCTTCTGGACAAGTCTTTTATGTGGCACCTTATCGAACACCTTCTGGAAATCCAAGTAAATAATGTCATCTATTCCCCTCTATCCACTGTGCTCGTTATATCCTCAAAGAACTCCACCAAGTTTGTCAAGCAAGACCTGCCTTTGCTGAATCCATTCTGCATCTGTCTGATGGATCCATTTATTTCCAGGTGCCTTGCCATTTCTTCTTCAATGATGGCTTCAAGCATTTTCCCAACTAGATGCTATACTAACTGGCCTATAGTTACCTGCCTTTTGTCTACATCCTTTTTTAAACAGTGGTGTGACATGCACCATCTTCCAATCTGCCGGGACCTGCCCAGAGTCTAGAGAATTGTGGTAAATTATCACCAAAGCCTCTACTACAACCTCTGCCATTTCTTTCAGTACCCTGGGATGCGTTCCATCAGGATCAGGGGACTTGTCTATTTTTAGGCCCCGTTTGCTCAGCACTACCTCCTTAGTGATAGCTATTGCGTCAAGGTCCTCACCTCCAATCGCATCCATATCATCTCTTCAGCATATTAGACGTGTCCTCCACCGTGAAGACCAACACAAAACAGTCATTCAAAGCCTCGGCCATTTCCTCATACTCCAAGGTACCTTTAGCCACCCTTTTCCACTTCTATAATTATAAAAACTTTTACTATCTGTTTTTATATTTTGTACTAGTTTATTTTCATAATCCATCTCTCTTTCTTTATTGCTCACTTCGTGGTTCTGATGCTTTTTAAAGTTTTCCGAATCTTCCAGTTTCCCACTTCTCTTGGCAACTTTGTACACAGGAGCTTTTAGTTTGATGTCTTCCTTTATTTCCTTAGTTATCTATGGCTGGCTCTCGTCGCCCTTACTGTCCTTGCTCTTAAACTGGAATTTACTTTTGTTGAGCACCGTTGAAAATCTCTGAAAGTCTTCCACTGCTCCTCAACCGTCCCACCATATAGCCTGTGCTCCCAGTCTACCCTACCCAAATCCTCCCTCATCCCATTGTAGGCTCACTTGTTTAGGCATAATACACTTGTTTTAGATCAAACTATTGCACCCACCATTTGTATGAGAAACTCAGTCATACTGTGATCACTCTTTCCAAGAGGATCCCTAACTACGATTACTAATTTTACTTGCCTCATTCCACAGGACCAGATCCAAGATAGTACGTTCCCTTGTAGGTTCAGTAACGTACTGAACAAGAAAGCCATTACATATCCGTTCTATGAAGTCCTTCTCAAGACTGCTTTGGCCAACTTGACTCACCCAATCTACGTGCAAGTTAAAGCCCCCATGATAACTGCTGTTCCATTCTTAAATACCTCTGATTTCTCAGTTTATTGCCTGTGCCACTGTAATGTATTATTCAGTTGTATATAGACAACACCCTCCAGTGATTTTTTTCCCCCTTTATGATTCCTAATCTTTACCCAGATGGATTCAACATTCTGCTCCTTAGATCTTATATCCTCTCTCATTATCGCCCTGATCTCATCCTTAATTTAGAGCACTACCCTACTTCCCTTACCTTCCGTAATACCTGATATCCTTGGATACTTAATTCCTACTCCTCTCCACCCTGTAACCACATTTCTGTAACGGCCACTATATCGTACCCCTTTGTGCCACAAGTCCACTGACCTTGTTTCAAATACTACGGGCATTCAGATGAAGTGCCCTTTACACTCATTGTACTTTTAAAATTAGTTATCTTTCTCTCTTTTGCACATGACTTTTCTGCACTCCACTCTTACTTTTTTTTAAAAAAAACTTTTGCTTTTACTTTACCTTTACCCACACTTCTTCAATCTGTTAAATCCACCCCCTTGCTATTAGTTTAAAGCCCTATCCACTGCCCTAGTTATGCAATTCGCCAGGATCCAGGTCCCATCATGGTTCAGGTGGAGCCCGTCCCATTGGTACAGCTCCCTCCTTCCCCAATACTGGTGCTAGTTTCCCCATGAATTCAAACCCACTTTTCCCACAACAATTCCTGAGCCACACACTAATCTTTTGACCATTTTGCAGATGGCTCAGGTAGCAATCTAGATATTACCACATTTTTTCTTCTGCTTTTTAATTTAATCCCTAGCTGCTCAAATTCCCTCAGCAGAACCTCTTTCCTCATTCTACCTATGTTGCTGGTACCCACATGGACCATGACAACTGGATCTTTCTCCTCCCACTGCAAATTCCTCTGCAGGTCAGATAAGATGTCCCGAACCCAGGTACCAGGCAGGCAACACAGCCTACGGGATGCTCCATCTCTGTGACAGAGAACTTTGTCTAATCCCCTGACTTATATTATCCCCAGTTACCACTACATTTCTCTTCTCTCCCCCAGTTAGGTTGCTCATCCTTCCGACAGCTCCCACTCTCAACCACACAGGGAGCAAGAATCTCAGACCTGTTGGACAACCTCAAGGGCTGAGGCTCCTCCAGCACTGTCTCTTGGATCCAACAACTCGCCTCACTTGCAGTCACACCCTCTTGTCCCTGACCACAGACCCAATTTGAGGCAGCTAATCTAATGGGTGTGACTATCTCCTGAAACAGAGAATCCAGGTAACTCTCCCGCTCCCTGATATGTCACAGTGCATGAAGCTCAGATTCCAGGTCATCAACTTTGAGCCTGAGTTCCTCAAGCAGCTAGCACTTGCTGCAGATGTGGTCACCAGGAACCACAATGAGGTTCACCAGCTCCCACATCATGCAGCTACAGCACATCACATGATCCTGCAACATCCCTACTTTATTTAGTTATAGTTTGGTGACTTTTTAAAATTCAACCACTGCAAAAGCTTTACCCACTATTCAACTGTGCCTCCTTCCCAAAGCCTCTTGAGCCAAAATTGGTCAAATCCACTCCCCCCACTGGTAAAATATATCACGAAGCAACTCCTAGTCCTGCCTTGTTAGGCCTACAACAACTTCACCACTGTCCTAATTATCAGTTCACTTTTTTCTTTGAAAAACAAGCCAAGTGCTTCTATTACCTCTAGCAAACTGCTTATGCAAAGGCAAAACACTTTCTTTGTGAAACACACAACTTGCATTTTAGCTACTGAAAGTTTAAAACCCCATCTATTTGCCCACTGTTTGACCTTTTTAATTGCAAATTGCATTCTATACAGTTGAATTGAAATTTCTACCTCCAATCCACAAAGCTCCATCATCCTGGGATGGCAGGACTTTCATATGAAGAAAGACTGGATGAACTGGGCTTGTACTCGTTGGAATTTAGAAGATTGAGGGGGGATCTGATTGAAACGTATAAAATCCTAAAGGGATTGGACAGGCTAGATGCAGGAAGATTGTTCCCGATGTTGGGGAAGTCCAGAACGAGGGGCCACAGTTTGAGGATAGAGGGGAAGCCTTTTAGGACCGAGATTAGGAAAAACTTCTTCACACAGAGAGTGGTGAATCTGTGGAATTCTCTGCCACAGGAAACAGTTGAGGCCAGTTCATTGGCTATATTTAAGAGGGAGTTAGATATGGCCCTTGTGGCTATGGGGATCAGGGGGTATGGAGGGAAGGCTGGTGCAGGGTTCTGAGTTGGATGATCAGCCATGATCATAATAAGTGGCAGTGCAGGCTCGAAGGGCCGAATGGCCTACTCCTGCACCTATTTTCTATGTTTCTATCTGCAAACAGTGATTTACCCACCCCAGTACCCATCTCAGAGAAAATATCATTAATAATAATTTTAAATAAAGGGCTACAAATACTGCTTTGTGGGATCCCATTCTCTATCTCATAGAAACCCAAATATACCCTGCATAGACCGTCCAAATAAACTCAGGGGGGAAAAAAATGGTATAGCCTTCCTCTCACTCCTAATTTCCATAATTTAATCAAAAGATCTTCCTTTCATAACATACATGCTTTTCTCTTCTCCATGGATTGTCACCTTGTCGCGGTGGAGAAGCTTGTGTGGTCCTATGATCCCGAGAGCGATGCTGTCTGGAGCCATGCTCCTGGTAGGGTCACCCATGGCGGTAAGGTGGAGGGTGAGGTTCCTGACAAAGAACAATCCAACCAAGACCTCAATGGTGGAACAGGCAAACGAAGTTACTTCGAAATCAACGGCTGTGAAGGCGGATGAAGGCTGCAACAAATCCATCAGCTCCAATCGTCGTGGTTGCCATGCCATTGGAATCATTTGGTTGATTTGTGAAGTATCGTGTGCTTCTTGGAGTGCAACATCAAGTACATGTTAAACAGATACACGCACAGGTGTCTTCACTCTGTGGGCCACTTCTTCAGAACGAAGACCATCATCCTCGACCTCGAGGGACAGTCACTTCAGACGACGATATGCTTTTTCATTATTCATTATTTGCCTGTGCTTTCCTTTATCACCTTCCAAACATAAAGCTGAAATCAATACCATTCTACCCTTCTGACATCCACTCTGATAAAACACTATCACCTCTTTTCCAAAATACAATTTAACCACTATTGCCATACATTCCATAAGCTAACAAGAAGGATCCAACAGGGGTTTTCCAGGTTTTAGAACAGGCATTACTACTGCCATTTCGCACGAGGAAGATGGCCTAAATTCCAAATAGGATTCAAAATTTTTATTATTTCAAGAGTGTTGTCAGCCACATGTTTAAACATATCATCCTTTTCCAGAGCCATCTGACCTGTCCTATTAATAGCTTTTTTAAATTAACAAAGAAAACTGTATATCGCTAATATTTTCATTGCTACAGCTGGATTCCAACATATCAGGGTATGCACTTAAACCTTACCCCTACATTGTTTAGCCTCTTCACTTAAATTATCTTGATTGTGAATTGCAAAAATACTGAGCCAGTATCTCAACCTTCTCTATGATTACTACTAAAATATTACCTTCTTTAATCAATGCTGGAATGTTATTAACCTTATGAATCCCCCCCCCCATTTTCTTAATCAGTCCCCAAGCATCTTCAAGTTTACCATCCCTTCCAATACCATCACAATGTGACCTCTAGTAAACCTTTTTTGCAACCTTCCTCACCACGGCCAATGCCCTTTTATACTTAAAAAGGTCACTCAGAGAGTGATACTTTTAGCTTTCCAAAATGCCTCATTTCTCTCCCCAGTTGCCTCTACACACTCCTCAGTCCACCATGGTACAGTCTTTCTCTTACTAATGCCCTTTTTAACAGGAATCATTTCTAACGCAGTCTGGTGAATAATCTGACATAACCTTTCATTGCACAAATCCACATCATCGTCAACATGCAGCCCAGACAGATGTTCATCACATAAAACCTTAAACTGCTCACAAATTGTTCTACCAAAATTCCACCTATCTCCTATATAAAGCCAAACCCAAGCGTATAAATACAGGAAAATGATCACTCCCCAATGTTGCATCTCCCATGACATCCCACTCACTCACTCCAGCCAGAATGTCCAAAGCTAATGTTAAATCTAAAGTTTCAGAACTATTATGAACATTAAATCTTGTACTCTTCCATCATTAAGACACGCAAAATGGGAAATATCTAAAAAAAATTTCTACTATCAAACCATTATCATTCCACAAACAACCCCCACAGTAAATTCTGTTAAAATCCCCACTCCATACAACTCTTAGTGAACTAGAGCTACATATACCTGCCATCAATTGAAAGCTTTCCAGGATTGTAAAAATATAGCACTTTGAATGAAATATTTCTACAAGTGCACACTCTATTCACATCCACAACTCTATATCCTGTACATTTCCTTACAGAACTTGCAATAACATCCCGCTACCAACTTACTGATCACACCCAATTACCATATAATCCAGCAAAGAAAAACTTAAATATGCTAACAACCAGGTTTCCTGAATACATATGATTTGACAACTCAGAAATAAACTTAAAGTCTTGACCATCAGAAATCAGGCTTCTTGCATTCCTCTGCAATATTCCTAATCCCATTACGTACCTTTACAAGCACACTGAAGCACAGTTACCCCAGCCAGAGCTTCACTTACAGCTTCCCACATACTGTACTACCAGTTATACCAAGATACTTCTCAGCAGCTTTCACAATCAATTTAATTTTCTCACTACAACTAGACATATGAGCAGTAGAATTCACCATATCTGTTATAAACATCACAAACTTCATTTAGTGAAGTATCTTTAGTAAGAGAACTGTGATTTTGACATATAGGCACCAACTTCACATTCTGCTCTCCGATGTAATGCTTTATCAACGTTTGGTTTAACTTTTGCAAAGTCTCTGCACAGGTCACACCTAACTGTACTTTAACCAGTTGAACTTCAGCTGCCTTCTTAAGCACTTCACATCCTCAATAAGCTGCACTACATTCTCCTCCAAAATTACATTTAAACTTTACGTCTTCACAATTTTCATACTTATGTTCTCCACACGTACTACATCTTAGTTTCCCATGACATACTGCCACAACATGCCCAACCCTCCGACATCTGTAACATCCAAGTGGGGGTGGAATGTAAGCTTGCACATTATAACTAACATACCCTAAACTAACTTTATCAGGGAATTTCACTTCATCAAAACATACCAATATAAACTATCCACCCATTCCCCATTTCTGACTACTTACAATCTCTTTACCTCCTTGAACTTGCCTCACAATTAATGAGATTTAACCTCTTCTATCAACATCTCCACAGGAACGCCCATTATAACACCCCTGATACCTCTATTTTCATCAACCAACATAGACACTATCTTTTTTGCCAAGTAGAGTCCCACCCTTCCTCTCCATCACTTGAAATCAATCCAATACTATGTTTCTTTTTCTATTTTCCAGATCTAGATTCAACTTTATTCCAACCTCCTTCTACTAACCTACACTCACCTGGACCCTCCATTTGCAGTTCTTCCCCCCATCTGAACCTATGTTATTCCCCAACATCCCCACACCATTCACAGCCAGCACCACCAACCGCCACCTTTCCACGCTGACTTCATCCCCTCTGAGCCAAGCTAAACTGAATGTCTTGAGCCATGCCTACATGCTTTTATGCATTGAGTTGCTGCCAAATGATTGACTGATTTGATATTTGCATTAACACACAGATGTACAGGTCTACCTAATAAAGTGCCCATTAAATGTATATCAATCAAGACCACAAGCTTGTGTATAACATACCCTTCTGGTCAGTACATCACAGGTAAGTGCAGTTCAGAGTGTGCAAAGGAGATTTATGAGGATGTTATCAGTACAGCTAAATAACATTTGGGTGGAAAGATTGGATTAGCATGGATTAAAGAAACAGGCTTTTTGTACAAGCTTATCTATGCTGACCATGGTATGTACCTAAGTTGATCTCAATTACCTGCACTTGGCCCTGATTCCTCTAGAAGCGTCCTATCCATGAACTTGCCCAAATAATTTTTAAACATTCTCACATTGTACTCGCTGTTTTAATTTTCTCAGCAGCTTGTTCCATATACCCACTACTTTGTGTGAAAAACTTGCCCCAAACATCCCGTTTAGATTTTTCTCCTCTCACCTTAAACCCAGTTTCATAGAAACATAGAAAATAGGTGCAGGAGTAGGCCATTCGGCCCTTCGAGCCTGCACCGCCATTTATTATGATCATGGCTGATCATCCAACTCAGAACCCAGCCTTCCCTCCATACCCCCTGACCCCTGTAGCCACAAGGGCCATATCTAACTCCCTCTTAAACATAGCCAATGAACTGGCCTCAACAGTTTGCTGTGGCAGAGAATTCCACAGATTCACCACTCTCTGTGTGAAGAAGTTTTTCCTAATCTTGGTCCTAAAAGGCTTCCCCTCTATCCTCAAACTGTGACCCCTCGTTCTGGACCTCCCCAACATCGGGAACAATCGTCCCGCATCTAGCCTGTCCAATCCCTTTAGGATCTTATACGTTTCAATCAGATCCCCCCTCAATCTTCTAAATTCCAACGAGTACAAGCCCAGTTCATCCAGTCTTTCTTCATATGAAAGACCTGCCATCCCAGGAATCAAACTCTATCATAACAAAATTTCTACCTGCAATATTTAAAAACGTCTTTAAGCTCACCTCAGCCTCCTTCACTCCGGGAAAGGAGTCCAGCCTGTCAAAGTCTCCTCTTTTAGCTCAAGCCCTTCGGGCTCACTAAAATCCTTGTTCATCATTTCTACACCCTTTTCCAATTTTATGACAATTATCCTATATTCAGGTGACCACAAATGCACACAATGCTCCAAGTGTAGTCTAACCAACGTCCGGAATAATTGTAACACGACGCTCTAACTTCTATACTCACTGCCCCGTCCAATGAAGGCAAATACTGTAATCCAAAAGTCTTCATCACTAACCTGTCTACCTGCGTAACCGCTATCACAGAACCATATCCCGAAGTATCTGTTCTCCAATGGGTTCTAGGGCTTGCATATACTATGTAAGAGTTTTAGATAAAATTGAAGCAAAAAAATCGTGGTTAGTTGAAATTATGAGGGTGTGGTTAATAAATAAAAAAAGATTCCACTAGGCATTAGGGTACAAGATCCGGGAAATGAGCCGAAAATTATTGGGAGTCTTGCCGGTCAACTCGAGAGGCCTAATATCCGCCTTCAGAGTCACACATTAAATCGGGTTCTACCATGACCTTTAACAACAGAAGGCATTAGGGAAAAGTTCGCGACGTCAACCTTCATGAGGGCACGGGTACAACAGGCATTTTCTGCCTCGCTATTCCTTACAAAAGGCCATGGCGGCGTCGCAGCATCGACGAATCCTTCCGCCCTGACCTCTGACCCCTGACCCCTGCTGTTGCCCGCCAACACACACCGGAAACGTAAAAGACTACGATTCCCAGAGAGCCGCGCGGGGGGCAAGGCTCTGTCATCTGTTGTCAAGACAACTAGGGTACAGGGTTCACCGTTTCTTCGTGGTGACCAATAGAAGCTGGCAGAGCGGAGCGAGAGCTCGATGGCCAATCGGCATCTGTGTTGCATGTTGAATCGCTGCGCTCCGTCAGATTGTAACCCAATAGCAGAAGAAAGGATTCCACAACTCGGCCAATCAGAGAAGGAGTTGCTTGGAACGTCGTCGATGGCCAGAGAAACCTCGGGAAGCGATTGCCCGCAGCGGGGGAAAAAGTGCGAGTGTCGGCGGCTCCCCAGTAATCCCAACGGCCGCGGAGTGCAGGCCAAGAGGTGAGGGCACGGCAGGAAGCCAGTGGAAAGGAATGGGGAAACACCTGAGGCCCTGAGTCGTGCGAGGGCCAGACGGGGGTGACGCTCGGGGCCCTGGGTCGTGTGAGGGGCAGACGGGGGAGACGCTCGGAGTCCCGAGCCGCTTGAGGGGTGGGGGTAGACGCATCAGATGTATGGGTTTTCCATTGAGTCAGTTGGGAGAGGTTAGTTTCTGAGCAGTATTAGTGAGGGAGGTCGGGAGATACTATTGATGCCCAGTAACGTGTTTGGAGTTCAGGGAGCAGCATTCGATCCTGAGCTTTTTTTAGTGGAGTACAGGTAAACACATCAGATTTGAGAGGGACCCCCCCCCCCGGACAATGTTTGATAGATGCTGTTTGGGACCCAATCAGAAATTAAGATTAGTGTGTGTTCTCCTGATTTCCCCTTCCTGAAGCCCCCATCAGTTTCTTGGTCTTGCCGATGTTTAGTGCAAGGATGATGTTGTATGCTGCCTCATTGTCATCTAAGATAATACCAATAACAGTAATGTTATCTGCAAATTTGTAGGTGGCATTTGAGCCAATCATGAATGGAGCAAGTAAAGTGGTGGGATGAGATACGAGTGAAAAATGTCAAACCATGACACTGCTTATGAGGCCTTAAAAACTGATAGGAAAACCTGTGAGTCATGAAAGAGTAAAGGACAATGTCATCAGAAGCACTGTCAGAGAGAAAGTGTCACACTGTGAGTGTGTGTGTGTGTGTGTGTGGTTGAGAGAAAGATTGCTTAAAAATTGCCACATAGGCAAGTCATCTGTTGTTTATGATGGTAAGTCCCCTTTCTTTCCTTTTCATCTAACCCCAAGCTGTTCTTCAATGTGACCTCATGACCCTATTAAGTATGTGGTTGGTGCTTCAGTCTAATCAAACCCTGGATGAAGATGTTTCTCCCGAATTCTTTATTTGGATTATGTGCCACGAAAGTTTAGAATCATAGAACTGTACAATGTGGCCAGACCATGTCCTGAAGAAGGGTCTCAGGCTGAAACGTCAACTGTTTACTCTTTTCCATAGATGCTGCTTGGCCTGCTGAATTCCTCTAGCATTTGTGTGTGTTCCAGCATCTGCAGAATTTCTCATGTTCATGTTAACATCTAGTGGAACACATGGGAAATGATACACAAGATGTACTTCAGTCCCATCCCATCCATACCTGTCAGCTAGACTCGTGTCCATCCTTGTGCCTTCTGGATAATATGACACATTCTGCTTTTTTCCCCTGCTATTAGTCTTGTCATGTTTCCCAACTTTTTTCAGGGAATCTTTCATTTGAAGGAAAGCTGGGTGGGGGGAGGGTCCATTTACAGGCTCTAGATCATCACTTTACTCATGGTAGCTCACGATTTCTTCCTTGCCCCTCCAAGAAGTTGTATCGTTTGTATCCGTATTTCAATGCTTTGACTTTCTGATGAGGCTTTGTGAAAATTTGTAAGCCTTTGTAACTCAGGCTAGGAATTGTGTCCAGTTTTAGGGATTGTGTTTTCGGAAGGCTGATGAGTGTGAGTGATGTGGCGATTTACTAGAATTAGATTATTATGTATAGTAGGAGGTAATTTATTTGTCTATGGTATTTTTAAAAAAGCTGTTTTCCATTAACTTTTTGAGATGGTTTCATTTATTTATTGAGATTCAGCATGGAAAAGGCCCTTCTGGCCGTTTAACCCACACTGCCCAGAAATCCCCCGATTGAGCCCTAACCTAATCACAGGACAGTCGACAATGGCCAATTAACCTACCAACCACTACTGCCTTGGACTGTGGGAGGAAACCGGAGCACCCAGAGGAAACCCACTCGGCCACAGGGAGAAAGTACAAGCTCATTACAGGCTGTGGCAGGAATTAAGGCCAGGTCACCTGTACAGTGAAGCGTTGTGCTACACTACCGTGCTGCCCCGTGTTAAAAACCGTGGATGTGAGAAGGCAGAAAAATGGTGATGAGCTAAGGGATCAACCATGATATCCAAGTAGCTGGTGGATCAGACTAGGGGAAGGGTGGTTGGGTATGCTTCCATTTATAATAAATTTGCCATCTAGTATTGAAGACTTATTAGAGAACCAAGTTTCTCATATTTGGCATTTTTCTAGTGTCTTGAAGTTCTTCACCTAGCTGAAACTCTTCCTCCACGTCGTTGATATCCTTCCAGAAATATGATACTCAGAATTCGACAGAGCACTTCAGTGGAAATTGAGCTGGTGATTTGAAGTTTAGTGTGACTTCCTCTTTCAGGCTTTTTAAAAAAAAGTCTGTAGTACTGAAAGGGACCTCAGTTATGTGGTGACAAAAGTGACATTTTTATTAGTGCAGAGCAAATTATGGAGTAATTTTTTAAAGATGATGTTAGGGATCTTGCTGGATCTGTTGGGAAGAAACTATCTTGTTTGGGAATAAGTAACCATGAAGCAATAATGCTGTGGATTCAGGCCAAGAGAGGAGAATGAGAGAGTTATCATTTGGAGTACACTGCATGAAGTATGATGGAAACAGTTCCAAAAATAACTTTAAAAGAAAAAATACATTTATAAGAAGGAGAGTGTTACAGGGCAGTGAGAAAAGCATGGAAGGGGTTAAATTGGAAAGCTCCTTCAAAGAGCTTGTACAGAAGCAATGGGCTGTGTGCTTCCTGTGTTATATGATGTTGTCTTCGACACTGGAATGTAAAGTGCTGCCTACAATAACAAACATTTTGGATGCCCTTTCATTAAACAGTGAAAGTAATGTATAAAGGATCTGGCTGGTGGCGCAGTGACATCAGTGCCGGACTCCGGAGCGAAGGTTCCTGAGTTCGAACCCAGTCGGTCCGCTCCCGAGCACGCCTTCCATCCAATGCCGGGTTGAGTGTCGAGCTCGCAACTCAGCCTCTTTAAAAAAAAAACTGCGCTGTGAGGAGGACGTGGAGGACCACTCCCAGAATCTTTCCTCCAAGACAACCACTTGAAAAAAAATGGTCGCTGAGGCTCTGGCAGAGTATGGCACACAAAAATAAAATGTATAAAGAAATCTGAAATAATAGCAAAAAGTGCCAGAAAAATTCAGCAAATCAGACAGTATCTGTGGTTGTGTGCCTGCCGCCCTGCGTCAGAACTGGAAGAGAGATGGATGCATGTTAATTTTCAATGGGAATGAAGGGGGAGAGGAGGTGGGTTGAAGAAAGAAAATGTGTGTGATAGGGTGAGTAGAAGTAGAAGTGGCGGTAGTAACTGTCACATTAATCTGCTTGGTCTGTGGACGTTTCACAGACTTTTATTCATTTATTTTTTGCTCTTTAATTTATTTTCTCTTCTCTGCTATTCTTGCTGTATAATTGACTTGGTTGTTGATTTATTCTAGGGTCCAATGAGCACCCAACAGTTTCCGCGACCTGGTGTATCTTCATCAAGCTTGGGAGTTAGCCAGTCTACCATCACCAGCATGCAGAACACTAGTGGTACGGTGACATCAGGCAATACCATCACAGGTATATGTTGAACATGTTTATTTTCCTCAGATTCAGATTCAGATTCAGCTTCTGTGAAGCATAGTAAATAATTTTTAAAAAATTAAGTTGATTTTGCTGTGTTTGGCTTGGTTTGCACTGTCACGGTGGTACCTATGCATGTTAGAGCATCTCAAAGTGACTTGTGGAGATAGAATTGCTTTAAAATGAGTTAAATACAGATGCCTGACAAGCTGACTTATTTTAGTGCACATTCATTTTTATTTAATATTGGTTCACAAAAATTTGAAGAGCTCAGGAAAACATAGGGCTGGAGGATGCTATAGAGAAAGATGGAGGTGGACTAGTGCATTGAGGCTAAGGGGAGATTAAAATCAAGAAGGATGCTGAGCAGGCTTTCAGGAGTGTAGGTAGTTACCTCATCAAAATGGTGTGTTAAAGCTTTACTGTGTATATTGATTACTGTTTCTCCCCAGCTACCAGTGAGGAGATGAATCGAGATCTGGAGCATGTACCACGTGAACACTCTAATCCTATATCTTCACTGCCATTCCGTGATGAGAAGCAGGAGACTGTGGTAGTTCGGCCTTACCCACAGGTGCAGACTCACACACAGCCATTAGCAACAGCCCAGCACCACATGCAGCAGCCTGGAGTGCCTGTAACTATGGGCGCTCCTCCCACTCACCTAGCACAGGCCACTCAACTGTCCTTCCCAGAAGGTCTGATGAAGGTATGTGGTCTTCTGTTATTAAATATTAGAAGCAGAGCCCATTAAGTTTTAAATTAAGATTCAGCAAGCAAAGCCTAGGGACGTAAAATGTGCATCTGAGGTGGAATTTGAGCTTGTTTATAGCCAGTGTTCCATTAATTGACACATCAGTGAATGTCCCACATGCTGTTGGTAATTTTCCATCCAGGGATGTGATCCCTGCATTCTGCAACGGTTTTTATCCTTGTGACTTAACTACTCTGGTTCAGTCACATAAACTTGGATTGACTCATTAAGAGACAATCTAATCAAAGTCTTCAAAATAATGAAGAGATTCATTATGGTAGAAACTTTCTTCTAGCAAAACCATCAAGAGGAAGAGGCCGTGACTAAAATTAATGTAGTCCTATTTATAAATCGGGAAGCTTAGTGAAAATCTATAAATTTTCCTACAAATTAGTTGAGACAGGAGTTCACACGACTAGGATCAATAGACTATGTGAAGTAAGAATATCAAAGGAAGTGGGACAAAGGTATAAAATGGTGCGAATGTACGAATGATTTAATTAGACGACATAGCAGACTTGAGCTGAGTAGTCTGCTCATATCGCTTCATATCTGTTGTTTGAAGTCTGTGCACTGGTGATATGTCAGTTCCATGCACTGCCTGTACATCCAAGCTCAGTACTGCATCTTGTTGGAGTTTGTACTAAAAGCTAGTGTACTGAATGTGGTTGTTTCACAATTCTGTGATGTCAGAAATACTAGGCTGGGCTTATTATCCATGGTGAAGTTAATTCACTATTCCTTTAAAAACGCAAACGACAGGAATTCTGCAGATGCTGGAAATTCAAGCAACACACATCAAAGTTGCTGGTGAACGCAGCAGGCCAGGCAGCACCTCTTCCTAGAGATGCTGCCTGGCCTGCTGCGTTCACCAGCAACTTTGATGTGTGTCACTATTCCTTTGACCTGTTAGCTCTAAAGACTGATTCAGTTCTTTCAGAATGACTCATCTTCTCAGATGTTGCTTTTAGCACATCCAATAGTATAGAATCTGTTTGTAATGCTCTCCTTTCAAGGGAATGATCCATGTAGGAAGTTCCTGTTTTAATTAGCAGTCAGAAAAGAATATTGTTTAGGCACCATTAAAGCAATTTTTCAGGTCCCTAACTGGATACATTGCAAGATTTATTATCTCGGTTAAATTTGTTGACTTGAAATGAGTTAAAAATACCTCTGTCAACTTCATGTTGAAGACATGTAAAGTACTTGGCAACATAAACAGCAGACTTGAATATTGAAACGGATCATTGTGTTCTGATCAGTAACTCACTTTTAGTTCTCAACTAAGGCTGTCCAGGTTCTCCGAACCCAACATGATTATGCCAGCCTTAGTGGATTTAGTGGTTTGTAGTTGTAAATGAAACCCTTTCTAAGAAATTGGACTGGTTGCCGTATATCTTAAGAAAACTTGGTGTCATTTATTATTCCACATTGTGTGAGGTGTCCATATTTATGTGAGTTGCTGCCAGAGTTGATTTGCAATTTGATTTTTTTTTTGATACTTGAATTGCAAGATGGTAGGGAAAGGGGATATGTGACATGTTTGCTGTTGTTTTTGCAGTTGGTAACTTATTCCAGTATCCTCTTCAAAACCATTCTTCTGTCTTTTGGTTTGAAATTCTGTGCGTTCACTTATTTGATTAAAGGGCACCCATATGTTTGTTTCCTTTAGTTGGTAGATTTGTTCATTTGTAGCTGTTTAGCATTCAGACCAACCTTTGTGGGTATATCTGGGGAATATCTCTCGCTCTCTCTTATTCTCGCTCTTATTCCTGTTTAAATGCTGTGATTATATCACCTCCTTTGACAGAATATCATATCCGGCTGCCACCCCCCAACCCAGTTACAAATGATTTCACTGAAGGAAATCTACCTATGCAAATTGGTAGATATGATGTGGGTTACTAGAGAAAACATGTCTCTGCCATTAGGAGAAATTGGCCTACCAACAGTTCCCAAGAATAAACATCTAGTTTAAGATGGCACTGCTGATGCCCAATGACTACTTATCAAATCAAAACAAAGGAAACTGCTAAATGTCTTATTAATAACGCTTCATTAAAAATGATCAACACTAGTAAGGGATATCACAGGTGGAAATGGTCAAGGAAAATGGAGGTGAGGCGCAGGGAAGGCATGGTCGAGGCAAGTGAAGGGTGGGGAGGGGGTCGAATCAGAGTCGTGGTATCCCTGAGTGTAAGCAAAGTGCCGATGTCCGATGAATTTAAGTGCTGGGCCAAATTGGAAAGTTGGGGAACGGGCTGAATCGTGGCAGTGGGGTTCAGACCCAGAGCGGCCTGAGAGCAACATACTCCCCGATGTTCGGATGATTTAAGTGCCGGCCCAGACTGAAACCTGTTTTTACTTGTATGTGTTTTAAAACAGGGGTCCCCAACCTTTTTTGCACCACGGACCGGTTTAATATTGACAATATTCTTGCGGACCGGCCGATCGGGGGTGGGGGGGTGTGGGGGGGTTGGAGTGTTCAAGTAGGGTTAAGCTCACCTCAGCATGACTTTTACAGTTAAGGTTGCCAACTTTCTCACTCCCAAATAAGGGACAAAAGTAGCAGTCAAATACGGGACACTTGTGTTTACCCTGAGAAAGACGACCATGACCATGAAACCTTGTGCAGACACCTGTGTGTGCATGTGTGTACTTGCCGATTTTTTTTTTCCACAAATCGGTTTTGACTTGATCTTCCCGACTACACTGTACATACATTATTTCCACTTTATATAGGCTGTGTATTTATCATATCATTCATGCTTTTACTATATGTTAGTGTTATTTTAGGTTTTATGTGTTAATTGGTATGATTTGGTAGGTTATTTTTTGGGTCTGGGAATGCTCAAAAATTTTTCCATATAAATTAATGGTAATTGCTTCTTCGCTTTACGCCATTTCGGCACGAAAGGTTTCATAGGAACGCTCTACCTTAGCGGGGGAAATACGGGACAAGGACAGTCCTGTATGGGACAAACCAATTTAGCCCAATATACGGGATGTCTCGGCAATATGGGACAGTTGGCAACCCTATGTTCAAGTTCAACAGTGCGTGACAGGGAATGAGGAAAGGTGCAGCTGACTCATATCGTTTCCTCGCGGCCCGGTAGCACATGCTTTGCAGCCCAGTGGTTGGGGACCACTGTTTTAAAATGATGAATGTTAACCTTGTCTCTGAGGAGAGCTGCTGATCCTGCTGAAGTGAGAATGCTATGATAACCTGCCAATGTCAAACTATGTTACTTTAAAGCCAGTTCCACAATGATGCCATAGACAGTTGAAGTGCTACAGAATTATTGTTAATGAATCCTGAGGTTCATTTGCCAGGTGTTGTGAGTGACTGCGCCTATCTGTCGGTCTCTCCCACACGTGCGTATTTGGAGGAGGGGCAAAAAAAAGATCCAAATAAGCTGAAGTTTAAGCAACTTCTCAAAGCTTTACTGTTGCCCTTTTATGTTTTTGTCTGAAGTCGGACTGAAATTTTGTTTTTCTAGACCACACTGAAGTCGCCCTTGCCAAGTAGGCCCATTGCTCCTGCTCCATCGTCTGGCTTGGGACACTTGACTGTTCCTCCTAAAGTTTCAGGACACGTAACTGTTAGCATGGATACCAGTGTTCCACAGGCCTCTGCAATCCCTGTGGCTACTATCAGTGGGCAGCAGGTAAGTACACAATTGTCCTAATTTTGTTTAAAGCTTAAAACAACTACATTCACGCACTCAGTTAAGAAGACCATTTAATCTTGCAATTGTGGTATCAGTATTGTGACTTCATTTCGATGATCTTCTTTGTAGGGACATCCCAACATCCCTCATCTGATGGGTCCCAATGTGCAGATGTCTATTATCCGAAACTCTGTTCCCGCTTCCCTCCACATTGGACCATCCACTGCACAGTCTCATATGTTCTCATCTCATGTGCCTAGAGGTAACGTAATTTTTAACAGCATTTTCCATATATAAGAGATAACATGGATGTGTTTTGGAAGCGCAGTTTTCACTTTCCATCCTCTGTTCATTTTTGTTTTGGCCTGTAGGCACGGTTTATATGAGTAATTTAATTCTTCCCATAAATTAGTAAAAATGAGAATTCTCTTGACTCATTCAGGTCCACGTAGAGGTTTGTATGCAACAGACAGCTGAAGTAATCTTTGTTATTTCTGTAAATCTTGTTTAATCTTCATTGCCCGTTTTATTGCTGCTGTGTTGTGTTCGCTGACTAGATGGAAATCTCGTATCATGCTTTAGTGCACAAATATTGTCAATGTTTTGAGGGAGCTCTACAAGTTGGGGATGTCAGATCTTCATGTCTACTTAAGCAGAGGTCCAATGAGCTGGACCTGCAGTCAGTTGCAGTGGAAAAGGACATATAGTTGGAGATTCTATTGTATTATTCAGAGGCAGTGATATACATCTATATTCCTTAATTAATCCTCCATTTTGTGTGTTTACGATACTGAACCAGTGCATTTCAAAGAATTGAGTGCTTTCCAATGCTTTTTGAGGTTTGAAATGAAATATTTATTTTAAGCAAACTGATGTCCTCCATAGGTGCAGCAGTAGCAGCAGCAATCTCAAGTTCCAAAGTAACCACGGTCCTGCGTCCTGCTCCAGCACCGTTACCAACAGCAGGCAATCCTCAGACTGCTGTGCAACATTCTCTGCACTTACCTATACAGGTAGCCACTTAACTCTAAGTTAATCTTTATCAACCCACGATGGAATGCATTTTGCACTTAAAATACTTTGTAATTCTTTGGTTTTAAAGATGGGTGATGTGTTTCAGGTGCTTTGCTCAGAGTAGGTTTTAATTACAGGTCTTAGGTGTAACAAGCTGGGTTAAGGGTCAAAGTTATGTGCATATCATGACTTTACCTCTGATTCCTAGCACAGAGAAAGCTCTCAAATAGCAATTCCCAATAGAAGTTACTTCTTGAAGGTTTATTTGGAGTGGAAATTGGTGGAGTTAGTATGTATTTGGACACCTTGTGCTTCTGACAGTCAGTGGATCATTGTGCCTGCAGAGGTGAGTATTCAGAGACCTCCAGTGGTGGCTGAGTGTCCCTGGCCACTCTAAAGGAATGAGTGACATACTTTCAGCAGTAACCAGGTAGCAGTTTGCTTTCTAACTGACACTGAATCAGGCCTTCATCCTCTGGCTAAGTGTGGTCCTGCAACCTACCATTTATGAATTGTGTTAGAAAGCCATGAGTGACATTAATCATACATTGCACTTCAGTATTTACCATGCACGCCCAGCAGTTTTGGTCCATACATGTCATTATGCTGTCCTATGATTCTTAGTAATGGTTAAATGTGCACAATATTGCATGAAGTTTTATCACTTTGTGTAAAAGTACTTCACCACTGGGATTTATCAACGTATAGTCTCTTCCTGTGACTCTCCCTTTGTTGAATGGTAAGCCTGAAATCTTGCATGACTTTCTACAGCCCTATATCTATATCTTTTTCCACCTCATGACCATTTGAACCTATCCACCATTGGAACGTTAAGTACACTGTCAACTTAATGATAGATATCTGTAGTACAATTATTGCTGACTTCCAAATGTCACTCTGTATTATCTTCAAGGCAATCACACTTGGGTTCTCTGGTACGTAATTCTGCATGATCTGTGCCAAATTTCAAGGGTGATGGTGTGAATGGCCTTCAGTACTATCTTCAACCTTAGATGCAGCTTATGCAGTCATTGCTCTCATCTTTAAATATTAAGATGGAAATTTGTACATTTCTTTTGGCAGTCTCGGCCACCTTCAACCACTTCTGCAGCAATTCCTTCAGCAGTGGTGGCAACAGTGTCTGCAACACGAGCCCAGTCTCCTGTCATTACAACAGCAGCAGCTCATGGGACAGATGTGGCTCACAGGTAACTTGATGGAAAACAAGGTCATCAGTGTGTACGTTAGTGATGGCTTAAATGTTTACACACCTAGAAGGCAAACAATTTGGAGCCAACATGTGTTGTGCTCAGAGTTGAAAACAAAAGGAAGTCCAACTATGGGCTTGTGTAACAGATGTAAACATCTGCAAGAATAGTTACCTTGTCTGATATCAGATATTAAATTGAACAAACTTGGTACCAGTGTGGCAATTAGTTCCTTAGCTCAAGAGAGCTCTAGTTCATACCTTCACAGCCATTACTACAGCAGGGATGTGGTGAGGTGAAGAAAGAACCTCCTGTAAGTATTTTATGTTTTCAGGATGAATAATATTTAATTGCCAGTGAATTTCTTTTCTATCCTGCTTCCAGAGAACTGCAGTTGTTGTTGCTGGAGGCTGCTGTCCAAAGTTTTTTTTGTCAGCTCTGCAAGAAAAATGAGTCTGGAACACTGATAGTAACCTAGAATACAGCTGTCAGGGTTATTCTTTCCATCAATGCTTAATTTTTTTTAGTTAACTTGAGCTATTCTGTTGCTAAATTTTTGGACATTAACAATCTGTCTTGTAACCAGTTCTGTTTATCTATGATCCTGAGCATGTAAAGAATTCAGAACTAATATGTTAGGCTAAAGCCCCAGAATCAGAATCAGGTTTAATATCACCAGCATATGTTGCAAAATTTGTTTTCTTTGCGGCAGCAGTACAATGAGGCACTATTTTGGAAATGTCAGTGAAGTTTTCTTGTAGTACTTTGAAAGTTTTAACAATAAGCAATCATCGCTTCCCTTCTGTAGTTCTGAATTGATGGCTGTAAAGCTATGGACAAAAGCTCACTTGAACTAAGGAACTAACTGCCGCAAAAATAATAGGATTATTGAATACACCAAATAGGTAACCCAGTATTGCATCTTACATCTGTTATATAAGCTTATGGTTAGACCTCAATTAGATTTTGCTTTCAATTCTGAGCACCACAACACATGTTGGCTCCAAATTGTGACACAGTTTATATGTGATACTGGGACTAAAGGATTTAATTATAAGAACAGGTTTCTGTATCATGCTTGTATTACAACACATAGGAAACGAGGACCAATTCAAACAAATTGTTTAGCATTGATTAAGTAGGATCAACAAGGTAGATAGATTTTTCTTCCTCTGATGTAGGGGAAATAAAATTAGAGGTAGGTTTTCAGGGATGATGTTACTTCTATTCCCACAAAGAACTAATTTGCAATACAGTGCTGTGTAAAAGTCTTGGGCACCCTTGATTTTTTTTAAATAAATTTTGTATTCCGTTATTATTTTTTGTCTTTATTACTGTGTCAGCAGAAAAGAGCAGCAAATTTTAGATGTCTAAACATTATTTTCCAAAAAAATAAATGTTTTGTTTTGTATTTTGTTGAAGAAAGTAACTTATTAAGTAATGGACCACATTTCAAATACAAACCTGATTACTTTGTGAGTATACACTGTAGGCCAGTGCATGATTAAACAAAGATAACAAAATAGGATGCTAATGATCAATGACATAATGACTTGAATGAACTAAACTGATTAACTGAAACAGAAACGGGTGGAGAAGCAATCAAACTGGGCAAAGGACAACCAAACTAAAAGGTGAGGGCGTGGTAGATTTGACATTGTAACCTTCAAATCCACAATTCTTACTCCATGGCAAGAGTGATCACAGCAACAAGACACAAGGAGGTCGTCCTGCATCAGCAAGGTCTCTCCCAAGCAGAAATCTTGTGGCAGACATTTCTAAGATGTGCTGTCTAAGTTCTTCTGAAGAAGCACAAAACAAGGTTCAGGATCAAAAACGCAGTGGTAGGCCACGAAAACAGTGCAGCCGTGAGAAGTTCATCAAACTGGCATCCCTTATGATTCAGAACAAGGTTATCAGCTCTGAACTCACTGAAACCCCTCTATAGTCCAGAGCAGTCTTGTCAGAAGTGGTCTTCAAGGAAGAGATGCTGCCAAAAAGGCCATCCCTCCTGTGGAAACAGACAAGTGGCTCACCTCTGCATAAAATACAAGGGCTAGGGTGCTAGACGATGGAAGCAAGTGCTCTGGATTGACGGGTTAGTATTTGAAATTCTAGGCTCAATGAGGAGGTAGTTTGTCCTTGGAAGAGCTGGAGAGCATTACATTGAGTGTGTGCACCCACCAGTGAAGTACGGGGGTCATTCCCTGCAGGTTTGGGGCTGCAATTCTGCAAATGGAGTTAGTGACTTGGTTAAAATTAATGAAATCCTTAATGCTAAGAAGTACAAGCAGATTCTCATCTATCACACAATACCATCAGGGAGGTGTCTGATGGGTCCCAACTTCATTCTGCAGCAGGACAATGACCCCAAACATACGGCCAAGGGCATAAAGAACTATCTTCAGCAAAAAGAAGAACAAGGATTTCTCTATGTTGTAGCCCCCACAGAGCCTTGATCTCAACATTAAGATCATCTGGGATTACCTGGAGAGACAGTAAGCAAGACAGCCAAAGTCTGCAGAGAACTGTGGCAAGTTCTCCAAAATGCTTGGAACAAACTACCAACCAAAATATTTCTTTATGCCTGCCCCCTTTACCCCTATAAAACTGCATGTCGGCGTACCTAACAAGAGAATTGGCAAAGGGTGGTCACACCAAGTATTGAGTTGATTTGGTGTTTCTTTTTAACTGTTTATTGCTCTTTTATAGTCATTTTTAGGTATTTAGAAACTTCATTATTTTTGAAAGTGTCTTCAGGATTTTTTACGTGTGCCTGAGACACTTGCACAGTACCGTATACTGAAGAAAGCTGAAGCTAGTGCTTAGTTTAAAATCTAGGATTTTTATAATGCAGGAGTGTTGAGGATAGATGATAAGATATGGTTCAGACTTGATTTAGTGGTGAAACAGACTCAAGGGGCTTTGTATCCAATTTCAAACATTAGTCTTTGTCAGAGAATTCAGAGTTCAGTGCAAGAGGTCCCCTGTCTGAATTGTTTCTCCTTCCCTGCAGTAGACCAGCACTGACCATCCAACCTCATCCATCTGCTGCCACAATTAGTATCCAGCGTACCCAGCAGCCTCGTGATACAACTGCTCGCATCACATTGCCTTCTCACCCTGCAGTAGCTGCTCAGAAACCTCAGCTCCATCCCATAACACAGGTAAAGATTTTCATCTACCATCCTGCACTTGGCTCCAAAGTGGCTGTCATTGTTATTAATTATCCTGTCCCAAGCCCCCACCCTCTGTGAAATTGTTGTACTGTGATCTATATCAGATAAATTCTTCCTGAAATTGCCACTCAAGATCAGTATGTTTAATGTAACAAGGAACCCTCAAGACAGATTGACATATTTTGGTCTTTTAAATAACTTGGAAATTTAGTTGGCAAGTGAGAACATTGTGAACATTTTATCTTTCATGAACTGAAAAACTTGGCATTATAGTAGAGTTACTGTAAACAGTGTGATTTGATTTAGGATATATATAATGGTTTGTTCCAGGTTGATATCATTCAGCAATTCCTGAGAGGTTTCTTCAGTGCATTACTAAATGGGAAGAAGCCCACAGCTATGATAAAAGTTGGTCTAATTGATAGATTCATACGCAACACTGTTATTCAATATCAATTATTATTTTCATGCAAAGGGACTGTGCCCCCTGCTCATTTGCATTTGCATTTGGATCTTGTTTTGTGCTTACCTCCTCAAGCCAGTACTGCTGCCTCTCTAAATGATGCAGGTGGTTTCCAACACAGGAAAATAATTCTGCTGGTTAGAAAGGGGTCCTTCAATTGCACCTGTTTCATTGTGTGTAATAAACAGTGTCATCACACTTGCACGATCCTGCTGTTATTGTTGGCTAAACTGCAGTTGTTGGCAAGTAGGCATTCATTAAGTGTTTGTGTTCCTGAATCCCTGCAAGTGTGTGCTCTGGATAAGCTTGTATGAAAAATTAAAAGACTGCATGTTTGTAAGCTGCGAAATTAATCATGCTTTTGCATGTTCTGGAGTGTTAACACGTATTTCTGGTAGAAATCCCATTCATTAGAAGATTAGGCTGAGTGATTCACCCCTGTGCCGGTGTCATTTCCCCACTGCAGTCTGCGTAGTGCATACTTTCTACTTGTACAGATTGGATCAGAAGGTTGCCACATGTGATCTTTGATCAACCTCAGTAAAATAAGGAGGATGTTGAGCAGAAAATCAAGAACCATAAAAGTTAAAGGGTCCCACTTGGTCTTTGGTTTCACTGGTAACACGTTGCTTTGCAAGTGCTGCACAGAGTAAGATTGCAGCATATACATTCCAATGACTGTTGTGGTAATGGTTCAGTCACACTGCTCCAATATGGGGAGAGGCCACATTACCCAGCACTTTGCTGTTCAATCTTTTTCCCCTCGTCCCTGTCTTCTCTCATCTCCATAGCAACCTAAGTGACCACTAAGAGAGCTTTTCAACAGTGCTGATCACCTCTCAGTAGTTGAGAAGGCAGGTGTAAACCCAAGCAGTCAGCTTATGTCTGCACACACAGGTCAGCTTTTGAACAAGAAAGCCACAGTTGTGATTTCTTGAAGTAAGGAAGTTTAGCATGTTTTAGACATTAAGCTCATGATAAATCAGAAATTCAGTTTTTGTGTTCCAGTGCTCATCTCAAGATGACTAATGACTATTCCTGCTGTTGGTTATGTAATAGGTAGCATCGACCAATAACTTTTATCAGCTTCCAAAACCAACAAACCATTCTCTTTCAACAGAAAGCCATGTTCAGTACTGGCACACCAGTTGCTGCCGCCACTGTGGCACCTATACTTTCAACAAACTCAGTCCCTTCTACGACGGGTCAGGGTGAGTACCTGGTTTCTGCAAAATACTTGTATTCATTTTAGACTCTTAAGACAGAAAGCTGTTGACTGCTCTTCAAATGGAAGCATTCTTGATGCAGTAGTCTTGCATACATTAGACATCTTTTGCTCTCAGTTCTACTGAGTTCGTCAGTTGTATTGATGGTAGATTCTACCTAACACTAGTTCTCAATAACTACGAAAGTAACTGCATGGCTCTCCATACAAAAAACCCTATGCCTCAGTTATTGAACATTTTAATTTACTTATCTTAACTGCAAGGTACCAAGGAAACACTAGCCATAACACTGAATACTGGAGTAAATAAGTAATTCCTTAACAGCTAAAATGCTTAACATCTAGAATATGAATGGAAGAGTGGGTCCTGGATGGTTAGTATGTTGATTGATGTTTTCTGGTTCCAGTACAGCATTCATTTCTTTAATGCTCTATGACTGCTTGCCATGCTGCGAGTATTATGTCTAAGAATTTGCAGTTGATTTGATTTAATCCACTTGAGGTAAAAGAGAAAAATGAGAACAATGCTGTGCAGGGACCAAAAAATTAATGTTGCGTACATCAATATTATTCTTTTAAGTTCAATATTGTATGATTTTTGATATAATTTTATCCAAGTTCTTATCTTATTTTAAAAATGCAAACAACAGGAATTCTGCAGATGCTGGAAATTCAAGTAACACACATCAAAGTTGCTGGTGAATGCAGCAGGCCAGGCAGCATCTCTAGGAAGAGGTACAGTCGACGTTTCGGGCCGAGACCCTTCGTCCGGACTAACTGAAGGAAGAGTTAGTAAGAGATTTGAAAGTGGAAGGGGGAGGGGGAGATCCAAAATGATAGGAGAAGACAGGAGGGGGAGGGATGGAGCCGAGCTGGACAGGTGATTGGCAAAAGGGATATGACAGGAGGTCCAGGGAGAAAGACGGGGGGGGGGGGGAGAACCAGAGGATGGGCAAGGGGTATAGTCAGAGGGACAGAGGGAGAAAAAGGAGAGTGAGAGAAAGAATGTGTGTATATAAATAAATAACGGATGGGGTACGAGGGGGAGGTGGGGCATTAACGGAAGTTAGAAAAGTTGATGTTCGTGCCATCAGGTTGGAGGCTACCCAGACAGAATATAAGGTGTTGTTCCTCCAACCTGAGTGTGGCTTCATCTTTACAGTAGAGGAGGCCGTGGATAGACATGTCAGAATGGGAATGGGATGTGGAATTAAAATGTGTAGCCACTGGGAGATCCTGCTTTCTCTGGCGGACAGAGCGTAGGTGTTCAGCAAAGTGGTGTCCCAGTTTGCGTCGGCTCTCGCCAATATATAAAGGGCCACATCGGGAGCACCGGACGCAGTATATCACCCCAGCCGACTCACAGGTGAAGTGTCGCCTCACCTGGAAGGACTGTCTGGGGCCCTGAATCGTGGTAAGGGAGGAAGTGTAAGGGCATGTGTAGCACTTGTTCCGCTTACAAGGATAAGTGCCAGGAGGGAGATCAGTGGGGAGGGATGGGGGAGACGAATGGACAAGGGAGTCGCGTAGGGAGCGATCCCTGCAGAAAGCAGAGAGGTGGGGGAGGGAAAGATGTGCTTAGTGGTGGGATCCCATTGGAGGTGGCGGAAGTTATGGAGAATTATATGTTGGACCTGGAGGCTGGTGGGGTGGTAGGTGAGGACCAGGGGAACCCTATTCCTAGTGGGGTGGCGGGAGGATGGAGTGAGAACAGATGTGCGTGAAATGGGGGAGATGCGTTTGAGAGCAGAGTTGATAGTGGAGGAAGGGAAGCCCCTTTCTTTAAAAAAGGAGGACATCTCCCTCGTCCTAGAATGAAAAGCCTCATCCTGAGAGCAGATGTGGCGGAGACGGAGAAATTGCGAGAAGGGGATGGCGTTTTTGCAAGAGACAGGGTGAGAAGAGGAATAGTCCAGATAGCTGTGAGAGTTAGTAGGCTTATAGTAGACATCAGTGGATAAGCTGTCTCCAGAGACAGCTCTAGAACAAAGATCTAGAAAGGGGAGGGAGGTGTCGGAAATGGACCAGGTAAACTTGAGGGCAGGGTGAAAGTTGGAGGCAAAGTTAATAAAGTCAATGAGTTCTGCATGCGTGCAGGAAGCAGCGCCAATGCAGTTGTCGATGTGGCGAAGGAAAAGTGGAGGACAGATACCAGAATAGTCACGGAACATAGATTGTTCCACAAAGCCAACAAAAAGGCAGGCATAGCTAGGACCCATACGGGTGCCCATAGCTACACCTTTAGTTTGGAGGAAGTGGGAGGAGCCAAAGGAGAAATTATTAAGAGTAAGGACTAATTCCGCTAGACGGAGCAGAGTGGTGGTAGAGGGGAACTGATTGGGTCTGGAATCCAAAAAGAAGCGGAGAGCTTTGAGACCTTACAGATGGGGGATGGAAGTATATAGGGACTGGACATCCATGGTGAAAATAAAGCGGTGGGGGCCAGGGAACTTAAACTCATTGAAAAGTTTAAGAGCGTGAGAAGTGTCACGAACATAGGTAGGAAGGGATTGAACAAGGGGGGATAGAACCGTGTCGAGGTATGCAGAAACGAGTTCGGTGGGGCAGGAGCAAGCTGAGACAATAGGTCTGCCAGGACAGGCAGGTTTGTGGATCTTGTGTAGGAGGTAGAAACGGGAAGTGCGGGGTGTGGGAACTATAAGGTTGGTAGCAGTGGATGGGAGATTCCCTGAGCGGATAAAGTCGGTGATGGTGTGGGAGACAATGGCCTGGTGCTCCTTAGTGGGGTCACGATCGAGGGGTAAATAAGAGGAGGTATCCGCCCCACTCTTCCCCCCCCCCCGTCTTTCTCCCTGGACCTCCTGTCCCATGATCCTCTCATATTCCCTTTGCCAATCACCTGTCCAGCTCTTGGATCCATCCCTCCCCCTCCTGTCTTCTCCTATCATTTTGGATCTCCCCCTCCCCCTCCCACTCCCACTTTCAAATCCCTTACTCACTTTTCCTTCAGTTAGTCCTGACAAAGGGTCTCGGCCTGAAACGTCGACTGCACCTCTTCCTAGAGATGCTGCCTGGTCTGTTGCGTTCACCAGCAACTTTGATGTGTCTTACCTTATTTGTCATTTTGTAACTGGGCATACTGTAAAGCAGATTAATAGTTTGCATGGTGAAACGGTTGTTTAATTTGTGTATCAGAGATGTTAATCTTCCTGCTCCTCTCAAGTAGCAAACTAATAATTTTCAAGCTAAGCCATCAGAGAAAGTACTGAAATAATCATGAAAGATGCTGCCCAGAATGGTGATGTTCCAAACAATCTTGTGTATCAACTGACCTATTTATATCATCTTTTTCAGCACTCCTGTTGCCTTTATTGTATGGATAACATAACTGACTGCTTTTTAGAAATACATTTTCAGGTGTCTAACCCTATAGTTAAATATACCTTACGTATTTGGTTTCAATTCAGAAAATTTTTTGATCTTAATCAATTTGGGTTAGCGATTCCTATTTTAGGTAACATTTTTTCCTCCCTCTTTTACGGATCGTGCTTTTCAAATTTGGAAGACTAAGGGTATTTCACGGTTTTTGGATTTATTTTTAGATGGTTCCCTTATGTCTTTTGAACAATTATCTAATAAATATAATTTATCAAGAATACATTTTTTTAGATATCTACAAGTTAGAAATTTCCTAAGTACTATACTTTCTTCCTTTCCAATGCTTCCTCCTACATACATTTTAGATACTATAATTAACCTTAGTCCATGTCAGAAAGGTGCATCGGCTATGATTTATAATATTATTATGAAACTTAGGAAAGCTCCATTTGATAAGATTAGGGTAGATTGGGAACAGGAATTGGGGTTTATCATTTCTGTGGATGACTGGGGGCAGATTTTACAATTAGTCAATACTTCCTCTAGCTGTGCTAAACATTCCCTAATTCAATTTAAAGTTGTTCATAGAGCACATATGTCCAAAGATAAATTAGCTCACTTTTATTCTCATATTAATCCTTTTTGTGATAGATGTCCGGGGCAGATAGCCTCTTTAACTCGTATGTTTTGGTCTTGCCCTACTCTGGAAACTTTTTGGAGAGACACTTTTAATATTATCTCCAAGGTATTGAATATAGATATCTCTCCTCACCCTATTACTGCTATCTTTGGACTACCTAAAATTTCCAGTAATCTTTCCCCTTCAGCCCGTAGAATGATTGCATTTCTTACTTTAATGGCGAAAAGATGTATCTTACAACATTGGAAAGAGCTTAATGCTCCAACTACCTTTTTTTGGTTTTCTCAGACGATATTATGCTTGAATTTGGAGAAAATTAGAAGCAATCTTTATGATTCCTCACTTAAATTTGAACAGACCTGGAGATCTTTTATTCAATATTTTCATTTAATGTAATATATACCCTTCTTGTTTTTTTTTACTGTTTTTAATGGAGGTCGGGATTGAGGACGTGATTTTAAGTTCTTTAACTCTGTTTGGTTTCAAGTTAGCCCATTGCTTTGCTTTGCTTTTAGTTTAGTTGCACGGTGGGTTTTTTTTTGGGTTTTTTTTTTCCTTTTCTCTATTGATATATATATATAAATTAGTATACTATTATGTTACCTTGGTACGTTATGTTTAAATTACATTGTATTATTTTTTTGTATTAATATCTTCTGTAATTTTATTATATTCTAACAGTGTATTAGTGCCTATATGGCTTACCTTTTTGTATACTTATTCAATAAAAAGATTTAAAAAAGAAATATGTTTTGATAGGGTTGTTGAAATGAAGTACCACCCTGGCAGTGTTTGTAAAATACGGTCATTAGAATCTCACTTTTTTGCATATGTAATCTATGTTGAGGAAATTATTTAAGTTTTCCTATAATTCCAGCAGAGAAGCTGAAAACAGTGAATGCCAAAATCCTATTGATTTTTTTCGCTTAGAAACCTCTCTGCATTAAGAAAAGTTAGATTTATTTCTCATTTTATGTCATGACTCTGAAAACTGAATCTATTTCCTGTTGCTTACATGCGAGCACTTACATCTTATGTGTTTCATTATTTGTCAGCTTTTTGATATTTCTGTTTGTAAATACTTTTATTTTTGCTTTACAGGTGCTGTTTCCCATTCTCAAGTAACGAGCAGTACAATTGTTAACATGACAATGGCTTCTCATACACCTCATGCTCCTGTAGTCACGACGTCAACTATTCCTGTTGGTGAGTGCAACCCATTATCATGGTTTCCAACTCAAATGTGACCAGAAAGCTTGACTGAATTTTTTTGAAAGGTTCTAATTCAGGAGTTGGTACAGTGTTCGGACATTGGTGTCTTCATTCTGGACTAGGGTATTGACTGCTTGAGTGCTGTTTTTCAGGGGAAAGGTGAAATACTATTTTGTAGGACATTGTGGAAGTTGAATTTCCTTGCAATGATCTTCATAAATGGATTGATTTATGGCACAGTAAAGAAAACTGTCCTACCAATTAGAAAGAATTCAAGTTGAATGAAAAATCAATGGCTAGCTATAAAATAATGTGAGTAACAACCCATTAGAATTTTTTGTTCTGAACTAAGAATAGATTTAAAAGGCTTATTGAAGTATTGGCAAAAAAGAGCTTCTTCAGTAGCTGCTAATTTTAGCAGAAAAGCAAACAAAAGTAAACCTGGAAAGCTGAAGTAAAAAGCAAGCTGCTGGAAGCACTCATTAGGTCAAGTAGCATGTATGGAGAGAGCAACAGGATTGACATTTCTGGTTCATGAACTTTCAACGTAACTCTTTCTGTGGCTGTTAACTTGGATTACCCAGCTAAAGTTTCTGGGTGGGGAAATTGCTGGTAGTTGGGATTGTATTTTTCCATCACTAATGTACACTCTGTTGTACTGTGTTACAGCAAAAGTTGTTCCTCAACCAATTACCCACAATTCCCCACGGATCCAGCCTGATTATACAACAGAGAGGGGGAACCTGATTTCCATACCAGGTCATAGGGCATCGCCTAACCCTGTTACGATGGAAACACGCACTGAGAATAGGTATGGTGGCTTCAAGTGCCTGAGTAAATGTTAGAAGCATCAATAGGGATTTAGATTTTGCATATCCAAGTTTCCCCATTGACTTCTACTGTCAATATTTTTATCCCATTTTCCTTCTCCATTCCTCTGTTTTTCCATGTGTACCAATTTATTGTTGTGACAGGCTCCATGTGCTGGGTGGATATTCAAATCGACCTTGTCGTATAATAAGGGAAAATACAATTGTTTTTGACCTGTGGTCAATGCCCATTGATCTGTTGGAAAATAAACTGTAAATGTAAGAGTCAAGTTGATCAAGAATAATGTACTTCGTAGATGTGCCCCAGCAGATCAGATATTATTATTATTATTATCTTGGCTTGTACATTAACATCACCTATTTGAGTTATTAACCAATTTAAATTGAAGTAGCTGTTATTCTGAAACTGAAGTACAGGGAACCCTCTGTGTTACTAGAAGGTTTCATTCCTAGAAAATGGTTTGTGTCATGATTTTCTGCCAGGTGAAGCCATGTCATCTGCGTACACACCAAGAAACATGAGATTTTTAAAAAAAGGAGATATTTTGTTTATTCACTTTCACCTAAATTTCATGAGCAAATTTTTTTCTGTGTCTCAGATTTTTGGGTATTGATTTGTGAATTCTGATGGGTGTATTTCCATAACCTGAATGGCTGTGATACAGGAATGGCTTGTTTGTATTTAGAAATTTGTTCAAAAGTGTAGGCATAATTTTGAATTACAAAATCTGTGTTTTTTTAAATTATTGACAGAGATTAACTCAGTGTTCCCAATTTCTTTTTCATTTGGTCAAGGCAAGTTCCTGTGCAGTTCCAGTATTACCTGCCAGCTTATCCACCGTCAGCTGCCATCCCTGGCTACTCAGCACTAGCACATACCTTTACCCCAATAACCAGTACAGTCTCCACTATTCGGCAATACCCAGGTATGAATATCTGAATTAATTCACTTGTTATAGGAATGTGTATCATGGGAAATGCAGTTCAGAGTCGACTGGATAGGCTACTGATTGGATAAACTGAGCAACTGGGAAGGTGCCCTCTCAGATTTGAACTGTTTTTAAGTAGCTTACTCAAAGACTTAGTTCTCCCTCATACATGCACATGGTGAGAACTGTATTGATCTCATAAAGATGCCCATATACTCCTAAAAGTGTAGTAGTGGGAACATATGTAATGCTTTTCTACAATTAGGAAGTGGGCTAATTCTTGAAATTCTACATGATGATTGATATTTGGCAGGTTACTCTATATTGATATTTCATAATTATGCAATAATTTAATCTTCATTAGTTATCATAATGATAAAATAATCAGATGGTGCATAAGACAGCAGCTATTAAATTGTGGCTGCAGCTAGCAGCTCTTGCAGGATATGCCTCTTGACTCTCAGGGGTATAATGAAAGCAGCTTTTCAATTTACTCCTGTACTACTGCTTGGGGAAGTTGGTTGAAAGTACTGCAGTTGAGCCTAATCCTTCATTTTTTTTGTTTTGAATAGACACTTTTGTATTGTACTGCCTCTTGCATTAGATTTTAAAACACTTACCCCACCTTGTGTACTTTTCTGAATCTGCAAGCTGTTGTCTTTCTGGAGGGTAGCTTTGTGACCACTGGCAGCTCTCTATTTCCTTGTATTTATCTTGTCCAGTTTGTCATCCCAAGATCAGTTCTTTCTTCATATTTAAATTTTTCATCTAGTTGGATTTGAGCATGAGAAGATACACTTGTTAGTTTACTCTTTATTAGCCTGTAATTCTTATTTCTTCCTATAGTCCCTCTCTCATCTGGAGTGTGGAGGCTATTTCAAAGGTTCATTTATTATTAAATTATACAACTCTGAAGTTCTTCTCCAGATAGCCATGAAACCAAGAAAGAAAAGAAAGGCTGCACAATCATCAACCCCCAAATCTTCTTCCCCCATACACAAAAAAATAAGAAAGATAGGGTGAAAAACACAGAACACAGAAAAAGCCATAAGACTGGGGGGGGAATATAGTTCACAGTCCAATTTCACATCCATATTGCAGAAAACCTGGGCAACATTCTCCCCCTCCATAGCAGAGCAATCTCACCAGTGATAAAAAGGCAGCCAGCCAGCATTTTACTCTTTCTCGGCGCTTTAATTGGTGAAGAAGGGAAGCTTTAAACAGCAAAATGCATGTAAAAAATTGGCTTGCAGCCTTGCCGTGAGGTTTCCGCGTGCTGCCTCTGCCTCCTGGAATCCTTTCGGAGACTGCAGAGCGTTGAAACACCCAAATGATCTCCAAACTGCAAATCACAGGCTTCAACGGTTCCAGAATCACACTTAAGACAAAAAAACAAACATAAAAAAACGTAAAAGAAGTGAAATGTGTGGTTTCATGATCTATCCAGAAGATACTGACCAAAGGAGCATTGTACACAAGCGCCATCTTGACCGGAAGTCTGGTGTCGCCATTAAAACAATGCCTGTTGCTTCAACAATAAAAAGATAAATGGAGGATTAAATTGCAACAGAAACTAAACCTAGAAATCAGACTAGGTTTTTTGGTGCAGTTCATGGAAGATGAGTCATATAGCACAGACACAGACATTGCTATTGATTAGGCCACAATTAAAACATCGCTTATAGTTCTTGTCTCCATATTGTGCTGTAATAGAGAGAGTGCAGAAGAGATTCTCCAGGATGTTCCTGGAATGCAGGTGTGTATTTAAAAGGAGGGATTGAATTGACTGGGGTTCCAAGTTCAAAGTAAATTTAGTATCAAAGCACATGCATGTCACCATATACAACCCTGTGGTCTGTTTTCTTATGGGCGTACACAGTAAATCCAAGAAACACAATTGAATCAATGAAAGACTGCAGCCAGTAGGGCAGACAAACAACAAATTGTGCAATACAAAAGACAAAAAATAATACTGATAAATAAAGCAATAATTACAAGGAACATGAGACGAAGGGTCCTTGAAAGTGAGTCCATACATTGTGCGAACAGTTCAGTAATGGGGCAAGTGAAGTTGAGTGATGTTATCCCCTCTGGGTCAAGAGCCTGATGGTTGAGGGGTAATAACTGTTCCTGAACCTGGCTCCTATACCAGCTTCCCGATGGCAGGAGCGAGAAGACAGCATGGCCAGGGTGGTGGGTATCCTCGATGGATGCTTTTTTTCCTGCAGCATTGCTCTGTAAGGATGTGCTCAGTGGTGGGGAGAGCTTTACCTGTGATGGACTGGGATGCGTACACTACTTTTTTTGTAGAGTTTTCTGTTCAAGGGCACTGGTGTTTCCATATCAGGCCGTGATGCAAGCAGTCAATAGCTACTGCATTGCTACAGAAGTTTGTCAAAGTTTTATATGACCTACCAAATCTTAGCAAACTTCTGTGGTAAAGTAGAGCCACTGCTATGCTTTCTTCATAATTGCACTTACATGTTGAGCCCAGGACAGATTTTCTGAAATGATCGCACTGAGGAATTTGAAGTTGCTGACCCTCTCCACCTCTAATCCCCGATGAGAACTGGCTCATGGACCTCCAGTTTCCTCTTGCTGAAGTTAATAATCAGCTGCTTAGTCTTGGTGACATTGAGTAAGACGTTGTTGTTGTTGTGGCACCACTCAGCCAGATTTTCAGTCTCCCTCCTGTATGCTGACTTGTCACCACCTTTGATTTAGCCAACGACAGTGGTGTTGTCAACAAACTTAAATATGATTGGAGCTGCACTTAGACTCATAGTCATGTATAATTAGAGCAGAGCAGAAGGCTAACCACATAGCCTTGTGGTGCACCTGTACTGATGAAGATTGTGGAAGCAATATTTTTGTCAATCCAAACTAGTTAGGGTCCACAAGTGAGAAAATCGAGGTTCCAACATCACAAGGAGATATTGAGGCCAAAGTCTTGGAACTTGAGGGGATGATGGTATTGAATGCTGAGCTGTAGTTGATAAAGAATATCCAGATGTTCCAGGGTTGAGTGAAGAGGCAATGAAATGGCATCTGCTGTGGACAAATTGGAGTGGATGCAAGTAGCTTGTTAGGCAGGAGTTGACATGTTTCCTCACCAACCTCTCGAAGCATTTCATCACTGTGGATGTCAGTGTAACCGTACAATAGTTATTGAGGCAGGTCATCACCTTCTTCTTGAGCACTGGTATTATTGAAGCCTGCTTGAAGCAGGTGCGTACCTCAAATGAGAAGTTAAATATATCAGTGAACACTCCAGCCCGGGGGCGGGGTGGGGTGCAGTGGTTGATCAGCACAGATCTTCAGTTCTCAGCCAGGTACCCCGTCTAGGCCAGATGCTTTCTGTAGGTTCACCCTCTTGACAGAGCTCTCACATTGGCCTTAGAGACTGAAATCACAAGGTCATCGGGAGCTGTGGGAGTTCGTGAATGTTCCTTCATAGAAGGCATGGAGATCATCTAGATGCGAAACCTTGTTGTCACCTATGATGCTTGGTTTTACTTTGTAAGAGATGATGGCATTCAAGCCCTGCCACAGCTGTTGAGTGTCCTTCAGTGATTCATGTTTGGTCTGGAATTGCCACTTTGCTCATGAGATGGCTTTCTGGAGATCATACCTGGATCTCTTGTATCTTACTTGATCACCAGGCCTGAATGCCACTGATCTGGTCCTTAGCAGATTGCAGATCTCAAGGCTTCTAGTTGGGGAAGGCTCTGAATGATTTTGTGGGGACACACCTGTCTACAACTGTCTTTATAAGTTCTGTGACAAGTGTAGTGTATTCATTCAGATCCTCTGAATCCTTGAACACTGCCTAGTCCACCAACTCAAAACAGTCCTGCAGCCACTTCTCTGCCTCCTGAAACCACCTCTTTGTTATTCTTATCTCTGGAGTTTTGCTCTTTAGCCTTTACCTGTATGCAGGTAGGAGAAGGACAGCCAAGTGATGAGATTGCCCGCAATGTGGTCTAGGCATGGAACGGTAGGCATTCCTTATTATAATATAACCATGGTAGAGTATGTTGGGACCCCTGGTGCTGCAGGTTATATGCTGATGATAATTGGGCAGAGATTTCTTCAAAGTAGCCTGATTGAAGCCCCAACAGTGATTTGAAGTGCGTTGAAGTGGGTTATTTCATGTTTGCTGATGACAGAATTCAATATCTCGAGTGCCTGGTTACATACTGCTTTTGGCAGAATGTAAACTGTGGTCACGGAGGATAACTCTCTTGGTGAATAGGATGTATTTATCCTTGGTAGTATAGGAGGCTGAGCAGTGATCCTGCAGGGGTTATAAAATTATGAGGAGCATAGATAGGATATATGGTCAGAATCATCTTTCCAGGGCAGGGGAGTATAGAACGAGAGGACATTGATTAGAGTCGAGAAATGTAAAGGAGGTCTGAGGGATCTAAGCTTTTTACACAGAGTAGTGAATGTCCAGAATGAACTGCCAGAGGAGGTGGTGGAGGCATATAGAATTCAGTGATTAAGGTGTTTGGGCAGGTGTTTGAATAGGAAGAGAGCAGAGCAATATAGACCTAAGGCAATTACTTGGGTTTGCATAGGTAGGCATCATGATTGACATGGACGAGATAGACTGGCAGAGTTGTTTCTATGCTATAGGATTCCATGATTTTATTATAGGAGAGGAGGGGAAATTTAAAGAAACAAGTAAGGGCTTTGGCATTTATTGAAAGTGGTTAACTCCAAATTGGGGTGTAGTATGTCCCAAGCTGTTAAAACCATGACTATCACTTCTCTGTGATTCATTTAACAGGATGTGTCTGTTGCTGGTCAGGTCCCCATTTACTGCCCTTGAAAGTGGTGGTTGCTTGAATTACTGTAATCTTTTGAAGATACCTGGGAAGGAGTTTGAGGATTTAGACCCAACTATAACAAAGGACTCACATCATCTTGTCAGGATGATGCGAGCCTAGGAGGGGAGCTTGCAGGTATCGGTGTTCCCACGAGAATGAATCTCAGGGTTGCATGTAGTAATGTGTGTATTCTGATCATAAATTTTACTTTGAACTTTGAGAGAGTGGGGTGGGATTAATATGGCATAGTGATTATGTTACTGGAATGGTAGTCCAGTGCCCTGGAGAAAAATTTGGGTATGGGAGATTAAATCTTCATATGGCTGCTGTGAATTTAAATTCAGTTAATCATCTAGAATTAAAAGAAAGTCATTAATAGTGATGACTATTAATAGTGAAGTCGTTAATAGTGATTACAACTGTATTGTAATAGAATCAATCCTATTGTTGATCGAGGTTGAGAGTTTGGAAGGTGTTATTGGAGTAATCACAGCAAGTGATTGTAGAGAATTTTGCAGGTAGTACAGCACATTGGCACCACTCTACACAGCTGATGAAGGGAATGATTTGTGTCAATGACTTGGATGATGGAATTGATAGTTTTGTGGCCAAGTTTGCAGACAATATGAAGATAGGTAGAGGAGCAGGTAGTTTTGAGGAAGGAGAGAGACTTCAGGAGGACTTAGACAAATTAGGAGAATGGGCAAAGAAGTGACAAATGGAATGCAGTGTAGGAAGTGTATGGTCATGCACTTTGGTAGAAGAAATAAAAGTGTAGACTGTTTTCTAGATGGAGAGAAAATTCAAAAATTTGAAGTACAAAGGGACTTGGGAGCCCTCATGCAGACTTCCTTAAAGCTTAAGTTGGTGACTGCGTCAGTGGTGAGTAAGACAAGTGCAGTGTTAGCATTCATTTTGAAAGGATCAAAACGGAAAAAACAACAATGTCATGATGAGGTGTTGGTGAGGCCTCACTTGGAGTATTGTGAGCAGTTTTAGGCTCCTTATCTAAGAAGGGATGTGTTGACATTGGAGCGGGTTCAAAGGAGATTCACGAAAATGACTCTAGAATTGAAAGGCTTATCATATGAGGAGAGTTTGATGGTTCTCGGGCCTGCACTCACTGGAATTCAGAAGAATGAGGGGGGATCTCATTGAATCCTATTGAATGTTGAAGGTTTAATAGGGTGGATGTGGAGAGGATGTTTCCAATGATGGAGAAGTTTAAGACAAGAAGACACAGCCTCAGAATAGAGGGGTGTCCTTTTAGAACAGAGATGAGGAAGAATATCTTTAGCCAGAGAGTGGTGAATCTGTGGAATTCTTTGGCACAGACAGCTGTGTATGCCAAAACATGTGTAAGACAGAGATTGATAGATTCTTGATTAGTCAAGGCATGAAGGGATATAAGGAAATGGCAGAAGATTGGGGCTGAGAGGGAAATTGGATCAGCTATGATGAAATGGCAGAGCAGACTCAATGGCCAAATGGCCTAATTCTGCTCCTATATCTTATGGTCTGTGGTCTTGTGATTTGAGGTGGTTAATGGAATGCTACTAGGCTGCCTTAACCAGGATTGTGGCAAGCTTCTTTGTTATTGGAGCTGTGCTTATCCAGGCCAGTGGAGACTTCTATCCCATTCCTGACCTGTGTCTTGTCGAAAGATTTTAGGGTCCTGGGAGGGTGAGTCAGTGACTGCAGGATTCTTGGTTGCTGGCCTCACGTAATCACAATATTTGATTCTGATCAACCCCAGTTTGTTGATGGTAGAGGACTTGGCAATATTAATGTAATTTTGAACATAGATGGTTAGACTTTCCTGTTGGAGATGATTAATCTTCAAACTATAAAGCTGCTATCAGAATACTAGGGGACTCCTAATAGTGATTAGAAAGGAAGTACTGTTACTCCATATAATTACCTAACCTCCAAATGGCAACCTCATTGAGGAACGTGCTTTTATGGGAATAAGCAGCAGTAGCGATGACAAAAATTGTTGACTATCCCAAGATGAAGTTGTTAGTGAATTAGCTTCCTGAACTACCTTGTGCTGGATATGTTCCTGTTACCTGGATTTTCCACAATGAGTCAACAGTAATCCATTTCAGATTTGGGGTGCCATGTGATTTGGAGAGGAAATAAAGATGGTAGTGTCATTCCTAGTATGTACTACCTTTTTTGGTGAACAGATTATGGTCTGGAGGTGCTACCAATTAAGCCTCAGTGAATTGTGTTCATTTATTTTGTGATAGTGCAGAATAGGTCCTTCTGACTCTTTGAGCTGTGCCCCTCATTTAAACCTGGCTTAATCATGGGACAATTTACGATGACCAATTTGGACTGTGGGAGGAAATTGGAATACCCAGAAGAAATCCATGCACTCCACTGGCAGGATGTATAAGCTTCTTACAGGGGATGCTGTGATTGAACACTGAACTCCAATGCCCCAAGTTGTAATAGTGTCGTGCTAACCCCTATGCTACCATGGTGCCCTATTGGAATCCATAAGCTGAAAATAAGGAGTTCACCAAAGATAGGGAAACTCTGTATCTATGGAAAGAGCACTGAGAAAATCTCCTCAGGCGAAACTGCCTTTTACATGGGTGCTTAGTATTCTGTTCTACAGTGTGCTCACGGCACCACCCCATCCTGAAAGATATTAAAAAGGTCACCTAAAACTTGGAAAAACAAGACCTCTGGTGAAACATGGGGGAGTTATTCCACAGAAATGACCATCTTGAAGAAAAGGATTGCCAGTTTTCCAACAAATAGTGTTTTCCTGTTGGCTGCTACAGGGGAATATTTTTTTTCGGAAAGATCCTACTCCAGTAGCTGAGGAGTTATCCTCTGATTCCATCAAGATGCCCAATGGATGTGATTTTTCACTGCATGACAAATTCAAAGAAAGGATAGAAGGAAGACCAAACTTTGGCTGCCTTGGACCTGTCAAGAACAGTTGACAACCAAGAAATGTTGTAAAGAAACCTCGCATGTAACAGTTTTCAGAAATACTTACCATTGTTATCATTCTAAATGATAAACACTTTCTAAATTCTAAACACAGTAGTTTGAGCTGTGATCCCAATATCAGTGCAGACTGAGGTCAAGCCTCTGTCATTGCTGTAACTTTCTTTATGTATCTCTCAGAAATGCTCATCCTGCCTCTCAGCTTCCAGCTAGAGTGAAGTTAATTTACACTATCTTTACTCAACCATGCTGGCTGGTGGCGTAGTGGCATCAGCACCGGACTTCGGAGCGAAGACTCCCGAGTTCGAATCCAGCCGGCTCCCTTGCATGCTTTCCATTCGTGCTGGGTTGAGCGTCTACCTATGCTGTACATTTCTGATTCTATTTGCCTCCAGCTGACTGGAGCGTTGGAAAGTGGGGCAATTGACAGGATGTTTTTGTTTGCAAGTAATATATAATAACTTGCTCTTTTAAGTCTAGTCATTTTGGTGTTAATAATTTAAGAAGAATCATCGTGTTTATTTTAGTGCATAAGGGGGAGGGCAAGTTATTTTTCATAGATAAAGAGTATTGTTAATGTTGTTGTGCTTATGGGGAATAAGCTTTGGTGTTGGACTGAACTGAATATTTTGTGGAGCTGGCATGGTTATGATGGCCAAATTTGCTCTCTCAATGCTATAAGATCCATAATTCTACAACACTTTGAAGAAAAAGCAGATGTGCTGTTATTTAAGAAACCATTAATGTCCACTCTCCATCTCAGTTTCAGCACAAGCACCGAGTTCAGTGTCTGCAGCAGCGATTGCAGCACAGGCGGGTGTGGGCGTGGCTTCCACTGTCCATCTGAATCCCATGCAGCTGATGACTGTGGATACCACACACACACGTCACATTCAGGGGCTCCAGCCGGCATCAATCACTGCCCAGGGGCTACAACCTACTTCAATTGGCCCCCAAGGAATTCAACCAGCTCCACTTGGGGCTCAGGGAATTCAGTCATCAACTATTGGTACCCAGGCTCTGCAGCCTGCATCAATCGGCCCCCAACAGACCACAGAGAACAAGCCACCAGGTAAAGGGGAAAATATAGCTTGAAACCTGGAGGGGGGAGTTAATTGACTTGGCCATATCTCCTTGTAGCCTTGCATTCATTAGCAAGAAGACTCCTTGAAGACACCTGCCAGTGAAGCAATTGTGGCTGAATTCTTGAAATTTTAGTTCACCTTATTATAGGTTATTCCCAAGTTGTAATGAGGTTAAATTTTTGTATTTTACTCTCCATTGTAATAAGAATAGAGTGATAGGTTGGCATACCAAAATTATTGAAGTTGGTAAGATAAATTGTAAAGGCTTTGAAGCTGCCTTCCAGATTCTTGTTACTACGCATAAAATTCTGGAGGAACTCAGCAGGCCAGGCAACGTCTATGGAAACGAGTAAACAGTTCCAGCATCTGCCGATTTTCTCTTGTCTGTGATTCAAGGTACTTGGGTTTGGTGAATGGAGGTAGAAAATATTGAAGTAAGGTGGTTGTAAAGTTTTATGAGCCTCTGATTAGACCTTGGCTCTAGCACCTGTGCTGGGTATCAGATGTTTGGAAGGAGGTAGGTGCAGAGAAGCTTTACTAGAACAGTGAGAGACTTTGATTACATGAAGAAACCAAATAAACTGGGATTGTTTTCCTGGACACAAAAGATAGATTTCATAGTGTTAAAATTTTCTGGCAGATTTTGATTATGCAGAGGGAGAAGCTATTTCATTTACAGGAAGATTGATAACAAGAGTACAAGGTGTGATGCAGTGCCACCTCTGACTTCGTGGGAGTCTAGAGGAGATGGTGGTCTTTGTGGAGATAGTAGCTTCATTAGCCACTGGTTAAGTTCACGAGGACTAGAAGGTGAGTATTGTAGTTTCGTTGTTTAAGAAGGGTAGCAAGGACAAACCAGGGAACTACAGGCTGGTAGACCTGACATCAGTAATGGGGAAGTTACTGGAGGGAATTCTGAGGGAAGGGATCTATCAGCATTTGGATGGTCAGTCTGGTTAAGAGGAGTTATCTCAGCTGTGTGTATTGGAAGACATGCTTGATAAATCTTTTAGCTTTTTGAAGAGGTAACCACAAAGGTAGTTGAATGTAGGGCAGTGGATGTTGTCTATTTAGACTTCAGCAAGGCCTTCAACGAGATCTGGCATGATAAGCTAGTCTGGAAGAGTGTATCCCATGGAGTCCAATTGGATTCAAAGTTGGTTTGGAGGTAGCAACCAGAAGATGGAGATTGAAGGTTGCTTTTCTGAATGGAGGCCAGTGACTAGCATCGTGCCATGGATTGGTGTTGAGACCCTTGTTATTTGTTATGTATTATTTATATAGACTATCTGGATGTAAATGTGCAAGGCTTGATTAGTAGCTATGCAGATGGTGCAAAATTAGGAGATGTTGATAGTGAAGAAGGTTATTGTAGATTACAGGGGGATCTTGATTTGTTAGGGAAATGAGCCAAGGAGTGTCATGGATTTCAATGTAGATGAGGTGATGCATTTTGTAAAGTCAAACCTCAATTATGCCCCTTTAAACCAAGTATGTGGTTCAGAGAAGAACAAGGAAGCTCTCTAGTGACTTGGCCAATGTTTATTTTCACCTATTCATCCCCTTGGGGTATATTGGCTACAATAATAACCACCCTTTAAAGTACTTCATTGCTTGTAGTTTTTGTAGGGCACTCTGATTAATTAACTAAATGGAAATAAAGGTGTACTTCATGCCTTTGGCGCATATGCCAAGTGGCAGCAAGTGGAGAGTGGATCTTGATCTTGATTAGTTATACCATTCATGGTTCTGAACATCACCTAGAGCATAGGCATTCCAATCAATTGATTGGGAATAAGGAATAGTCCTTTCTGTAATGAAAACAGCTGGATAATAGTAGACATCTAGTAATTGCTGGTGGGATATGGGTGAATTTTAATCCTTGCAGTTTACCTATGGATTATCTTGTTAGTGTTCCATCTCTGAAGTTTGCTTGATGCTTTTTACTTTGAGCTGAGTTGTTCATTCTGTCTGTGATTGTGAATGTGTTTTAAGTGTGAATCCATGAGAGGTATCATTGGTGCTAATTTTTGCCTGTTTTTCAGCAGTGGTGTTGACAGATGGAGCCACCATTGTAGCAAATCCCATCAGCACATTCAGCGCAACACCAGCTATCACAACTGTGATTCAAACCCACACTCAGAGTAGCAGTACCACTGCTCCAGCACAGGGATCTTCACCACGACCGAGTATTCTGCGCAAGAAACCAGCTTCTGATGGGTAAGGGCATTTAACTGGACCTTACACCAATCAAGCAGATACATTTCAGTTGCTTGGCAGGTGTAGTGAAACCTGTTTAGTTATATTAATGAGATCTTCTTGCTCTCATCAGATCTGCATTCTTGTGAAAGAAGGGGAAATGGAAGAGAAATATATCTCCTTAAACCATTTAGTCCAATCTTTATAGGGTTCTAGTCAGTTTCTTTGTAGAGATATAGCACCTATGCTCCTCAGATTCTCTCACCAACTCCCGTGCCCCCAACTTACCCTTAATTCCCACCAGTTTTTCCACAGATTTTGCAACTCTACAATTCTACAGTAGCAGCATTTACAGTGGCAAGTTAACCTACCAACCTGCACAATCTTTGTAATGTGGGAGGAAACCCATGCAGTCAAAGGGAGAATGTGTAAACTCCACACAGAGAGCACCAGAGGTCAGGATTGAACCTGGGCCTCTGGCACTGTGAAGTAGCAGCTCCATTAGTTCAGGAACCACTGGGCCACTGCTTATGCTAACTAATATTTTAAATGAACTGCCATTTCCAATTCACATCTGAAATCACTTAACACTGACTTCTATAGCCATATGTTTTTTAAATGCCATGTTAATCTAACTCACTGTTACTAGAGTCTTGTTCAAGGTGGCTACTACCATTATTATTTTAAAACAATGACAATGAATTTTGTCTTGGATGTATACTTGACCACTATTTTAAAACACAAACAAAAATGCTAGAAACACTTGGCATATCAGGCCTCATCTGTAGAAAGAGAAAACTGTTAATGTTTCTAGTCCTGTTTTAGAAGGCAGTTCTGCATGTTTCCAGCATTTTCTGTTTCAATTTCAGCTGCCGGTATCTGATTTTTTTTTCCCCTGCTTAATTAATGTATGTTAAAGACAGAAATTTGGTTGAAGTTATTGTTTGTCTGTACTTATTGCCTGGAACCGTTCAGTTGGTCGTTCCCTTAAGATACCATTGTGTTGCAATTATGCTTCTACTCTTCAGGGTATCTGAAATAAAAATGGCTCATTATTCACCATTTTCATCACGTTCTCATTTTCAGCATGGCTGTTCGGAAGAGTCTCATTCCTCCTCAGCCAACAGAGGCTACAAGCCCTCGATTAGATGGCACAATGCGGAATGCATCAGGATCCCCACGACCAGTTGGGTAAGATTAGAATTTTGAAATTGCTCCTTTTTAATTCAGCTTTTAAAGCAAGAGAAGTATGGCCTTTGAGGTCTAAATAAATCCTGCCCCCCCCACCCCCAAATTCTCCAGGTTTGAACCCTGCTCTACAACAGGAATTCTGCAGATGCTGGAAATCAAGCAACACACATCAAAGTTGCTGGTGAATGCAGCAGGCCAAGCAGCATCTGTAGGAAGAGGTGCAGTCGACGTTTCAGGCCGAGACCCTTCGTCAGGTTTTGAAAGTTTGAAGGATCCATCATTTTGGATCTCCCCCTCCCCCTCCAACTTTCAAATCCCTTACTCACTCTTCCTTCAGTTAGTCCTGACGAAGGATCTCGGCCTGAAACGTCGACTGCACCTCTTCCTACAGATGCTGCTTGGCCTGCTGCGTTCACCAGCAACTTTGATGTGTGTTGCTTGAACCCTACTCTGTTATCTGTAACCAAGTGACTTGCAATTAATGTTGAAGTTAATGTTCAAGTTGTGGAGGAATCAATTGTGGTTCTGACTCTTGATGGCTATCGATGGCCTTATCTGGAAGTACAAAATTAATGAACTCTTGTGGATGGATGCCATTCAAGGGTGACTTATCATCCTGGTGTATTTCAGTTAATGGAAAGTTCCATGCCTTCAGGAATTCATGTTATACATTGAACACGAGCCCAAATGAAGGGTCTGGACCTGAAACGTTAACTGCCCACTTCCCTTTGTAGCTACAGCCTGACCTGCTGAGTTCCTTCAGTGCTTTGTGTATTTGCTGCAGAATAATTTTCTGGTGATATTTGAGGCAGTATTAGGGTGAAAGACACAGCTGTAGCTGTAAAGGTCATCATCTTTTATGGTAGTATTTTAAGTGCCTTGTGGAAGGAGGTTGCTCATGTGACAGGCTTGCTGCATACTTTTTTTTTGGAAGAGGTGGTTGCTTTCTCCTCCTTGCTTATCCAACCTAGTAAAGTCACTAAGCATTTGGCTGTAGGGTGTGCTAGTGTGAGCTGAGTAGAATCTACCCTGAGCACATCTGTCCATTGTCCTTGGACTGCTTTCCTCGAGGCTCTGTCTCAAGTTTCCTGTACCTAGAACTAGAGCTACGTCTACAGACTGGAACATTAGTCTCCAGGAGAACAGCCAGATAATGATTTAATTGCATTTGAGATATAACTTCAGTCCACCTTTATCATTGCTTGTCTCTGTGTTGCTGATGGCGTTTCTCTATGGAGCAGAAAAATAACAAGCAAGTTCCAAATCATAGATGTTGTTCGCATGTGAAACTTGTCTGAAGGATGCAAGCTGATTGGAGTATTCAGGCCAATTGCATATGTAGCCCCCCCCGGCCAACCTCAGGGTCGCTCGGCTCGCTGTCGTCTAGGGAAATAGCCCTCGGCCCCGCCAAACTGGGTAATCAGTGTGGATGCTGTGTGAAGTACCCCACCCCGCCCAAATAACAGACAATACACCAGATAGGATTAAATGATTTACAGTTTATAGGTATTACTGGAACTATATAATTAATAGAGAATAAAGTATAAAAGGAAAATAAAAGGCGCCACACTTATCAAAGTTCAATCTCTTCGTGCACAAACAGTTGGAGCTCAGGACCCTTCTTCTTCACCCTGCGACCCGTTGGACCATCTCGACCGGCCGCCTGGGACCAACGACGGTGGTCGACCAGACGCTCCACACGAGTCCGTCTCCGTCTCCTCTCCTCACCGAACTGTTTGGGGTCTGACCCCATTAGCGGACTCACAGCACCTGGTCCATCCTCTGTCTCTCTTCCCCCGCCTTCTGCCCCAAAACCCCGCGCATACAATATCTTACAGATACACTAAAAACATAACAACTATCTCAATTGGTTCGTAATACCTTCTTATCAGTAACGTGATTCAAACAAACCCCTAGCGGGAAGGATTTTTTCAGCAGTTAACATAACAAAGAAGCCCTTTTAATTATACTACGCAGACATATAAAAAAAAGAAAGCCCCTTACACATGCTTGATTTGGGCCTTTCAGTTGAAAGGTAGCAGAGAAAATGTCCCCATCCACAGGTGCTGGTCTATTCTCACATGATTAGCATGGTCATCATAAGGTTGCAGGATTAAGTTCTGGATAACCAAGTACAAAGGTCTTGGCTTGCTTTCTACCGAACTGTAGGTATACTTCACAGTTGAGGAATTCCCCTTTGCTTAAAGTTTGCTTTTCTCAGGTGGATGAATGTAATGATCCTGAGAAGTTATCAGTGTTGTTTGTGAATGCTTGCCATGCACAAATTGTCCACCATTTTCCTCATTGCTGTTTGATCTGGCCCAGTGAGGTTTCAAAGTGCTTGTCCTTCCATGACATATTCCATATAAATAGAAATTGAGTGTTAAAGTTTCTGCTTTCCCCCAACATTTTTAATCTGCACCTTGTGAGAAATTCAATTGTTCCTTACTAAGATGCCCAGGGCATTTGCTTGCCTGTTTCAAGAATCGGGCTTTTACTTGCAGTTTGGATTGATGAGATGCACTATATAGTAGGCTCAATGGTTTAAGGCTGAGTATCTGATCAGAGTATTCGTAGAGGCATAGAAAAGTACAGCATAGAAACGGGCCCTTCGGTTCATCTAGTCCATGCTGAACCATTTAAACTGCCTGGTCCCACTGACCTGCACCTGGACCATAGTCCTCCCATCCACGTACCTATCTAAACCTCTCTTAAACGTAATAATCAAAATCACATCCATGCTGGCAGCTTGTTCCACACTCATGACTCTCTAAGTGAAGAAATTTCCCCTTAAGCATTTCACCTTTCTCCTTTAACCTCTGACCTCTCATAGTCTCACCCAACCTCAGTGGAATAAGCCTGCTTGCATTTACCCTGTCTATTCCTGTCATAATTTTGTATACCTCTATCAAATCTTCCCTCAATTTTCTACATTCCAAGGAATAAACTTGTAATCTATTCAATGCTTCCTTGTAACTCAGGTCCTCCAGTCCCAGCAACATCCTTGTAAATTTTCTCTGTACTCTTTACTATAGGTAGTGGACCAAAACTGCGCACAGAACTCCAAATTAGACTTCACCAATGTCTTGTACAATTTCAATGTAACATGCAACTCCTGAACTCAGTACCTTGATCCCTGAAGGCCAATGTGCCAAAAGCTTTCTTTATGACCCTATCTACCTGTGATGCCACCTTAAATAAATTATGGACATGCATTCTCAGATTCCTTTGTTCTCCCGCGCTCCTCAGTGCCCTACTGTGTAAGACCTATCCTTTATGGCCCTCCCAAAGTACAACACCTCACACCTGTCTGCTTTAAATTCCATTTGCCATTTTTCAGCCTATTTTTCCAGCTGGTCCAAAACTTGCTGCAAGCTGTCCAGTACACCTCCAATCCTGTTGTCATCTGCAAATTTGCTGATCCAGTTAACCAAATTATCATTCAGATCGTTGATATAGATGACAAACAACAACAGACCCGGCACCAATCCCTGTGACCTAGTCAGAGAGGCAATCATCTAGACCACTCTCTGGCTTCTCCCATAAAGCCTGTGTCTAATCCAATTTACTACCTCATCCTGAATGCCAGGCAACTGAACCTTCTTGAGCAAATCCTCATGGGACCTTGTCAACTGCTTTGCTGATGTTCATGTAGACAACATCCACTTACCTGCCTTCATCAACTTTCTTGGTAACTTCCTCAAAAAACACTAAGATTTGGTTAGACCTGACCTACCCCACACAAAGCCATGCTGACTATTCCTAATCAGTCCCTGTCTATCCAAATATTCATATATCCAGTCCCTTAGCATACCTTCCAGTAACTTCCACACTACAGATATCAGGCTCACCAGCCTATAATTTCCGAGATTATTCTTAAAGATTTTCTTAAACAACAGAACAACGTTAGCTATCATTCAATCCTCTGGTACCTTACCTGTTGCTAGGGATGATTTTAAATATCTCTACTGGGACACCTGCAATTTCTGTACTTACCTCCCACAGGGTCCGTGGAAACACCTCGCCTGGCCCTGGGGATTTGTCCATCCTAAATTTCCTTAAGACAGCAAACATTTCCTCTGTATAGAGTCCATTACCGTGCTGCTTTGCCTTACTTCTATAGAATCTGTGTCCATCTCCCAGGTAAATGCAGATGCAAAAAAAATCTATTTAAGATCTCCACTAACTCTTGCTCCACGTATAGATTACCATTCTGATCTTCCAGAGGACTAATTTGCCCCTTGCCATTCTTTTGCTTAACATATCTGTAGAATCCCTTAGAATTCTTCTTCACCTTGTCTGCTCAGGCAACCTCGTGCCTTATTTTAGCCCTCCTGATTTCTTGAAATGTTCTCTGGCAATTTTTATACTCCTCAAGTACCTCATTTGTTCCTTCCTGTCTATCTTTGCTATACACCTCCTTTTTCTTAACCACGGCCTCAGTATCTCTCAAACCAATGTTCCCTAAATCTGTTAAACTTGCGTTTTATTCTGACAGGCACATACAGGCTTTCTACTCTCAAATTTTCACTTTCGAAGGCCTCCCACTTATCAAGTACACCTTTGCCAGAAAGCAGCCTGTCACAGTATACAGTTGCTAGAACTTTCTGATACTATCAAAATTATCCTTTCTCCAATTTAGAATCTCCACCTGAGCATCAGACCTATCTTTAATTACCTTGAAACTAATGGCATTATGATCACTAGATGCAAAGTGTTCGTGTAACCTGCTCTGTCTCATTCCCTAATAGCAGATCCAGTATTGCACGCACTTTGGGACTTTTATGTACTGATGATTGAAACTTTTCTGAACACTTTTGACAAACCCTATCCCATTTAGTCCTTTTACAGTATGGGATTCCCAGTCAATATGTGGAAAAATCACCTAGAATAGTTTCTTGCAACAGTCTGTGATCTCTCTACAAATTTGTTCCTCTAAAGCTTGCGGGCTATTGGGTGGTCTTTAATATAACCCTCTTAATGTAGTTGTATCTTTCTTATTCTTCTGTTCCACCCATAAAGCCTCTCTTGATGAGTTCTCCAGTCTGTCCTGACTAAGCACTGCCGTGAAATTTTCCCTAAAGCCTCCCCTCCCCCTTTAATTCCTCCCAGTCTATCTAATCTAAAACAATTGAACTTAAAAATATTGAGCTGAAATTGAAATTTTAATTCAAAAAGGGAAGATTAAAAAATTTATTTCTTGTATGTATAATTTGATTCAAAAACAGACAATTAAACAAGGAATCCGTAAGTCAAAACAAAAATGGGAAACAGATCCGAATATTAATATTGATGAAACAAATTGGTCAAGACTGTGTCTTGACAGTATGACAAATACAATAAATGTTCGACTTAGATTAGTACAATATAATTTTTACACCAATTATATATTACACCACAAAAAATAAATAGATTAAATTCAAATCTATCCGATAAATGGTTTCAGTGTAATCAAGAAATTGGTACTTTCTTACTTGAAGGGATAAAGCCGAAACTTAAATTGAATAAATATCAGAAAGAATTTATAAAAATTGCACTGGCAGTAGCTAAGAAGCTACTTGGAAATCTGATTCGTATTTAAGTATGAATCGTTGGAACAATGAAATGGCTAGTTCTATTCCACTCGAAAAAACTACTTATAATTTAAGAGATAAATATGAAACATTTTTTAATATTTGGCGCCCTTATTTACAAAAGATAGGATGGCATATTTAGTTGCTCCGATGATAAAGATCTTGGTCCCTTGTGGAAAGTAATAAATAAATATACTAAATTTATTTTGAATCCCATGGAGCATGTGGAAACCTTCCAATATCCAGGCGGTTCTTCTTCCTTTTTTTTTCTTTCTTTCTTTTCTTTTTTAGGTAGGAGTATATATGGTGGGAGGGTTAAGGGGAGGGGGGAGGGTAGATGTTATCTTTCCATGTATTCACTTTGAAAACTTAATAAAAATTATATTTAAAAAAATATTGAGCTGTCAGACCTGCCCCTCCTGCAACCAAGTCTCACTAATGGTTGCAATATCGTAATTCCATGTGTTGATCCATGCCCCGAGCTCATCTGCCTTTCCTACAATACTGCTTGCATTGAAATATATGCAACTCAAACATTAGTCTCCCCATGTTCAACCTTTGATTCCTGACTTTGTCTGGGGTCTTAGCAACATCTGTCTCCACAACCACTCTGCTATCTGTTCTGGCATTTAGATTTCCCATCCCCCTGCAACTCTTGTTTAAACCCCCACCATACAGTACTAGGAAATCTTCTCACTAGGATATTAGTTCCCCTCCAGTTATAGGTGCAAATGCTCCCTTTGGTACAGGTCCACCTTCCCTGGAAGAGAGCCCAATGATCAAAAATCTGAAGCCTACACCAACACCTCAGCCATATGTTAAGCTGTATGTTCTTCCTAGTTCTGGCCTCACTAGCACATGGAATGGGTAGCAGTCCTGAGATCACAACCCTGTAGGACCTGTCCTTTAACTTAGCTCCTAACTCCCTGAACTCACTTTGGGGAACTTTGTCCCTCTTCCTCTCTTATTTCATTGATACCTCTGTGGGCCATGACCTGTGGCTGCTCACCCTCCCAGTTAAGGATGCTGAGGACTCAATTGGAGATATCTCAGACCCTTGCACTCAGGAGGCAACATACCATCTGGGAATCTTATGTTCATGCAGAGCCTCCTTTCTGTTCCCCTAACCAAGAATCCCCTTCCTCCTTCCCTTCTGAGTTACAGAGTCAGACCTAATGCCAGAGACCAGACTGTTGTGACTTTCCTCTGCTAGGTCATCTCCACCGCCCCCCCCCCCCCCGAACAGTATTCAAAGTGGTAAACCTGTTGTTGAGTGGGTTGGCCACATGGGTACTCTGCAATGATTGTGTAACCCTTTTCACCCTCCTGACTGTTGCGCAGTTTCTTGTGTCCTGCACCATGTGTGTAGTTACCCCTCTATATGTCCTATCTATCAACCCCTCAACTTCCCAAATGATCCAGAGTTCATCTAGTTCCAACTCCAGCTCCTTAATGTGGAGTATTAAAGGCTGCAGCCGGATGCACTTCTCACAGGTGAAATCATCAGGGACACTGAAGGTCTCCCTGCTTTCCCACATCCCGCAAGAGGAGCATTCAACTATCCTGCCTGGCGCCCCCTACTACTCTAACTATGAAATTATAAAGAAGGAAATGATAAATAAACTGAGAGGAAGAAATCTACCCACCGCTTTTTGCCTTCTCTCACTCAAGCTTAACTCACCAGAGCCTCAAAGAGCTAAAGCCTCAAATCTCCATGTTAACATTGCCTGCTCCAACAAAGGCCACTCTGCATGCTCTGCTGTATTTTTTATTTGCCCTTGCTAATGAATCACTTTCTCTGGCTGCTGTTAAACGCCGAAACTCCCACGAGTTTTTTAATGTCCTTTTTAATGCACATGTACCAACCTGTGTGAGTCACCGCTTTTCTTGTTGCTGATCTCTGATTGGCTGCTGTTCAAATGCCTTATTATATGAGGATGTATGGCCTCCTGATTGCTCACTGTAGAAGCCAATGAATAAGATTAAGTTGAAATTAACGAATGTATGGGGATTTACTTGGATGTAAAGTTCTGGTGTTAGATTCTGATGCTTAAAGCTAGGGTTCTTTTAGAAGTATGAAATGAAGCATAAAACTTATTGCTTCATGATTGTTTTATTAAGTGCTTGTAGAACAGCTTTGTATTTAGCTATTTTGTACCCTGAGGTAAAGAAAAATTGTATTCAAAACTATAGATAAGAATTAAACAATGAGAAAATACTTATTTCATACTACAGTACCAAGTCAACCAATGAAAGTGCACTTATTCAGTTAATGCAGAACAAATAAGTTTCCGGAGCTTTCTGGAATTATACTTTGTATAGTGGCAGAGGCATATCAAGCTTGCATAAAATACAAGCTGATAATTAATTGTTAAACTGCAAAGAAAATAACAATTCAAATGTCTAATCTAATAACTAAACATAGATCTAGCAATGAAGATGATAGAAAATGTTCTGGCGTGTTGTCAAGTACTGATATTTGAATCTTCCATTTAATGATGGCCTTGCACTCCTAATGTAAATTAGAGCTTAACACAGTTTCAATTTCTTTAAAGTACTTTATAATGAATTAATTACTTTTGAAGTGTAGGAATTGCCTCAGGTCATTTGCACAGAGTGTGATGGTGACTAGATAATGTTTTGGTGATGTTGGTTAGGGAATGTTGTTCAGGATCTTTTCCATTCACTTGGGCACACAGAACCCTGTTCAAAGACTGGCAATTCTATGGTGCCAGTGCACATTTCTTTAATACCACAGGAGCAGAATCACATGATTGCTTGACACTGCTGCATCAGGTTAGTTTTGTTTGTGTTTGTGACTCGGGAGTGAAATGTTCAGAGTTTTGAACAAACTGACCCTATCCTTGTAGGTATTCTTTTGCAGCAGCTGATGAGGGTATTTTGATGTTTGATTCAGATTGTTTCTAACTTTTTCAGAACAAAACCTAAGTCAGAGATCCATGTTTCCATGGCCACACCAGTAGCTGTTGCAATGGAAGCAGTTAGCAACCAGAGTATGGAAAACATACCAGGACAGCCGACTTCTCAGCAGCCTCCACCACCAATCCCAACACTCATTGCAGCGGCTGCTCCCCATCCTCAGCCTACAGCCTTGTCAACTGTTACAGCAGCCGTCTCCACCACCCCTCCAATTTCAGTCTCCATGGCTACAGTGGTAACTCCTCCATCACAACCAGTTGCCATCTCGGTACCTGTTTCCATGAGCTCAACGTTACCAGAAGTGAAAATCAAGCAAGAGAGCGAGTCTGCAGATGCACTGTCTGTATCAAGTAGGTATTCTCTCTGCAGAGCACAGGTAAAGATTGAGTTGGGTGCAGTGAGTTCTGTTTTTCTCTGCAGAATAGGCTACTGATGGTAACCTTTGTCTGAAGAACATGGGAAGCAAGTGAACAAAATTAACTGCTGAGCCCAGCATCCCATGGCCTAGTGGGAAGCTTTCTGAGCACCATAATCATTCACAGGATCGTCATTTCTTTTTATGAGGATCAAGCTTTGATAACTTGTCATTCATACTTGCAGAAGAGTGCTTGAGAGTGCTTTATAGACACAATGTTCTGTCTACTGGGGGAGATTTTTTGAAAGTAGGTTGGAATCTTTAAGGAAGAAAATGGTCAGGGAGCTGGAATCTGGAGCAACACAATTTTCTGCAGAGACTTAGCAAGTTAAGCTGCAATTGTGTTTGGAGAGGAGGTGGTGAGGTGTACAAATTCCTTTTCTCACAAATGCTGCTGAACCTGAGTTCCTCCAGCAGATTGTTGGTCAGAAGAAGAGTGCATATTGCTGATTGAATTCCAACTAGAAATGTACCTTTAGCTTAGCCACATATTAAATCAGAGTACAGTGTACTGACCCCCTCTCTCCTCTCCCCCACTCCTCCCCTCACCCACCAATTTTAGTAATCATTCCTTCTTATCAGTCGTGTGCTTTTGATGCCATTCATTACAATAGTGTGGTAGCTGGTTACTCTACTGAGTGATTTTTTTAGTATTTTCTGACTTGTGGATAAAATTGACTTCAAGAATGTCTTAAGGAAAATAACCTGTTTGTAACCCAAGGACAAACTCCCAGCAGAGGAGACAATTGGCCACCCAGTCCTTCCAGATAGCTTACTGATTTTAATCCATTAATTAGCAGAGATTTTGGGTTCGAAATTATTGGGATATTCAGCTATATGAATCTGTATGGTTACTTGGATGCTTTATTTTTTAGGTTATTCATTAGTTTTTTCTTGTCCCTCTGAATGTCTGTGTTTCAATCTCTTCCTTTTTTTTTGCCTCTCTTCCTCCCTCTCACTATCATTCTTTTTCCTTTCATCTCCACTTTCTCTTGCCCTCTGCCACTGCCCAGTTGCAGTATCAACTTCACAGAATATGTCGGTGACTTCGCCTGCTCTGACTCCAGTGGTGAACAACCTCAGCCTTCCTGGGAACGAGCTGCCACTGGGTGCATCTCCCCGAAAGAAACCCCGTAAACAACAGCACATCATCTCCACAGAAGAGAGTGAAATTATGGAAGCAAATAGTACAGACGAGGAGAAGAATAGCAGCAGCAAGCCAGTGCTGATCAAAGCAGAGAAGAGGAAATCACCACCAAAGGAATATATAGGTAAAGTGGATTTGCAGCTACAATGAAGACTGAGGGTGGGGTGAAGGATGGCTGTAGACCCAAGATGAGCAGAGCGGTCATTTGTAACCCCAAGAGGGAGGAAGAAGAGATGTAACTTACCTGCCTGGAAAATGTCATTCAATCCTAACCCAAAACAGCATGTTTATTTTGGCAATGCAAATCCTTTTGAAATCTTTCTAAAATCTCTCCACCCAACCAAAACCTTGTTTTGCAGATGAAGAGGGTGTCAGATATGTGCCTGTGCGCCCTAGACCTCCGGTTACGTTACTCCGACATTATAGGAATCCCTGGAAGGCAGCTTATCATCATTTCCAAAGATACAGCGATGTGAAAGTCAAAGGTGAGACTTTATTTTCATGCCTACTACGTTATAGATGAGTCTGATGGCCAGTGAGTATTTTTGAACTGAATCGAATGTGTTGTCAATGTTAACCAGTTTACATGTCATCAGTAAACATGCTAATCATATCTCCTTATTTCCTAAACTCTGCTTATGTGACCTTGTTTGAAAAGTTTTTAGGATATCCTTCCTTATTACTGCAGTAAAGGACTGCATCAATACTGTAATGCACTTCCTATTTCACAGCACACCTGACTATTTTCTACCAGGAATTGAGTTGCCAGTTTTGCCCTTCTTTCAACCAAGTTCAATGTTACCATATTCCTGTTGATAATCAATGCTCTCAATCCATCATTTCTCGTGCATTTATCCCGTGTGCCTTATCAAGCCTATGTCTGATCTACCTACTGAATATTGTTTTCCTTCCAGATTTGACAGCACTCCACCATCAACTTTGTCCCACTCCCTTGCCAAATTAGCTAAAATTCTCTGCTGTGGCACTAGCTCTCGAGAATGTTGAGCCCGTTCTGGTTTAGTTGCAACCTGCCCAGTTTCTACAGGTGCTACCTCAAAAATGGTCCCAATGAAATTCAAAACTCTCCCTCCTGCACCATCTTTTCAGTCACACATTTCATCAAACAATTTCTATACTCTAAGCACAAGGCACCAGAAGTAATACAAAGATGACAGCCTTAAAACTCCTACTTTTTAATCTGTTACCTAGCTTCCTAAATTTGTGTTGTACAAGCTAATACCTCTTACCTATATTATTTGTACCAGTAAACTTGTTTGCAATTGAATTCGAGACTACTGGCTTTTAGAAACACATTACAGGTTTCCCCCGCCATCTGAAGGTAGAGCATTCCTATGAAATGGTTCGTAAGCCGGAATGTTGTAAAGTGAAGAAGCAATTACCATTTATTTATATGGGAAAAACTTGTGAGCGTTCGCAGACCCAAAAATAACCTACCAAATCATGCCAAATAACACATAAGACCTAAAATAACAGTAACATATAGTAAAAGCAGGAATGATATGATAAATACACAGCCTATATAAATTAGAAATACTGCTTTACAACGATTGTCTGCACTGTTCTCCGTACTGAAAATCTCACGCAAGCGCTGTTGGCAGAAACATGGTGCAAGCACCGTCGGTAGAAAAACTCACACAAGCGCTCTTGGCAAGAACACGACGCAAGCGCTCTCCAGTAACCTTTAAGCTATGAAGCTGCCAAATCATACCAAATAACACGTAAAAATACACAGCCAATATAAAGTAGAAATAATATATGTACAGTGTAGTATCACTTACCGGAATTGGGACAGCGCCGAGCAGACTGATGATGGTGTGTTAGGCTGAGTTGGCGGAGGTTGGGGTGGTGCAGTGGCCCCCACCCTCTGGACAGTGAACTGATACTGATCCGCGAAGCATGCAGGGATGCAGCGGTAACCGGGACGCATCCAGCATATCTTTAAGAAAAAAAGCCGAAATAAACAAGCTCATTAATTAGGTGCTGCTCGGCACGTAAATATCGGCCCAGGTCAGAGGCGAATCGACATTTACGTGCCGGGCGGCACCTAATCAATTAGCTTGTTTATTTCGGCTTTTTTTCTTTTTTTTTTAATTTTATTTTTATTTGGATAAGGAATTCACAATTATCATGTACTTTTTTCACACATATAACCTTTTCCATTTTTTTTATATGTACAAAACCACAATTATTTATACATTCTTAAGTAGACATTGAGATGATATAAAAGGAAAATAAACATTTAAATAGATAATTATGTACTGTGATAAATCTAACCTATTAGGCTAAGTAATGAAATTAGTTGTTAAGAAAAATGGTAATAATAGTTTCCATACAACCCTTCTGGACCATTTCCACTGGTCCAAAATGTTGCATACAAGCCTATATACCAACCATTGTAGGTGTTTATATCTCAATTTGTTCGTGCTTGTTCCTGCCCGCAGACATAATAACCCAATCCCTATGTACTTATTTACTTAATTTTTTCATTTTTTTTTATCCCTTTCCCAAATCTTTCCCTTTACTTGTGTTAATTCTCTATTTTCCAAAAAAAAACAACAAACATTTAGACTAGGGGTGCTTGCGTTAGCAATATTACTGTGTTGATGAGAAGAGCAATATAAATCATTAGGAGAGTCATCTAAAGTCTGCTCGCATTGGGGTTATATATTCAATCCATTTATTCCAGATTTGATAAAATATGCGAGTTTAGCCTCCATAGTGTTTTCCTCATTTTCCTTTCCAGGATTAGAGACATAGAGACTGGGCTATGATCCGACAGATCAATTGTTGCAATATTACAGTTTTTTATCCTGAGTCTATCTGTATTTAAGATAAAGAAATAGTCTATCCTTGAATAGGCTGAATGAGGGAAAGAGTAATATGTATAATCTTTACTAGTAGGGTGTAATTCCCTCCAGACATCTATAATTCCCAACTCCTCCATCAATGAATTCACTTTCCGAGTCAGAGGTTTATTCTGAGTAACTATTCTTGAAGAATCTAATATAGGATTTAATCTAATATTAAAATCCCCTCCACAAATTACTACCCCTCGAGAACTGACCATTAGGTCAAAAATGTGTCTATAAAATGACCATTCACTATCTGGAGGAGCATAAACATTCAGCAATGTTATTTCTGTACCTTCTATTCTTCCTGTGATTTTTACAAACCGTCCTTCTTTGTCTCTAGTCTCTGAAATATGTTCATAATTAAGAGTACTTGATATTAAAGTAGCTACCCCTCTTTTGTGACTCAATTTATATGATGAATAAAATACATGCTTAAAGCCCATTCTTTTTAATTTTCCATGTTCAGATTGGCTCATATGTGTTTCCTGGAGGAAAGCTATTTGTGCCCTCTCTTTTTTCAATTTAGACATAATCTTATTTCTTTTAATTAGATTCAAAACCCCATTAACATTATAGGAAATTATTTTTACCAATTCAGTTTGCATTTTTCTCTAGTAGAAAAAAAGCACTCTCCTTTTCTAACCAAACAGTAAGCAATCCCTTCTCAACAGTAAACCAAGACATATAACCACACCCTAGACATTTCTGAATGTATAACATTTGAAAATTTTCCCCGACTTCCCAGTGAGGCCTGAGCACCGACCCGCCTCAGTTCAGAGGGATAACCTCTATCTTCACCCTGTGTTAGAGGGCCCTCAGCAGTTTGAATAATCATAGAGAATTTTCTCCTATTTATGTCTCGACCATATTGCTATCATTCAAGTTATTCCGCCTAATTTATTTTCAGTTACCAGTTTTCATTTTACTTTTAAGTCCGATTTACTCTTCTCAGTCATTTCTCTTAATTAATCTGTATTCTCTGTACATTCGCGTCTGAATATTTGCAGCTTTTCCTTGTAGTTTGACACTCTGGTTCGAGTGGACCGTCCTCGCCCCACTAACTGCCACAACTTCTGCCGAATCCTCTCCAGTAGCGACTCTGGTTGGGTGATAACTTTAATAGGTAGTCCCCGGTCCGCCAGGTCCGACGTTGCCTCCTCCACCGTAGCGTAAGTTTTTGTCCCTTCGTCATAAAAGACTCTCAGCCGAGCTGGATACAGGGTCTGGAATCTGATGTTGTTTTCCTTCAGGACTCTCCGTGTTTCCATATATTCCTTCCGTCTGGCAAGACTCCCCGATGCGTAGTCGTGGTCTAAACTGATTTTGCAGTTGTTCCACATGAAACCTTTCTTTTGCCATGCCCGTTTAAGCACCTTTTCCTTCGTTCTGTAATTGAGAAATCTGATCAGAATCGATCTGGGCTGGGCGCCTGCCGGAGGCTGTGGTGCCAACGCGCGGTGAGCCCTTTCTATCTGTAGGTCTTTTGCGGCCGGTATATCAAGGTTCTCTCTAAGCAGCTTCTCCACGAAGGGAATCACCAATCCGGGTTTACCTTCGGTTCCTTCGGGAACTCCGTAGATCCTCACATTTTCCCTTCTCGAGCGGCCTTCTTGATCTATTAGTTTCCACTGGAGTTGGTCTTGTAGCTCCAGCATTTCTGCTATCACTTCCTCTGCGTTTTGTAGCTTCTCTTCAATTCCAACAATCCTCGCTTCGGCTTTATCTATCCGCGAGTTAGTTTTTACTATTTCTCCTTTAATATCTTCCAGCTGTTTGCTGTTATCTTGTCGGAACTCGCGAATCTCTCCGAGAATCAAAGACAGAGTCACCGATTCCCCCTCATTATCTCCGTCCTGGCTTGTTGTGGGGGAGCTAGGCCCGTTGCCTTGCTGCGTCTCTTTATGTTTATCAGCCTTCAGAGCGGACTTTTTATTCTTGTTCTTAGACATCATCCTTGCCCCTTTTATTAATATAGTTATGCAATATTAAGTATTTGTCTAAATTCGATTTTGGGGCAGTTTACCTTCTTTTTTGTCGAGAGACCTTTTCCTTACGCCGCCATTCCCTTGATGACCCGGAAGTCCCCCCTCGGCTTTTTTTCTTAAAGACGTGCTGGGTGCCTCCCGGCTACCGCTGCATTCTCCGCGGATCGGTATCTGTCCGCGGCCACTGGGGTGGTGGGACATAGGGGTGTCATCTCATCGTCGATCAGGGCAGGCAGGTCATCTTCTTCTATCTCTGCCTGCCTCGACGTCAAAGATCGAGGTTTGTCGTCAGCTGTGGCGATGTGGCAGGTTTGAAAAACAACAGTATGCTTGACTGCTGAGCCTCGCGCATTTTTCTATCATACAGTTCTTTGTAAACCATCTTGCAAATATGCCCTAAACCGACGTACCCTTTCAAAAATAAAGTCGTACTTTATCATTGCAGCGAAAATCTCATGCAGTTGCTTCACGTTCAGTTCCTGGACTACTTCACTTTCGGTCTGTTCGCTACTGCATTCGGTTTCAATTGTTATCCTTTCCTCTTCCAATTGCATCAGCTCTTCATCTATCAGTTTTTTGGTCATGGGATGCGAAAACCTCTTCAACATCATCTTCGTCAACTTCCACAAGCCAAACTCACTTTGTCCTTGCTTTGTTCACCACGATCGAAACGCTTAATTATGTCTAGTTTTACGCTAAGTGCAACACCCTTACGAGTTCTTTTAGGCTTTTCTGATACCTTAGAACTCATCTTGCTAACGGCTGCTCACAGGCACATGTTTAAGCAATGCCGGTGAGAATGCAGTTCCGAATCCGGGGGAGAGCGGCTGCTCGGGGCGCGCGCTGCTTTTTTTCGTATCAGTGAAAGCACCGTCTGTTAGCGAAAACAGGGAACTAATGTAGGTTTCTCGTAACAGTGAGGTTTCGTAAAGCGAACGTTCGAAAAGTTGGGGACACCTGTACTTGTATTGTCATTCTGCCATCTACAGGCACAAACTAAACTGTGTAAATGCTTATCATTTTACTTCTACTGTTAGCTTGTGAAAACATTTAATATTGTTGGTAATTTTGTCAGTTGGCATCTGAACAATGAAGGGTATAACGTAGACCTTGTTTTACACTGTAATAGGAAGATGTTTAGCTATTGGGTGCAGAACAAGAACCCAAAAAACAGTGATTGGTGGCTTTGGTAAATGTTTGTCAAAACAAGTGCATCTTAAATCCATTTGAACCATTGAAACAGACATTGAAGCTTACATATTACATGCAAATACTCCCTCTACTGCCCTTCCAGTGCATTGCGTACAAAGCTAGACAGGGACCTTCTCAAAAATCACCCCAGCCAGAAGCTTTCTTCAGTGTTTTTAATGATAACTTTGTGGTTTCAAAAAGTTAAGTAAACACATATTAGATTCAATACAGAATTGACATATGCCTGAATATGCCAATATTGTCAATCCTGATCAGTGTTAAACAAGGTTATACACAGATAGTTATGCCATGGACTAGAACGAACTCCTGGCAAAACAATAGCTTAATAGTGATGAACGATAAACCTAATACTTCTTCCAAAGTACATTTACTAATGCTTACCAATATTAAGAAAGCTTAAGACTCAGATATTGCTGCTTCAAGGGCAAGTAAAGAGTGGATGGAGATGGATATCTTTCTACTGTGTGCGCTTCAAGTTGAAATCTGAATTAAACTGTGAAGGAAATGATGTAGATACAGATTATAAACAGGAAGTGACATTTGTACAAAACGAACTGCATACAGAACGAACAGTCCCTCCAGAGACATCACACTCCCTTTTCCACCATCATTGGTCAGAAGGTTCAGTTGGGCTAGAAGTCTTGGACTATGACTTAAACACACAACTTTCTACTAAAATTGCTACTTGAGCCATGTTCGATAAATGTGAAAAATTACTGCCAAAGTAATTTGTTGCTTGTGTAGTCTTTGGGCAGAAAATGTAAGTTGCTATTTAAATGTCATTCTTTTTTCAATTCTACATTTTAACTAGGAGAGCAATAATGCTCTGATACGCGATTTCGGGAGATCTCTGACTATAATTTTAGAAGGTGCTTAGGCCTAGTCTGTTTCTTTTCACTTGAGGATTCTTGAGTTTAACTGATCAAATGCAACTTGTATTTGTCTCTGAAAGTACATAAAATCTCTTGTAACGTTTTGGTTGGTTGATTTATTCCTCACTGCACAGTAATCCTGGATTGATGCCTTCTCTCTCTTTACTTCTAGAGGAGAAAAAGCCCACGCTACAAGAGATAGCCAATCAAAAAGGAATTGTCTGCAAGGCTCAGGGTTGGAAAGTACATCTCTGTGCCGCACAACTCATGCAGTTGGTAAGTTGGGTGAAGCCGCATATTTGTGCACATTGCAAGCAGTTAGGTGTGTAGCACCTGGTCCAATTTTATAGTCGTTGCTTAAGTATGATGTCTGTTTTTCACAGACTTCTGAAAAAATAGTGTCTTTTATTGCCAAAGTATCAATAGCAATTTCCACTTTTATCTTATGTTTCGTATTGCAAGAAGTTCTATTGTTCTATTCTTAAAATATAGAAGGCCACTTAGCATATCAAGCCTATGCTGTGTGTTAAAGTAGTCTCATCTGTCCCATTTCCTCTAAGTTTTGCTGTTGCTCAATGTATCTGTGCTTAATCTTATCAGAACAGAAATCTGGAAATAGTTCTGTTTTCTGAAAAATAGATTTTTTTCTGAAAAGTAACAGAACATGGAGCATAGAACATTACAGTACAATACAGGCCCTTCGGCTCATGATGTTGTGCTGACCTTCAATTTAATCCTTCCCTCGTACATGGCCCTCCATTCTTCTATCTTGTATGTGCCTCTTTAAGAGTTTTTAAAATGCCCCTAGACAGGGTGTTCCACATACCTACCACCCTCTATATAAAAGAAACTTGCTTCTCCCATCCCCTTATATTTTCCTCCAATTACACACCTTCATATTAGCCATTTCCACACTAGGATAAAGTCTCTGACTAGCCACTTGCTTTGTGCCTCGTATAATGTTGTACACCTCTATCAAGTCAGCTCTCATCCTCCAAATGTGCATATCCAAATAGAAACATAGAAAACCTACAGCACAATAGAGGCCCTTTGGCCCACAATGCTGTGCTGAGCGTGTACTTACTTTAGAAATTGCCGAGGGTTACCCATAGCCCTCTATTTTTCTAAGCTCCATCTACCTATCCAGGAGCCTCTTAAAAAGACCCTATTGTATCTGCCTCCACCACCGTCACCGGCAGCCCATTCCAAGCACTCACCACTCTCTGTGCTTTTAAAAAAAAACAACAACAATAATAACTTACCCTTGACATCTCCTCTGTACCTTCTTCCAAGCACCTTGAAACTATGCCCTCTCGTGTTAGCCATTTCAGCCTTGGGAAAAAGCCTCTGACTATCCACACGATCAATGCCTCTCATCATCTTGTACACCTCTGTCAGGTCACCTCTCATCCTCTGTCACTCCAAGGAGAAAACACCACATTCACTCAACCTATTCTCGTAAGACATGTTCCCCAATCCAGGCAACATCCTTGTAAATCTCTTCTGCACCTTTTCTATAGTTTTCACATCCTTCCTGTAGCGAGGTGACCAGAACTGAGCACAGTACTCCAAGTGGGGTCTGACCAGGGTTCTATACAGCTGTAACATTACCTCTCAGCTCTTGAACTCAGTCCCATGGTTGATGAAGGCCAATGCACCGTATGCTTTCTTAACCACACAGTCAACCTGCGCAGCAGCTTTGGGTGTCCTATTGACTCGGACCCCAAGATCCCTCTGATCCTCCACACTGCCAAGAGTCTTACCATTAATACTCTATTCTGCCATCATATTTGACCTACCAAAATGAACCACCTCAGCTTATCTGGGTTGAACTCCATCTGCCCCTTCTCAGTCCAGTTTTGCATCCTATGGATGTCCCGTTGTAACCTCTGACAGCCCTCCACACTATCCACAACATCCCCAACCTTTGTGTCATCAGTAAATTTACTAACCCATCCCTCCACTTCCTCAGCCAGGTCATTTATAAAAATCACGAAGAGAAGTGGTTGAAGATCAGATCCCTGAGGCACTCCACTGGTCACCAACCTCCATGCAGAATATGACCCATTTACAGCCACTCTTTGCCTTCAGTGGGCAAGCCAATTCTGGATCCACAAAGCAAAGTCCCCTTGGATCCCATGCCTCCTTACTTTCTCAATAGGCCTTGCATGGGGTACCTTGTCAACTGCCTTGCTAAAATCCATATACACTACATCTACTGCTCTACCTTCATCAATGTGTTTAGTCACATCCTCAGAAAATTCAATCAGACTCGTAAGGCACGACCTACCTTTGACAAAGCCGTGCTGACTATTCCTAAGCATATTATGCCTCTCCAAATGTTCATAAATCCTGCCGCTCAGGATCTTCTCCATCAACTTATCAACCACTGAAGTAGGATTCACTAGTCTTTAATTTCTTGGGCTATCTCCACTCCCTTTATTGAATAAGGGAACAACATCTGCAATCTTCCAATCCTCTCTCATCCCCATTGATACAAAGATCATTGCCAGAGGCTCAGCAATCTCCTTCCCTCACCTCCCACAGTAGCCTGGGGCATATTTCATCCAGTCCTGGTGACTTATCCAACTTGATGTTTTCCAAAAGCTCTAGCACATCCTCTTACTTAATGTCTATGTGCTCAAGCTTTTCAATCTGCCATAAGTCATCCCTACAATTGCTAAGGTCCTTTCCTGTAGTGAATACTGAAGCAAGTGCTCATTAAGTACCACCGCTATCTCCTCTGGTTCCATATACATTTTTCCACTGTCACACTTGATTGGTCCTATTCTCTCACGTCTTATCCTCTTGCTCGTCACATACTTGGAGTTTCCCTTAATCCTGCTCGCCAAGGCCTTCTCATGGCCCCTTCTGGCTCTCCTAATTTCATTCTTAAGTTCCTTCCTGCTTGCCTTATAATTTTCTAGATCTCTATCATTACCTAGTTTTTTGAGTCTTTTCTAAGCTTTTCTTTTCTTCCTGACTAGATTTTCAACAGCCTTTGTACACCATGGTGTCTGTACCCTACCATCCTTTCCCTGTCTCATTGGAACGTACCTATGCAGAATGCCACGCAAATATCCCCTGAACACTTGCCACATTTCTGCCATACATTTCCCTGAGCACATCTGTTCCCAATTTATGTTTCCAAGATCCTGCCTGATAGCTATATATTTCCCCTTACTCCAATTAAATGCTTTCCTAACTTGTCTGTACCTATGGATAGACAAGGAGATAGATCACAATTCTGTCTCCTTTACCATCCCTCTCCAGTGCTATGGTAAAGGAGATAGAATTGTGATCACTATCTCCAAAATGCTCTCCCACCAAGAGACCTGACACATGACCAGGTTAATTTCCCAATACCAAATCAAGTACAGCCTCTCCTCTTGTAGGCTTATCTACATATTGTGTTAGGAAACCTTCCTGAACACAGCTAACAAACTCCTCTCCATCTAAGCTCCTTGCTCTAGGAAGATGCTAATCAATATTGGGGAAAATAAAACCTCCTGCCTCGACAACCCTGTTATTGCATCTTTCCAGAATCTATCTCCCTGTCTGCTCCTTGATATCCTTGTTACTATTGGGTGGTCTATAAAAAAACACCCAGTAGAGTTATTGACCCCTTCCTGTTCCTAACTTCCACCCACAGAGACGGTCAGTAGGCAATCTTTCCATGACTTCCTTCTTTTCTGCAGCTGTGAGTGAGAGAGAGCGTGAGAGAGAGAGATCCCAATAGGAGATGGGGAGAGGGTGGGTTGGAAAGACAAACAGGAGAGAGAGCGAAAGACCAATAGGGGAAGAGGAGATAAGTAGGACAGAGAAACTTGTAGGAGACAGGGAGAGCGAGAGAGAGAGAGACCAATCAATGGGGCAGGACATAGGAGGAAGAGGGAGAGAGACCAATAAGAGAGAGGGGAGACCAGTTTGATAGAGAAGAATATCACTGATGTACCCAAGGCATCATCTGGACCTTGGACAGAGTTTGGTTATAAAGCTGTAAAGTTAATGGTGGCATTGAAAAGGATTTAACATTTTTTGAGGATGTGACTGAACAGATTGATGAAGGTAGAGCAGTAGATGTAGTGTATATGGATTTTAGCAAGGCATTTGATAAGGTACCCCATGCAAGGCTTATTGAGAAAGTAAGGAGGCGTGGAATCCAAGGGGACATTGCTTTGTGGATCGAGAACTGGCTTGCCCACAGAAGCCAAAGAGTAGTTGTAGACAGGTCATATTCTGCATGGAGGTTGGTGACCAGTGGTGTGCCTCAGGGATCTGTTCTGGGACCCCCCTACTCTTCGTGAGTTTTATAAATGACCTGGATGAGGAAGTGGAGGGATGGGTCAGTAAATTTGCTGATGACACAAAGGTTTGTGGTGTTGTGGATAGTGTGGAGGGCTGTCAGAAGTTACAGTGGGACATTGATAGGATGCAAAACTGGACTGAGAAGTGGCAGATGGAGTTCAACCCAGATAAGTGTGAAGTGGTTCAGTTTGGTAGGTCAGATGTGATAGCAGAATATAGTATTAATGGTAAGACTCCTGGCAATGTGGAGAATCAGAGGGATCTTGGGGTCCGAGTCCATAGGACACTCAAAGCTGCTGCGTGTTGACTCAAATACGAGGAATTCTGCAGATGCTGGAACTTCAAGCAACACACATCAAAGTTGCTGGTGAACGCAGCAAGCGTTCTGACGAAGGGTCTCGGCCCGAAAAGTCAACTGTACCTCTTCCTAGAGATGCTGCCTGGCCTGCTGCGTTCACCAGCACTTTGATGTGTGTTGCGTAGGTTGACTGTGTGGTTGAGAAGGCATCTGGTGCATTGATCTTCATCAATTGTGGGATTGAGTTTAGGAGCAGAGAGGTAATGTTGCAGCTATATAGGACACTGGTCAGACCCCACTTGGAGTACTGTGCTCATTTCTGGTCACCTCTCTGCAGGAAGGATGTGGAAACCCTAGAAAGGGTGCAGAGGAGATTTACAAGGATGTTGCCTGGATTGGGGAGCATGGCTTATGAGAATAGGTTGAGTCATCTCGGCATTTACTCCTTGGAGAGACGGAGGATGAGAGGGGACCTGATGGAGGTGTATAAGATGTTGAGAGGCATTTATCATGTGGATAGCCAGAGGCTTTTTCCCAGGGCTAAAATGGCTAACATGAGAGGGCACGGTTTTAAGGTGCTTGGAAGTAGGTACAGAGGAGATGTCAGTTTTTTTTATGCAGAGAGTGGTGAGTGTGTGAAATTGGACTGCAGGTGACGGTGGTGGAGGTGGATACAACAGGGTCTTTTAAGAGGCTCCTGGACAGGTATATAAAGCTCAGAAAAATAGGGGGCTATGGATAACTCGAGGTAATTTCTAAGGTAAGGACATGTTCAGCACAGCTTTGTGGGCCGAAGGACCTGTATAGTGCTGTCGGTTTTCGATGTTTCTATGTGACACTATCTCTGATTAGCAGTGTCATTCCCCCACCTCTTTTGCCTCTCTCCCTTTCCTTTCTGAAACATCTAAAGCCTGGCACTCAAAGTAGCCATTCCTGCCCCTGAGTCATCCAAGACTCTGTAATGGCCACAACATCATAGCTCCCTGTACTGATCCACGCTCTAAGCTCATCCCCTTTGTTCATGATACTCTTTGCATTAAAATAGACAGAGTTAAATTAATCTGACCTTTTATTGGTATCAGTTTATTATTGTCACATGTACCAAGATACAGTGAAAAGCTTGTATGCATATTACGAATAAACTCTTCTCTGGCTTCAAGCGGAGTACAGGTTTGATTATAACTGGTGTTTTGATGACATACTTTGACATCCTTCAGTGTTGAAGTCTGGGCATATCTAGACTGGTAGTATTTATACCCCTGTATTCCATCCCTCCTGATTGGTTAGTCTTCATCCAATCAGGTTTCCGCTCTCCCACTTTGTTTACAATTGAATTCCAGTCCTTGCTTGGAGTGAGACTTTGTCTTTGTTAATAGTATTTTTCTCTAGGCTTCCTTTACCAGGCGGTCCCAAAAGCATATTGTTTATACAGATCATATCATTAAACTATGCATTGAGCTAGAATAGGGTAAAACAAAACAATGCAGAATTAAGCATAAAAGCTACCGAGAAAGTGCAGTGCAGGTAAATGATAAAGTGTACAATCCTAATGAGGTAGATTGAGGCCACGAGTACATTTCAATATCTGTTTAAGAGATCTGATAACAGTGGGATAAGAGCTTTTCTTTGAGGCTTTTGTATCTCCTGCTCGTTGGGAGAGGGATAGGAGAACATCCAGGGTGGGTGGGGTTATTGATTTATGCTTTCAAATAAATAGTGGTGATTCTACAGGAAGTTTAAAATAACAACTCAGAAAATAGAGTGGTTTTATTAACTAGCACCAGAGATTTAATAGATAAACGGCTGGAAATATACTTGCATAATTTGGAATCAATCTACTGTTAGGTCATTCAAGATAAATTTTATTTACCTATTTGCACCCCAAAATGCTTGATTCATATCTTGTTAAAGCCCCAATCGCTACCCACCATCCCTATACCTGGTTTCTATGTTTGTTCCCCAGTGTCTTTCCTAACAACTTCCATCTTCTGTAATCCGTAGCCTTCCTGATTGGCTGAGTTACTTTCTCCATGCTGGAGAAAATTTCTGTGCGTGTTCTCGTAAGCAGGGCTTATTCACTCACTCCCAGTTCCCTGAGCTACACGTGCAACGGAATATCGCTGCGAGGAGGACTTGTATGAAATTCCTGCAAAACCTCTTTTCATCATCACTTTGTTTCCTGGCTCCAGTGAATTTCTATGCCTTGCTACTTATTCCTCTGAAATATTTTGGTGGATTCCACGTAGAGTTTATGGTCATCTGCACAGGTGATAATGCAAAACTAGTCTGTAGCAGTGCCACAGGCATATAGCATCAAATAAGCAGCATTCATAAGAAAAACTTGTTAAACGTAGATTATACGCAAATTTTACAAGTAGAAATGTAATTCAGTTTTTTTAAAACAGTCCATTTTAGTCCATGGTGATCAGAATAGCCATAGGTTTACTAAATTATAGTGGTGATTAAGGTTTTGCCAGTTGGATTAAGCACCAGATTGTTGAAGGGAAGTAGCTGTGCTGGAACCTGGTGGTCTGGGACTTACTGCTCGATGGTAGCTGCAAGTAGATGGTGAGGATCTTCGATAGATTTTGCTGCCTTAAGCCAGCATCTTTTATAGGTGCTGCCGATGATGTGAAGGGATGTGCCTGTGATCTGTTTGGTTAATGCACTACTCTCTGTAGCTTGTATTCCTGGACATTTGAATTGCTGAAACAGAGCATGACGTAACCTGTCAGGATACTTTCAACAGTGTGTCTGTAGAAGTTTGTGATCAAATAAGACTGACATCAGTATGACTGTAGGATGCTGCTGAGTCTGATTTCATGCTGGAAGCACACGCAAGGAATTCCAGTATACTGTCTGTAACTTGATACCAAAGGGAGAAGTTATGCTGAAATGTATTTGAAGATATTCCAGCGCATAAACCAAACATCTGCCAATTTTGCTGTTTATGGAAAGTAGCTGAGGTATGTGTTTACTAGATACCTTCTCATGAAGCACACCAGACTCTACATCATTGCATTATGATAAAAGACCCATTGCTGTAGTGGGTGCATGGATCTAAATTTACCAGTAGAGCTCTGTAAATAGAATGATCTTTGTATTTGGTTGTCAGCTGTGACCTTCATTAAAAGTTGTTAACTAAGTGTTTGCTGAACGTAGCTGTAATGGTACTGGATACTGTGTACAATATTATCTTCGGGAAGCTCTGGTGCATTGTTCATGCTGATCTGTGAGTAAGTTATGTCAGCAGAAGTCAAATTCTATTTGTTTCATGATGCTAGATGTCTGACAGATGATTACATGAAATCATTTATAGTTGAGATCACAAACAGTGGTGAGTCAGGACCAGTTTCAGTCTTAGTGACAAAGCTGTTATTATGAAAGGTGACAGGGCAAGGTGGGGAGGTGCTTTAAATACACAAAAGCTGATGCTTTCTTTGATCCTGAAGTAAAGGATAATTTTTGGCAAAGGAAAGGGAAGGCTAATGGAGGCTGTGATGTTGGGAGGTACTGTGCTCTTTTAAATAACTGCAGTGCAGTTTGTAGATGGTGCACACTGCATCCACAGTGCTCAAGGTGTGAATAGTTAGGTTGATGAATCAGGCAGGATACTTCATCCTCGCTACTGTTTAACTTCTGATCTGTTGAGGCTGCATTCACCCAGACAAGTGAAAAATCATGCTTCTGACATGCCTGCATGGATGTTGAGAAGGGAGACCCTGCACAACTGGTCCAGCTGAGTTCTGCTTGGTGGTGAACCATAAAATGGCAGTGTTAGTGACAACTAAATATCAAAAATATTATGGTAAAGTACCTGGTGCTTGTTGGTTAATTGCTACTTGTCACTTTGTCTTTGACTGAATTTTGACAAGGCCTTTGCTCATGTAGGCATGGGCTCTATAAGACTTGGGAGCAGAATTAGGCATTCGGCTCATTGAGTCTGCTCTGGCATTCGATCATTTCCCGAGGAGCTGTGAATACAATTGAGCGTTATCTGCTCAGTGAATATAACCACTTAACAGAAGAAACATCAGTGGGATTTTAATTTCCACATAAAGGGCATTAAGAATTATCTGTTTACTTTCAAGGCTCATGCATTAATAATGTCTATGAAAATTATACTAGAGGTTTCCTAGAATTTACAATGCTTAAGAACTAGGGTGGGGAGAGGGAAGGAAATTTAAACTAAAACAGATTCTGTTCATTTGTTTCCTGACTGGGTATCATAACATTCAAGTATTTACTCATTGCAGATTACTAAGAAAAAGTTTGGAATTTGAGCTCAGTCCTTTTCACTAATCTTTTTCTTTTTCTGAACTCTACAGACTAGCTTGGAACATGATGTGTACAACAGATTGGCTTCATTACAGGAAGGGCTGATTCCAAAGAAGAAAGCAGCTGCAGATGATGACATGCATCGAATCAGTGAGCTGATCCAGGTTTGTGGATGCCCTATATGAGCAAACTGTGGAGCTGACATCCCAGCCATGCATTGCTGGGAGCAGATTAAGTGCTGGCCCATGATATATACAAGGCCCCATCTCTGCAGTTTGTGAGGTCTGAAGGTAGATGTCACCTGGACCAGGTGGTCTACATCCTAGGGTGCTGAAAGAAGAGACTGAAGAGATTGCGGAGGCATTGGTAATGATCTTTAAAGAATCAGTAGATTCTGGCATGGTTTTGGAGGACTGGAAAATTGCAAATGTTACTCCATTCTTCAAGAAGGAAGAGAAGCAGAAAGGAAATTATAGGCTAGTTAGTCTGACCTCATTGGTTGGGAAGGTGTTGGAAGTCGATTGTTAAGAATGTGGTTTCGGGGTATTTAGAGGCACATGATAAGATAGGCTAAAGTCAGCATGATTAGGGAAATTCTTGCCTGACAAATCACAAACAAAAAAACTGTTGGAATTCTTTGAAGAAATAACAGGTAGAAAAGACAAAAGAGGATGTTGTGTACTTGGATGTTCTGAAGGCCTTAGACAAGGTGCCACACATAAACCTGCTTAACAAGTTAAGAGCCTGTGGTGTTTCAGAAAAGATACAAGCATGGATAAGGCATTGGCTGATTGGCAGGAGACAAAGTGGGAATAAAGGGAGTCATTTCTGGTTGATGTTCCACAGGTGTCTGTGTTAGGACTGCTTTTTACGTTATATGTCAATTATTTGGATGATGGAACTGATGGCTTTGTGGCCAAGTTTGCGGACGATGCGTTGATAGGTGGAAGGCCAGGTAGTGTTGAGGAAGCAGAGGCTACAGAGGGACTTAGACAGATTAGGAGAAATGGCAAAGAAGTGGCAAACGGAATACAGTGTTGGGAAGTGTATGGTCATGCACTTTGGTAGAAGAAGTAAAAACATAAGCTATTTTCTAAATGGAGTGAAATTTCAAAAATCTGAGTTGCAAATGGACTTGGGAGTCCTTGTGCAGAATTTCCTGAAGGTTAATTTGCAGGTTGAGTTGGTGGTGAGGAAGGCAAATGCAATGTTAGCATTCATTTCAAGAGGACTAGAATATAAAAGCAAGCATATAATGTTGAGGATTTTTGAGGCATCACTTGGAGTATTGTGAGCAGTTTTTAGGCCTGTTATCTTAAAAAAAAGATGAGCCGACATTGGACAGGGTCCAGAGGAGGTTCACAAAAATGATTCCAGGATTGAAAGGCTTCTCATATGAGGAACGTTTGATGGCTCTGAGCCTGTATTCACTGGAATTCAGAAGAATGAGGAGGGATGTTATTGAAACCTTTCAAATGCTGAAAGGCCTAGATACAGTGGATGTAAAGGGGGTGCTTCCTGTGGTGACGAAGACCAGAGGACACAGCCTCAGAATAGAGGGACGCTAATTTAGCCAGAGAGTGGTGAATCTGGGGTTGTTGCCACAGGTGGCTGAGGAGGTCAAGTTATTGGATATATTTAAGGAAGAGGTTGATAGATTCTTAATTAGTCAGGGCATGAAGAGATCCCGGGAGAAGGCAGAATTAGGGCTGAGAGGAAAATGGATCAGCCATGATGAAATGGTGGAGCAGACTCGATGGGCCAAATGGCCTCATTCTGCTCCTATAACTTGTGGTCTTATGGAATTTGAAGGCTAGAATTGTGTAAGCTGCAGGAAAGAGAAGAATTTAAATCTGTTATTGCAACTGACTAGATGGCTAAATGTATTGTTGGAACTGGCTAATTCTAGGCAACCTCCAGATATGGGCTGAATTGATCGATCTCCCTATGGTAAAGCATCACCAAGGTAGGATAATGGAAACCAGCACACCTGGGACCTCCAAGATGACATTGACATTATTCGTCATGTGAATGTCTGTGGATATGAAAGGGACATCAGGATGGTATGTTGCCTTCCAGGTGCCAGGGTTAGGCATATCTCAGTTTAGGTCCACAGTGTTCTAAAGGGGGAGGATGAACAGCTAGAAGTCGTGGTACCAACACCACACATAAGAAAAGAGATGAGGTTTTGAACAGAGAATATAGGGAGTTGCATAGAAAGCTGAAAAGGAGGACCTCCTGGACAGCAATCTCTGTATTGATGCCTGTGCCACATGCCAATGAGGATATGTGTAGGATGATTTGGTAGATGAAGGTGTGTCTGAGGAATTGATGCCGGGGCAAGGTTTAAAATTTCTAGATCATCTCTCCTGGGAAAGGTGTGATCTTTACAAAAAGACAGGTTATACCTGAACTCAAGGGTAACCAATATCTTTGTGAGCAGCTTAGCTTGAGCTGTTGGAGAAGGTTTAAACTAATTTGGCAAGGAGGTGGGAACTGGAGTGGTAGTGCAGAGGATGGGGTTGTTGGTATACGAGTAAATACAGTGTGTAGTTTAGAAAGAGATAAGAATGAAACTGCTGGTAACATGGGGAAAAAATTGAAAAGGGTGCTGAAAAGTCTGAAGGTGTTATACTTCAATGCATCAGTATACGGAATAAGGTAAATAATCTTGTAGTGAGGTTAGAGATATTCAGGTGTGATGTTGTGGGCATTACTGAGAGCATAGTTGAGAGCTTATCATCCAAGAATACATATTGTGTTGAAATGACAGACAGGTAGGTGGGGGGCAGGGTGGCAGGGTGGCTCTATTTGGAGGTTGGGGGATGGATGGGAACAGGTTCTTAGAAAAAGGTGACATTGGACTGGAAGATGTATAATCCCTGTGGGTAGAGCTAAACTGCATGTCGAAAGACCTGGATGGGAGTTAGATTACAGGCTTCCAAGCGGTAGCCAGGATGTGGAGTGCAAATTACAACGGGGGATAAAAAATGCATGTAAAACGAGCAAGTTATGATAGTCATGGGGAGATTTCAGTATATGGAGGTAGATTGGGAAAATCATTTTGACGCTATATCCCAAGAGAGAAAACTTGTAGAATGCCCACAAGATGGCTTTTTAGAGTAGCTTGTAGTTGAGCCCACTAGGAAAAAGGCAATTTTGGATTTTGTGTAATGAACCTGATTTGATTAGGGAGCTTAAGGTAAAGGAAGCCTTAGGAGTCAGTGACATTATGTGATAGAATTTACCCTGCAGTTTGAGGGTTTAAAGCCAAAATCAGATGTATCATTATTACAGTGGAGTAAAGGCAACTACAGAGTCTTGAGAGAGGAGCTGACCAAAGTTGATTAGAAAGGAACACAAGCAGGGATGATGGCAGAATAACAATGGCTAGAGTTTCTGGGAGAAATTTGTAAGGCGCAGGATAGACTCCTCCCGAAGAAGAGGTATTCTAAAGGACAGATGGGGCGACTGTGGCAGGCAAGGCAGGTCAAAGATAACATAAAAGCAAAGAGGGCATACAGTATAGCAAAAATGATTGGGAAGCTTTTAAAATTCAACAAAGGGCAACTAAAAAAACAATAAGGATAGAAAAGATGAAATATGAAGGTAAGCTAGCCAATAATATAAAAGACGATACCAAAAGTTTTTTTTTTCAGGTGTATAAAGAGTAAAAGAGAAGCCAGAATGGATATCAGACCACTGGAAAAAAAGGGGGAGGGGGCGTTGGGGGGATTTGGAGGCACATGATAAAATAGGCTGAAGTCAGCATAGTTTCCTTAAGAGAAAATCTTGCCTGACAAATCTGTTCGAATTATTTGAGGAACTAACAGACAGGATAGACAAAGGACTGTCAGTGGATGTTGCTTACTTGGATTTTCAGAAGACCTTTGATAAGATGCTACACATGAAGCTGCTAAACAAGTGCCCATAGGAAAGATGGTAGCATGGATAGAAGATTGGCTGACTGGCAGGAAGTGGGAATAAAAGGATCTTTTCCTGATTGGCTGCTAGTTCCTAGTGGTGTTCCTCAGGGGTTGGTGTTGGGACTGCTTCTTTTCACATTATATGTCAGTGATTTGGATGACGGAATTAATGGCTTTGTGGCCACGTTCGTGGATGATACAAACTAGGTTCAGGGGCAGGTAATGTTGAGGAAGCTGGAAGTCTGCAGAAGGTTAGGAAAATGGGCAGAGAAGTGGCAGATGGAATATAGTAAAGGGAAGTGTGTGGTCAGGCACTTTGGAAGAAGGAATAAAGGTGTGGATTATTTTCCAAACGGGGAGAAAATTCAGAATTCTGGGGTGTAAAGGGATTTGGGAGCCCTCGTGCAGGATTCACTAAAGGTAAATTTGCAGGTTGAGTAGGTGGTGATGAATGCAAATTCAATGTTAGCATTTAGTTTGAGAGGACTAGAATATTAAAGCCAGGATGTAATGCTGAGGCTTTATAAGGCACTGGTGAGGCCTCACTTGGAAGTATTGTGCGTAGTTTTGGGCTCTTTATCTAAGAAGGATGTGATGCCATTGGAGAGGGTCCAGAGAAGGTTCACGAGAATGATGAAAGGATAAACACATGAGGAATGTTTGATGGCTTTGGGCCTGTGTACAGTGAAGTTTTGAAGAATGAGGGGGAACCTCATTGAAAGCTATCGAATGTTTAAAGGCCTAGATAGAGTGGACATGGGGAAGATGTTTCCTACACCGGGGGAATCCTGTACCAGAGAGCACAGCCTTGGAATAAAAGGATGTCCATTTAGAACAGATAGGAGGAGGATTTTTTTTAGTCAGAGGGTGGTGAATCTGTGGAATTTATTGCCTTAGATGGCGCTGGAGAGCAAGTCATTGGGTATATTTAAAGTGTAAGTTGAACGGTTATTGATTAGTAAGGGCATGGAAGGTTATGGGGAGAAGGCAGGAGAAGTGGTTGAGAGGGATAATAAATCAGCCATGATTGAATGACTGTGCAGACTCAATGTGCCGAATGGCCTAATTGTACTCGTATGTCTTATGGTCTAATTATGTATCACTACAATTGCTTCCTGTCCAAACTATAACACGACTGCTGCCCTTAGCTCCATCTCAGTGTGATAACAGATTACGTTAGCACAATGGTGAGTCACCTTGACTCTCAGTCTGGTGGTGTGGATTGATTGTCCACAGGCAAGTGTTCAAGTCCTGTCATGACAGCTGGAAAAATTAAATGCAGTAATTAATTTCCTTACAGAGGATGTTGGTTGGTTGTTCACTAACATCCTTTCGGGAATGAAACCTGAGGTCCTCAGCCTAGTTTGTTCTTGGTCTGTAACACTGTGATTCTTAACCACCCTGTAAAAGGACCAGGCAAACTAACACAATGATTTGCTATTCTTGCTGATGTTGCTTACATGCCACAATGTAGTGGCTGAGTTTGGCACTTGTTTTAATGCCGTAATGCCAAACTATGGATCTGAATTAAGATTATTTAGGGGGATAAGAGAGAAATAGCTTAAACTAGATTTAAAAAAAAACGTTTAATTTATCAGATTTGTTGTCAAAACTGAACTGATTACTTAATATCTTTTAGGTAAAGAAAGTGGCTGTCTTAACCCCATCTGGCCTTTATTAGACTGCAGTCCACATCAGTGTTTATTACCTCGTCTCAGAGAAAGCCTAGTATGGCGCTCTGTATCAGACGACTAATGTTGATCCATCTCCACCTTAAAAATGGCCAGTTAAATCTGTCCGCAGAATGTAAAGAAATTGAGGAGGCTGTATCACGTAGTTAGATAAAGTATGTCCTGGAGCAGGAATATTGTGGTTGGTGGATAGGTATATATGCAGTCATTTCTGTTGAGGTAAAAATTCTTAACTTTAATAAGATAGTCTTGCACTTTGAACTGGATGGTCCCAAATTTGACAACACATGATGCTTCAGATTTACCATTTTTTATGAGAAAAGTCAAATTCAAAGTGCTCATTAATCCTTTTTGCATCAACTGTGTACTAATAGTATGAATCCTGTTTACAATTCACTGGATTACAGAGGAAGTTGGGAGCCACAAACCAACATTAATTGTCCTTTGAAAATTAAAACAAAAAATCAAACATTGCGAAATCTGAAATAAATGCTGGAGACACTCAGCAGGTCAGACAGCATCTGTAGAGGGAGAAACTGTTAATGTTTGAGGATCAAATCAAAAGGCATTCGGTGAGGTGCCACATAAAAAGTGTCAAATAATGTTGATGGCAGCACACTGAAGAAGAGGGGGTTAACCAGCTGTACTAGTGGCCTCACTACTTATGTACTAATGATTTGAACTAGGGGACCAAGTATAGCTTAGCCACGTTTATAAATGACCAAAGACAGTAAGGTGGAATATAGACATGGGCAAGCATGTGGCAGATGGGTAGTGGGGAAATGTATTACTTTGGGAAGAATAGAAAACAGTTTTATTAAAATTACATAGTGTTTAGAAACTCAAAGGAACACACAAAGATAGGATGTAAGTAACTAAAGAAAGATACTGGAGGAAAAATGTAGACTCTTGATGCAAAGTGTTGGTGCATTAACTTTGTAACAGCCATGCAGGGTTTGTGATGTCACATCTAGGGGACTTGATTCTTGGGAATTGTTTTAGAAGAAAGGAAAAGCAAACCGAGAATCTAGAAGAGTAGGCGGCAATCCCATTGAGATGTTTAATTTTGAGAAGGGTCATCAGAGGGGTGTTGTGAAGATATTTCACAGTAGGAGAATATAAAATTGGTTAGCAGAATTGTATTCCTTATTACAGACACACCATGAAATTTGTTGTTTTGGGGCAGTACAGTGCAAGACAGAAGTTGTTAAGTTACAAAATTAAAGAGCAGTGTTTTAGGATTAAAAAAAAATTGTAAGGAGGAATTTCCTCCGGTTGCAAATCTTTGAAAGTTCACTATGTCGACAGTGTTGTGGGTGTAGTCCTTAAAAGAAATTCATGACTGACATGGAAATACAAAATCTACATGAGAATTGAGGGCTAAGAGGATGAGGTCAAAGATCAGAACAGCACTGACTTTATTGGAAAGGAGGAGGTTGAGGCAGTAATACTTATTATCGTTATTTGTTTTAGTCCTGTATACTTGGTAGTACACAACCTTTTAGTTGGGAGGGACAGAAGGACAATGTGAAATATTTTTGAGGCCCATTCATAAGCTAATTATTATTAGTTTAAAAAGTTGTTTTAAAATGTATATACAGTTTCACAAATAAAATTGTTTAAATTATGCAATGGAATCCCACCTGTTTCCCTCCCAGCTGCCCCCTCCACTGACCACTTCCAGCCTCATAGCCTCACCCTCTCTGGTTCTTTTTTGTTCTGAAGCACTTGAGTCAAAAGAAATAAATAAGTGAATGATGTGAAATTGCTGAGAGAATGGATCTTTGTGCAGCCCACAGAGCAGACCTTGTGCATCACACTATCACAGTACCAAAGCCTCTTCCCAATTGGATTATTCAAATAAAGCTATTTTTCCTGACCAACACACCAGTTGCTGGAAGAGCTCAGTCCTAATGAAGGGTCTTAGCCTGAAATGTTGACTGTTCATTCCTCTCCAGCTGAGTTCCTCCAGCATTTTGTGCGTTGCTCTGGATTTTCAGCATCTGCAGAATCTCTTGTCTATTCTTTTACCTGACCAGTCAGCATGAATACATACACCTGACTAGCACTGGGACCCTGGCAAAGCAAAGTGCACAAAGCCGTACACCTCCTGCCCATGGAGTGTGGTTTGATCTGTCCCCAGTCAGTTGGGAGCATTTTGGTGAGAATGGAACTAATAGTATCTAATTTGCTGTAACATTATTCTGCATTGTTCTATTCACAGGGGAACATGCAGCGTTGCAAACTGGTTATAGACCAGATCACTGAAGCCAAAGATACCATGATGAAGGTTCTGGATCACAAGGATCGAGTCCTAAAACTCCTCAACAAAAATGGAACCGTCAAAAAGGTGTCCAAATTGAAAAGAAAAGAGAAGTCCTAAGGTCTCAAATTTGGGTAGTAACTGTATTTTAAAGCCACTGTATAAATGTTTAGTTTGATATTTTAATAAAGCCAATGTTTGCAGGTGATGGATAGTTTCCACAGAACATGAACATTGCTGTGGTGTGGATGGCAGTAATTGGAAATACCCACAGTCTCAGCATTGTTGATCAGTTGAATCCCACTAAAATTGTGACAACCTGCAAAAAGTGAGTTTGATTTTTCTTGAACCTGACTACACACTGCAGTGTTGACTAACTTGCTCATCAAGTTAAATAGCATGGCTTCCTCCTCCTCCTTCCTTTGATGTTCCTCGTTCAGAAAAAACAGATTGGCAGGCAGTTCTCCCGTTAATTTTCTTTTAATCTTTGAGGTAATGAGTTTGGGGTAGTGATTCATTAGTTCCAATTTAGCAGCACCTCATCACCAATATTGGTTTACAGTGGCGAGAAGTTAGAAGAAATCTAGGTGTTTGTGATTAGCAACCCCAGTCAGCTGCAGTTGTTGAGGCTGGCTGTAGCTTAGAATGGAAGAATGATCCAAGTCCAGCAGCCAGAGTTGTCAGTTTACCAACAGAAGAAGGGAACCCCTTTGTGAAAACAGCTAATCTGATTTTGCTGGTCTCTTAAAGCATATGCTTTCCTTTACAATTACATGAGGCAAGCATCTTTGAGAATGTGATTCTTGGCACTTGCAAAACTTAACTCGTGTTTGCCCCCGCATTGACTGACAGGAGCCATTCGAGAACTGTTTGAATATTTTCTCAATGAGAAAAAGAAAGAAGTTCCCTTAAAAAATATTAATATTTTCATCTTGGGAATAAGTGGGGTGTATGCTAATCAAAATTGCATACTTGTGAGCCTCGTTGTATCTTTAGTTTCCAGAAGGACTGTAAAAGAATTGTCAATTTGTTGCAGTGTGGCTTTGTTCTGTGCTGCTCCTGGCCATGGTGAATTGACTGAGCACTGTGCAGTTGTAGTATCGTTCCACTCCAGGTTCCTGTATATTGGTTAAAATTCTAACCATGTCATCTTTCTATCAGAAATTATTAATAAAGTGAAATTACTAGTTTTTTTTATACTTAAAAGGAAGGTTGCACGATTCTTGGTAAGAGTCTTTGTAAAACATGGCTTTTTTTTTGCTCCTCCATCACTTCTTTCCACATTATGTGTTTGGTGTTTGGACCAGCAGTGTCTGTAACCAAGAAGGTATTTAAGCTGGGCTGCTTTTCTTGTGTGTGGTGATCTTGTGTGAGATGTTTGTAGTTTGTGATGCAGTTTCTTGTACATAATCACTTGAAAATCCATTAATAAAGAGTGCAAGCTTTTATACCAACTGCATAAACCTGACTGGAAACAGAAAGCTCTGACATAATTTGCATCTTACGTATGTGTGTTCTATTTTCCAGAGCTGGTAGTGTGACAAAATGGTGAACACGTCACATACCTTGTTAGTTTTCAACTCTCCAGAGAATTTTGAATTGATCACAGTTGGCTAAACTTAACACTCAAGCTGTGAAAATAATCCACTCTTTGCAGCTGTTTTATTAACTTGTGGTGCCTTGACAAAATATATGTACTATTTGAATTTCTTGTTTTTAACTAATTTGAGATGTAGGAGTAGAATTGGGCCATTCTGCACCACTATTCATTCATGGTTAATATTTCTTTCTCTCAGTCCCATTCTCCCACCTTCACCTTTTAGCCCTTAACCCCTGTACTAATCAATCTCTGCCTTAAAATACACCAATAACTTGACCTCCACAGTGCTCCATAGCAATGACTGCACAATGACTGAATCATCACGCTCCAAATGAAGAAATTCCTCCTCTCAGTTTTAAAGATACACCACTTTATTCTGAGCTTGTGCTGTCACATCTGAGACTCTTCCACTAATGGAAACATTCTCCCCATGTCCTATTGATCCAGGCCTTTTAGTATCCAGTAGGTTTCAATGAGATCATATTTATGAACTCCACTGAGTACTAGCCCAGAGTGATCAAACATTCCTTCTTTGTTAAGTTTTTCATTTCCAGGTTCAGAATGAGATTTATTATCAGTGACATGCGTCATGAAATTTGTTGTTTTGCTGTAGCAGTACAGTGCAAAGGCATAAATATTACAAGTACAAAAACGTGCAAAAAATGAAAAATGAGGTAGTATTCATGGATTCATAGACCATTCAGAAAAATGGTGGTGGTGGAGAAGAAACTGTTCTTAAAATACCAAGTGTGGTCATCGGGCTCCTCTACCACCTCTCTGATGGTAGTTACTCAAAGAGGGAATGTCCCAGATAGTGAGGGGTCTTTAATGATGGATGCTGCCTCCTTGAAACAGTGCCACTTGAAGTTGGCCTTTGGCAAGGTGAGTTGTGCCATAACAGAACTGGCTGAGGCTACAGTTCTCTGCAGCCTCCTGTCATCCTGAGGACTGGCGTTCTGTACCAGCCTGTGACGCAACCAATCAGCATGCTCTCAACTATACAAGTGAATACATTTGCAAGAGTCTTTGGTGACATTCTAAATCTCCTCGAACTCCTAATGAGCTATAACAGCTGGCATGCCGCCTTCATGATTTCATCAGTGTGCTGGATCCAGGATAGATCCTCTGAGATGTTGATGCCCAGGAACTTGAAGCTGTTCACCCTTCCACTTCTGACCTATCAATAAAGACTGGTGCGTGTACTCCATAATTCCCTTTGCTGAAGTCCACAAATAGTTCCTTGGTCTTGCTGACATTGAGAGTGATGTTGTTATTGCAACACTATTCACCCAGCTAATCTATCTCACTCTTGTACACCACCTCATCACCATCTGGATTCTGCTAACAACAGTGGTGTCAGTCGCAAATTTATGGATTGCCTTTGACCTGTGCCTAGGCACACAGTCATGAGTGTAGAGATGGTAGAACAGTGAGCTAAGCAGACATCTTTTAGGTTGCTTATGTTAATTGTCAGCTAGGAAGAGATGTTATTACCCATCTGTATGGACTGTGGTCTCCCAATGAGGAACTCAAGGTTCCAGCTGCAAATGGACATACAAAAGCCCAGGTTTTCAAGCTTGTTGATTAGTGGTGAGGAGATCATAGTGTTGAACACTAATCTGTAATTGATGAACAGCAGCTTGACATACATTTTGCTGTTGTCTCAGTGCTCCAAAGCCAAGAGAGAGTGTGTGTGCTGTGGACTTGTGGCAGCAGGCAAGTGCATGTGGGGCCAGCGCCTTGCCCAGGCAGGAGCTAAACATGAGATGCTAATAATCTTGAACAACACACACTTTACAAAATGATGGAGAAACTCAACAGGTCAGGCAGCATCTATGAAGAGCAAGAAACAGTTGACATTTTGGGCCAAGAACCTTCATCAGAACTGTAAATAAATGTGGGAGAAGCAAGAATAAGAAAGTGGCTGAAAGGGAAGAAGTACAAGCTGGCAAGTGATAGGTGAAAACTTGATGAGGTGGAAGGTGGGTGGTTGGGAGAAAGGGATGAAGAACGAAGGTGGGAAATGATAGGTGGAAGTGGTAAAGGGCTGAAGAAAGAACCTGATAGTGAACCATAGGAGAAGGGAAAAATGAGGGGCACCAGAGGGAAGTGATGGGTGAGAAGAGAAAGGGGTAGGAGGGGAGCCAGAATGGGGAATAGAAAAAGAGAGAAAATTACCAGAAGTAAAAGAAATCAACGTTCATGCCATCAGGTTGCAGGTTACCCAGGTATAGCTCCTTCAGTCTGAGCGTTGCATCTAATTGCTTCTAACCATGACAAAATGCTCAAAAACACTTCATCATATTAGATAAGAGTGCCATTGGGCAATAGTCATTGAGGCAGCTCCTTCTGCTCTTGGGTATTGGTATGACTGATGACATTTTGAAGCAGGTGGGAACCTCTGCTTGCTGGGCTGCAAGATTGAAGATGGCTTTGAACACTCCAGCCAGTTGGTTGGCATGGATTTACAGTACCCTGTCAGATACATTATTGGGACCTGATGCCTGACAAGGATGTTCTGATGTCAATCTCTGAGATGGAAATCACAGGGTTAGCAGATGCTATGGGGAATCTCTGAATATGGTCCAGCCCACCAATTCAAAATCAGTCCTGTATATACTTCTCTATCTCTTTTGACCATACCTTCATTGTCCTCACCACTGGTACTGTGGTTTTTGGTCTCTGCCTATATGTTGCGAGTAGTACAGCCTGTTGATAGGACATACCAGAGTATGGAAATGGATGGGATGGTAAGTGTTCTTGATGATGGTGTAACAGTGCTCAAGTGTGTTGGCTCCTCTGGTTCTGCAGCTCTCATGTTGGTGTTGAGTAGTTGGGGTCTTTTTCAAGCTAGCCTGGTTGAAGCCCCCCCCACCCCCACAACAATCAGGAAGGCATCTGGGTGTGCTGTCTTATTTTGTCTTATGACTACTGATCACAGTGCTCCAGTGCCATTTGACATTTGCTTGAAATGGAATGTACACTACCTCCAGGATGACTGGCGAACCTCCCCTAGACCTCTCTAGTGCCAGCACATCTTTCTTTGGATACGGGGTCCAAAATATTGGGAAAATGATTTTAAAACTGATAAAACTGTGTAGGGTATAAATTTGCGTTTTAATTTATGTTGCTTTTTGAGTTCCTCAGTTCTACAAAGACAACATGATTTTATTTATGGATTGCATTGGCCAGTGATGTGACCATGTTGACTTGGTAGACATTGGTAGATTTTAATAAATAATACTTTGAATATGTACATTTTCTTACTACCAAATTAAACTTAGCTGCACCATTGATTTAACGAAGAACCGAAAATAAAAATTGAAAAAAATTCAAGCTCTTATTCAGTTGCATGAGCTACAATCATAGAACAACATGCCTTTGCATGGCATATTATCAAATGCCTTCTAAAGATACAAAAAAAAATCCACAGCCTCCCCACCCCACCCCAGCCCACCACCTTATCTCACGACATGCTGGAGGAACTCAGCCAGTCAGGCAGCATCCGTGGAAACGATGAGTCGACGTTTTGGGCCGGAACCCTTCATCAGGACTGTAGAGGGTCTTCCCACCTTCTTTATAGGGCCTCGGCCCCTTCCCTCTACAGTCCTGACGAAGGGTTCCGGCCCGAAACGTCGACTCATCGTTTCCATGGATGCTGCCCGACCTGCTGAGTTCCTCCGGCGTGTTGTGAGAGTTGCTTTGACCCCAGCATCTGCAGATTATTTTGTGTTTACCACCACCTTATCTGCCCTGTTGATTTTATTTTAACTTAGAGTTACAGCAGTAATTCCTAATGGGGGTGGTTAACGCGTCCTACGGGGTGTTAGGAGAATTGGAAGTCATGGGGGGCGTTTAAAAATTCTTGGGAAGGGAGGCAGTAAGCAGAACCCTAACTTGAGGCACGAGACCTGACTGACCATTAGTAGAGCAGGAACTTTTTTTTTAAAAACAAGGGATGAGGCACTGGTACACAGGAAGAACAAGTGGTGAGCACTTGTCGTCAGAACACGTCTGAAATTCAGCAATCTCATCCGACCTTACCAAGCAAACAGACATTACTGGGGATACATAAATTAGTATTAGGGTGCCCAACAGTTCCCCTTGACTCGTGACATGGAACGAGTTCATGCAATTTAATAGTTGGTAAGTCAAGTACACCCTCTCAACTTTCTCTACAGATCTACAGAAAACAGGTTACTTAATGATACAGCACTGGCCAGAACTGAACAGTAAAATAGAGCCAATCAATGAACCTGCCAATCCCAAGGATTTCTCCTGAGGTGTTCAAAGCGACCTTGGCTTCATATTTGCAGTCAAGAACCATCGTTGGGGATTATGAGACCTTACGTGATTGGTCAATTGTGCTAACTGGAATAGTATAAAGGTAGCTTGCTAAATACTAGCTCTATCCCAACTAACATTCAGATTCCAATCGGAATCCTTGTCAATGTAATTTCTGCTGTTGTGATGGTCTTCATCATCGCCTCATTCCTTCACGTGCTGCTACCATCGTTCCATCCATGTCAACTCGCTGCTGTCGTCAACATCCAGTAAGTATCCCCAGTGTGTGTTGAGTTTATTTTAATCCAGCTCCAATAATAATGGATAAATACATATGGTGCGATCTGAGTCTGAGAGTAGTGAAGCCTTGAATTGTAATCCTAAGAAACAGAAACTACAGAAAGTTCATCAATACAATGTTACATACCTGGAGTATGGTTTTATTCCCTTCCTGTCAGATCAGCGACGCCCCATGTGTCTTAATTGTAAAACTGCACTGGCTAATGAAGCCATGAAACCATCAAGGTTGCAGGAACACTTCCGTAGTAGACACCCTGATAAGGCTACTTATGCTATTACTCAGTTCCAGAAGAAGAAAGAAGCATTTGAAAAATGTTGCACACTCAAGTTATTTGCCAAGAAAGCTAAAAATAACCTTGATAGTTGTCTCATTGCTTCTTATAACATTTCCAAAAGGATAGCAAAGTGTGAAAAGTCTCATACAATTGGTGAAGGATTAATAATGCCTGCTTATATAAGAAATGCTGACCACTGTCTCAAAATGGATACCAGTATTTTAAAATCAATTCCTCTGAGTAATAGCTCTGTAGCTCATTGTATTGACAACATGAGTGAAGACATTGAGTATCAACTATGCACAGAGCTATAAAAACAGAATTTGGGATACAACTGGATGAGTGAATTGTGTAAGACATGAGGTATTGCTTAGAGCATATGTATAGTTTATCAAAAATGGAAAAGTTTATGAAGAGATTGTAAAAAGTTTAAAAACAAGTATCAATGGAAAATCACTCTATGATGAGCTCAGAATGTATATTGAGGATAAAAGTATTCCAAGTAGGAACATAATTTCTTGTGCAACAGATGGAGCACCATATATGACAGGTCGCATTGCTGGTTTCATTGCATTTATGAAAAAAAATTTAAGTCTGTTTGCAATCATTGGGTAACTCATCATCAACATCTTGCAGCCAAAAACCTCAGCCAGGGACTTTTTCAGGCATGACTCTTGTAATTTCTGCTATCAACAAAATTAAAGCTCATCCATTAAATAGCAGAATATGTCACCAGTTATGCCAAGATAACAATGAAAAGTTTGAATGCTTGTTGCTTCATATTGAAGTGCATTAGCTGTCAAAAGGCAGCTGCTTAAAACTTTTCTTTGATCTTTTGACATACTGGTTGAATTTTTTCTCTAAGTCAACAAGAACTTGGGAAATAAGATTGAACTTCTACGTGGAGATGTGGCATACTGAGCCAATCTGTATGACAAAATGAACATTCTAAATATGAAACTGCAGGGTGAGAATTTCAATTTAATCCAGACAAAAAGTGCAGTGTCCACTTTTATTGGAAATGTATAAGCAAAACACTGGGACAAGAATGTTCTCACAGTTTCCCTGCATGGAAAGAATGGCACTCTTCCACAGAAGGTGATTTGCAAGAGTACTGCTTACACCTGCAATCACTGAAGAAGGATTTTCAGAATCGACTCAAGGATTTGAATGACCTGGAAATTCCGGACTGGGTAATTAACCCATTTCTATGTAAGGTGGAAGAACAGGAAGGGAGCTTGTAAGAAGAAATTATTGAAATTCAGAATGAAGAAGCAAAAATGCTTTTCAAAATTGTCGGCTTTTGTGGTGTGTGGCTACATTGTTGTACAAAGTTTCCTGGTCTTTGGAGAAGACCCAAACTGCTCTTCATTGCACTTACATCCTCTTACCTTGTTGAAAGAGGGTTCAGTGCAGTGAATGATATACTCACAAAAAACAGAAACTGCTTGGACATTGTTAGGCATGGTGACCTGAGGCTGTTCCAGTCACAACTTGAACCAGCTACATACATCAAAGTTGCTGGTGAACGCAGCAGGCCAAGCAGCATCTATAGGAAGAGGCGCAGTCGACGTTTCAGGCCGAGACCCTTCGTCAGGACTAACTGAAGGAAGACTCTTCCTTCAGTTAGTCCTGACGAAGGGTCTCGGCCTGAAACGTCGACTGCGCCTCTTCCTATAGATGCTGCTTGGCCTGCTGCGTTCACCAGCAACTTTGATGTATGTTGCTTGAATTTCCAGCATCTGCAGAATTCCTGTTGAACCAGCTATTTCAACTCTTGCTAAAAACAATCAAGCTCAAGGATCACATTGATATTGAAGCTGCTGTACAGCGCAGAGGTACTGTATAAACTAGGTTTAAAGACAAATAAAAATTTAAAGCAGAATTATTTTTCCCATGTTAGTGTATGGAAGACATGTTTTTACACTATGGAGGCACCAGAAAGTATATTATGCCTCAGGGAGGTGTTGGCAAGTATGTAGATGCTTTAACAAAGAGATAAGTCACTTCTGGCCCAACAAGCCTGCACCACCCAATTACACCTATGTGACCAATTAACCTACTAACCTTGTAAGTCTTTGGAATGTGGGGGGAAATCATAGCGTGCCAGACATGGGAAGAACGTAGAAACTCCCTACAAATAGTGGCAGGATTTAAACCCAGGTCGCCGGAGCCGTAATAACGTTATGCTAACCACTACATTACTGTGCCACGCAGAAGAAGAAAGAAGAAAGCCTTTAACTCTGGGTGGAGTCATTGGGATGCCGTCATGACGGGTTTTTTTTAGCAGCATTTCTTATTTTTACGAGGCCAAGTTGCTAGCTCGACACTCAACCCAGTGCGGATGGAAAGCATGCAAGGGAGCTGGCTGGATTCGAACTCAGGAGCCTTCGCTCCGAAGTCCTGCGCTGATGCCACTACGCCACCAGCCGGCTACTGTGCCACCCAAAATTTGTCGCAAATGCATTATAGCATTTGGTAGATTTCAACCTGACAATGCCTCATATAGGTTTTAGGACTTGCTCCATTGACTATCTTGATAACTCCCAGCAAAGCATAATGGCAGTTAATATATAAAACAGAATTGGGTTGAACTAATGTTCATCCCTGCCTTGATTCCAGTATTATCTCAACTGACCTTGCAATCTTCCTTATTCTCTTATACTGCAACCCATGTAACATCTTCTTTAGCCTCTTGCTTCCTGATCACCTCATTTCTTACTGACCTATTTGTGGAGCTCCAGTTCCTCGTATTTGCAGAATCATACAGCATAGAAACATGCATTCAAAACGTTGTGTCCCTAAAGCACAAAGCATTCCTTGCTCTCTGCATTTCATTCTTGTGTATGCTCCTTCATTTCACTGTTGTGTTTTGTTTTCTAAACTCCCTCCACAGATCTTTGTTCCTCCCTATTCTTCTTTGACTTTTAACCAAATCTTGTTTCTTGCCAAACACTTTTGTTTGCCACTCCTTGGTGTTAAGTTCCTCTTTGCCTTTGAAGTGGGTTGAGATATTTTTCTATGTTAGAAATGCAAAATCCAAAAATTGTTTTGTTTCTCACTAAATGGTTTGAGTCAGGCTCCCACTCTCAAAGTAGAATCATCGAACAAAACCAGTCTTGTGCTGGAAACCTGTACTTATTTGCCAATTTGTGTGTGTCTCAGTCTTCTCATGTACTCTGTGTATGATGAATTGTTTTGAAGTGTAGTCTCTGTATTGGAGACAGACCTGGGAGTTTGTGTACTGCTTGATTAAGCACCAGTCAATTTGTTTTTTTTTTCTCTGGTGAATGAAGGATTTTTGACTGAGCCAAGCTATTCCTGTTTTTTTTATTTAATGTATTAGGATTTTTAAAGTTCACATGGGTTGAGATTAATGTTTCTTGTTAAAGATTGTACATCTGTTGTAAGGCTTTGCTCTGCTGTTGGCCCACAGTTCCTGGTACAGTTCTGAATTGGCTTAAATCTATAGCTTTAACTGTGGAGGAGGGAGAGGTAAACCAAGATGATATACCTTAATGTTTTGGTTGTCAGAGAGTTAAAACAGCTATAACACAACAGAACAGTTTACAGTTTAAACCATAAGTTGGAAATTACATACAAGGATGTCAGTGGTTGTAAAGTTTTTTTGAAAATATAAGCAGTTGATGATAGTTGAAGGAGTGATTGATCACAGGATAAATTTAGTCTAGCATGAGGTATTAACTTCACCAAGCAGCAATAATAATTAGGGAAACTAGCCCACATTACTGAGACCCAAGGTGTCAGAGCCCTTAAATTGGAAGCACACTACAGGCCATCTTATGGTGGTGGAATTAGAAACAAGGAGTCCATTTTAAGACATCTCTAATGGCAGTCAAGGCTTCAACAGTAGGTAGAAGCAGTTCCTGTTACTGTGGTATTAAGAAATAACTTAGAAGTCTTGGTTAAGACAGTAAAATACCCGAGTGATGAGACCCACTTAGTCCTTTAATGAACTTTGAGAAGCCATCAATCCCATGCTCCTCTGTTCCTGATTAGCTTAGTTGATTGCAAGGATACTGCACAGTTCAAGTGGGAAATGTAGGTGATACTGTGGTAGGCAGCAATCCAGCTGCCATGTGATGAAGGTGCTGAAATAGGTCAAACCTGGTTTGGATTATCAGTGCGGTACTGGAACAGGGGGAACCAATTCCTTCCCAAATGCTGAAACAACATGCAAATCTGGGATTACAGGAAGACCCTTAGTTAAAGGATTCAAATAAGGTAAAACCATGTCTTGATGATTAGTGTGGTGTGTAAGTGTGTGAGTGTGCGCTTTAATCAAACTCTTAATTGCAAAGTGCACTTTTCACCAGTGGTCAGTGGTGTGTCAGTAAAATGTTAATTCAGCCTAACATTTTACTGTGCATAGATACCATATTCAGTCATTTCCAGCTGCCTCTGTTCCTTTTTCACTAGAGCAGGGTTTGGTGGCCCGATTTGAGGTTGAAGTATGGGCTGAAATTGTTCCAGTTCTTCCAAACTTGTGACACACGGAGACGGCTAGACATAAAAAGTGGCATCAAGTGGCATCAAATGGCATCTTTTTGTGCAGCAAAATTCTATTCTTCACCCTCGTAGCTTTACTGGAGGATTGACATTTGTTTACGGGCTTGACTTTACTCGGGATGATTTCAGGAGTCCGAGGTTTTTTCTTGTTTCAGGAAGATGTTTCTGCAAGGTTCCATTGATCACACAACAATAAACAGCTAAATGACAACATTTGCTTCTTGCTTTGAAGAAAGCTGCCTGTAAAAGTCTGCTGGGTCCCGGAGGGTAGACTTCCTAGTCATAGTCATAGTCATACTTTATTGATCCCGGGGGAAATTGGTTTTCGTTACAGTTGCTCTTTACTAATACACCAGATTTCTGTGCCTGGTTATTCCAAGACTGTATGGAGATGATTAGATATTTCTCCTACCAATCAAACCTGGAAACTTTATAACCAACAGATTTGAGGCAATTAATTTATACATAATTATCCTCTCCAATTGTATGTAGTAACCTTATTTTGCCTTTATTGAGAGAAATTTGTATGGTTGGTTAATTTGGTTTACTGCATTCCTTAAATTTAGCTTTTTTTTAAAAAGAATGAACTGACTTTGTGCCCAAATGACGTATTGCTGTGACTTTGAATCTTTGCCCTGTTTCACTTCCAATTCATTTTTCTTTTACTGAATTGTTAAAGGAGATTAGTTTCTCAAGTCTTTTGCTGCCAGCTATCAATTCAAAGGGATCTGTAGCATTCAGCAAGTGATGTATGGACCAGGGAGGCAATCACATTCACACTAGCAAACTTAGAGGAAAAATATCCAGATTTTAACCAATAGATTAAACATTTTATAGAATGCATAAATGGAAATGTTTATGATTAAAGATGATAAAAAAAATTAAAATCTTATTGCTTTAGAAGTCCAAGAATTTAGAAATGTGTAGCTAGGTTAATTACAAACTGAGCAAAGAAGTATCTCCACAAGTTGGACCTGGGTTCCTCAGAGGTTCCAGATGATTAATTAGTAATTCATAGAGAATGGGAAACTCTAATTGTTGATAGGATCATAACTTCAGTTTTTAAATGTTAAAGAGCAGGTTGACTGTTTCCCTTTGTCCGAGGTGAGTTGCAGTATTCCAGACTGGGTGTAACATTGTTAATGTCAGTGAGGAGCCTGGGTGGGGGGGGGGGGCTTGAAAAAGGCAGATGATGTGGCTGATAAGATGGGCTATGGATTTTGTGAAGGAGGAAGAAAGAGGTCTGTGAGAAAAGTGATTCACAAATTTAGGAGAGAGAGTGTTTCTGGTGGGAAGAAAAAATGATCTTAATACCATACTAGACTGAAAGTTCAGCTCAGGAGAGGTTCCCAGCTTTATGCACTGTTTTATTAAGTTGTTGAGGGAGAATGCTGTAACCCAGCTGTCTTGGATGTTGCAGCCACTGACTTCAATGAAGTTTTAATTCTTCCTGGGATTTTGACAATGCAGAAGAGATTCATGAGGCTATTTTCCGGCTTGAGAGATTTGCCCTGTCATATGTAGCTAAAGAAATCAGATCTATGTTCTTTAGGGTGGAGAGGAATGAGAGGTGATCTTATTGAAATATATGGCATCCTTGGGGGCACCACAGGGTAGATGTCAAGATGTTTACACCAGTGAAAGGTCTTAAACAGCGGCATAATAACAAGATTAGGGGTGATCATTTAAAACTGAAATATGTATTGAACTCAGAGGATGGTGAATATCTAGATTTCTCTACCCTGAAGGGTTCTGGAGGCTAGAGCATCTGGAGGATAGATAAATTATATAAAGTTAAGGGAATTGAGGGCTCTGAGGAACTGACATAAAAGAAATGAAGCTTGGGGTAGATCAGCTGTGATCATATTGGATGTGGGGTAGGCTTGTGGGACAGAATGGCCTACAGCTCCTGTTCTCTTGTGTTCTTATTCTCAACTGATCAGTAAATGTTGATCAATCATGAATTCGGGTCATTTGGAGGTAGAGCCTGATCTTGACCTCAGGATCCCTGCGTATATCTGAAGAAATATTTTCCAAGAGCTATTGCTCATTCACAGCTACTGTGCCAGCAAGACCTCTCTGAGAGGGTCACATACTCTGAATCTTTTTAAGATGCTGGGTTAACCACATCACCTGGAGCCCAGATTAATTTTGTGGAGAGATATGAATCTTTTGCTTATCAAAGAATTCCTTATTTCAACGAATAAGTCCTTCTTGACCTACAGTCCCAACAACAGATTACTCTTTCAGTGGACTGGGTTCTTTTTAGAATGGAGCTTTTCTTTCATTCAAAAGACTAACTGTTCTCAATCCTTAATCGACTACTGCAAAATTTATGACTGTTTGTGTGGCTGGAATAGATGGATTTTGGTTGTTTTTTTTTAAAGCTGAATGTGAAAACTATAGCTTGAACAGTGAAGAGGCTGATGATTTTAACAGAAGAAAGTAAGAGTAGGCCACTCAGCCTCTCAAGTCTGCCCTACTGGTCAATCATGGCTACTCTGCTCCTAGTTTTCCATCAAGATAACTGTTCCTCTAGGTAAAATGTTTGATATCTCTGTTGTCACTGTTCTGAAAATCTCTAGTGTCTTCTATGTTGTCTTCATATTTATTGCAAACGTAAGTCATTCTATTCTGTGACCCAAACCGCCAAAGGATATTAGAAAGGGATGTAGAGCAGATTCACTAGAATAATGCCGAATATGAGTGGAAAGTCCGGGTCCTAAGGACTTTCAAAGGAAGATGGAAAGCAACTACCGCCCACATTGTGAGTCTTGGACAGAAAGAGTTATAAGATTAAAGCTTTATGTTCATGGATGAAATCAGGAAGCACTTTCCCTCACCCAAGGTGGGAACAATCTTTAAAACTGTAGTGGGTGGGTTAGTTGAAAATATCAAGAATAAAATTGAAAAGTCTTGATAGGGAAAGGGAGAAAGTTATCAAACTGAAGGAACTGGAGTTCAGAGGTATACTCTTTATGATCTAGTAGTGGAATGGTTTACAATTTGATTTTATGTAGAAGAAGTAGAAGCGGGAGTAGCCAACTAGGTACCTTGTAACTGCTTTGCCTTTCTGTATTATTACCTCAACTCCATTTTCTTGCATTTATGCCATAGACTTTGACTTTCTTTATCTAAGAATCTATCAGTCTCTGTCTTGAGCCCCCACAGCCCCCTTGGGTAGAGATTCACCACCCTTAAAATGCAGATCTTTTTAATTTCTGCCTTCCCCTTGGATAAGATGACCTACTTGGAAATCCAGTTGTTTGTCAACAGGATGGAGGAGAGCCTGGATCGGATCAAGTATACTGTCCTCCTGTAGAATGATACCTCATCTGATACGTCCTTCTTTGTCTGTTGTTGGTTTGTTTTGGAGTATAAGCCTTGGCAATCAGGATGTATATTGTATACATTTCTCTGACATATGTACCTTTGAATCGTTCACTTACTTCCTTTACCTGAGGGACTGGGGATCATTGACTACTTGGAAAGATGGCCCTTCTCAGCTGCACGTCCTGGATGGTCATCCTGGAACAGCCTCTGACTTGAAGGCATGTGAATGCTGCATATCGAGGGGCAACTGAATCTCTATTGACTTTTAAAGGCTTTCCTTGTGGCACTTCATGTGCATTTAAACATTAGAGGAGGCTGTTTGCATTTTCCTATGCCATTTAATGAGATCATAGTTGACCTGCATTGCCCACTTCCCCACATCCTTGATTCCTCAAGTGTTTAAAAAGTTCAGTTTTTGAATGTGCTCACTGGCAGAACATATCCGCAGCACTTTAGGGTGATGTTTGTTCAGATTCAGACTTGGACATGTACGCCAGAGTGCAATTAGATTCCTTGCTTGCATGAAACTTGCAGGGTAAACGGTGCACGTGGTGATAATAAACACAACGAGCACAGCGACGAGTACAAGGCAGCAGAACGGTGCAAAGATTGCCGTGCAGCTCGAAGTAGGAGAAAAAGAAATGCTGAAGTGACGATAACGGAGAATTGCGAGTCCTAGGATGTAGCAGCACCATTGCAAAGGAAATTTGAAAGAAATGATTGGTTCAGTGGGGAAGAAATTATTCTTAAGCCAGCTGTCCAAGATTTCAAGCTCCTATATCTTCTGGCAGAAAGTAGAAAAGAGTAAAGGGAAAGGCCTTCCTGAAGAAAAACATCATGAAGATGGCTGGAAGTGGTGAGCCCGTGATGCACTGTGCTGTGAATGGACTCCCTTCATCTGTGTCCAAAAGATTTGGCTCCCCCCTCCCCCCCCCCACCATATTGACATCAATAGATCTGGGGTTGAGAGGGTGAACAACTTTAAGTTCCTCAGCATACACATCACCAAGGACTTTATGTGGTCTGTACCTACTGGCTGTGTGTTTTAAAAAAAAACAATAGTGCCTCTTTCACCTCAGCCGGTTGAAGAAGTTGGTATGAGTCCCTAAATCCTCAGGACTTTCTATGGGGGCACAATTGAGAGCATCCTAACTGGCTGCATCACTACCTGGTATGGGAACTGTACTTCCCTCAATTGCAGGACTCTGCAGAGTGGTGCGGACAGCCCAGCGCATCAGTAGATGTGAACTTTCTACTATTCAGGACATTTACAAAGACAGGTGCATAAAAAGGGCCCGAAGAATCATTGGGGAACCGAGTCACCCCAACCACAAACTGTTCCAGCTGCTACCATCCAGGAAATGGTGCCACAGCATTAAAGCCAGGACCAACAGGCTCCAGGATAGCTTCTTCCATCGGGCCATCAGACTAATTAATTCACACTGACACAGTTGTATTTCTATGCTGTATTGACTGTCCTGTTGTACATACTATTTATTACAAATTACTACAAAATCACTTAAATGCCTAGATTACTGCATTGGAATCAGTCCCAGGAATACATTATGCCATAATAATAGCAGATATTGTGTTGCTTACTGTATTATTAAAAGAGAAAGGTCTTGAATTACTTGGGAGATTTGTCACAAGGAAGCAGGTTCACAGGTTTGGTAAGTGAGATAGAAGATGCTGATTACAAATAAGCACATTCACCATTTATTTACAGACAAGCAGTAAAACAATCAACCAAACATCTGTCACAGAAACTACAACACCAAACATTCAAACTCAACAGTTTCAGTACCGAGCTAAGCATGTGCATGGGCCTTCCTATATATGCAGCACATTTCCCCAGTGGTTCTTCTGCACTGGTCGTGACCTCAGTGTGAAGGTGAGCACCTGGAGACAAAGGAAAACCTGCAAGTCTCTTGCACATACTACTCAGTGCCTGGAACTGGACTTGGCGAGCAAGGCAACCAATGGGAAGGAGCTGATGCATCCCTTGAAAGGGTTAATCAACAACCAGCACAGTAGCTGCTTTTAGCCAACAAGTAAACTAGCCCTTCACATTACAGAGATTGTCCTGCTATGTTACCTAAAGTATTTTTGAAATTTGTTAGAATGGAAGTGAGACTGGTCAACAAACAGATCTCCCTCAAAACTGGAGGCTGCTCCGAACCTTGGACTTTGACGACAGCTTTTATTTTTACCTATTGCAGTTTCTGAGAATTGTGCTTGCAGCTTAAGCACTGGCAAAGAGAAAGAAAGCGCTCCCTGAGGGAAACTGATGTATTAATTGCCAGGCCTCCTAAAGAAACTATTTACTTGAAGCTGTATGTACAACATAGAGAGCTAGCTTGGGTGCTGGTAGCACCATGTGAACCATGAACTAAGAACTTACCCACATTTGTGTAAGATGAAAGTGATGGTCATTAAATAATCTGCCAAATGTAATGGCTCTTGACTATGGGATCCAAGATGAATGCTTTTGCTGTTTAAACTTATGAAAGTGTTTTGTACCCCATGGTAGGCTGAAGTTTTGTCCAGTGCTGAATTCCAGAAATGCCACATTAGAGGAAGCCACTTGAATCTCTACCAGCACCTCGAGGCCTAATCCTATCATCCTCTTTCGGCTGCAAATAATTTACTTTCAAGGCCTACTGAGTCTGGCTTTGAAGACTGATTTATTTCCATTGCTTTTATGGACAGTGAATTTCAGATCAAAACTACTCTTGATAATTTGTTTCTCACATCCCCTTTATATCTTTTATCTAAAATTTTCTGTTGCTGGCTATTGAAGTAATGGAACCGGCTTTCCTTTATTTACCCAATCAAAACCAATCACAATCTCATGCAATTCAACCAAATCTCTCAACTTGAACAACACAGACAAAATGCTGGAGGAACTCAGGATGTAGCTATGGAGGAGAATAAACATTGATGTTTCAGTCCAAGATCCTTCTTCGGGATTGATGAAACCTGATGATTAGGATCTGACTTCTTTCTGCACTTCTTGTGTGTTGCTCAAGATTTCCAGCATTTGCAGAATCTCTTATGTTTATGATTTTTTTCTTGGCTTTCCTTATTCCAAGGAGAGCAAGCACTCTCTCCATTCTAACCTGACATCAATGCTGACGAATTTTGCTGAGGTTCCTACCAGATTCCCGTTCTGATTCTTTAACTTATAATAATTATTTCTCTGCAATCACATGTTTCAAAAGTTATTAGATAAGTTACTCTTTACAGTCTTAGCTGTTGCCCACCTGGAGATTAGTTCTGGATATCATGCCTTCTTGGCTTTGGAGAGGCTGAAGTATCCAAGGATTAAATCGGCTGATGAGAAGTAATCAACCTGAAACATTACCTCTGTTTTTCAGACCACAAAACTGCCTGACCCTGATGAGTATTCCCAGGAGTTTCACTTTTTAAAAAAATTTCAGATTTTCAATTACTGTCCTTAAAGGACAGAGAACGCATTTGGTTGGAGATGAGGAAAATGGGTGCCATTGCTCTACTGCCAGTAATCAATAAGGGGGAACAGAATACCAAATCTGCAAGAAAATTGCAGAGCAGTGATACTGAAGTGCTTTCATAGCCCGTTGTAGATTGAGATAGTGTTGGAGCAAATGTCATAGACAGTAATGTCAACCGGTCCAGGCCAACCACAGCATCCTTCCTACTAGTCCCAGTTTTCACAATTATCCCCTCTGTTCCTCTTAAATGCTGAAATTGTACCTGTTTTGACCACTTCCTCTGGAAGTTCATTCATTATCCTCTGTATAAAGAAGTTACCTCTCAAGTTTCTTGTAAAGTCCCTCCCCTCTTGTATCTGCGCCTTCCAGTTTTGGACTCACCAACACGGCGGAAAAGATGTGGCTGTCTGTCTTAACCATATCCCTTATAACTTCATAATCGTCTGAGGTGATTCCTGCACTCCAGGTAATAAAGATCCAGTATGGCCAACTTCTCCCTATAACTCAGATTCTCTAGTCCAGGCAGCATTCACCTAAATCTCTTCTGTAATGTCTCCAAGTGTGACAATGGCTTTCCTATAACAGGGTGACCAAAACTGTAAACAATACTCCTAAGTGTATTCTCACCAGCAACTTATAACTGCAACATCATGTCCCTACTCCTAAACTCAGTGCCCTGACTAATGAAGACCAGCTTACTAATTCCCTTCTTCACATACTTGTCTGCTTGTGAGGTCGCTTCTAACAAACTGTGTGCATGTACTCCCAGATCCCTCTGTTTCATGATACTTGTCAGTGCCTTGTTATTCACTGTATAAGTCCTACCCTGGTTTGATTATCCAAAAATGCATCATCTCACACTTACCCAAGTTGAAATCCTTTTGCTATTCCTCAGCATATCTCCCTGACTGATCAAGATCTTTTTTTGCAATTCATTGTAACTTGTTTCACTATCAGCAATACCTCCTAATTTTGTATCATCATCAAACTTGCTAATTGTTCCATTTATATTCATATCCAAATCATTCACATATAACAGGTCCTGACGCTGACCTCTGGGCTACACCTACTAGTCACAGGTCTTCAGCCAGAGTCAACCTTCAAATAACCCTCTGCATCCTAGCATCGAGTCAATTCTGCTCACTGTATTCCCTACAACTCAATGGCTGCCTATGCGTTATAGCAGAAATGACCGAAAACAATTATACAAAGAACGATGAAAAGATATTACAGTATCTGTGCAATGGTTGGAATTTAAAGAAATATTTCATAATTTTCAAAATATCACCCACTGTAAATCAAGACACCATGGGCAAAATGAACCTTTTATAGCCAATGAGTCAAACTATATTTATTAAAATATATATACAGTATACAACACTGAGCTTCATGCTCCCACAGGCCACGAAACAAAGAAACATGATGGAAACAACAGGAATTCTGCAGATGCTGGAAATTCAAGCAACACACATCAAAGTTGCTGGTGTACGCAGCAGGCCAGGCAGCATCTCTAGGAAGAGGTACAGTTGACGTTTCAGGCCGAGACCCTTTGTCAGGACTAACACGATGGAACTCATTCAAAGAAAACATCAAACACTCAAAATGCAAAAAAAAGAACAAATCACTCAAACAGCAAAAAGTGAGTGAACAACACACAGAATATTAAATATCAAACTGCAGAGTCCTCAAAATGTCTAGGGATGTTCAGTTTAATTTGGTCTGGCACTGTATTGTTTGGTGATAGCAGGCCACAGTGACAGTCTGCGCCAAAGTGCCCTAATCAAATTGCGCAAAACAGCAAAAAAAAGTAACCAGAATCCAGAGACGCATGTAATTTGAACCGCAGTCCTCCAAAAATAAGTCCACAGCCATGAGCCATGCCAATCACACCTTGCAGTGTGAGACTCCTGCGGCAGCAGTAAGCGAGGGGGAAGGGAGACCAGTCAAGCACAGACAAATGGCGTTGAACACCCACTTGCCTTCCACTCTCGTCCTCGTCAAGTTCAATCTTGCTCGACGCTTTAATCAGCGAGACATAATAGAGCTGACCAGGAGCCTGTGCTCCACCTTTAGGCTGCACACTCTGCTCTCAACCTCGCTGAATTCCTCCGGAGACAGCAAAAGCTCCAGAACACTCAGTCGGCACAAAACCACATCATCAAAATGTAAATATCAGGCTCCAGTTACGTGCAGTTTAGTCATAGAAGCATATTTAAAAGAAGTTTCATGAACTGTTTGTGGACCATCGCTGTTGGTTGTGTTGGTCACTGGCGCCGTCATGTTGCAATGAAACACATTATCAGTGGTATTGGACTGGAAGAAAATGCCTGTAAAATTGTAATGAATAGTAGGTGAAGGATTGGGGAGCATTTAGAAACCCACAAAGCAAGACTAAAATATTGATTAAAAGGAAATACAAGACTAATACTTCAGAAAGATTGGAAAACTACATAAAACACTGCTATTCAAAAAAGGAGGTTGACAGGTGATTTGAAAGATATATTCTTAATTGTGAAGGGCCTTGGGAAAGTGAAAGAAGAGAATCTGCATGGACCAGCACATGTAAACTGAATGATAAAAGTTGATGTTGATAAGAGGAGAAATCTTATCACCCTGTGAGCTATCATCATCCAGAAATCACTGCCTGAAAGTGTAATAATTCAATAATAAATGTTCAATAATTACTTCTGCAGGATTTTACAAAAGACCTGGGAAACAGAAGTGATTAAATTATATTTCCAAAGTATCTGTGCAGACTCTGGCCCAAATAGTCTTCTTGCCTGCTGTAAATTTGCTATAATTCTGGACTCTCTTTGAAGTGTAATGTTTTGCAATCCTCCAATATCTTTGCAATCATTCAATTCTGACTATACACTTTCCTTTCTCCCCACAAATGGGAGGCTTTGCCAAGAGCTGTGACTGCCCAGTACACAAACTCCTTAACAAAACAATATTTCTTTAATTACACTTTTTTCCCCATAGATTCTTACTATGATTCTGACCATGCTTTAAACGAGGCTTATAATGACTTCTTTTAATCCCACTATTCTGAGATGATATACGCAGCTGTTACCATCATTATCACTCATGGAGATCAACGCTTATGTTTATAAGCCTATAAGGAACTCTCAGTGGCCACTATATTAGGTACACCTGCTCATTATGCAAATAGATAATCAGCCAATCATGTGGCAGCAACTCAATGCATAAAAGCTTGCAGGCATGGTCAAGTGGTTTGGTTTGTTGTTCAGACCAAACATCAGCATGGGGAAGAAATGTGATCTAAGTGACTTCGACTGGCATGATTGTTGGTGCCAGACAAGGAGGTTTGAGTATCACAGCAACTGCTAACTTCCTGAGATTTTCACGCACAACAGTCTCTAGAGTTTACAGACAATGGTGCAAAAAACAACAAGCATCTAGTGACCTTGCTGGCCATTCTCAATGATTATTTGAGTTATTGACAGGAAAATGACAATAACTCAAATAACCATATGTTATTTGAGTTAAGTCTCTTGTATGTGGGCACGTGGCCAAGTGGTTAAAGGCATTGGACTAGCGACCTGAAGGTCATGAGTTCGAACCCCAGCTGAGGCAACGTGTTGTGTCCTTGAGCAAGGCACTTAATCACACATTGCTCTGCGACGACATTGGTGCCAAGCTGTATGGGTCCTAATGCCCTTCCCTTGGACAACATTGGTGTCGTGGAGAGGGGAGGCTTATAGGATGGGCAACTGCTGGTCTTCCATACAACCTTGCCCAGGCCTGTGCCCTGGAGAGTGAAGACTTTCCAGGCGCAGATCCATGGTCTCGCAAGACTAATGGATGCCTTTTTTCTTGTCCCTGAATGCACAACATGTTGAACTTTCAAGTTGATGTGTTACAACGACTTATATTAGGAACAGAAGGTATCTAAAAAAATGGTTACTCATTGTATAGAAGCAAAATCAAGCCATGTTGTCCATGGAGTTTGCTCTGCCATTCTCATGGCTGTTCTTTTAATCCTATTCTCCTGCCTTTTTCAGTAACCTATCAATTTCTTAATTAAATATAACCATATAACAATTACAGCACGGAAACAGGCCATCTCGACCCTTTTAGTCCACAGCGAACACTTACTCTCACCTAGTCCCACTGACCTGCACTCAGCCCATAACCCTCTATTCATTTCCGGTCCATATAGCTGTCCAACTTAACTTTAAACAACAACATCGAACCTGCCTCAACCACCTCTACTGAAAGCCCGTTCCACACAGCTACCACTCTCTGAGTAAAGAAGTTCCCCCTCATGTTACCCCTAAACTTTTGCCCTTTAACTCTCAACTCATGTCCTCTTATTTGAATCTCCCCCATTCTCAATGGAAAAAAGCCTATCCACATCAACTCTATCAATCCCCCTCATAATTTTAAACACCTCTATCAAGTCCCCCCTCAACCTTCTACGGTCCAAAAAATAAAGACCTAACTTGTTCAACCTTTCTCTGTAACTTAGGAGATGAAACCCTGGCAACATTTTAGTAAACCTCCTCTGTACTCTCTCAATTTTATTGACATCTTTCCTACAGTGACTGGAACTGTACAAAATACTCCAAATTTGGCATTATCAATGCCTTATACAATTTCAACATTACATCCCAACTCCTATACTCAATCCTCTGATTAATAAAGGCCCGCATACCAAAAGCTTTCTTCACCACCCTATCCACATGAGATTCCACCTTCAGGGAACTATGCACTATTATTCCTAGATCCCTCTGTTCTACAGCATTCTTCAATGCCCGATGACTTGACCCCCACTGCCCACAGTAGCAATAAACTGCAAGATTTCATTACCCCCAACTGAAGAAATCCCTTTATTCTGTGACTGTACCCTCGGATCCTAGACTATCCTACTAGTGGAAAGATTCTCTCCATGTTCATTCTATTCAGGCCTTTCAGTATTTGGTAAGTTTCAATGAGATCCCCCGTCAGATAGTCATCATTGAGAGGACATTACTCTTTCTGTTGCTGAACTGAGGAACTTTTCATTCATTATCCGGCCATTACCTTTCACTGAGTGCCAAAGATCTGAATGGCTGAGCTACTTTAGTGATGATTGCAGTATCTGACTGTTGCTGACTTATTTCCCAACAAACTTCATATTGTGCTGAAGCAGGAATACTTTTTCACAGCAGGTCAAGGCAAGCAAGTGGTTTATGGGAGAGGGAGTTCCTCTACCAGCTACCTCTTCAGATTGAATTTCTACTACTTTGGCTGTGCTATACCAACAGTAATACATTCCACCCTTCTAGGATAATCTCAAAGCGCCCTGACATTTCTCAAGACCTTCTCGGAATCTTAGTCTGAACAGTGAGAACTTCACTAAAAACAAATAGCACTGAAATCAGTGAGACAACACTGATGGGCTGTGGAAAATATCAGAGGAAGTAGCTAGTGAGTTCTCAGTCAGTTTTAAATTCACTCTACAGCACATTACAGGCCCTTCAGCCCACAATGTTGTGCTGACCATGTAACCTACTCTAGAAACTGCCTAGAATTTCCCTACTGCATAGCCCTCTATTTTCCTAAGCTCCATATACCTATTTAAGAGTCTCTTAAAAGACTCTATTGTATCCGCCTCCACCACCGTCGCCGGCAGTGTATTCCATACACCCACTGCTCTCTGTGTGAAAATCTTACCTCTGACATCCCCCTTTTACTTACTTCCAAGCACCTTAAAACTCTGCTGCTTCATGTTAGCAATTTCAGTACTGGGAAAAAGCCTCTGGCTATCCACGTGATCAATGCCTCTCATCATCTTATACACCTCTATCAGGTCACCTCTCATCCTCCGTCACTCCAAGGAGAAAAGGCCGAGTTCACTCAACCTATTCTCATAAGGCATGCTCTACAATCCAGGCAACATCCTTGTAAATCTCTTCTGCAATCTCTCTGTAGTATCCACATCCTTCCTGTAGTGAGGTGACCAGAACTGAACACAGTACTTCAGGTAGGGTCTAACTAAGGTCTTTATAACTGTAACATTACCTCACAGCTCTTGAATTCAATCCCATGGCTGATGAAGGCCAACACGTCATATGGCTTCTTAACAATACTGTCAACCTGCACAGCAGCTTTGAGTGTTCTATGGACACGGACCCCAAGATCTCTCTGATCCTCCACACTGCCAAGAGTCTTACTGTCAATATTATATTCTGTCTTCAAATTTGACCTACTGAAATGAACCACTTCACACTTATCTGGGTTGAACTCCATCTGCCACTTCTCAGCCCAGTGCTGTATCTTATCGATGTTGTGCTGTAACCTCTGACAACCCTCCAGACTATCCACAACACCCCCAACTTTTGTGTCATTAGTAAACTTACTAACTTACCCTTCTACTTCCTCATCCAGATCATTTATAAAAATCACAAATATGAGGGGCCCCAGAACTGATCCTTGTGGAACACCACTGGTCACTGATATCCATGCAGAATACAAACCATCTACAACCCCCCTTTCCCTCTGTGGGCAAGCCATTCTGGATCCACAAAGCAAGGTCTCCTTAGATCCCATTCCTCATTACATTCTGAATAAGCCTCACATAGGGAACCTTATCAAATGCCTTACTGAAATCTATATATGTTACATCCACTGCTTTTTCTTCATCAACGTGTTTTGTTACATCCTCAAAGCATTCAATCAGAAGAAAAACATGAACCCCACAAGGAGTGTTATCAGACGCACCTTTGAACACTTCCCTGCCCAGATTGTCTTTGTGATGGTGTGATCTGGCAATGAACCAGACTTTGATTTGAACCTCCACTCCTCTGATACTTTCACCTAGAACATGGAACATACAACAGTACAGCACAGGAACAGGCCCTTTGGCCTACAATGTTGTGCTGAACCAGCTAAAAAGCAAATCAAAAACATGAATCCCTCCTACCTACACAATTTTCAAATCCCCCTATCTTACTCACATTCACGTGCCTGTCTAAACATCCCTTAATAGCCTTTGATTTATTTTCCTCTACCACCATACCAAGCAGCACATTCCAGCATCCACCACTCTCTGAGTAAAAAACACTTGCCCCTCCCATCCCCTTTGAACCTGACTCCTCTCACCTTCAATGTATGCTGTCTGGTATTAAACATGTCAACCCTGGGAAACAAATACTCCCAGTCTATTCTATCTATGGCTCTCATAATCTCATAAATCTCTATCAGATCTCCCCTCAGCCTCTGCCTCTCCAGAGAAAACAACCCAAGTTTATCCGGCCTCTCGTGATAGCTCATGTCCTCTAAACCAGGCAGCATCCTGGTAAACCTCTTCTGCACCCTCTCCAAAGCCTCAACATCCGTCCTATGGTGGGGTGACCAGAACAGTATGCAATACTCCAGACATGACCAATCCAGAGTTTTATAAAATTGCAACATAACCTCTTGACTTTTGAAAATGCCTCGACTAATAAAAGCAAGCATTCCATAAGCCTTCTTAACCACCTTATCGATCTGTATAGAGACCTTCAAGGACCTATGACCCAAGACCTCCCTGCTCTGCTCTAAAGGGATCTTGCCTTTAACAGTGTACTGTCTCCTTGCATTTACCCTACAAAGGGCAACACCTTCCATTTATCTGGGTTAAACCCCATCTGCCATTTCTCTGCCCATATCTGCAACAGTCCTATATCACACCACATTCTTCACCAATCATCTACACTATCCATAGCTCCACCCTCTTGGTATCATCCGCAAACTTACTAACCCACCCATCTACATTTTCATCCTGGTCATTTATATACATCACAAACAGCAGAGGTCCCAGCACTGATCCCTGCAGAACACCATCAATTACAGACCTCTAGCTTGAATAAGTCCCTTCAACCACTACCCTCTGTCTTCTATGCACAAGCTAGTTCTGAATTCAAACAGCCAATTCGCTGTGGACCCCATTCATCTTAATCTTCTGGATGAGCCTCCCATGAGGGATCTTGTCAGACACCTTACTAAAATCCATGTAGACAACATCCACTGCCCTTTCTTCATCAATCTCTCTCTTCACTTTGTCAAAAAAAAATCTAATTGGTAAGGCATGATCTGCTATACACAAAGCCATGCTGTCTCTCCCTAATTCGGCCATCGGTTTCCAAATGCTCATATATCCTATCCCTGAGAATTTTCTCCAGCAATTTCCCTACAACTGATGTGAAACTGACCAGACTTTAGTTTCCAGGGTTCTCCCTTGTTCCCTTTTTATATAGAGGTACAATATTAGCCACTCACCAGTCCTCCAGGATCTTGCCTGTGCCAGAGAGGGTACAAAGATACTAATCAAGGCCCCAGAAATCCCATCTCTTGCCTGCTTCAATAACCTGGGGTAAATCCTATCAGGCCCTGGAGACTTATCCACCTTAATTAACGACCTGGATGTGGGGGTAGAGGGGTGGGTTGGCAAGTTTACAGACGACACAAAGGTTGGTGGTGTTGTAGATAGTGTAGAGGATTGTCAAAAATTGCAGAGAGACATCGATAGGATGCAGAAGTGGGCTGAGAAGTGGCAGATGGAGTTCAACCCGGAGAAGTGTGAGGTGGTACACTTTGGAAGGACAAACTCCAAGGCAGAGTACAAAGTAAATGGCAGGATACTTGGTAGTGTGGAGGAGCAGAGAGATCTGGGGGTACATGCCCACATATCCCTGAAGGTTGCCTCACAGGTGGATAGGGTAGTTAAGAAAGCTTATGGGGTGTTAGCTTTCATAAGTCGAGGGATAGAGTTTAAGAGTCGCGATGCAATGATGCAGCTCCATAAAACTCTGGTTAGGCCACACTTGGAGTACTGTGTCCAGTTCTGGTCACCTCACTATAGGAAGGATGTGGAAGCATTGGAAAGGGTACAGAGGAGATTTACCAGGATGCTGCCTGGTTTAGAGAGTATGCATTATGAGCAGATTAAGGGAGCTAGGGCATTACTCTTTGGAGAGGAGGATGAGAGGAGACATGATTGAGGTGTACAAGATAATAAGAGGAATAGGTAGAGTGGACAGCCAGCGCCTCTTCCCCCGGGCACCACTGCTCAATACCAGAGGACATGGCTTTAAGGTAGGGGGTGGGAAGTTCAAGGAGGATATGAGAGGAAGGTTTTTTACTCAGCGAGTGGTTGGTGTGTGGAATGCACTGCATGAGTCAGTGGTGGAGGCAGATACACTAGTGAAGTTTAAGAGACTACTGGACAGGTGTACGGAGGAATTTAAGGCGGCAGCTTATATGGATGCAGGGTTTGAGGGTCGGCACAACATGGGCCTTTACTGTGCTGTACTATTCTATGTTCTCTATGTTCTATACTCATTAGGCAGCCCAACAATACCTCCTCGACTTCTAAGTGCCCTAACATATTTATACAGTCAGCACTGACCTCCTGGTCCTCCACATCCTTCTCCTTGGTAAATACTGAAGCAAAGTACTCATTAAGTACCTCACTCATATTCTCTGCATCCAAGCAATTGATCTCCCCCTTTATCCCTGAGTGGTTCCACCCTCTCCCTAGTTATCCTCTTACTCTTGATTTATGTATAGAAAGCCTTGGGACTCACCTTAATCCTACTTGCCAAGGACTTTTCATGGCCTCTCCTGACTTCCCTAATACCCTATTTGGATCTCTTCTGGCTTCATAAAACACCTCATGTGCTCTGTTTGATCCTAATTTCTGAAGCTTTACATACTTTTCCTTTTTCTTCTTTTTCTAAATTCATCACCTCTCTTGTTTACATGTGGCCTCAGTTAAGATCTTTGTTCTCCATTGTGAACACTTTTTTTTCTTTACAGCTTCTCCTCCCTCAGATTGTGGTTGTGAACACATTTTCAATCTCAATGATTGGAAGCAGTCATGATTCAAAATCCTGAAGAAACACAGCATTTGCAGGTGTAACTGGGAATTGGGAATCAGAGCTGTGCCCTCACGAAAACTGGGAGGTTGTAAATGGAATATTGTTGCTTACTGAGATGTAGTAGTTTTGCATATCAACCGTACAGATTATTTCAAAACGTAAGTACATTGATATAGAACAGGGGAATAGCAATAACAGAATGCAAAAGCATAGTGTTGCAATTACAGAGAAAGTGCAGTTCAGGAAGATAATAAGATGCAATGGCCATGATAAGGTAAATTGTGGGGTCAAGAGTTCATATTTAACATACAAGAGGTTTGCTTAACTGATAGTCAAGATGGAAATTGTTCTTGAGCCTAGCAGTATGTATTTTCAAACTTTTGTGTCTTCAACCAAAAAAGCAAGTTCTGAGTGTGATGTCAGTCATGGGTGACTTTTAATTTCCCAAATATTGAGTGGGAGAACCCACTAACAAATGGACTACCTGAGAGTAAATTTACTGAGTTGTCGAATGATTATTTTTTGACCTAGTATGTTACCCTTGCATGCTCTCCATCCATGCTGGGTTAAGAGCTGGTGATCTCTTAAAAAAAACCTCACCCGGCAGAAGGCAAGGGCAAACCAGTGCTGTAACTTGCCTCATACATGATTTCCCAGTACGTCAGAGTGGCGTGGAAGGAAATCGCCCGCTAACTGGAAAATACTGGATGTGACATACCTTTCTTTCTATGTTAGTGTACCAACATGAGGAGAGGCCTGTCTACATTGATATTCTGTAACAAACAGGATAGGATTTTGAGTATGGAAGTTATTGAGCCTTTAGGAACAAGTGATCATAACATTGTTAGTCTCAAAATTTTTTGGGGGAGTACATCAGCAAAGACCAAAGTCATTAAATTGAATTTCAGAATGGCAGAGTTTGTGCAGATGCAGCAAAGACTTAAGAAGGTAAACTGGAAGGAACTGCTTGATGATACTAGACACTAGAATACTACAGCACAGTACAGGCCTTTCAGCCCTCGATGTTGTGCCGATGCATATATTCTTTAAAGAAAAGTACTAAACCCACACTACCCCGTAACCCTGTTTTTCTTTTTCCATGTGCCTGTCCAAGAGGCTCTTTAATACCCCTAAAGTTTTAGCCTCCACCACCATCCCTGGCAACTCATTGCAGGCACCTATAACCCTCTGTGTAAAAAACTTACCCCTGATGTCTCCCCTAAACTTCCCTCCCCTAACTTTGTACATATGCCCTCTGGTGTTTGCTATTCATGCCCTGGGAAACAGGTACTGGCTAGCCACCCTATCTATGCCCCTCATAATCTTGTAGACCTCTATCAAGTCCCCTCTCATCCTTCTATGCTCCAAAGAGAAAAGTCCCAGCTCTGCTAACCTTGCCTCATAAGACTTGTTTTCCAATCCAGGCAACATCCTGGTAAATCTCCTCTGCACCCTTTCCATAGCTTTCACATCCTTCCTATAATGAGCTGACCAGAACTGAACACAATACTCTAAGTGTGCTCTCACTGGAGATTTGTAGAGTTGCAACATGACCTCTCTACTCTTGAACTCAATCCCCCTATTAATGAAGCCTAGCATCCCATAGGACTTCTTAACTATCCTATCAACATAGAAACATAGAAACATAGAAAATAGGTGCAGGAGTAGGCCATTCGGTCCTTCGAGCCTGCACCGCCATTTATTATGATCATGGCTGATCATCCAACTCAGAACCCAGCCTTCCCTCCATACCCCCTGACCCCTGTAGCCACAAGGGCCATATCTAACTTCCTTTTAAACATAGCTAATGAACTGGCCTCAACAGTTTGCTGTGGCAGAGAATTCCACAGATTCACCACTCTCTGTGTGAAGAAGTTTTTCCTAACCTCGGTCCTAAAAGGCTTCCCCTCTATCCTCAAACTGTGACCCCTCGTTCTAGACCTCCCCAACATCGGGAACAATCTTCCTGCATCTAGCCTGTCCAATCCCTTTAGGATCTTATACGTTTCAATCAGATCCCCCCTCAATCTTCTAAATTCCAACGAGTACAAGCCCAGTTCATCCAGTCTTTCTTCATATGAAAGACCTGCCATCCCAGGAATCAATCTGGTGAACCTTCTTTGTACTCCCTCTATGGCAAAGATGTCTTTCCTCAGATTAGGGGACCAAAACTGCACACAATACTCCAGGTGTGGTCTCACCAAGGCCTTGTACAACTGCAGTAGTACCTCCCTGCTCCTGTACTCGAATCCTCTCGCTATAAATGCCAGCATACCGTTCGCCTTTTTCACCGCCTGCTGTACCTGCATGCCCACTTTCAATGACTGGTGTATAATGACACCCAGGTCTCGTTGCACCTCCCCTTTTCCTAATCGGCCACCATTCAGATAATAATCTGTTTTCCTATTTTTGCCACCAAAGTGGATAACTTCACATTTATCCACATTAAATTGCATCTGCCATGAGTTTGCCCACTCACCCAACCTATCCAAGTCACCCTGCATCCTCTTAGCATCCTCCTCACTGCTAACACTGCCACCCAGCTTCGTGTCATCCGCAAACTTGGAGATGCTGCATTTAATTCCCTCATCCAAGTCATTAATATATATTGTAAACAACTGGGGTCCCAGCACTGAGCCTTGCGGTACCCCACTAGTCACCGCCTGCCATTCTGAAAAGGTCCCGTTTATTCCCACTCTTTGCTTCCTGTCTGCTAACCAATTCTCCACCCACACCAATACCTTACCCCCAATACCGTGTGCTTTAAGTTTGCACACTAATCTCCTATGTGGGACCTTGTCAAAAGCCTTTTGAAAATCCAAATATACCACATCCACTGGTTCTCCCCTATCCACTCTACTAGTTACATCCTCAAAAAATTCTATGAGATTCGTCAGACATGATTTTCCTTTCACAAATCCATGCTGACTTTGTCCGATCATTTCACCGCTTTCCAAATGTGCTGTTATCACATCCTTGATAACTGACTCCAGCAGTTTCCCCACCACCGACGTTAGGCTAACCGGCCTATAATTCCCCGGTTTCTCTCTCCCTCCTTTTTTAAAAAGTGGGGTTACATTAGCCACCCTCCAATCCTCAGGAACTAGTCCAGAATCTAACGAGTTTTGAAAAATTATCACTAATGCATCCACTATTTCTTGGGCCACTTCCTTAAGCACTCTGGGATGCAGACCATCTGGCCCTGGGGATTTATCTGCCTTCAATCCCTTCAATTTACCTAACACCACTTCCCTACTAACATGTATTTCGCTCAGTTCCTCCATCTCACTGGACCCTCTGTCCCTTACTATTTCTGGAAGATTATTTATGTCCTCCTTAGTGAAGACAGAACCAAAGTAATTATTCAATTGGTCTGCCATGTCCTTGCTCCCCATAATCAATTCACCTGTTTCTGTTTGCAGGGGACCTACATTTGTCTTTATCAGTCTTTTCCTTTTTACATATCTATAAAAGCTTTTACAGTCCGTTTTTATGTTCTCTGCCAGTTTTCTCTCATAATCTTTTTTCCCCTTCCTAATTAAGCCCTTTGTCCTCCTCTGCTGAACTCTGAATTTCTCCCAGTCCTCAGGTGAGCCACTTTCTCTGGCTAATTTGTATGCTACTTCTTTGGAATTGATACTATCCCTAATTTCTCTTGTCAGCCACGGGTGCACTACCTTCCTTGATTTATTCTTTTGCCAAACTGGGATGAACAATTGTTGTAGTTCATCCATGCAACCTTTAAATGCCTGCCATTGCATATCCACCGTCAATCCTTGAAGTGTCATTTGCCAGTCTATCTTAGCTAATTCATGTCTCATACCTTCAAAGTTACCCCTCTTTAAGTTCAGAACCTTTGTTTCTGAATTAACTACGTCACTCTCCATGTTAATGAAGAATTCCACCATATTATGGTCACTCTTACCCAAGGGGCCTCTCACGACAAGATCGCTAATTAACCCTTCCTCATTGCTCAAAACCCAGTCCAGAATAGCCTGCTCTCTAGTCGGTTCCTCGACATGTTGGTTCAAAAAACCATCCCGCATACATTCCAAGAAATCCTCTTCCTCAGCACCTTTACCAATTTGGTTCACCCAGTCTACATGTAGATTGAAGTCACCCATTATAACTGCTGTTCCTTTATTGCACACATTTCTAATTTCCTGTTTAATACCATCTCCGACCTCACTACTACTGTTAGGTGGCCTGTACACAACTCCCACCAGCGTCTTCTGCCCCTTAGTGTTACGCAGCTCTACCCATATCGATTCCACATCTTCCCGGCTTATGTCCTTCCTTTCTATTGCGTTAATCTCTTTTTTAACCAGCAACGCCACCCCACCTCCCCTTCCTTCGTGTCTATCCCTCCTGAATATTGAATATCCCTGAACGTTGAGCTCCCATCCCTGGTCACCCTGGAGCCATGTCTCTGTGATCCCAACTATATCATAATCATTAATAACAATCTGCACTTTCAATTCATCCACCTTATTACGAATGCTCCTTGCATTGACACATAAAGCCTTCAGGCACTCTTTTACAACTCTCTTAGCCCTTTTTAATGCTTGCCCTGGATTTGTCGGCCTGCCACTTTTACTTTTCCCCTTTGTACTTTTTGCTTCTACGCTCACTTTACACCCCTCTGTCTCTCTGCACTGGTTCCCATCCCTCTGTTGTGAACTAACCTCCTCACACCTAGCCGCTTTAATTTGATTCCCACCCCCCAACCATTCTAGTTTAAAGTCACCTCAGTAGCCCCCGCTAATCTCCCTGCCAGGATATTGGTCCCCCGAGGATTTAAGTGTAACCCGTCCTTTTTGTACAGGTCACACCTGCGCCAAAAGAGGTCCCAATGATCCAAAAACTTGAATCCCTGCCCCCTGCTCCAATCCCTCAGCCACGCATTTATCCTCCACCTCATCGCATTCCTACTCTCATTCCTACTCTCATACCTGTGCAACGACCTTGAGGGATGTATGGATTTGAACCCCAAGGTCCCTCTGTTCATCCACATTCTTAAGTAACCGACCATTAACCCTGTACTCAGCCTTCTGGTTTGTCTTTCCAAAATGCTTCACCTGACACTTATCTGGATTGAACTCCATCTGCCACTTTTCTGCCCAACTCTGCATCCTGTCTATATCCTCTTGTAACCTTCGACAACCTACAGCTCCATCCACAACTCCTCCAATCTCCGTGTCATCTGCAAACTTACTCACCCATCCTTCCACCTCTTCATCCAGGTCATTTATAAAAATCACAAAGAGCAGGGGTCCCAGGACAGATATTGCGGCACTCCACTAGTCACCGACCTCCAGGCAGAATACTTTCCTTCCACTTCTAGCCTCTGCTTTCTTCCTTTAAGTCAGTTTTTTCAGTCTTGGTTTGTCCTGTGTTTTGTGATATCACACCGGAGGAAATAATGTATCATTTCTCAGTGCATGCATTACTAAATGACAATAAAAGGGGACTACGTGTCTTCATAATCTAAGCCAATTTTTTATACAAACAGCCAAGGTTCCATTGATCCCATGCCTCATGACTTTCTGGATGAGTCTCTCGTGGGGGACCTTGTCAAATGCCTTGCTAAAATCCATGTAGACCACATCTACTGCCCTACCCCCATCAATTTCTTTTGTTACCTCTTCAAAAAACTCAATTAGGCTCGTGAGGTATGACCTTCCCTTCACAAAGCCATGTTGACTATCCTTGAGTAGATTGTACTTCTCCAAGTGCTCATAGATCCTATTCTTAAGAATCCTTTCCAATAGTTTGCAGACCACTGACGTAAGACTCACTGGTCTATAGTTCCCAGGATTCTCCCTATTACCTTTTTTAAACGTTGAGTCAGATGAGGAACAATAGGGTTGATTTACAGGTTAGATTAGATTAGATTATGAGGACACTCAGTCCTCGTTTATTGTCATTTAGAAATGCATGCATTAAAAAATGATACAATGTTCCTCCAGAAAGATATCACAGAAACACAGGACAAACCAAGACTAAAACTGACAAAACCACATAATTATAACATATAGTTACAACAGTGCAAAGCAATACCGAAATTTGATAAAGAGCAGACCATGGACACAGTAAAAAAAAGTCTCAAGTCCTGATAGCCCCATCATCTCACGCAGACGCTAGAAGGGAGAAACTCTCCCTACCGTGAACTCCAAGTGCCGCAATCTTGCTGATGCATTGGAAGCACTTGACCGCAGCCGACTCTGAGTCCGTCCAAAAGCTTCGAGCCTCCGATCAGCCCTCCAACACCAAGCACCGGGCACCATCTCTGCCGAGCGCTTTGACCCCGCCCCAGCCAACGAGCAACAAGCAAAGCCGAGGACTCTGAGCCTTTCCCTCCGGAGATTCTGGATCACACAGTAGCAGCAGCAGTGAAGCGGGCATTTCAGAAGTTTCACAGATGTTCCTCCGTACTCTCACGTCTGTCTCCATCAAATCAGGATTGTGCACGGCACCCTACTTGACAGATAACAGATATCATTCACCAGAGTGGCCGCTGCAAGCTGCGTCGCGCCGCCATCTTCTCCACACAGTGCAGGAAATGTTCATGCCCAAGGTCAGAGGAAGCAATAAAAACAATTGAATAATTACATGGATGAATAAAGATATACATAAAAATTATTGAAGTAAAAATAGTAATGATATTAACTTGGGGCTGGATGGGATAGATGTTTGACTGATTGCGAGTCTGTACTGGCATCAGAAGGCCATAAGAACTAGTGGTGGGAATTCACCGGAAGTTGAGATCCAAAAAGGAGTTCGCCAGGGCTGCATTATCTCCCTTTTATTATTTAACATTTATTCAGAGGTAATCTTCAGAGTGTTGAACGATGAAGCTTGTGTCCAAATTGGTGGAGTGATGGTGAACAGCTTGAGGTATGCAGATGATTCAGTGTTGTTAGCCGAGACTGAGGACAAGTTACTCAGAATAGTAGACAAGATAAATGCCGAAGGAGAACGATTTGGAATGAAAATAAATGCTGCAAAGACAAAGATGATGGTAGTATCACGGAAGAAAGAAGTCCCCAAAATCAGTATCAAAATTAACAGCGTAGGCATAGAGCAAGTCAAGAAGTTTGTGTACTTGAGACAGATGGTCACAGGGGATGGGAAATGTGATACAGACATTAGATGAAGAATTGAGATTGCAAAATCAATGTTCTGGAGCCTGAGTGACGTGCTGTGTGGCAAGAAGTTGGACTTTGGGCTGCATTGTAGAATTTGGAAATGCTACGTCTGGAGCAGTCTGTTGCATGGAGTCGAATCGTGGACCTTATGCAAGGAAGCGCAACGACGACTGGAGGTATTTGAAATGTGGTGTTTAAGGAGAATGCAGAAAATTAGATGGGTGATGAAGGTCAGTAATATGGAAGTGTTGAAGAGAGCGAGGAGAGAAAAGGAGTTGCTGAAGAATGTGCAGAAAAGGAAGCTGGAATATGCCGGGCACTTGTTAAGAGGTGGTGGACTGCAGAAATTGTTATTGGAAGGGATGACAGAAGGAAAGAGGGAAAGAGGAAGGCAGCGAACCACTTGGTACGATAATGTGAGGCAATGGACTGGGTTGAGTTATACTGAGGCCAGAAAAAGAGCGCAAGATCGAAGAAGATGGAGGTGCACAGCTGCCAACCCCGGATTCGGGATGGCACCCACTGACTGACTGATTAACTGTAGGGCGTATGAAAATATGAGCGCTATAGTCAAGAGGGAAATTTGGATTGCCAAAAGCAGGTTGAGAAGGATATTGCTGATATTGTCAAGATTGACCCCAAGAGATTTTTTTTCAATCATTTCATAGTAAAAGAAAAGTCAAGGAGGAAGTTAAGTGTGTTAGGAATAATAATGGGGTGATGAATTATGCAGAGAAAGATATAGCAGATACTCTTATCTCATATTTTGCTAAAGTATTCACCTGCAAAAATGTTAACAGTATGCCAGAATGTGCAGAGAAATATAAGTTTATTTTAAGAGACTTACAGTTCTTAGAAAGTGAGGTTCTGCTTCAGCTGAAAATAAATTTGTGGGGCCAGACACCATATATCCGAAGGTACTTAAAGAGTTCTGTGATTATACATACAAACCCCTAACATGTATTTTACAAAAATCAGTGAAGACTGGTGAAATCCCTAAGGACTGGAAAAGGGCAAGTGTTGTCCCAGTATATGAGAGGGGTGACTGCATTGACCCTGGTAACTATAGACTAGTAAGCTTAATGTGTATCATAGTCAAAATAATGGTAATAATAAAGAATGAGGTGGAAAAGCTGCTGATAAGAACAGGCATGTTAGCAGAAAGCCAGTATGAGTTCAGAAAGGGGAAATCATGTTGCACTATCATGCTGCAGTTCTATGAAGAGGCAGCTAAAATTTATAATAGAACGATTGATATCATTTACCTTGACTTTCAAAAGGTTTTTGACCCCACGAGAGGTTAATAATTAAATTACAAGAGGTAAGGATTCAGAGTAAGGTGTGTGAATGGGTGCAGAATTGGCTCAAAAACAACAAACGAGTTATGGTGAGAAAATCATGTTAAAAGTGGGGTTCTGTGGAGATCAGTTTTGGGGCCGCTGCTGTTTTTAATTTACACTAATGATTTGGATAAGCACATTAACAAATAAACTAGTAAAGTTTGCAGATGACACAAATTAAAGGGACGGGTTGAAAACATTCAGGCACCAGAATCAATACAGTTAGATCTAAGTAAAATCCAGATGTGGGCAGATAAGTAGCAGATGAAATTTAATGTAAGTAAATGTAAAGTATTACATACAGGAAGTAGAAATATTAGATATAAATATATAATGGGGGGCCTTGAGTTAAAAAGTACACTGTATGACGAGGATTTGGTTGTCCTGGTAGACTCACCACTAACAACGTCTAGACAATGCACAGAAGCAATTAGGAAGGCTAATAGAATGTGCTCAGTGGAGTTCAAATCAAGAGGTTCTCTTTAAGGTGTATAATATGCATGTGAAACTACACCTTATATAATGTGTACAATTTTGGTTTCCATATTGAGTGAGGGATGTGAAGACACTGGAGACAGTCCAGAGAAGGGCACTGGACTCATTTTGGGTAGGCAGGGTATGAGCTGTGAAGAAAGATTGAAAGAATTAAATCGTTTTAGCCTAAGTGGATGTAGATTAAGAGGAGACATGATAGAGGTGTTCAAAAACATTCATGGTATAAGTAAAGTGGATGCCAGTTGCTACTTCAAAATTAATCCATCATCGATGACATGGGGCTGTGTCAGAATGGTTCAGGGGAGTTTTCAGACTAACATCGGAAGCATTTCTTTACACAGCGAATTAAGGACACATGGAACAAACTACCTAGTTGTGTAGTTGAGAGTGGTACCTTAGAGACTTGCTGATCTAAACTCAATAGTTATTTCAACAAACAATGTGAATAGGAATTTGGCAAACAAGAGGGAATCTGCAGATGCTGGAAATCCAAGCAACACACACAAAATGCTGTAGGAACTCAGCAGGCCAGGCAGAATTTGGCAAGCTTTATTGGGCTGAATAGCCTGTTCTTGTCAAAGACTTTCCAATGTTCTACCAATAGATTGTGGGAGAAAAGAGAATGTCTGTAGTGGGAGGGGTCTTTATATTAGCTGCTTTACTGAGACCAGCAAGAATTGTAGGCAGAGTCCATGGAAGGGGGACTGATTTTTGTGACAGACTGAATTCTGTCCACAACTCTGCAGTTTCTTGAGGTCTCAGGTAGAGCAGTTGCATACCATGCCATAATGCATCTGGAAAAGGTGATTTCTATGGTGCACCCATAAAAACTGGAGATGGTAAAGACTTTATATTTGTAAGGAGAGAATCTGCAAGAAAGGCAAGCATCTTAAATAGGAACAAAAATATAGAGAGCATCAGTGTAAAGTGGGGGCATTGACAACAATTGTTATAATGGAGATGCATAACTAAAAAGTGAGAGGAAATTGTTTAAAAAATGAGTGGGGCTTCGTAGAGAGGCGAATAGTAAAACAGGAGCTGATACCATGCTTTCAGCCTTGGAAATACATTCAGTAGCCATTTTATTATGAACCTCCTGCACCTATTAAGGTAACCTCCTAGTGGTAAGTAAGTATTAAGTGGTCTTCTGCTACTGTAGCCCATCCACATCAAGGTTCAACATGTTATGCATTCAGAGGTGCTCTTCTACACACCACTGTTGAAACGCCTGGTTATTTCAGTTGGAACCGATTTGGTTATTCTCCTCCGATCTCTCTCATTAACAAGGCATTTTCACCAATTTTCACATGAAAATTCCAGATTAGCAGTTTCTAAGATATGTAAACCACTTTGTCTGGCACCAACAACCATTCCACAGTCAAAGTCACTTTGGTTACATTTCTTCCCCATTCTGATATTTGGTCTGAACAACACCATGTCTGCATGATCTGATGCATTGAGTTGCTGCCACATGATTGGTTGACTAGATTTTTGCATTAACAAGCAGGTGTATCTAATAAAGTGGCCTCTGAGCATGACTGGGTATGGTAGGAATTACTCAGAAGATATTAAACTAAGACTGGAACTTAGCAGGATATAAAATATTTAGAGCAGATGGAGAGGAATAAAAAAAGAGTTTGCAGTATGTATAACATAATAGCAATAGAAGACAAATAGAGCAATATGAAGACAAAAATAGAACCACTTAGAAATAATAAAAAGGATTGATCATACTGATGGTGGAAGAGAGGTGGAGGAAAATATGCATTAGGGAAATGAGCAGAGAAGTTTTAAACAATAGTCATGGGGGGGGGTCTTCAATTATCCTATTGGACAGAAGGGGTCAGCAGAGAAGGGAACGTAATCCTATAATGCATATAGCACACTTTTTAGCTCAATATATAAAATCCAAATAAGGGACGATTCATTGTTGAAACTAATAATGATGAGTAGATATGTAGGGGAATAATTCGACAATACTGAGCATTCTACGCATTATAATTGGCCTAAGTATGACAAAAGACACATTAATAGATTGGAAAAAAGCTGATTTTGAGTGTCTGAGGTTGACATAAATGTAGATAAAATAAACAATATTGGGAAAAAATGTAGAATAATGATGGGAAATATGTAAAACTGAGCTCAAAGTACAGGAATTGTATACTTCACAAAAGGAAATTAATACATTAAATAATCATAAATTAATAAAGATGAAAACTGCTAAAAAGAGAGGCATATATTATATACCTGCAGAAGAATACACAATAAGCAAGAATATGTAGGCATTCAGTCATGTCAAGAGTTGAGTTAGAGAATTTTGTAATAAGTTATAAAAGAACATAAACTAGAAAATATTTTGCAGACATATCAATGGAAGAATAAGTTGATTGCTGTGGACAAGAACAAGAGAGGAGGCAGGATATTTATTTACTTACTTATTTAGAGATACAGTGTGGAAAAGGGCCTTCGAGCTGCACAACCTCAGCAATTCCAATTTAATCTCAACCTAATTACTGGACAATTTACAATGACCAATTAACTTACCCAGTATGTCTTTGAACTGTGGGAGGAAATTGGAAGATCCAGAGAAAACCCACACCTTCCACAGGGAGGATGTACAGAGGATGCTGGAACTGAACTCTGAGCTGTAACAGTATCATGCTAACCACTATGTTACTGTGGTGCCTCATCACATACAATGATGGGGAGATGACAGAAATATTAAACTGGTATTCATCAGAGAGCTACAGTAGAATGACATTGGATGAGGAAAGTAATATGTAAACTCATTTAAAATAGTAGTGGATAAATTGCACACACAGATCAAAACACTGGTTCTGATGCATTACTATCATGTATCTATGTCCTAATGGATTATATTTATTAAAAAAAAAATTGGAACAAGAGACAGGGAGCCTCACTTTAATCCCACAGTCCAAGGTCATGCCAGCTGGTAGGTTAATTAGTCATTGTAAATTGTCCCATAATTAGGGTTAAATCAAGGGTTGCAGGGTGTGCAGCTTGAAGGACCTGGTCTGCACTGTACTTCATAAATAAGTTTATTAAAAGGGTGCAGCAGAGGATGAGTGACTCTGGAAACATAAACACGGTGTCTAAATTTGCCAATGATGTCAATACACTTGCAGAATGGGCTAATAAGTGGTAGATGAAGTTTAATGTGGGTAATTGCAACTTCAAATATTTTGGTAGGAAGAGCAGGAAGCTTTCTTGCTAATGATAACTGGAAATGTGTAAAAGATGCCTGGGGTGACCTCTAGAGAAGACTTTGAAATAATGAAGGACTTTACTAGATGCTTACACTAATTAGGAAGACTATAACCAGAGGCCAATAGTGTGAGAAATCCAACAGGGAATTCTGAACAAATTTTGTTGCCCAACCCATGGTAAGAATGTGGAACTTGCTTCCTTAGGGAATGGTTGAATAGTATAGCTGTCTTTAAGAGGAGGTTGAACAAGCAGGTGTGGGAGAAAAAGATATGAGGCTTACATTGACGAGACAGGAGGTCACTCGAGTGGAGGGTGAACATGGGGCTAACCAGCCTTTTTAGGCACCATATCCTATGTCATACTTTCCAGTTCAAACCCCCTCCAATCTCATCCTCCATATAAAATGAAAGCATTGATCTTTCAATTTGACTCACCTGAAGACTATTTCTGAGTACATCCTTATACTTCACCTCACTCTCATACTTATTCCCAACCTGACTTCCTTTTATTAACCCCCCCACTAAAAGTCCTTCACAACTACATTTTCAAAACTCAGCCTTCACTACCACAATTCTGCTGCTACAAACCTCAACCAAAACATTATGCTCACTTCCAGCTTTAATGAGATAGTCTCCAATAAAATCAGTTCCTCCTCTTACCCTTATGCTGTCAGTCCCTTTGCATTGCCTTTATCTCCACTGAAGTGATTCTAAGGAATGCAGATGTGAAGACGAGTGGTGGATAACTGACTCAGCCATTCATTGTCCAATCTGTCTGGAAAACTTGAAGCAGCATCAGCCCCTGCATTCATCAACTCAGCCTCCTTGCTAAGGGAGGTTCACCCTGGTCCCCTGCCTCCTTTCCCACATACTTACCTTGAACAAAATAATTTTAATTTATACAGATCATGAGATTATCTGATTAACTTTCCTTTCTTTCCTAACCCACTTTGCTAAACTTCCTCTGTTTCTCTCCAGCTCTAGAATGTACTTTTCTCCCCCCCTCCTTATACCCCTTTAGTTCTTTCCAACTTTTCCATAAAGTGCAGTTTCTGCTTTTTAAACCCTATTCCGATTAAACTGCTGACCATCCAACATCTCTTGTCATGTAGTGACATAGCATGGAAACAGGCTCTTCGATCTGAGTTTGAGATGACCATCAAGTACCCATCTCTACTAATTTCAGTCCACCATACAAGTACTGTCAATCTTTCCTTAAAATCTGTCACCATTTTAAGGACCCTTGAAATATCCAGTTCCACTTCCAAAATACTTCAGCATGCAACCACTTTAAAGTCCACACACCTTTCCCAGAAAGTGTGAACCTCCAATCTGATTTATACCCTTGCCAAAGTACCAGAAAAAAATCATTCAGCAGCACTCTGTGTAATGGTGATGGAGATAAACTTTGCTCATCTGTCTTGAACTGCCAGCAGGCTCTGATATAGCTGACCAAACCATCCTTCTTCACTATTGCCCATTAGGATGGAACTGCATTTGCTTGATTTCACGGTCCTGCTATGGCCAGAAAATGAATTGCAATAACTTCCCTTCCCCCTCCTGCATCAGAACTACTGCTGTCCCTCAAGGTGTGATCCTCGTCAGCCCTCTGCAGTCAACTACACATTGAGCTTCAACATCATCATCCAAAAGCATAATGGCACCAGCTCTGTATACATGAAGATGGGTGTACAGGTGGACATACAGCACTTAATAACTAGCAAGTTTTCTCTGATGTCACAAATCTGTCCTCTCTTTAAGTCCAACCCTGGCCTTGTCAATTGTGTGAAACTAAAGATCCTTGTCCAGCTTCCATTTTCCATCCTCCATAAATTTACATTACAAAGTTTGCTGTCCATTTTCCAACTTACTCTGTTCTGACATACGATCTACATGTGGACTCACACTTGCCTGACAACAGAACTTTAAAAATCTGATCTTTGACTTCTTAATCCCCCAGGCGATCTCCACCAACCCTCTAACTGATGTGTACTCATCTACCTGCAATCTTGTGTACAGTATTGCCAAAATTAACTGCTAGTTGTGCTTTCCACCATTTTGGCCTTAAGCTTTCTCAATCTCTCCAACTTCTTTAAAATGCCCATTAAAATCTATGCTTTTAACCAGGTTTTGGTTATCTACTGTTTCATTAAAGTGCTCATAGCCAAATTATATTTATCGTTACAAGCAAGGAAATGGAGAGTTCTGCTCATTAACCTTAAGCTTTGCTCTCTGCAGATAGATTCAGTCCCCCAAATCCTTCTCATGGTCTAGACATTTATCTTTCCCATATTCTGACATTGTTTGGTAACATTGCTCTGAGACACCACGGACCACGAAGAGAACATGTGGATGTTGATATCCGTTAGGCAGACACTGATTGAATTATAAAAAAAACCAGTCCTGAGAGGAACTTCTGGGCAGCAGACCAGGCATCTCAGCATTGTTCAAGCCACCAATGTTCCCAATCCAAAACAAAGATCTCTAAATGACTTCTAACGTCAGTCTCCGAGATGATGGCAATCCACAGGCCTTCTGAGCTCGGAAATCACGGCAGTTACTGGGATAACGGCGCTGCCGAGCTCTAACACCGCGACCAACGGCCGACGGGCTACCGGCAGCCGGCTCCAGCGTGGAGCGCGCCAACGCATGACGTCAGCGCGCTTCAATGCGCGCTGGGATATCGGAGGCCAACTCGGTCCTCCAGCCCTTTCAGTCTTTCCGCTGGGTTTAAGTGGCCGCTGCTCCGCCACCTGAGCGCTGTCTTTCTTCTTTCTGTCGCTGCTGGTTGCCTGCGGCCGTTTGCTTGGGCGGAGTTTTGGGTCACATTGCTGCTGTGACATGGCTACATGATCGAGGGAATGTGTACCAGGGAAGAGGCCGGCCTCCTCCTGCTGCTGCCCCGTCTGAGGCTGACGGTGCGCCCCAAGCACTCGCCACTTTACAAGGTTTGACATTTGCGACTTGCTCATCTGTACCGTGTGTGTGTCCCAGCCACAACAGAGGTTATATGATTCCTTCCCGACCCCTGTGAGATGAGGTGGGGCTTGGGGAATGCCGGCATGTCGGCCCTGTGGTAGCCGGCAGATGATACCTGCATCACCCCTGGCTGGCAACCCGGACCCCGGCACCACCGTGCCCATGCGTTGCAACAAAAGAAAAGCCTATCCCTGGAGAGTTTCCTATTGCGGCGCTCTCCTGACATCCCAGCCAGACCGAGCCAACCCCGGCAACATATCAGGGGAACTCTGCCGCCCTGGCAATCCTCCCAGAACCAACACAAAAAAAGTGCCTCTTCCAAAGATAATAAGTTCGTAACCCAATTCACAGGCTTTATTTTTAAATGCTCGCTATATTGCTGGGATTCTAATCCAACACCATAGTATATAGGTGTTAAAAAAAGTCTGGGCAATTAAAGTAAAAATCCTCGACATTTACAGCAGAAATTGGCTTTCACGCCACGCGCCACTCCAGTTCTGGTGAAAGGTCTCCGTCCTGTTTCTCCCTCTACAGATGCTGGACTAGCCAGCGATTTCCTTTTTCTGTGTGTCATATTTCTAGCATCTGCAGTTTATTTTGTTTTTTTTAACAAAATGATTCATGTCCTGTTTTGTATTTCGCGTGGTTGTAAACTTGTGAAAATCGAGTCCCCCGCACCTTCATCCATTTGCGATTGGGGGAAGGGGATTCGGGGCTACCATACCAGCTGGCACGGCTTAAAACGTTTATCTTGCTGATTTCCTCTCCCCTGCCGCCCCGTTCTGCAAAGGAGGTGGGATTTACAGCGGAGGAGCGGGACTTTCCTTTACTGCCACCTACTGTAGATTAGGGAGGCACTTCTGTGATCAAAGGGAGCTCCGATCAGCCAGGCCTCAGGAAGCCAGCCTCATTGATCTACCAAAGTGACGTATCGTTCGTTGTTTCACCAATTGCACCGGCGTCCAAAATGGCCAGTTATTGTGGGCAATGATCTGCAGCAGAGGAGGAGAAGGGCCATGCGCACAGCCGCATTTCAGTAAATATCTTAAAAAACAGTATTCCGGATAAAAGAGGGAGAGAAGAGGAAATGGGTGAATGTAAGCGGGAGAAGCAAGCACACAGAGTACATGGTGTAAATTACGGATGGAAAATAACACCAGTAACACGAGGACGATGGGACTTGTAGAGACAGACGCATATCCTAAATAAATGGGAGACGATGCAATTACGTGGCTGAGACACAAGGCAAATGGGAGAGGGGGACAGATTGACTGTGTAGCACTCCCATTGCCTGCTGGTTCTTGACAGCGAGATTGCAAAATGACATGCTGCTACACGCATTCTTCCTTTCAGATGGAATTATTTGATGTATGGGGCAAAAAAAATCAACCATATTGTTCATTTGGCTCATGCTAGTGATTCTTCGGTGACTGTTTGCATTCCATCACTACTTATTCCCTTTTCTGTTTTTCTAGCTTCTCCTTAAATACAGACGTGCTCTAATTGCGCTTTGCGTTAGATAGTTCTACCTGAGAACCATCGTGGACCTTTCTTTTGAAATCAGAGTGGATTTATTACTGACTGTCTTGTACATTGTTTTATTGCCTGGCATGGAAGTGTCGTCTTCGTTCTCTCTTTAGTTAGATCCTTTTATAATCTTTAAAAAAAAAGTTAATAGTCTAGCGGTGAGGCTGTTTCGTTTATGAAGCAGGGTCTGTTCAACCTTCCCTGATAAGTAGGACTTCTTGTTCTTGCATCAACCTAGATTTATTTTAAAAAGTGAAAAATAAACTACTTTAAATCTGAAGTTTAAAAACAAAACAGAAAATGCCAGAAATATTCTGCAAGTCAGGCAGCATCTTGGAGAGAGAAAACAAGGTAATGCTTTAGTGTTGTGCACTATTTTTTTGGTCTCCTTATTTAAAAAAATAAATTTGCAGTGGAGGGGGTTCACTGACGATTCATGACACTGGCTTCTGAGATGGCAGGTTTGCTGTATGAGAGGTTGAGTGGAGTTGGCTTGTATTCTGTACAGTTTAGCAGGGTAATCTCATTTCAACATGTTCTTGTAGTGCTAGACAGGGTGAAGTGAAGAAGGTTGTTTTTTTCCCTTGGAGAGAGGTCTTGAACCAGATGTTATAGAAGTAGAAGGCCTTTAAGACTGAAAGGAAAAAATGATACTTGAGGGTGGTGAATGTTTGGTCTGTTACTTTTAGTTAATTGGAAATCCTCGAATACAAATGGCCTAATGCTATTCCTATGCCTTATTGTGCAGACAAGTGGTGCTGAAATAGAATGGTCAGAGTGGGCTCAAAGGCCTACACCAGATTCTCACGTTCCTGAGAGTGGGTTCAAAGGCCTACACCAGATTTTCACGTTCCTGAGAGTGGGCACGGTAGGGAAGTGGAACAAGACAATTTGAACTAAAAATCTGAGGTAAAAAAAATTATGCTGAAAATCACTGAGTCAGGTGGTAACTGGCATCAGTTCTGATACAAGGTCATTTTGCTGTAACGTTAGCTTAGTTTTTCTCTGACTCCATAAAAGCTATTTGATTTGAGTATTTTTAACAATTTTCTAGCTTATTTTTCCTGTATTTTGCATCTGAGTTCCAGCATTGTCTGTTCTCTCCCCCCCCCCGCCCCCACCACCAGTAAGCATTAATCACCCTCTCGTAGAGGCCACCAACAGTGTTTGAGTCACCTGGATAATTTTGGTCTGGTTCCTATCACAGCTGTTCCCTTTGTCCTCTCCACACTTGCTCCTCTTTGCAACCTAAAACACGTTTATTATTTCACTTCTTATGAAAGGCCATTGGCCTGAATCATTAGATCTCCAACTGTGTCCGCTAATGCTCCTGACTTGCTGAGAAAATAACACAATTTCTCCTGGGAGTTGTTTTCATCTTCACTAGTTTGGCTTTGTCACTGTCTTTGATGAACAGATGGAGAGCTGAAGTGTTCAGACCTTCCTAATAGGAGTTAGACCCAGTAATTCCACTCAACTAATAGTGTACACCTTGTTAATGAAATGGATCTTGAGGAAATGCTGCACTAGAACGCTGTATGCCTGTTTTTAATAATTTGTTTTTCTTAAAGTAAACAATTGTGAATAATATTAGTTGTATTTGTACTGTCTTTAATTGCTATGCACAGCTCTTTGTTACACTGTGTACTTGTGGGCTTGTGTTTTATACTGTTGATGTCTAAACATTAGAACTTGACGAAGTTTCTGAAGAGATTTGCCCCTCCGGTACATTTGTGTATGCCAAGGAAATGCTCAAGATTGGACAGTCGTGATGAATAAACTGTCAACTTCAGGAGACTTTAATCATAGGACAGAGTACAACAGATGCCAACCAGCGAAATATTCGGACATTCTACGTGTATTGTTTAGCTCAGATTTTCTATGGTCAGGCTTTAATGGGCAGTGATCGAGTTCAGAAGTAACAAATGATGTGAAAATGAGCCACATCATGTAGATGAACTGGGGGTGGGGGGAGGAGCAAAAATTGAGTGTGTTCAGATGGTTGGGGATAGATTAAAGGCCAGCTTCCAATCAGAGGTCACGTGATACCCATATACAGTCTTTCCCTCAGGTGAAATCAAGGCGCGTGTTACTGGCAAGATGCATATGAGATAATGAGAGATCGGGTGTTCTGTTTAAAGAGTGCTAAATGGAGTCTGTCAGGATGATGCTTCATGATCGTAAAGCAAATGAAATGCTGGTATGTGTTGGGAGTTTCAGCACTGATCTGAGAATGTGACTATATGAGCCACTGGTGTAATTGCACTTAGATTAGTCCATACCACTGATCACTACAGGACCAAAGAAAATGGCAACAATTGAGAGGTTATAGAGGAAAGAAGACAAGTGAGGAATTGGATTATGAAAGGTTCATTGAGGAGGCTGAATTTATGAATACAGTATTTCAGATTCCAATGGGTTAGGTGATGCAGAGACTGTTTAAAATAGAGCAGCAAGAAGACATAGTCTGCACTCAATGGCAGCAAATTTAAAATATATCAGCAAAAATTATTTTTCAGCGAGCAAAATGCTTAAAAATATGTAGGAAGAAAACTCTAATTGACTAATTCAACTGCAAAGCAGGTGGGTTCTCAGAAAATAACGGGGCTCTAAATGTGGAATGTAGTACGTTGAGCATGTTTGGGCTAGTGATGGTGGCGTTAGTACAGAAGGCAGTGACAGTAAAAGGGGAGGCTGAGGGGTCAAAAAGCTGCTTTCTGCTTCTATTGTTGCTATGTTCTTGGCAGGGATAGGTAATTTCAGATCCATGCTTCTAAACAAATCTGGAGTTAGACTTGGTTCTGCTTATGTTGTGGTGTCTTCAAGGAAAAGTGTTATTAGTCAGAACTAATGATAGAGGATGAGTTTGCATGGCCTTGGCCTTTCGAACTCTTAACAACACCTAGCTCCCAGTGTGGAATTTGTTCTAATTTCACCGTGGCAGTTCCTCTAATGCGGCTGCCATAAAGACACGCAGAAGCTCGAGAGTCTAGGGGGACTTCTATTTAGTGCGTTCCCTTAGAATGGATATTGTTGTAACCAGCAGAGTGAGGGAGCACTAGAATTGCACCATGTGCTGTGTACTTACCTGTGGGCTTCACATATGTTATTGAACCTCGGAATCATGCTTATGGCTGTACTGTCACTGGACAGTGTTAATCTACATGGGATCATAAGCAAGTACGAGTGCTATAGGGATAAATAAGATGCAAAAAATTCTTACTTTTCCTGCATTAATGTAGGAATTTAACCCAAATTTAAGACTTGGGGGTACTAATTATCATTTTTGTATTTGCTAAGTTGTCAGTTAGAGTGTGTTTAGCACGTCTAACCGGTAACATTTCTCTGCTGCTGATTTGTGCTTTCCTATTGCCTCTGAAGAGGCTGTTCCAGGAGAATCTGGAATTCTTAATGATAATTGATAAATGTAAGCTCTTACAATGATGCTCAGTGGCAGAAAGTTTAAAAGCAGGATGTTTAAAATATTTGACAGTTTTTCTCTAAATGGCCTATTTCCTCTGTTGGAGCATCAAAAGCCAGCAAACTACCTTAATTATAGCCATTGTGTTTTGCAAGAGAAATTGGGAAGTATTTTCTACATGGATTCTTGTTTTCGTAGTTGATTGTACATGCAATTGTGCTGCTCTGAATGGATTGCCTTGTCAGTGAATTGTTGCTTTTGAGAAGTTGTGTGGTATATTCTCACCCCTCTTGCTGATGAAAATGGTGCCAGCAAACAATGGTGAAGTCCTTCAGAGGGTTCACAAAGCTACTTCTTTTCAATATGATTCTGCTACTATTGGAACATATAATTTATATTTTGATGGTGTGTTTTCTGGCCAATTGAGCGATCTGCACTTTGCTGTTTCCAGGTGAGTTCAGTGAGGTTTTGAGTGGAGGCCAAGAAGCCTAGAGATGGGGTGCAAGCCCATGGTTGGCTCCATTTCTGGCTGATTAAAGCATTGAGCAAGATTGAAATCAAGGAGGGCGAAAGTGGAAAGCGAGTGGGTGTTCAGTACTGTCTGCGTTTGACCGATCTTTATCTTTCCCTCTTGCTTGATGCTGTTGGAGTCTTGGTTTTTGGGCAAGGTTTAATCGATGAGGTTTGTGGATTAGACTCTGTAGTTCATGGTTATAATGTATTTCTGGTTTCTGATTATTCCTTTTTTAATTGCTATTTTCTGTGATTTTGATCTGGCATTTGTGGCCTACAGTCAATGAACAACAGTGCTAAATTGAATTAAACTAAACTGAACATTCCCAGACTGTTTGAATGACTTAATGGTTTGATGTTTTATATTCTGTGTTTTTCACTCATTTTTTTCCATTTGCATGAATTGTTCTTTTGCACATTGGAGTTTGATGTTTTTCCGTGAAGGGATTTCATGGTGTTTCCTTGTTTCATAGCTGTCTGTGAACAGATGATTTCAGGGTTGTATACTGTATAAATACTTTAATGTACTTTGAATCTTTGCATTTTTTATTACTTAGTGTTAGCATCTCATGTGCTACGTCATTTGACCCAGATGTCAGTCTTGCATAATCACATATGTTATGCAGCAATCTAGCTGGAGGCATGGAGACCTTGTTTTGAAGTTTGTCTAGATGTCATTCATTATTACTGCAACATGCTTGGTATTTGCTTCACAAGGGCATTTAACTGAAGTGCTGATTTGTGATCATGTAAATTTGTTTGGAAATGAATGTAATTTGATAATAAAAGAAAATATTTTTCTTTGTGGGTCTTTTGGATAGAATATTACAACTAATTCTGGCTCATCACTGCCCATAAACTTGTTTATACTGCTGACATAAATGGACTCTTGGTCTGAAACTCCTGAAGACGGTTAACTTTCTGATTTGCTTTTGCTAATTTGGATGACAGTATCAGATGTATAGAAACAGCTATTGACCCCTTTCAGTCGTTGTTTGGAAGGGCAAAGTTTTTTAATTATAATTCTGTGTAATTTTCTATGTGGATGGGCAAAATATGCAACTTTCACCTGCCCTCTGTTGCACTGTACAGTTATCCCGGTGGTACATTGAACATTGTTGGAATTGTGACACGATTCTGGGCAGATCCAGTAAATGTTGTACTTGGATTTAACTTTGGGGAAATTTCTGAAACTGTGTTAACATTTTCTTTTTGACATGTATTATTTATGACCCTGTGTTTCAGGCTTCACAAGTTGGGAGAATTTGATCCTAGCTAGGAATGGAAGTGGAGCTGGCTGACATCTCTCTACAATTTCAATAGCCCAATCATCTGTGCAAATTACTTGGTTCCAAAACTTCCAGAACAGGTATGCATCAGTAACATGGAAATTTCTGCTGTGTGGTTTAATATAGTCAGTACATTTATTCTTTTCTATTCTCTTTCTAATTTGCCAACAGACCATTGTTTATTTGAACACAAGCATTAAGTGGCAGCAAGTAATTTGACCATGGGCCAGAGGGCCTTATCCTGCCCTCAAATGACCTTTGTGCACACAACACTTATAGCATAATTTGTGATCAGGTATTTCTGGTCTATTTTCCTCTCCTGTTAAGCTTGAGGACAAAGTGGCTGATTGTAGCATTCTAGTTATTTAATCAGCAGAGACTGGGATTTGAATCTGGGTACACTGCATTGTGTAGTTAGCCATGCCGGGCAGTTAGAGTAGCTGCTTCCAATACTTTCTACTGAAAACTTTGCCTGAACAGAGGTTCCTCTTTCATCAGTGGATTGAAGAGGTAAAAAATGTTCTAAATCGTGTTAGAACTGACGTTAAATGTAGGGTTTGTGTTCTTCAGGCAGATACAGTACAGTGGAAAAGTCTTCTGCACGTGTGTCACTAGAGTGCCTAAGACATTTGCATAGTACTGCAGTAACTTTATGTATTGCTCTGGCCTGCTGCCACAAAAAGCCCAAATTCCATGACAGATGTGAGTGATGATAAAGCTGATTCTGATACGAGTCTCTATTGTGGACTGAGACTGGGAAGGGATTAGGGAGGAGAATCATGGTTGGTAAAAGGGGGCGGGAGCTAGAAGCACCAGAGAGACATCCTGTAATGATCAGTAAACCAGCTGACCTTGCCTGGTGTCTCAGGGCTGAGTGTGTCTGGAGGCTTAGTTATCATTCTTTCCTGGGTCAACATTAATAAGAGACAAACTGGCCGTACATCCCATTTCCAGATCTTTCTGTGCTTAAATAGGCTGTTTATATTTGAATACAAACCCTAATAACTGCATTTAAAATGGTTGGAAAATATAACATGCATTGCAAGGTAACATGTCGGTGTAGAAACTTTTCAGAACTGGATTGGGCTATGCTGCCAATGGCTTGGCAGATTTTGTGGCAACCAGGATGTTTGAGTTTTGATTGCACAAACTAGGGTTAGGCTGTTGGTGGACAAATTACTGTGTGGAGAAGAAACATTCATGAGAAATGAATGTAAAGGTTGGGTCCAAGTACGAAGCCAGTCAAGTACGCAGCTGACAGAGTCTTTATATATGCTTAAAGAGTAGTTATTCTTCCAACATGCACACAGTGCTCTCTGTCTGAAGTGAAAGATTGACCTCCTGAGACCTGCTCCAGGGAGCAAGCATTGGCTGCTTCTGTCCTTTGCACTTCAGCTCTCGTGTAAAACCCTTCCCAGTCACATCGCTTGATGTTGCGTGTAGATCCTATCTGTCCAGCCTCAAGTGCCTGCCCTGGGCTCCCAGCTGTTTCCTCCCGAAACATTTAACATCCCATAGTCCTCAAATTTGCAGCTGGCTGGTCCAGTGTGCATTTTATTAGAAGTACAGTCTGACCATTTGGTATTGACAGTCTTGTCATTTATAAGCATATTCCAACCTAACATCAACTGCCAAGCAGTATTGCAAGATGTCTGCATTAACAAGACCATCCAAGTGAACAGTCCAAGCTGTAATTATGATTTCTTCTTTATGAAAGAAGAAGGGTCTGTGCCTGAAATGTTGACTCTTTGCTCTTTTCCATGGATGCTGCCTGGCCTGCTGAGTTTCTCCAGCATTTTCTGTGTGTTGCTTTGGATTTCCAGTGTCAGTAGATTTTCTCATGTTTGTGGTTCTTCTTTTATGGTATTAGATTCTTCACATTCATTCTTTTAAAAAAAAATAAATAAAAATTTGTAAGTCAATTACTTTCAATTTCCACGTTCAGCAATAGCAAGAAAGTATAGTGTGTACATGTTATACTGTAGCTTTCCCTTGGTGCCGAGTTGGAGTTGCTAGCTTTCCTGGATTGTCTTAATAGATGGTTCCTACAGCCTGGAAGGAGGGTAGAAACCCATCCTGCTACTCCAGTGCATATTTGAATTAAATTGGGGAGGTGTAAACCCAAACTCAGACCATAGATCTTTGTATTGTCAAAACAATTAAACCACTGCAGGTCGGGTTCTGGATTCACCCACCTTGTCTAGATTAGGAGAAGTTGTGTGGCTAAATTACCATTAAGCTTAGACCTGGAAAGCTTTCTATGTCAATGCTACCCGATGTTTAATAATAGTCATTCTGTGAGAACAGTCTGAAAATACCTCAGTCTTGTTGGGAAAAATAAATTGTATTGCTGGGTATCTATCCGAATCTGCTGCCAGATAATGAAAATTCTCTACCTACATCAACCACTTTGTATATTGTCAACAGCTCAAAATAATTCCGCGTAGCTGAATGGTGAGGCAGAACTTGGAGTATTGTGTGTAGATCTGGTCACCCCATTACAGGAAGGGTGTGGAGTCTTTGGAGAGTGTGCAGGAGACATTCCTCATGATATTGCCTAGACTGCAAGGTGTTAGCTATAAGGAAAAATTGGATTAAAATTTGGATTATTTTCCCCTGCAGCATCAGAGGCTGAGTGGTGAACTGATAGAAGCTTATAAAATTGTGAGAGCTGTAGATAAAGTAGGCAGTAGGAGTCTTTTCCCAGAATAGAAATATCAAATTCTAGAGGGCATGGCTTTAAGGTGAGAGAGGTATGTTTAAAAGAGATGTGCGGGAGCAAGTTATTCTTTACAGTGGTAGGTGCGTTGCCAGAGCTGCCAGAGCTGGTCATGGAAACAGAATGATAGCAACATTTAGAAAATGGAGTAGTACAGCACAGGAGCAACCCACATTGTGTCAAACCCAGTAGATCAGTAATCGAATGGCCAACTAAACTAATCCCTTTTAGCCTACACATTATTCATACCTTTTCATTTACCTCACATTCATGTGCATATCTAAATGTCTCTTAAAAATCCCTATTTTACCTGCCTCTGCCAACACCCCAGACTGTGCATTCTGGGTGCCCACCACTCTAAAAAAGGGGAAAAAAACTTGCCTTTCACATCTCCTTTGAGCTTGCCTCCTTTCAACTTAAATACACGCCCTCTGGTATTAGACATTTCAACCCTGGGAAGAAGATACTGTCTGTCTGCTCTAACTATGCCTCTCATAATCTTACAAACCTCTATCAGATCTCCCCTGAGCCTTCAGCATTCCACAGAAAAACGGCACGAGTTTGTCCAACTTCTCATTATATCACATGCTCTCTAATTCAGGCAGGCTTGTCGTAAGCCTCTTCTGCACCCTCTCCAAAGCCTTCATAATCTTCCTACAATGGGGTGACCAGTATTGAATGTAGTACAATGGGGTGACCAGTATTGAATGTAGTACACCAGTTGTGGCCTGAGCAGAGTTTTAAAAAGTGCAGTATAACTCTTGGTTTGTCATAGTCAGGGGAGGTAGTGGGGATAAGCTCCTGCTACCAATTAAATACTCCCAATGGCACGCATCTCAAATGGCCTGTGACAATTAACTCCAGTTCCTGGCCTTCATGTGTGCCTTAGTTACTCAATGGCAGAACCGTTTCTACTGACAGGAGAAGGGACAAAGACATGTTACTGTCATCTTAAAACCAGTCGTTTTGGACAGATGGAGCTTTTTAGCCATGGTTGGCAGCTCACTTTGGGGAAAGAAAACTCTGATCTCAAATGTTCACTGCCTTGAGGCTGTAGCCACTGGCGGGGAAGGTTTCAGAAATAAACCCAGAGGGGAAAATTCCAGCCCATAAGGCAGCTATACATTGAGTTCAAGTCTGACTGGCAACTCCTGCGATGCTGCTGGTTCTGAACTGTATCGGTCTCTGCCTTTTCTTTGGATTGATCAGCTGTGTAGGTGAGGGGCAGCATGCTTGCTGTCCATATCGTACTGCGCTGGCTTGCATATCACATAGATAGCTGGGACGCAACATCCATGGTCAACCTCGAACAATGATGGGGTCGAACAGCTCTTGAACTCAATTCCTCAACTAGTAAATGAGTATGTTATATGCCTTCTTTGCCATCCTATTAACCTGCATAGCCTCTCCTTCCACACACTCACCTGTCCACCTAAATCTTTTCCCCTTTTGTTTGTCCCTCCATCCCTCCCTACACGTAGTTCCATCTACCCATCATCTACTCCCTATCTGGCTCCATCCGTCACTTACCAACCTCCATCTCTACTCGGCCCACCCCCAACCTCCTTGCAATGTCTTGGCAATCTTTCCTGATCCCTTTCAGTCCTGATGGAGGATCTTCACATAAAATGTCAACTTGCACATCTGACTCCCACAGACACTGGTCAGCTCATTGAGTTCTTCCAATGTCTAGTATCCAGCATCCCTCATGTCTGAGAAATGTCAGACATTGTCCTGAAAGCAAGTCAATGTAATCACAGATTTTTCTAATTTAGTTTTCTGAACACACCATGTGTGGCAATTGGTATTTCACTGATAAATCACTTTTTGGGATGAAAGGTAATTTATTAAGACTAACTAGACATCAGTACTTTTGAAGTCTCAACAGAAGTTGAGTATTGGCATGACAAGCATTCTTTTCTCAAAATCTGAAGTGAGGCTTCAAATGAGAAAAACGTTGATTTGTATAGCATCTTGTCCCTCCTCCTAACCCCAGAAAATTCAGTTATTTTGTAGCACAGTGACTGTTATTAGGGTATGTGATGTAACCATTCTACCCATTGCAGGATGAGTCTGGCTTTTGAGGAGTTAAGAGAAGAACAAAGTGTAAACCAGGCCTACTGGTATAAGCTTTTTATTGCTAAATGTTTGGTGGTATTCATGTGTAGATTTTGTACTACACAATGGCAATACACTAATAGATTGCTTGATGTAGGGTTGAGGTATGGATCAGATAGAAACATAGAAAACCTACAGTACAATACAGGCCTTTCGGCCCACAAAGCTGTGCAGATCTTGTCCTGTCCTTGGAGATTACCTAAGGTTACCCATAGCCCTCTTGTTCTAAGCTCCATGTACCTATCCAGGGTCTTTTAAAAGACTCTATTGTATCCGCCTCCACTACCGTCACTGGCAGCCCATTCCATGCACACACCACTCTCTGCGTTTATATATAAAAAAACTTACCCCTGACATCTCCTCTGTACCTACTTCCAAGCACTTTAAAAATGTGCCCCCTCGTGCTAGCCATTTCAGCCCTGGGAAAAAGCCTCTGACTATCCACACGATCAATGCCTCTCATCATCTTGTACATCTCTATCAGGTCACCTCTCAGCCTCCATTGCTCCAAGGAGAAAAGGCCAAGGTCACTCAATCTATTCTCATGAGGCATGCTCCCCAATCCAGGCAACATCCTTGTAAATCTCCTCTGAATGCTTTCTATGGTTTCCACGTCTTTCCTGTAGTGAGGCAACTAGAACTGAGCACAGTACTCCAAGTGAGGTCTGACCAGGGTCCTATATAGCTGCAACATTACCTCTCGGCTCCTAAACTCAGTTGCAGGATTGATGAAGGCCAATGCACCATATGCCTTCTTAACCACAGAGTCAACCTGTGCAGCAGCTTTGAGTGTCCTATGGACTCGGACCCCAATATCCCTCTGATCCTCCACACTACCAAGAGTCTTACCATTAATACTATATTCCGTCATCATATTTGACCTACCAAAATGAACCACTTCACATTTATCTGGGTTGAACTCCATCTGCCACTTCTCAGCCCAGTTTTGCATCCTATCAATGTCCCGTTGTAACCTCTGACAGCCCTCTACACTATCCACAACACCCCCAACCTTTGTGTCATCAGCAAATTTACTAACCCATCCCTCCACTTCCTCATCCAGGTCATTTATAAAAATCACGAAGGTAAGGTAAGATCATAAGTTATAGGAGCAGAAGTAGGCCGTTTGGCCCATCGAGTCTGCTCTGCCAATCAATCATGGGCTGATCCAATTCTTCCAGTCATCCCCACCCCCCTGCCTTTTCCCTATACCCTTTGATGCCCTGGCTAATCAAGAACCTATCTATCTCTGCCTTAAATGCACCCAATGACTTGGCCTCCGCAGACACTCATGGTAACAAATTCCACAGATTTACCACCCTCTGACTAAAGTAATTTCTCTGCATCTATGTTCTAAATGGACGTCCTTCAATCCTGAAGCCGTGCCCTCTTGTCCTAGACTCCCCTACCATAGGAAACAACTTTGCCGTATCTAATCTGTTCAGGCCTTTTTAACATTTGGAATGTTTCTATGAGATCCCCCCCCCCTCCCCAATTCTCCTGAACTCCAGGGAATACAGCCCAAGAGCTGCCAGACGTTCCTCATATGCTAACCCTTTCATTGCTGGAATCATTCTTGTGAATCTTCTCTGAACCCTCTCCAATGTCAGTATATCTGTTCTAAAATAAGGAATCCAAAACTGCACACAATACTCCAAGTGTGAGCCCACGAGTGCCTTACAGAGCCTCAGCATCACATCCCTGCTCTTATATTCTATACCTCTAGAAATGAATGCCAACATTACATTCTCCTTCTTCACCACCGACCCAATCTGCTCGTTAACCTTTAGGGTATCCTGCGCAAGGACTCCCAAGTTCCTTTGCATCTCTGCATTTTTGAATTCTCTCCCCATCTAAATAATAGTCTGCCCGTTTATTTCTTCCACCAAAGTACATGACCATACACTTTCCAACACTGTATTTCATTTGTCCCTTCTTCACTCGTTCCCCTAAACTATCCAAGTCTCTCTGCAGGATCTCTTGTTTCCTCAACACTACCCGCTCCTCCACCTATCTTTGTATTATCGGCAAATTTAGCCACAAATCCATTAATCCAATAGTCCAAATCATTGACATATATCGTAAAAAGCATTTGTCCCAACACCGACCCCTGTGGAACTCCACTGGTAACCAGCAGCCAGCCAGAATAGGATCCCTTTCTTCCACCTTCTGTTTTCTGCTGATCAGCCAATGCTCCACCCACGCTAGTAACTTCCCTGTGATTCCATGGACTCTTAACTTGCTAAGCAGCCTCATGTGCGGCACCTTGTCAAAGGCCTTCTGAAAATCCAAGTACACCACATCTACTGCATCTCCTTTGTCTACTCTGCTTATAATTTCTTCAAAAAATTGCAGGAGGTTATTCGGGCAGGATTTTCCTTTTAGGAAACCATGCTGGCTTTGGCCTATTTTTGTCATGTACCTCCAGGTTTTCCATAATCTCATCCCTAACAATCGATTCCGACAACTTCCCAACCACTGATGACAGACTAACAGGTCTATAGTTTCCTTTCTGCTGCCTCTCACCCTTCTTAAATAGTGGAGTAACATTTGCAGTTTTCCAGTCATCTGGTACAATGCCAGAAATTGATTCTTGACAGATCGTTGTTAATGCCTCTGTAATCTCTCCAACTACTTCCTTCAGAACCTGAGGGTGCATTCCATCAGGTCCAGGTGAATTCTCCACCCTCAGACCGTTAAGCTTCCTGAGCATCTTCTCAGTCGTAATTTTCACTGCACGTACTTCACTTCCCTGATACTCCTTGAATGTCCAGTATATTTCAGATGTGTTCCACTGTGAAGACTGATGCAAAATACACATTCAGTTCCTCTGCCATCTCTACATCTCTCATTACAATATCTCCAAACACGAGGAATCCTGCAGATGCTGGAAATTCAAGCAACACACATCAAAGTTGCTGGTGAACGCAGCAGGCCAGGCAGCATCTCTAGGAAGAGGTACAGTTGACGTTTCAGGCCGGCTCTTCCTTCAGTTAGTCCTGACGAAGGGTCTTGGCCCAAAACGTCGACGGTACCTCTTCCTAGAGACGCTGCCTGGCCTGCTACAATATCTCCAACATCATTTTCTATTGGTCCTATATTTACCCTCGACTCTTTTACCCTTTATATACTTAAAAAAGCTTTTAGTATCTTCTTTGATGTTAATCACTCGCTTCCTTTCATAATTCATCTTTTCCTTCCTAATGACCTTCTTGGTTTTCTTCAAGTTTTTAAAAGCTTCCCAATCTTCTTTCTTCCCACTAACTTTGGCTTCCTTGTATGCCCTCTCTTTTGCTTTTCCTTTGGCTCTGACTTCACTTGTCAGACACAGTATTGTCCTTCCATTCGAAAATTTCTTCTTGGAATATATCTGTCTTGCACTTCCCTCATTTTTCGCAGAAACTCCAGCCGTTGCTGCTCTACTGTCCTTCCTGCTAGTCCCTTTCCAGTCAACCTTGGCCAGTTCCCCTCTCATGCCATTGTAATTTCCTTTATTCCAACGAAATACCAGCACACTGGAATTTAGTTTCTCCTCCTCAAATTTCAAAGTGAACTCAATCATATTGTGATCACTGTTCCCTAAGGGTTCCTTAACCTTAAGCTCTCTTATCGCCTCTGGATCATTGCACAACACCTGATCCAGCACAGCCAATCCACTATTGGGCTCAACAACAAGCTGTTCTTAAAAAGCCATCCCTCAGACATTCTACAAATTCTCTCTCTTGAGGTCCAGTACTGGCCTGGTTTTCCGAATCCATTTTCACGTTAAAATCCCCAATGATTATCATGACATTGCCCTTCTGACATACATTTTCTAACTCCTGCTGTAATTTGTAATCCACATCCCGGCTGCTGTTTGGAGGCCTGTATACAACTGCCATTAGGGTCCTTTTACCCTTGTCATTTCTTAACTCAACCCGTAGAGACTTACACCTTCCGATCCCATGTCATCTCTTTCTAATGATTTAATATTATTTCTTATACACAGGGCCATACCACCCCCTCTGCCTACTAACCTATCTTTCTGATACACCATTTATCCTTGGACATTCAGCTCCCAATGGCAGCCATCCTTTAGCCAAGTTTCAGAGATGGCTACAACCTCATACTTGCCAATCTGTAGCTGAATTTGAAGATCGTCCATTTTATTCCTTATGTTGTGTGCATTCAAATATAACACTTTCAGTCCAGTATTTGTTGCTTTCTGTTTTAACTACACCACACCTCTATTGCCCTGTAACTCATGCCACTGACTGTGATTATGCCTCACCTCCTGCCTGTCCTTTCTATCATCCCTGTTGCATGCTATCTTTGATTTATTTCTGTTTTCCCCTTCCTCAGCCCTATCACTCCGGTTCCCATTCCCCTGCCAAATTAGTTTAAACCCTCCCTAACAGCTCTATTAAACCTGCCTGCCAGGATATTGGACCCCTTTGGGTTCAGGTGTAACCCGTCTTTTTTGTACGGGTGGTACCTCCCCCAGAAGATGCTCCAATGATCCAGGAACCCTAAATCCTGCCCCCTACACCAGTCTCTCAGTCACGCATTAGTACGCCTGATCATGCTATTCTTGCACTCGTTAGCACATGGCACAGGCAGCAATCTCGAGATTACTACCCTGGAGGACCTGCTTTTCAGCTTCCTACCCAACTCCCTGAATTCTCTCTTCAGGACTTTCTCCCTTTTTCTACCAATGTGTACCAAAACTTCTGGTTGTTCACCCGCTCCTTTCAGAATACTCTGTACCCGATCTGAGACATTCCATACCCTGGCACCTGGGAGGCAACATACCATGCGGGTATCTCGGTCAGGCTGACAGAACCTCCTGTCTGTTCCTCTCACTGTGGAATCCCCTATGACTACCGCATTCCTCATCTTCTCTCCCTTCTGCACCTCGGAACCAGGCTCGGTGCCAGAGACCCGAACGCTGTGGTTGTCCTCTGTCAGGTCATCCCCCTCAACAGCATCCAAAATGAGATAACGATTACTGAGGGGGATGGCCACGGGGGTGCTCTCTAGTATCTGAGCTAATTAATTCACAAAACAGGTTGAAAATTCTGATGCTGGCTCAACACTGGAAGGCAGTTTCCTGTTCCTTATTACATAACAAGGTTGTTGTCATCCACCCAAGGCTCAAGAACAAGTGAAGAATTTTTAATTTGGTGATCTGTTCAGGAATGGGTGATTTTGTTTTATTGACTACATCAATGCAATGCATGTGCAGCAGTTACTTTGCAGAAAAAGTTCAAAATAAATTTATTATCAAAGTACATATGTCACCATTATCAAAGTACATATGTCACCATATACAACCCTGAGATTAATTTTCTTGTGGGCATACTCAATAAATCTATAGATAATAGCTGTAACAGAATCAGTGAAAGACTGCCCAACTGCGGTGTTCAACCAGAGGACAAGAAAATGTGCAAATACAAAAAGAAGAAATAATAACAAATAAATAAGCAATAAATATTGATAACATGAGATGACGAGACCTAGAAAGTGAGTCCATACATTGTGGAAGCAGTTCAGTAAAGTTGAGTGATATTATCCCTTTTAGTTCGAGAGCCTGATGGTTAGGGGATAGTAACTGTTCCTGAACCTGGTGGTGAGAGTCCTGAGGCTTCTGTACCACCTTCCTGATGGCAGCAGTGAGAAGAGTGCATGGCCTGGGTGATGGGAGACCCTGATGATGGGTGCTGTTTTCCTTCCACAATGCTCCATGTAGATGTGCTCATTGGTTGGGAGGGCTTTACCCATGGTGGACTGGGCCTTACCCTTGACTTTTTGTAGGATTTTCTGTTCAAGGGTGTTGGTGTTTCCATAATGGGCTGAGATGCAATCGGTCAATATACTGTCCACTGCACCCCGTAATGTTTTAGATGTCATGCGGAATCTTCGCGAACTCCTAAGGAAGTAGAGGTGGTGCCGTGCTTTCTTCGAAATTGCATGTATGTGCTGGGCCCATGATTATAGTAAAAGTCCTTTTACCATAAAAATTCAGACTCAAACAAGACTGGCATCCAAAATTACTTCATGTAGGGAAAAGTGAATAATTAAAGTAATTAAGGAATAACAGTGGTCTGATATATTTGTGGGAGTCCTAGGGATCAAAGTGTATTGTTGAAAACCCATAGCCACTACCAAATATGTTAATGAATTTGTCGATTGGAATTTCAGACTAATTATAGTGGTAGGTATACAACCATGATTTGAATCCAGCTGCTGTAGTGTTAGGGGCATAATTTGTGCTTTGAAACCTTAAAGTGGAGCAGAACAGTTTTATCTCTAATAGACAATAGGTGCAGGAGTAGGCCATTTGGCCCTTCAAGCCAGCACCGCCATTCACTGTAATCATGGCTGATCATCCACAATCAGTACCCTGTTCCTGCCTTCTCCCCATATCCCTTGACTCTGCTATCTTTAAGAGCTCTATCTAACTCTTTCTTGAAAGAATCCAGAGAACTGGCCTCCACTGCCTTCTGAGGCAGAGCATTCCACAGAACCACAACCCTCTGTGTGAAAAAGTTTTTCCTCAACTCCATTCTAAATGGTCTACCCCTTATTCTTAAACTGTGGCCTCTGGTTCTAGACTCCCCCAACATCGGTAACATGTTTCCTGCCTCTAGCGTGTCCAATCCCTTAATAATCTTATATGTTTCAATCAGATCCCCTCTCATCCTTCTAAATTCCAGTGTATACAAGCCCAGTCGCTCCAATCTTTCAACATATGGCATTCCCACCATCCCTGGAATTAACCCAGTGAACCTACGCTGCACTCCCTGTTTAAAAGCTTGCTGTTTACAGCATGTGACCAACAAACTTACTGGAAATATTCAGCATGTTTTATTCAGGATATGTCTGTGAATACAAAACAGGAAATGGGTATTTTAGACCACTGCTGTAGCTCCTTATTTTTTAAAAAAACAGTCTGATGTTTTGGGTAAAGACAAAATGCTGGAAACACTCAGGTCAGGTAGCATCTGTGGAGGAAGAAATGGTTAACATTTGGGTCTGAAACTCTTATTCAGAACTGGACTCGCTCGCTTTAGGTCGCATCTGGAATTGCCAGTTGGCAGACGATTTCCCTCCACACCGCTCTGACATATTGGGAAATCATGTACTCAGCAGGTTACAGCAGTGGTTTGCCTTTGCCTACTGCTGGATGAGTTTAAAGAGACCACCACCTCTTGCAGTGGATGACCAGGACATCTCTGTGCCTTGTCGTGCTCTTAGCGCTCCACAACGCCTGCTGGCCTGCTTTCTTGACCGTTGGACCATTAATCGGTCTCCTCCGCTCCATCTGCCAGGGCCAGACTTCACACACTGGGATAGGCAGATTCCCTACCTCACTGAGGGTCGAAGACCCGCGGCTACCCTCACCTGGTTTGGCCCGTCTGCCGAGATGGTTTACCGGGGGGGTGGCCGCTGTGCGTGCTACAGCTACTTGGAGCCACAGGTGAGAGCTGAGCGCGGAGAGAGAAGAGAAGAGAAGACATGCTCCCCAATCCAGGCAACATCCTTGTAAATCTCCTCTGAATGCTTTCTATGGTTTCCACGTCTTTCCTGTAGTGAGGCAACTAGAACTGAGCACAGTACTCCAAGTGAGGTCTGACCAGGGTCCTATATAGCTGCAACATTACCTCTCGGCTCCTAAACTCAGTTGCAGGATTGATGAAGGCCAATGCACCATATGCCTTCTTAACCACAGAGTCAACCTGTGCAGCAGCTTTGAGTGTCCTATGGACTCGGACCCCAATATCCCTCTGATCCTCCACACTACCAAGAGTCTTACCATTAATACTATATTCCGTCATCATATTTGACCTACCAAAATGAACCACTTCACATTTATCTGGGTTGAACTCCATCTGCCACTTCTCAGCCCAGTTTTGCATCCTATCAATGTCCCGTTGTAACCTCTGACAGCCCTCTACACTATCCACAACACCCCCAACCTTTGTGTCATCAGCAAATTTACTAACCCATCCCTCCACTTCCTCATCCAGGTCATTTATAAAAATCACGAAGGTAAGGTAAGATCATAAGTTATAGGAGCAGAAGTAGGCCGTTTGGCCCATCGAGTCTGCTCTGCCAATCAATCATGGGCTGATCCAATTCTTCCAGTCATCCCCACCCCCCTGCCTTTTCCCTATACCCTTTGATGCCCTGGCTAATCAAGAACCTATCTATCTCTGCCTTAAATGCACCCAATGACTTGGCCTCCGCAGACACTCATGGTAACAAATTCCACAGATTTACCACCCTCTGACTAAAGTAATTTCTCTGCATCTATGTTCTAAATGGACGTCCTTCAATCCTGAAGCCGTGCCCTCTTGTCCTAGACTCCCCTACCATAGGAAACAACTTTGCCGTATCTAATCTGTTCAGGCCTTTTTAACATTTGGAATGTTTCTATGAGATCCCCCCCCCCTCCCCAATTCTCCTGAACTCCAGGGAATACAGCCCAAGAGCTGCCAGACGTTCCTCATATGCTAACCCTTTCATTGCTGGAATCATTCTTGTGAATCTTCTCTGAACCCTCTCCAATGTCAGTATATCTGTTCTAAAATAAGGAATCCAAAACTGCACACAATACTCCAAGTGTGAGCCCACGAGTGCCTTACAGAGCCTCAGCATCACATCCCTGCTCTTATATTCTATACCTCTAGAAATGAATGCCAACATTACATTCTCCTTCTTCACCACCGACCCAATCTGCTCGTTAACCTTTAGGGTATCCTGCGCAAGGACTCCCAAGTTCCTTTGCATCTCTGCATTTTTGAATTCTCTCCCCATCTAAATAATAGTCTGCCCGTTTATTTCTTCCACCAAAGTACATGACCATACACTTTCCAACACTGTATTTCATTTGTCCCTTCTTCACTCGTTCCCCTAAACTATCCAAGTCTCTCTGCAGGATCTCTTGTTTCCTCAACACTACCCGCTCCTCCACCTATCTTTGTATTATCGGCAAATTTAGCCACAAATCCATTAATCCAATAGTCCAAATCATTGACATATATCGTAAAAAGCATTTGTCCCAACACCGACCCCTGTGGAACTCCACTGGTAACCAGCAGCCAGCCAGAATAGGATCCCTTTCTTCCACCTTCTGTTTTCTGCTGATCAGCCAATGCTCCACCCACGCTAGTAACTTCCCTGTGATTCCATGGACTCTTAACTTGCTAAGCAGCCTCATGTGCGGCACCTTGTCAAAGGCCTTCTGAAAATCCAAGTACACCACATCTACTGCATCTCCTTTGTCTACTCTGCTTATAATTTCTTCAAAAAATTGCAGGAGGTTATTCGGGCAGGATTTTCCTTTTAGGAAACCATGCTGGCTTTGGCCTATTTTTGTCATGTACCTCCAGGTTTTCCATAATCTCATCCCTAACAATCGATTCCGACAACTTCCCAACCACTGATGACAGACTAACAGGTCTATAGTTTCCTTTCTGCTGCCTCTCACCCTTCTTAAATAGTGGAGTAACATTTGCAGTTTTCCAGTCATCTGGTACAATGCCAGAAATTGATTCTTGACAGATCGTTGTTAATGCCTCTGTAATCTCTCCAACTACTTCCTTCAGAACCTGAGGGTGCATTCCATCAGGTCCAGGTGAATTCTCCACCCTCAGACCGTTAAGCTTCCTGAGCATCTTCTCAGTCGTAATTTTCACTGCACGTACTTCACTTCCCTGATACTCCTTGAATGTCCAGTATATTTCAGATGTGTTCCACTGTGAAGACTGATGCAAAATACACATTCAGTTCCTCTGCCATCTCTACATCTCTCATTACAATATCTCCAAACACGAGGAATCCTGCAGATGCTGGAAATTCAAGCAACACACATCAAAGTTGCTGGTGAACGCAGCAGGCCAGGCAGCATCTCTAGGAAGAGGTACAGTTGACGTTTCAGGCCGGCTCTTCCTTCAGTTAGTCCTGACGAAGGGTCTTGGCCCAAAACGTCGACGGTACCTCTTCCTAGAGACGCTGCCTGGCCTGCTACAATATCTCCAACATCATTTTCTATTGGTCCTATATTTACCCTCGACTCTTTTACCCTTTATATACTTAAAAAAGCTTTTAGTATCTTCTTTGATGTTAATCACTCGCTTCCTTTCATAATTCATCTTTTCCTTCCTAATGACCTTCTTGGTTTTCTTCAAGTTTTTAAAAGCTTCCCAATCTTCTTTCTTCCCACTAACTTTGGCTTCCTTGTATGCCCTCTCTTTTGCTTTTCCTTTGGCTCTGACTTCACTTGTCAGACACAGTATTGTCCTTCCATTCGAAAATTTCTTCTTGGAATATATCTGTCTTGCACTTCCCTCATTTTTCGCAGAAACTCCAGCCGTTGCTGCTCTACTGTCCTTCCTGCTAGTCCCTTTCCAGTCAACCTTGGCCAGTTCCCCTCTCATGCCATTGTAATTTCCTTTATTCCAACGAAATACCAGCACACTGGAATTTAGTTTCTCCTCCTCAAATTTCAAAGTGAACTCAATCATATTGTGATCACTGTTCCCTAAGGGTTCCTTAACCTTAAGCTCTCTTATCGCCTCTGGATCATTGCACAACACCTGATCCAGCACAGCCAATCCACTATTGGGCTCAACAACAAGCTGTTCTTAAAAAGCCATCCCTCAGACATTCTACAAATTCTCTCTCTTGAGGTCCAGTACTGGCCTGGTTTTCCGAATCCATTTTCACGTTAAAATCCCCAATGATTATCATGACATTGCCCTTCTGACATACATTTTCTAACTCCTGCTGTAATTTGTAATCCACATCCCGGCTGCTGTTTGGAGGCCTGTATACAACTGCCATTAGGGTCCTTTTACCCTTGTCATTTCTTAACTCAACCCGTAGAGACTTACACCTTCCGATCCCATGTCATCTCTTTCTAATGATTTAATATTATTTCTTATACACAGGGCCATACCACCCCCTCTGCCTACTAACCTATCTTTCTGATACACCATTTATCCTTGGACATTCAGCTCCCAATGGCAGCCATCCTTTAGCCAAGTTTCAGAGATGGCTACAACCTCATACTTGCCAATCTGTAGCTGAATTTGAAGATCGTCCATTTTATTCCTTATGTTGTGTGCATTCAAATATAACACTTTCAGTCCAGTATTTGTTGCTTTCTGTTTTAACTACACCACACCTCTATTGCCCTGTAACTCATGCCACTGACTGTGATTATGCCTCACCTCCTGCCTGTCCTTTCTATCATCCCTGTTGCATGCTATCTTTGATTTATTTCTGTTTTCCCCTTCCTCAGCCCTATCACTCCGGTTCCCATTCCCCTGCCAAATTAGTTTAAACCCTCCCTAACAGCTCTATTAAACCTGCCTGCCAGGATATTGGACCCCTTTGGGTTCAGGTGTAACCCGTCTTTTTTGTACGGGTGGTACCTCCCCCAGAAGATGCTCCAATGATCCAGGAACCCTAAATCCTGCCCCCTACACCAGTCTCTCAGTCACGCATTAGTACGCCTGATCATGCTATTCTTGCACTCGTTAGCACATGGCACAGGCAGCAATCTCGAGATTACTACCCTGGAGGACCTGCTTTTCAGCTTCCTACCCAACTCCCTGAATTCTCTCTTCAGGACTTTCTCCCTTTTTCTACCAATGTGTACCAAAACTTCTGGTTGTTCACCCGCTCCTTTCAGAATACTCTGTACCCGATCTGAGACATTCCATACCCTGGCACCTGGGAGGCAACATACCATGCGGGTATCTCGGTCAGGCTGACAGAACCTCCTGTCTGTTCCTCTCACTGTGGAATCCCCTATGACTACCGCATTCCTCATCTTCTCTCCCTTCTGCACCTCGGAACCAGGCTCGGTGCCAGAGACCCGAACGCTGTGGTTGTCCTCTGTCAGGTCATCCCCCTCAACAGCATCCAAAATGAGATAACGATTACTGAGGGGGATGGCCACGGGGGTGCTCTCTAGTATCTGAGCTAATTAATTCACAAAACAGGTTGAAAATTCTGATGCTGGCTCAACACTGGAAGGCAGTTTCCTGTTCCTTATTACATAACAAGGTTGTTGTCATCCACCCAAGGCTCAAGAACAAGTGAAGAATTTTTAATTTGGTGATCTGTTCAGGAATGGGTGATTTTGTTTTATTGACTACATCAATGCAATGCATGTGCAGCAGTTACTTTGCAGAAAAAGTTCAAAATAAATTTATTATCAAAGTACATATGTCACCATTATCAAAGTACATATGTCACCATATACAACCCTGAGATTAATTTTCTTGTGGGCATACTCAATAAATCTATAGATAATAGCTGTAACAGAATCAGTGAAAGACTGCCCAACTGCGGTGTTCAACCAGAGGACAAGAAAATGTGCAAATACAAAAAGAAGAAATAATAACAAATAAATAAGCAATAAATATTGATAACATGAGATGACGAGACCTAGAAAGTGAGTCCATACATTGTGGAAGCAGTTCAGTAAAGTTGAGTGATATTATCCCTTTTAGTTCGAGAGCCTGATGGTTAGGGGATAGTAACTGTTCCTGAACCTGGTGGTGAGAGTCCTGAGGCTTCTGTACCACCTTCCTGATGGCAGCAGTGAGAAGAGTGCATGGCCTGGGTGATGGGAGACCCTGATGATGGGTGCTGTTTTCCTTCCACAATGCTCCATGTAGATGTGCTCATTGGTTGGGAGGGCTTTACCCATGGTGGACTGGGCCTTACCCTTGACTTTTTGTAGGATTTTCTGTTCAAGGGTGTTGGTGTTTCCATAATGGGCTGAGATGCAATCGGTCAATATACTGTCCACTGCACCCCGTAATGTTTTAGATGTCATGCGGAATCTTCGCGAACTCCTAAGGAAGTAGAGGTGGTGCCGTGCTTTCTTCGAAATTGCATGTATGTGCTGGGCCCATGATTATAGTAAAAGTCCTTTTACCATAAAAATTCAGACTCAAACAAGACTGGCATCCAAAATTACTTCATGTAGGGAAAAGTGAATAATTAAAGTAATTAAGGAATAACAGTGGTCTGATATATTTGTGGGAGTCCTAGGGATCAAAGTGTATTGTTGAAAACCCATAGCCACTACCAAATATGTTAATGAATTTGTCGATTGGAATTTCAGACTAATTATAGTGGTAGGTATACAACCATGATTTGAATCCAGCTGCTGTAGTGTTAGGGGCATAATTTGTGCTTTGAAACCTTAAAGTGGAGCAGAACAGTTTTATCTCTAATAGACAATAGGTGCAGGAGTAGGCCATTTGGCCCTTCAAGCCAGCACCGCCATTCACTGTAATCATGGCTGATCATCCACAATCAGTACCCTGTTCCTGCCTTCTCCCCATATCCCTTGACTCTGCTATCTTTAAGAGCTCTATCTAACTCTTTCTTGAAAGAATCCAGAGAACTGGCCTCCACTGCCTTCTGAGGCAGAGCATTCCACAGAACCACAACCCTCTGTGTGAAAAAGTTTTTCCTCAACTCCATTCTAAATGGTCTACCCCTTATTCTTAAACTGTGGCCTCTGGTTCTAGACTCCCCCAACATCGGTAACATGTTTCCTGCCTCTAGCGTGTCCAATCCCTTAATAATCTTATATGTTTCAATCAGATCCCCTCTCATCCTTCTAAATTCCAGTGTATACAAGCCCAGTCGCTCCAATCTTTCAACATATGGCATTCCCACCATCCCTGGAATTAACCCAGTGAACCTACGCTGCACTCCCTGTTTAAAAGCTTGCTGTTTACAGCATGTGACCAACAAACTTACTGGAAATATTCAGCATGTTTTATTCAGGATATGTCTGTGAATACAAAACAGGAAATGGGTATTTTAGACCACTGCTGTAGCTCCTTATTTTTTAAAAAAACAGTCTGATGTTTTGGGTAAAGACAAAATGCTGGAAACACTCAGGTCAGGTAGCATCTGTGGAGGAAGAAATGGTTAACATTTGGGTCTGAAACTCTTATTCAGAACTGGACTCGCTCGCTTTAGGTCGCATCTGGAATTGCCAGTTGGCAGACGATTTCCCTCCACACCGCTCTGACATATTGGGAAATCATGTACTCAGCAGGTTACAGCAGTGGTTTGCCTTTGCCTACTGCTGGATGAGTTTAAAGAGACCACCACCTCTTGCAGTGGATGACCAGGACATCTCTGTGCCTTGTCGTGCTCTTAGCGCTCCACAACGCCTGCTGGCCTGCTTTCTTGACCGTTGGACCATTAATCGGTCTCCTCCGCTCCATCTGCCAGGGCCAGACTTCACACACTGGGATAGGCAGATTCCCTACCTCACTGAGGGTCGAAGACCCGCGGCTACCCTCACCTGGTTTGGCCCGTCTGCCGAGATGGTTTACCGGGGGGGTGGCCGCTGTGCGTGCTACAGCTACTTGGAGCCACAGGTGAGAGCTGAGCGCGGAGAGAGAAGAGAAGAGAAGACATGCTCCCCAATCCAGGCAACATCCTTGTAAATCTCCTCTGAATGCTTTCTATGGTTTCCACGTCTTTCCTGTAGTGAGGCAACTAGAACTGAGCACAGTACTCCAAGTGAGGTCTGACCAGGGTCCTATATAGCTGCAACATTACCTCTCGGCTCCTAAACTCAGTTGCAGGATTGATGAAGGCCAATGCACCATATGCCTTCTTAACCACAGAGTCAACCTGTGCAGCAGCTTTGAGTGTCCTATGGACTCGGACCCCAATATCCCTCTGATCCTCCACACTACCAAGAGTCTTACCATTAATACTATATTCCGTCATCATATTTGACCTACCAAAATGAACCACTTCACATTTATCTGGGTTGAACTCCATCTGCCACTTCTCAGCCCAGTTTTGCATCCTATCAATGTCCCGTTGTAACCTCTGACAGCCCTCTACACTATCCACAACACCCCCAACCTTTGTGTCATCAGCAAATTTACTAACCCATCCCTCCACTTCCTCATCCAGGTCATTTATAAAAATCACGAAGGTAAGGTAAGATCATAAGTTATAGGAGCAGAAGTAGGCCGTTTGGCCCATCGAGTCTGCTCTGCCAATCAATCATGGGCTGATCCAATTCTTCCAGTCATCCCCACCCCCCTGCCTTTTCCCTATACCCTTTGATGCCCTGGCTAATCAAGAACCTATCTATCTCTGCCTTAAATGCACCCAATGACTTGGCCTCCGCAGACACTCATGGTAACAAATTCCACAGATTTACCACCCTCTGACTAAAGTAATTTCTCTGCATCTATGTTCTAAATGGACGTCCTTCAATCCTGAAGCCGTGCCCTCTTGTCCTAGACTCCCCTACCATAGGAAACAACTTTGCCGTATCTAATCTGTTCAGGCCTTTTTAACATTTGGAATGTTTCTATGAGATCCCCCCCCCCTCCCCAATTCTCCTGAACTCCAGGGAATACAGCCCAAGAGCTGCCAGACGTTCCTCATATGCTAACCCTTTCATTGCTGGAATCATTCTTGTGAATCTTCTCTGAACCCTCTCCAATGTCAGTATATCTGTTCTAAAATAAGGAATCCAAAACTGCACACAATACTCCAAGTGTGAGCCCACGAGTGCCTTACAGAGCCTCAGCATCACATCCCTGCTCTTATATTCTATACCTCTAGAAATGAATGCCAACATTACATTCTCCTTCTTCACCACCGACCCAATCTGCTCGTTAACCTTTAGGGTATCCTGCGCAAGGACTCCCAAGTTCCTTTGCATCTCTGCATTTTTGAATTCTCTCCCCATCTAAATAATAGTCTGCCCGTTTATTTCTTCCACCAAAGTACATGACCATACACTTTCCAACACTGTATTTCATTTGTCCCTTCTTCACTCGTTCCCCTAAACTATCCAAGTCTCTCTGCAGGATCTCTTGTTTCCTCAACACTACCCGCTCCTCCACCTATCTTTGTATTATCGGCAAATTTAGCCACAAATCCATTAATCCAATAGTCCAAATCATTGACATATATCGTAAAAAGCATTTGTCCCAACACCGACCCCTGTGGAACTCCACTGGTAACCAGCAGCCAGCCAGAATAGGATCCCTTTCTTCCACCTTCTGTTTTCTGCTGATCAGCCAATGCTCCACCCACGCTAGTAACTTCCCTGTGATTCCATGGACTCTTAACTTGCTAAGCAGCCTCATGTGCGGCACCTTGTCAAAGGCCTTCTGAAAATCCAAGTACACCACATCTACTGCATCTCCTTTGTCTACTCTGCTTATAATTTCTTCAAAAAATTGCAGGAGGTTATTCGGGCAGGATTTTCCTTTTAGGAAACCATGCTGGCTTTGGCCTATTTTTGTCATGTACCTCCAGGTTTTCCATAATCTCATCCCTAACAATCGATTCCGACAACTTCCCAACCACTGATGACAGACTAACAGGTCTATAGTTTCCTTTCTGCTGCCTCTCACCCTTCTTAAATAGTGGAGTAACATTTGCAGTTTTCCAGTCATCTGGTACAATGCCAGAAATTGATTCTTGACAGATCGTTGTTAATGCCTCTGTAATCTCTCCAACTACTTCCTTCAGAACCTGAGGGTGCATTCCATCAGGTCCAGGTGAATTCTCCACCCTCAGACCGTTAAGCTTCCTGAGCATCTTCTCAGTCGTAATTTTCACTGCACGTACTTCACTTCCCTGATACTCCTTGAATGTCCAGTATATTTCAGATGTGTTCCACTGTGAAGACTGATGCAAAATACACATTCAGTTCCTCTGCCATCTCTACATCTCTCATTACAATATCTCCAAACACGAGGAATCCTGCAGATGCTGGAAATTCAAGCAACACACATCAAAGTTGCTGGTGAACGCAGCAGGCCAGGCAGCATCTCTAGGAAGAGGTACAGTTGACGTTTCAGGCCGGCTCTTCCTTCAGTTAGTCCTGACGAAGGGTCTTGGCCCAAAACGTCGACGGTACCTCTTCCTAGAGACGCTGCCTGGCCTGCTACAATATCTCCAACATCATTTTCTATTGGTCCTATATTTACCCTCGACTCTTTTACCCTTTATATACTTAAAAAAGCTTTTAGTATCTTCTTTGATGTTAATCACTCGCTTCCTTTCATAATTCATCTTTTCCTTCCTAATGACCTTCTTGGTTTTCTTCAAGTTTTTAAAAGCTTCCCAATCTTCTTTCTTCCCACTAACTTTGGCTTCCTTGTATGCCCTCTCTTTTGCTTTTCCTTTGGCTCTGACTTCACTTGTCAGACACAGTATTGTCCTTCCATTCGAAAATTTCTTCTTGGAATATATCTGTCTTGCACTTCCCTCATTTTTCGCAGAAACTCCAGCCGTTGCTGCTCTACTGTCCTTCCTGCTAGTCCCTTTCCAGTCAACCTTGGCCAGTTCCCCTCTCATGCCATTGTAATTTCCTTTATTCCAACGAAATACCAGCACACTGGAATTTAGTTTCTCCTCCTCAAATTTCAAAGTGAACTCAATCATATTGTGATCACTGTTCCCTAAGGGTTCCTTAACCTTAAGCTCTCTTATCGCCTCTGGATCATTGCACAACACCTGATCCAGCACAGCCAATCCACTATTGGGCTCAACAACAAGCTGTTCTTAAAAAGCCATCCCTCAGACATTCTACAAATTCTCTCTCTTGAGGTCCAGTACTGGCCTGGTTTTCCGAATCCATTTTCACGTTAAAATCCCCAATGATTATCATGACATTGCCCTTCTGACATACATTTTCTAACTCCTGCTGTAATTTGTAATCCACATCCCGGCTGCTGTTTGGAGGCCTGTATACAACTGCCATTAGGGTCCTTTTACCCTTGTCATTTCTTAACTCAACCCGTAGAGACTTACACCTTCCGATCCCATGTCATCTCTTTCTAATGATTTAATATTATTTCTTATACACAGGGCCATACCACCCCCTCTGCCTACTAACCTATCTTTCTGATACACCATTTATCCTTGGACATTCAGCTCCCAATGGCAGCCATCCTTTAGCCAAGTTTCAGAGATGGCTACAACCTCATACTTGCCAATCTGTAGCTGAATTTGAAGATCGTCCATTTTATTCCTTATGTTGTGTGCATTCAAATATAACACTTTCAGTCCAGTATTTGTTGCTTTCTGTTTTAACTACACCACACCTCTATTGCCCTGTAACTCATGCCACTGACTGTGATTATGCCTCACCTCCTGCCTGTCCTTTCTATCATCCCTGTTGCATGCTATCTTTGATTTATTTCTGTTTTCCCCTTCCTCAGCCCTATCACTCCGGTTCCCATTCCCCTGCCAAATTAGTTTAAACCCTCCCTAACAGCTCTATTAAACCTGCCTGCCAGGATATTGGACCCCTTTGGGTTCAGGTGTAACCCGTCTTTTTTGTACGGGTGGTACCTCCCCCAGAAGATGCTCCAATGATCCAGGAACCCTAAATCCTGCCCCCTACACCAGTCTCTCAGTCACGCATTAGTACGCCTGATCATGCTATTCTTGCACTCGTTAGCACATGGCACAGGCAGCAATCTCGAGATTACTACCCTGGAGGACCTGCTTTTCAGCTTCCTACCCAACTCCCTGAATTCTCTCTTCAGGACTTTCTCCCTTTTTCTACCAATGTGTACCAAAACTTCTGGTTGTTCACCCGCTCCTTTCAGAATACTCTGTACCCGATCTGAGACATTCCATACCCTGGCACCTGGGAGGCAACATACCATGCGGGTATCTCGGTCAGGCTGACAGAACCTCCTGTCTGTTCCTCTCACTGTGGAATCCCCTATGACTACCGCATTCCTCATCTTCTCTCCCTTCTGCACCTCGGAACCAGGCTCGGTGCCAGAGACCCGAACGCTGTGGTTGTCCTCTGTCAGGTCATCCCCCTCAACAGCATCCAAAATGAGATAACGATTACTGAGGGGGATGGCCACGGGGGTGCTCTCTAGTATCTGAGCTAATTAATTCACAAAACAGGTTGAAAATTCTGATGCTGGCTCAACACTGGAAGGCAGTTTCCTGTTCCTTATTACATAACAAGGTTGTTGTCATCCACCCAAGGCTCAAGAACAAGTGAAGAATTTTTAATTTGGTGATCTGTTCAGGAATGGGTGATTTTGTTTTATTGACTACATCAATGCAATGCATGTGCAGCAGTTACTTTGCAGAAAAAGTTCAAAATAAATTTATTATCAAAGTACATATGTCACCATTATCAAAGTACATATGTCACCATATACAACCCTGAGATTAATTTTCTTGTGGGCATACTCAATAAATCTATAGATAATAGCTGTAACAGAATCAGTGAAAGACTGCCCAACTGCGGTGTTCAACCAGAGGACAAGAAAATGTGCAAATACAAAAAGAAGAAATAATAACAAATAAATAAGCAATAAATATTGATAACATGAGATGACGAGACCTAGAAAGTGAGTCCATACATTGTGGAAGCAGTTCAGTAAAGTTGAGTGATATTATCCCTTTTAGTTCGAGAGCCTGATGGTTAGGGGATAGTAACTGTTCCTGAACCTGGTGGTGAGAGTCCTGAGGCTTCTGTACCACCTTCCTGATGGCAGCAGTGAGAAGAGTGCATGGCCTGGGTGATGGGAGACCCTGATGATGGGTGCTGTTTTCCTTCCACAATGCTCCATGTAGATGTGCTCATTGGTTGGGAGGGCTTTACCCATGGTGGACTGGGCCTTACCCTTGACTTTTTGTAGGATTTTCTGTTCAAGGGTGTTGGTGTTTCCATAATGGGCTGAGATGCAATCGGTCAATATACTGTCCACTGCACCCCGTAATGTTTTAGATGTCATGCGGAATCTTCGCGAACTCCTAAGGAAGTAGAGGTGGTGCCGTGCTTTCTTCGAAATTGCATGTATGTGCTGGGCCCATGATTATAGTAAAAGTCCTTTTACCATAAAAATTCAGACTCAAACAAGACTGGCATCCAAAATTACTTCATGTAGGGAAAAGTGAATAATTAAAGTAATTAAGGAATAACAGTGGTCTGATATATTTGTGGGAGTCCTAGGGATCAAAGTGTATTGTTGAAAACCCATAGCCACTACCAAATATGTTAATGAATTTGTCGATTGGAATTTCAGACTAATTATAGTGGTAGGTATACAACCATGATTTGAATCCAGCTGCTGTAGTGTTAGGGGCATAATTTGTGCTTTGAAACCTTAAAGTGGAGCAGAACAGTTTTATCTCTAATAGACAATAGGTGCAGGAGTAGGCCATTTGGCCCTTCAAGCCAGCACCGCCATTCACTGTAATCATGGCTGATCATCCACAATCAGTACCCTGTTCCTGCCTTCTCCCCATATCCCTTGACTCTGCTATCTTTAAGAGCTCTATCTAACTCTTTCTTGAAAGAATCCAGAGAACTGGCCTCCACTGCCTTCTGAGGCAGAGCATTCCACAGAACCACAACCCTCTGTGTGAAAAAGTTTTTCCTCAACTCCATTCTAAATGGTCTACCCCTTATTCTTAAACTGTGGCCTCTGGTTCTAGACTCCCCCAACATCGGTAACATGTTTCCTGCCTCTAGCGTGTCCAATCCCTTAATAATCTTATATGTTTCAATCAGATCCCCTCTCATCCTTCTAAATTCCAGTGTATACAAGCCCAGTCGCTCCAATCTTTCAACATATGGCATTCCCACCATCCCTGGAATTAACCCAGTGAACCTACGCTGCACTCCCTGTTTAAAAGCTTGCTGTTTACAGCATGTGACCAACAAACTTACTGGAAATATTCAGCATGTTTTATTCAGGATATGTCTGTGAATACAAAACAGGAAATGGGTATTTTAGACCACTGCTGTAGCTCCTTATTTTTTAAAAAAACAGTCTGATGTTTTGGGTAAAGACAAAATGCTGGAAACACTCAGGTCAGGTAGCATCTGTGGAGGAAGAAATGGTTAACATTTGGGTCTGAAACTCTTATTCAGAACTGGACTCGCTCGCTTTAGGTCGCATCTGGAATTGCCAGTTGGCAGACGATTTCCCTCCACACCGCTCTGACATATTGGGAAATCATGTACTCAGCAGGTTACAGCAGTGGTTTGCCTTTGCCTACTGCTGGATGAGTTTAAAGAGACCACCACCTCTTGCAGTGGATGACCAGGACATCTCTGTGCCTTGTCGTGCTCTTAGCGCTCCACAACGCCTGCTGGCCTGCTTTCTTGACCGTTGGACCATTAATCGGTCTCCTCCGCTCCATCTGCCAGGGCCAGACTTCACACACTGGGATAGGCAGATTCCCTACCTCACTGAGGGTCGAAGACCCGCGGCTACCCTCACCTGGTTTGGCCCGTCTGCCGAGATGGTTTACCGGGGGGGTGGCCGCTGTGCGTGCTACAGCTACTTGGAGCCACAGGTGAGAGCTGAGCGCCAGGTGGGGACCAAAGGTGGACGAGCTGCCCTGAAAAAGGGCATGGCAGGCCCCCCCCACCAGAGGTGCTACCCCTCCCTAGACACTACATGCACCCCAGAACTGGACTAGGAAAGTAAAAACTCCAGAACAGAAGGTGGAGCACTGAGTGAAACGAAGAGCATATCTGCAATAGGATCAAATGAGTTAATGTAGCAGTTAGGATCAGATTATGATTCTGACTGTATTGGTTTGCTAATAGCTAGACTGTGAAACATGCTGAGTAGATTAGACGATACTTGTAGAAAGAAAAGCTAAAGTGATAACCAGCAGAAATGGTCAGTTCTGATAGAGTTAGAAAGAAGGGGAGTTAACTAATGTTTGAGAATTCAGTATTGAGTCCAGGAGAAAGCAATGCAGCCAGGTAGAGGATGAGATGTTTGTTCCTCTAACTTGCATCGGGTCTCGTAACCAACAGCTATATCAAAGTGAAGGTGGATTGAGGAACTGCTGTGGCTCTGGGTAACTCCTGAGCACTAAGCATGGCTGTTCTGCAAAACATTCTCCCTGTCTGCTTTTGGTTTCTCCAAGTAGAGGAAACCACATTGGGAACACAAAATGTAGTACATCAGATATGTAAGTGAATCGCTGTTTGGAGGACCATTTAATCCTAGGTTTTGTATCTCCTCACACTGCGAGGTGTAGAGCTAGTCTTTGCAATTTCTGCCAGCTCCAGCAGTATTCCATCAGTAGATGCCCTTTGTTATTCTTTAGGACGCTCCTCTGTCCTAGCCAACCACTTGACTTTTCGTACTTAGTAATCAGAGTAGGAATGCAGTTGGGTGGCTGTGATCTCTGTGACCTCCAATACTGTTATAACAACTGAAAGTAAACCTGAACAACAACACTTTATCCACCTGGGCACATGGCACTGGACTTTAATGAATTCTTCAACTTTACATATCACACTTGTAGCAAATTTGTGGATGATACAAAGATAGCTGGAGGGGCAGATAGTGTTGAGGAAGTAAGGAGTTTGCAGAAGGACTTGGACAGATTGGAAGAATGGGCAAAGAAGTGGCAGATGGAATACAGCGTAAATGTGTGTGGTATTGCACTTTGGCAGAAGGAATACAGGTGTAGAGTATTTTCTAAATAGAGAGAAAATTAAGAAATCAGAGGTGCAAAGGTACTTGGAAGTCCTCATGCAGGGTTCTCTAAAGGTTAAGTTGGTAGTAAAGAAGGCAAGTGCAATTTTAGCATTCTTTTCAAGAGGACTAAAATATAAAAGCAGGGATGTAACGCTGAGGCTTTAAAAGGCATTAGCATTTTGGCTCGGTTTTGCTTTTTCTGCAGGTACAGTCTGGCCCCGTGGGCATCTTCACAGCCCTGATGTTAGCACATATTACCCAGAGAAAGCAGAATAATCGGATTTTAATTTCTACATTAACTCACTTGGTATCATCCCAACAGAGATATTCCCTTTGTTCTACCATACCCATTCTTCTGCTGAAAAGCTTGTTTTCTTTCATTCTCAGTTCTGTCAAAGCATCTTGGACTTGAAATACTAATGGTTCTCTTTCCATATCTGCTGCCGTATCTGACTGTACCCGGCATTTTCTGTTTTTATTTTAGATTCTCAGATTCTGAATGGCTTTTGATTTTCACTGGTGTTATGGGTATTTGATACCTTGATGAGAATTTTGAATATTTTTCCAAGTTGAAATAACATTCAGTCTGGTTCTACCTTAAATCTTTCAGTTTTTGTTGTGCATTGATTGTTTGTTGCTGATTGTCCTGACATGGCAGTCACTAACTTGTAACCGTTTAACTGTGTGCTTTTCCGTAGAACAGCTGTACCACTCCTTTCACTATGTTCAGTGCAACTATATCTTTATACATTTCAATGCAGTGCCTTTAATTGCATTTATTTGCTTAGAAATGTAAGAAGACTACAATTATGTACCTACATAGGTTGTAGTGATCGATATTCTCAACCGGTATGTAATCACCAACAGTCACAAGTTTGTATGAAATTCTGCGCCTGTAATTTCCCCATTTATAATTAAATAGAATGTTAGTGCTTGAATCCTGGTCAATACAAAGCTAATATTACCCTATAATACTCTGCTTCTAATTACCCAGGTATCCTCCGAGACCTCAACAGCTCCAATTAGGATTTGCAATAAACCCTGTGAAATTCAATGCTAAATCTGTAGTTCAAAGTAAATTTATTAGCAAAATGCATATGTCACCATATACAACCCTGAGATTCGTTTTGATGCAGGCAGTCACAGTAAGTACAAGAAACACAGTAGAATTAATGAAAGACCACACCCAATAGGGTGGACAACAGCCAATGTTAAAAAAATGAATATAAAAAATGCAAATATAAAGAAAGAGGAAAAATAGCAGGTTAATAAGCAATAAATATCGAGAGCCTAAGATGAAGAGACCTTGAAAGTGAGTCAAGTTCAATGGGAGCAGTTCATTGATGGGCAAGTGAAGCTGAGTGACGTTGGCCCCTCTAGTTCAAGAGCCTGATAATTGATAACAGTTCTTGAGAGCATGGCCTGGATGTTGGGGCTCTTGATGATGGATGCTGCTTTCCTGCAACACCACTGCTTTAGATGTGCTTGGTGGTGGGGAGGGTTTTACCTGTGATGGACTGGGCTGTATCCACTAATTTTTGTCGGCTTTTCCATTCAAAGGCATTGGTGTTTCCATACCAGGCTGTGATCCACCACACACCTGTAGAAGTTTGTCAAAGTTTAGATGATACGCCAAATCTTTGCAAACTTTGAAGAAAGTAGGGGTGCTGTCGTGCTCTCTTTATAATGGCACTTGTGTTCTGAACCCAGGACAGATCCTCTGAAATGATAACACCAAGGAATTTAAAGTTGCTGACCCTCTTTACCCCTGATTTCCCCACCTCTGATGAAGACTGGCTCATGAATCACTGTTTTTTCCCTCCTTGTCATTGTTATATTTCAGTTAAATCTGCAATTGTGTTCATGATAATGAAGTACAATATTTGCATTTACCTTTGTATTCAACACAATAGTTGATTATTTCACTTAGAGCATTGTACTTGTAATCAATCCAATTGAAACTTTCTAATTATGTTGATTATTATGCAGTATGTAGTTAGTAATTGTCTGCATTATAATGAGAGTTAAAGCTGTAAATACATTCGTATAATCCATTACAAAACTAGTATTTACACTGTTATCCATGAGAATGGCTATTTTATGTAAATAGTATTAAGTAGGCAATTACACCCATTACATTTCTAGCAAAAAACATTATTTAGTATAAAATTTGTAATTATCTTATTATCACCATTCTATCTTTCAAAATGAATCATTAACCAAACAATAATCACTTGTCCCACTATGACAATTTTAATGTTTGATTTTATCTGATGGTGAAGAACCTTGAGATATTTTACAATATAATCCAATACATTATACCTCTATATAAATCTAGTTCAGAAACTGCAATTGTTCCATTACAATTCTTATAATTGTCAACACAATAATAGTCAACACAAAGGCTATAATTGTATCACACTTTAATTCAGTAAACAGCTTCTAATTAAGTCTATAATCCAATATCAAAAACTGTAGTTAACCCCATTGTAATGTGTTGTACTCATTGTACATACTCCATACAACCTCATACAAAATCTAATATTTTTATATAATCTGATAGGAAGCTGTAATTATCTTCCGATGAATCCATTATAAAATCTATAATTACGTATGTTCCATTGCTAAGTGCTTATCCAAGCTTAATTCAGTTGAAAACATCTAACCACAATGACAATTCTATTCACCTCCATTTATAATCTGCATTAAAGCACCACAATGATATCTCTGATCCAGTACAAAGCATGTGAATGTATCTTAATCTGGTATTAAGGCCAAACCTATCATTAAGCACATTTTAACCTAATGCAAAAATTGCAGTTACCCCATTGTTTACAATCCAGAATTTGTCATATTCCACAGTAATCCAGTGTAAAGCTTCTGAGGATGTGTTTGAATAATTGAACTGGAATATTTTAATCACCTACATTATAAAAATACAGCCCTCAACAAGATTATTGATTATCTGGTAGTCCAATTGAAGTAGACTACCAGCAGCCACCTATTCGCACTAATGCTACGTTAATTTCAATTTTTATTCTCCCCGTATTCCCATCAACTCCCCCCACATCCTATCACTCTTCTATACACGAAGAGCAATTTATAGTGGTGACTAAGCCTACCAACTCGCATACCTTTGGGTTGTGGTCAGAAATTGGAGCACCTGAAGGAAAACCTCATAGTCATGAAGAACATGCAAACTCCACAATGTTTCAAAAGGATCATCTCTTTTCTAAACTGGAAAGAGGAGGAGTTCAACTGATATTATTTTTGTTCCTTAAGAAAACTGTCCAATCTTGAATCTTTGAACTGCCTCCATTGCAGACTTCTGCCAACTGAAGTAAGGAATTCCGTATCTGGCCTTACCATAGTCCTGTTGAGTTCTAACAAGAATTCCTATTTAGTGTACTTTAATTCCTTGCAGTACAATCCAAACCTTAATTGCAATATGCTAATATTTGTGTATGGTCCATCTCTCTATTCGCAAGTACTTGTACTCTTACCAAAATGAATAACCTTGTATTATCTTGCATTAGCATTCTTGCCCCTTCACTTTGATGAAATCCCTTTGCAGTCTGAGCCTGCTTTGTAACTTTTCTTCCTTGTTTCATCAGCAAACTAGGATGCACTACAATGTATTGGAGAACCAGTAAGGACACCTCTATGTAAATATGACTGTTTAGTTTTAATCCGATCCAAAAAGAAACTATTGCAGAGATCTGTAATCCCACCTTTTGTAAAATTTTTTTTTAAATAAGATGTGTAACTATTATAATCCATCAGAAATTTTAGTTACACTAATGTGCGACGTCCATGGTCTTTGAAATATACCAAAGCACAGTTTTATACACAAGTAAAATCCAGGGCAACTGTTGTAATCACTTCATCTATAATCTGTGTTAAAACCAGTAATTATCCAATTATGAATGCACAAACCCTACAACTGCTATTTCAAATAATGCAGTGCTTGATGAAATTGAAGGCATTCATTTAGAATGTTTGGGGACCAACGAGGAAATGTTCCATTGAAATGAAAAGGTAACACATCCAAAGCTAATCTGTTGCTCTTTTCAGTTTTCATAGATACCTTGGCCATGAATGTAGACCGCAGAACTGTGATAGTTACAAAACCTGGAAAAGTAATTTTCTGAACATATTTTTAGACTTCATAGAGAAATAGGCAAGATCATGATAAATGTTTGGGAGGCAGTGCATTATAAGCAATACATTTTTATTTTAAACTATTTCACTTTTCCCACACTTGCTTTTCAAACCTTTCATGTCTTTTGCCAGCTCTCAGTTCAAACTTTTCCCACATTCTCTGCAACTTCGACTCTCTCATGTGCCATTTGCACCCCCAAACCCAATTCTGCTACTCGCCACTGACTCTGGAGGTAGTTTAGTGGCTGGTTCCCCCATAGCCCAGTGTCTCTTTGGTGTAAGTGAAGCCAGTGGAAATTGGCACAGATCTGAGGAGAATGTGTACAGTCCAAACAGGTAGCATAGGAGGTTGGATACTGTTGTTAGAGCAGTGAGGCAGCATGGTGTGCATATCATCAGACCTCAAACGCAGTAAGGCAAATAGAAAAGGTGTTCAGGAAAGCACATGATCAGTGTGGAGATGGTTGGACCAAAGGGCTTGCTTCTGTGTTCACCATATGTGACTCTGTATGGCTAGCTTAGTTCTATAACTATAGAATAGACCCAAGTTTATGCTCAGGCTTTATGATACAGTAACTTAGCTTTTGGAGAAATGTGAACAATTCTTCATGCTTTAGCAGGGTAAGAGAGAAACCTAGGGGAGCTAATAAGATGAGGTATGAAGGTTGGGACTGTCAGACAGAAAAGATTGAGGGCAAAGTTGTACAGATCTTCAAGGTGTCAAGAGGATTTGGTAGAGTAGGTGGATGAAATATTATTCCATCTAGAAAGTAGATGAGTAACCAGAGACTGGAAATTATTGGCTATAGATCTGGCAATGGATGTTTCCACTCATGGTTCCTGGAACACTCACCCTGAAAGGTAATGGAAGCTTATTCCATAAATCATTTTAAAATTGGAATTGCTTGAGAATGAAGAACTTACAGGGTCACAGACAAATAAAATGGGATATGCAGCTGGGTATTTGCTCAGAAATAATACTGACACAAGGGCCCAACTTTAAAAACAAAGAAAGAAAAGATGATGAAAGCAAGCTAGGTAAGAATATAACAGTAAGAGCTTGGACAAATATATGAAAAGGAAGTCCTTTAGTGCATCATCCTTTGAATTACTAATAGGAAATAAAGAAACGAGACTTTGAATAAATATCTTCTAGATGTTTTCCTGTTGGAAGGCACTGAAAAAGATTCCAATAATAGAAGAAAATCAGAAATAAATGGAATGGAAGAACATTAAACAATTGCTATCACTGGGAAAAGGCATCAGAAAAAAATGGAAAAATAGATGGCTTAGATGGGGTGGAATTTGTTATGTGTGTCCAGGAAGGATTCCTGAGAAGGTATGTGGTCAGGTGATAGGCCTGTTGGTGGGCAAGCATTTTGGAGTCAGTGACCACAACTCTGACCTTTAGCATAGCTGTGGACAGGGGTAGCAGCAGATGATATGGGAAATTATTTAATTGAGAGAGGGTGAATTATGCTTTTAGGCAGAAATTTGGGAGTGTAAATTGGGAATAGATGTACACAGGGAAACACGCAAAGGAAATGCAGAGGTTGTTTCGGGAGCACTTCTGGATTGGTTTGCCCCATTGAGGCAGGGAAAAGGGTGGTAGGGTGATGGAACTATGATTGACAAGAGATGTGGAATATTAGTCAAGAGGATAAAGAAAGAAGCTTACCTAAGGTTTAGGAGCAAAAATCAGACAGGGCTCTGGAGAATTACAAGGTAGCAAGGAAGGAGCTTAAGAATGTACTTGGAGCTGAATGGGGGAATGAGAGGGCCTTGGTGAGTACAATTAAGGAAAACCTCAAAGTGTTCCACATGTGAAGAGCAGGAACATGACTAGAATGAGGATAGGACAGATCACGAATTGAAGAGAAACATTTACTCAGGAGGAAGAAGGAAGCATACTTGAAGTTTAGGAAGCAAACATTAGGCAAGGTGTGGAGAGTTATTTAGATAGCCAGGAAGAAGCTTAGGAAGGGACTTGGGAGAGCTAGAAAGGAATATAAGAAGGATTTTGTGTGTAGGATTATGGAAACCCCCAAGGCATCTACATGTACTTGAAGAGCAGGAGAATGTGGGTAGGACTGCTCACAGTTAAAGGGGTAAATGTACCTGAAAGTGGAGGAACTTCTTAATGAGTACTTTGCTGCATTGTTCACCAGGGCTGATACTGATGAATGTGAAGTCAGTGCCAAAGAGGCTAATGTGCTGGAGGCATGTTGAGGTTGAGAGGGAGGCAGTGTTAGAGCTTCCCTGTTAGAAAATCCCTGAGCCTGGACGGCATATACCCCAAGTTACTGCAGGAAGTAAGGGAAGAGATTGCTGTGGCATTGATGATGATCTTTGTGTCCTCCCTGGCCACAGGAGCAGTACTGATGGATTGGAGGTTGGCAAATGTTGTTCCATTGTTAAAGAGGGAGTAACAGGATAAACTTGCGAATTATCTACCAGCGAGTCTTACATCATTGGTTGGCAAGCTACTGGAGAGGATTTTTAGGGACAGGTTATACGAGCATTTGGAAAAGTATAGTCTTATTAGGGATAGCTATCATGGCTTTGTGAGGGGCAGCTATGCCTTATGAACCCGGTTGAGTTTTTTTTGAGGAAGTGACAAAACCAATTGATAAAGGTAGAGCGGTGGATGTGGTGTATGTCGATGTCAGTAAGGTATTCAACAAGGTTCCCCATTCAGAAAGTTAGGAGGCATGGGAACTTGGCTGTGTGGATTCGGAATTGACTTGCACGTAGAAGACAGGGTGGCAGTAGATGGAACATATTCTACTTGGAGGGTGGTGAGCAATAGGGTTTACATGGACCCCTGCTCTTTGTAATTTTTTTATAAGTGACTTGGATAGGAAAATGGAGGGATGGGTTAGTAAATTTCTCATATTACAAGAAGGTTGGTGGTGTTGTGGATAGTGCAGAGTGATTTCATTAGTTACAACAGTATATAGACGGGATCAGAGCAGGGTGGAGAAAGTAGCAGATAGAGTTCGATCTCAAAGTGTGAAGTGATGCACGTTGGAAGTTTTGAACTTGAAGGTGGAGTACAAATGACAGGATTCTTAGCAGTGTGTAGGATAGAGGGTTCTTGGGGTTCAAGTCCATAAATCCCTCCAAAGTTGCTGTGTAAGTTGATAGGGTGGTTATGAAGGTGTATGGTGTGTTGGTCTTCATTAGTTGGGGAATTAAGTTCAAGAGCCACGAGGTAATGTTGCAGCTCCATAAAACTCTGGTTAGACCACACCTGTAGTATTGTGTTCAGTTCTGGTCGTCCCATTATAGGAAGGATATGGAAGTTTCGGAGAGGAGACTTACCAGGATGCTGCCTGGATTAGTGAGATGGTGCTTTTCTCTTGGAGCGAAGGTGGTTGAGAGGTGACTTGATAAGAGGGTATTAGATCATGAGATGCATAGACAGAATGGACAGCCAACATCTTTCTCCCAGGGCAGCAGTGGCCAATACCAGATGATATGTGTTTAAGGTGAGTGGAAGAAAGTTTTAGGGGAGACTAAAACTTGTTATAGTTTTTCAACAAGGATTTACCCTTTTAAGATGGAGATGAAGATGATATTTTTTTTTCTGCTCACAGGATCGTGAAACAGAGTGCTACAGGTCATGATGCATTGTCCAAGCCAGCCTCGACTATGATTATATTGTTGTCCTACTGGGGTGTCGAGGGGAATGGAGAACAAACAGGGAAGTGGAGTTGAGGCTGAGGTTAGATCAGACTGAATAATAGAGGCGGCTCATTGGGCCCTAATCTGCTGCAAATCCTTATGTATTTAATTTATGATGAGGTCTAAATATCATAGAAACATGTATTGTAAATATTGTAATTACAGCTCAACACAGGGAAGGCTGTCCAGTATATAGATGTTAATTGCTCATTATAATCAATCATAAAGTTTGTATAATCTAATATAAAATATGCAATTACTCTTCGATGTGATTCAATAGAGGGTGCAACTTAATAATTATACTTTCAAATAACAGTAACTATTCTGTATAATCTGGAAGAATATCTGTAACTATTCTCATAAAATGAGTGAAAATTGTCTGTGTAATCCAGCCCATCCTTTAGTTACTTCATTACAATCCGATGGTGAAGTACACGCCAGTACAAAACCTGTAAACACCGCCCCAATTCAGTTCGAAGCTTTCAATTGCCTGTATAATCCATTAGAAGAGCTGTAATTATCTCCTCATTATAGAGCAGGTGCAGAAATATTCATTATAATTCAATGTAATTACCTTTGTTATATTCCGGCACAAAATGTCTCTTCAAAAACATTGTTGTAATAAAATTGTAATCAAGTGTGAAATCGGTAATGACATAATTGGGGTACACAGTAGAAAGGTTGTAACTGTCTTCATTTTAATCTGTCATGTACTGTGTAATCACACCTCTGAATAACCTAATACCCAGTGAGATCTGCTGCTGCTGTAGCCCATTCGACGTGCTCTTCTGCATACCACCGTTGTAATGCTTTCCTGTCAACTTACACCAGCCTCTCCATTCTCCTCTGACCTCTCTCAGTAACAAGGCATTTTTGTCTACAGAACTGCTGCTCACTGGCTATTATCACACTATTCTCTGTAAACTCTAGAGACTGCTGTGTGTGAAAATTTCAGGAGATCAGTGGTTTCTGAGATAGTCAAAACACCCCACCTGTCACCAACAGTCAGTCACTTAGATCCCATTCTTCCCCATTCTGATGTTTGGTTTGAACAACAGCTGAACCTCGACCATTTCTGCATGCCTGTCTGCCAAAGGAAGGGAACGTCAACTCAGACCATGAGAGGCCTGCGTTGGGCATTTTCATGCCTTAGAAGGTGCAGATTGGAAGTCTGTGTGGGGCGCCACTCCTCGCACAAACACTAGAGTAATGTGTGGTTAAGTGCCTTGCTTAAGGACCCAAACACGCTGCCACAGCTAAGGCTCAAACTAGCGACCTTCAGATTACTAGACGAACGCGTTAACCACTTGGCCATGTGCCCAACACTGTCTGCCAAAGCAGGCCGAAAGAAAGTACAGTCGGCCCTCCTTATCCGCGAATTCCGCATGCGCGAATTCAACCAACCCCGAATCAAGAAAAACCTCTTCCAGCACTTATTGTTCAAGCATGTACAGACTTTTTTTCTTGTCATTATTCCTTAAACAATGCAATATAACAACTATTTTACATAGCATTTGCATCATATTAGGTATAAGTAATCTAGAGATGATTTGAAGTATACGGGAGGATGTCCGTAGGTTATCCTGGATCGGGATTGGGAAAAAAAACGGAAGTTCTCTTACTAAGTAAGTTGGAACAGGTACATCCGGTATTATTTAGCGTCAGTTAGTCAAACATTTGTCTTAGTATATATTTTACCTTTCTATGCCTATAAAACATTTAAGAAACGTATGTTTCAGCGTCAGGCTCGGAAGCAGAAGTTCCTGAGTTCGATCCAGTGACAGACCGCTCCCGAGCGTGCTCTCCATCCGTGCCGGGTTGATATGGAGGATCAAAACTCCAAAACCCAATAATCAAACCACTGCGTTGTTTACTAATAATTGTAGCTTTCATCGGGGAAGGGCTTTTCTCACTTTATGCTTTAAAATTGTTCCGATCGTTAACCGACTGTAGCCTAATGCTTTTCCAATGACTGATGGCGTTTCACCTCTTTCTGATCGCTTTATTATTTCCCCTTTATTTTAAATCGCGATCGTGATTATTTTCGTGAACAGAAACACTGCGGATTCAGAGCTCTGCCGCTGGGTCCTAATGCCCACCATATCGAGACAAGTTAAATAAGATCTGGGGTTCCGCTGGGTCCTAAGGTCCACTACATTGAGACAGGTTGAATAAGGGACTTGAGCATCCTTGTTTTTTGGTATCCGCGAGGGATCCCGGAACCAATCCCTCGCAGATGAGGAGGGCCGACTGTAGTTCTCTTAAAACTGCATAATTAATACTCCATAATACTTGTCCAATTAAAACCAAAGACCAGCAGAATTTTATCTATTGTATGTCTATTAGTACCTAGTGGTAGGTTCAACTTTGACATTGCTCTGGAATTTTCGTTAGTTGTAGAAATCTACAAAGGGTCAGTGATTCAAGATTAGTGCAGGATGTATGCATTGCTTTCCAGTGTTTTTTTTAAGAACTTGACTAGGTTGCAAAAAGAGCTATTGGTAGTTGGCTTATTATTGCCGTGTGTACCAAGATGCAGTGAAAATCTTTGTTTTGTGTACCATCCATACAGATCATTTGAAACATACTGCAAGTTCATTAAGGTAGGACAAAGGGAAAAACAATAACATTGCAGAATATACTGCTAGTTACCATTAGAGCACAGGCAGACAGTAAGCTGCAAAGCCTACAATGGGGTAGGTTGTGAGGTCAAGAGTTCGTCTTTATCATATGTGAGGTCCATTCAAGAGTCTCATGACCTTGAGCTGAGTGGTACCTGCAGAACAACTAGTGCCATTTCCCATGGAATCCAGTTATTTAAAGGACCATAATAAGTTTTTGCTTGGATCTTTCCCCCATATTCTACTAGCACACAACTTTCTGCTCATACATTACACCCTCAATAAAATTTCTGCTGTCTAGGCTTGTTTCCAGAGGGCATTTGGCAAGACTTAACCCTCGCTGGATGACAAAGAAATGACAATATCAGCCTCAGTGCGGACCAAGTGACAGTGGGTACAGAACGGTTCTTCATCCAAGATGAAGACACTTAGTCCCTTCTCTATTTGAAAATATTCTATTTTATTTTGGATTTCCAGTACTCGCAGATTTTTGATTTTCTTTCATGTGTTCATATCGATGCTTGTCAACAAGACTAACCTCATTGAGATCTATCATCTCAAGTGTAGCTTTGGATGTGACTGGACTGCTTTCCTCTCACAGCTGAAGTTGTCATCACCCTACGCTTTCTGCCTTTTGGGACTATTTAGGTTGCTGTGGCTGGCTATGACACATCACACTGTTTGCTGCTCACAGCTGCACTGGAAAGGCCACCCAACTTTTGAATAGCAAGGCGAGGCTTCGATAATGAAAAGAAAAATTGCTGGAAACATTCCACAGGTCAGACCACATCTGTGGGAAGAGAAAGTTAATGTGCCTTGTGAAAGAGCCTTTCTTCAACCTAAAACTTTACCTTTGATTCTCTTCCCAAGTTTTCATCATTTTCTCTCTTTACAGATGTTGGAAAAACAAAAAAAAAACTTTCAGATTTCCACCAGCAGGGTGAGGCACCATCTTTTCTCTCAGCCCTCAAGAGCTGTTCTGTAAACAGTCATTAATATTGCCTTAAAATTGCAATCACATGTCCAATATTCCACGATTTGCGAGACTTGCAGGCTTGTGCAGAGATACTGTAGGTACATATAAACTGCACCTCTTCATAATCCTGGTACTGAAGCTCATCTTCATAATCCTAGTACTGTATGCAGTGCTTCAAGTGCAGTCTAACCAAGTTCTTCTACTCCATTTTCTTTGCCTTAAGACCAAAATTCCATTTGCCTGCCTAATCCTTATTACTTAAAAAGTGGTCTGTTCAATCAGTATCCAGCATGAAGTTAACAAACGAAGGAAGTTTTCCATGGTCAATTCAAACAACCCTTCATAACTTCTTCATTCTGTGGATCACAGCTGCTTGTCACCTGTCAGGTGTCATATGGCCCTTGAAGGGAGTCTGTTCTACTGCATAGAATCACGGTGGATGTCGTGCAGTGTACTGTGTAGAATCGGCAGGGTGGATGTCGTGTGGTGGACTGTGTAGAATCGGCGGGGTTGATGTCATGTGGTGGACTGTATGGAATCGGCGGGGTGGATGTCTTGTGGTGGACTGCATGGAATCGGTGGGGTGGATGTCGTGTGGCGGACTGTGTAGAATCGGTGGGGTGGATGTCGTGTGGCGGACTGTGTAGAATCGGCGGGGTTGATGTCGTGTGGTGGACTGTATGGAATCGGCGGGGTAGATGTCGTGTGGCGGACTGTATGGAATCGGCGGGGTGGATGTCGTGCAGTGTACTGTATGGAATCGGCGGGGTGGATGTCGTGTGGTGGACTGTGTAGAATCGGCGGGGTTGATGTCGTGTGGTGGACTGTATGGAATCGGCGGGGTGGATGTCTTGTGGTGGACTGCATGGAATCGGTGGGGTGGATGTCGTGTGGCGGACTGTGTAGAATCGGTGGGGTGGATGTCGTGTGGCGGACTGTGTAGAATCGGCGGGGTTGATGTCGTGTGGTGGACTGTATGGAATCGGCGGGGTAGATGTCGTGTGGCGGACTGTATGGAATCGGCGGGGTGGATGTCGTGCAGTGTACTGTATGGAATCGGCGGGGTGGATGTCATGTGCTGGACTGTATGGAATCGGCGGGGTGGATGTCGTGCAGTGTACTGTATGGAATCGGCGGGGTGGATGTCATGTGCTGGACTGTATGGAATCGGCGGGGTGGATGTCGTGCAGTGTACTGTATGGAATCGGCGGGGTGGATGTCATGTGCTGGACTGTATGGAATCGGCGGGGTGGATGTCGTGCAGTGTACTGTATGGAATCGGCGGGGTGGATGTCGTGCAGTGTACTGTATGGAATCGGTGGGGTGGATGTCGTGCAGTGTACTGTATGGAATCAGTGGGGTGGATGTCGTGCAGTGTACTGTATGGAATCGGCGGGGTGGATGTCGTGTGCTGGACTGTATGGAATCGGCGGGGTGGATGTCGTGCAGTGTACTGTATGGAATCGGCGGGGTGGATGTCGTGCAGTGTACTGTATGGAATCAGTGGGGTGGATGTCGTGTGGCGGACTGTGTAGAATCGGCGGGGTGGATGTCGTGTAGCGGACTGTATGGAATCGGCGGGGTGGATGTCGTGCAGTGTACTGTATGGAATCGGCGGGGTGGATGTCGTGTGCTGGACTGTATGGAATCGACGGGGTGGATGTCGTGCAGTGTACTGTATGGAATCGGCGGGGTGGATGTCGTGCAGTGTACTGTATGGAATCAGTGGGGTGGATGTCGTGTGGCGGACTGTGTAGAATCGGCGGGGTGGATGTCGTGTAGCGGACTGTATGGAATCGGCGGGGTGGATGTCGTGTGGTGGACTGTATGGAATCGGCGGGGTGGATGTCGTGTGGCGGACTGTGTAGAATTGGCGGGGTGGATGTCGTGTGGTGGACTGTATGGAATCGGCGGGGTGGATGTCGTGCGGTGGACTGTGTAGAATCGGCGGGGTGGATGTCGTGTGGTGGACTGTATGGAATCGGCAGGGTGGATGTCGTGTGGTGGACTGTATGGAATCGGGGGTGGATGTCGTGTGGTGGACTGTATGGAATTGGCGGGGTGGATGTCGTGTGGTGGACTGTGTAGAATCGGCGGGGTGGATGTCGTGTGGCCGTCTGTATGGAATCGGCGGGGTGAATGTCGTGTGGCCGTCTGTATGGAATTGGCGGGGTGGATGTCGTGTGATGGACTGTATGGAATCGGCGGGGTGGATATCGTGCGGCGGATTGTATGGAATCGGCGGGGTGGATGTCGTGCGGCGGACTGTATGGAATCGGTGGGGTGGATGTGCAGTGTACTGTATGGAATTGGCGGGGTGGATGTCGTGTGATGGACTGTATGGAATCGGGGTGGATTTCGTGTGGCGGACTGTGTAGAATCGGTGGGGTGGATGTCGTGTGGTGGACTGTATGGAATCGGCGGGGTGGATGTTGTGTGGTGGACTGTGTAGAATCGGCGGGGTGGATGTTGTGTGGCGGACTGTATGGAATCGGCGGGGTGGATGTTGTGTGGCGGACTGTATGGAATCGGCGGGGTGGATGTTGTGTGGCGGACTGTATGTAATCGGCGGGGTGGATGTGCACTGTACTGTATAGAATCGGCAGGGTGGATGTCGTGTGGTGGACTGTGTAGAATTGGCGGGGTGGATGTTGTGTGGTGGACTGTATGGAATCGGCGGGGTGGATGTCGTGTGGCGGACTGTATGGAATCGGCGGGGTGGATGTCGTGTGGCGGACTGTGTAGAATCGGCGGGGTGGATGTCATGTGGTGTACTGTATGGAATCGACGGGGTGGATGTCGTGTGGTGGACTGTATGGAATCGATGGGCTGGATGTCGTGTGGTGGACTGTATGGAATCGACGGGGTGCATGTCGTGTGGTGGACTGTATGGAATCGGCGGGGTGGATGTCGTGTGGTAGACTGTATGGAATCGGCGGGGTCGATGTCATGTGGTGGACTGTGTAGAATCAGCGGAGTGGACTGTGTGGAATCGGTGTGGATGTCGTGTGGCGGACTGTGTAGAATCAGCGGGGTGGATGTCATGTAGTGGACTGTATGGAATCGGCGGGGTGGATGTCGTGTGGCGGACTGTGTAGAATCAGCGGGGTGGATGTCATGTAGTGGACTGTATGGAATCGGCGGGGTTGATGTCGTGTGGTGGACTGTATGGAATCGGCGGGGTGGATGTCGTGTGGCGGACTGTATGGAATCGGCGGGGTGGATGTCGTGTGGCGGACTGTGTAGAATCGGCGAGGTGGATGTCATGTGGTGTACTGTATGGAATCGACGGGGTGGATGTCGTGTGGTGGACTGTATGGAATCGATGGGCTGGATGTCGTGTGGTGGACTGTATGGAATCGGCGGGGTGGATGTCGTGTGGTAGACTGTATGGAATCGGCGGGGTCGATGTCATGTGGTGGACTGTGTAGAATCAGCGGAGTGGACTGTGTGGAATCGGTGTGGATGTCGTGTGGCGGACTGTGTAGAATCAGCGGGGTGGATGTCATGTAGTGGACTGTATGGAATCGGCGGGGTGGATGTTGTGTGGTGGACTGTGTAGAATTGGCGGGGTGGATGTTGTGTGGCGGACTGTATGGAATCGGCGGGGTGGATGTTGTGTGGCGGACTGTATGGAATCGGCGGGGTGGATGTTGTGTGGCGGACTGTATGTAATCGGCGGGGTGGATGTGCACTGTACTGTATGGAATCGGCAGGGTGGATGTCGTGTGGTGGACTGTGTAGAATTGGCGGGGTGGATGTTGTGTGGTGGACTGTATGGAATCGGCGGGGTGGATGTCGTGTGGCGGACTGTATGGAATCGGTGGGGTGGATGTCGTGTGGCGGACTGTGTAGAATCGGCAGGGTGGATGTCATGTGGTGTACTGTATGGAATCGACGGGGTGGATGTCGTGTGGTGGACTGTATGGAATCGATGGGCTGGATGTCGTGTGGTGGACTGTATGGAATCGACGGGGTGGATGTCGTGTGGTGGACTGTATGGAATCGGCGGGGTCGATGTCATGTGGTGGACTGTGTAGAATCAGCGGAGTGGACTGTGTGGAATCGGTGTGGATGTCGTGTGGCGGACTGTGTAGAATCAGCGGGGTGGATGTCATGTAGTGGACTGTATGGAATCGGCGGGGTTGATGTCGTGTGGTGGACTGTATGGAATCGGCGGGGTCGATGTCGTGTGGCGGACTGTGTAGAATCGGCGGGGTGGATGTCGTGTACTGTATGAAATCGGCGGGGTGGATGTCATGTGTACTGTATGGAATCGGCGGGGTGGATGTCGTGTGGCGGACTGTATGGAATCGGCGGGGTGGATGTGCAGTGTACTGTATGGAATCGGCGGGGTGGATGTCGTGTGGCGGACTGTATGGAATCGGCGGGGTGGATGTGCAGTGTACTGTATGGAATCGGCGGGGTGGATGTCGTGTGGTGGACTGTATGGAATCGGCGGGGTGAATGTCGTGTGGCGGACTGTGTAGAATCGGCGGGGTGGATGTGCACTGTACTGTGTAGAATCGGCAGGGTGGATGTGCACTGTACTGTGTAGAATCGGCAGGGTGGATGTCATGTGGTGGACTGTGTAGAATCGGCGGGGTGGATGTCGTGTGGTGGACTGTATGGAATCGGCGGAGTGGATGTCATGTGGCGGACTGTGTAGAATCAGCGGAGTGGACTGTATGGAATCGGCGGGGTGGATGTCGTGTGGCGGACTGTATGGAATCGGCGGGGTGGATGTCGTGTGGCGGACTGTGTAGAATCGGCGGGGTTGATGTCGTGTGGCGGACTGTGTAGAATCGGCGGGGTTGATGTCGTGTGGTGGACTGCGTAGAATTGGCAGAGTGGAGCAGCAATTAGTGCTGCTAACGCGTGTCTTCTGGGACCCATGGTGGATTCTCTCATGGATGCGGAGTTTGCTTGTGTTTCCTGTGATAACATCTGTTTCCTTGGATACTCCAGTTTCCTGCCACCTTGTAGCCTACCAGCAAGCCTTCATGAACAGGGGAAAGTCTGCAGGTGCCGGAAATCCAAAGCAACACACACAAAATGCTGAGGATCTCAGCAGGTCAGACAGCATCCGTGGAAATGAATACATAGTTGACGTTTTGGGCCTTCATCAGGACTCGGGTGGGAAAAGATGGGAAGTCAGAGTAAGAAGGTGGCGGAAGGTGATGAGGAAGTACAAGGTGGTAGGTGATTGGTGAAACCGGGAGAAGGGGAGGAGGTTAAGTAAAGAGCTGGAAATTTGATTGGAGAAAGAGATAAAGGAATGTGGGAGGGACAATCTGACAGGAGAAGATAGAAGACCATGGAAGATAGGGAAGGAGGTGATAGGCTGGTAAGGAGATGAGGTGTAGGAGGGAAATGGGAATGGTGGGGGTGGGGGGACAATTACCTAAAGTTTGAGAATTGATGTTCGTGGCAGTTCTGATGGGGGTCCCTTTTACAGTCCTGATCAAGGGTCTTCCCCAAAATGTCAACTGTTTCCTCTTTTCTATACATGCTGCCTGCCCTGCTGAGTTCCTCTAGCATTTAGTGTCTGTTGCTGGTAGGTTGGCTGACTGCTGTAAATTATCCCTTGGTGTAGATAAGTGGAAAAGTTGAATAGAAACGAAGTTGATGGGCAGGGTTACAGGGAAATAGAAAAATGGGTTAATGGAATTGCTCTGCTGGGAGCTGGCATGGGCTCTGGGTCAAATAGCCTCTTCCTGTGATGTGATGTGTGACTTGAGTAAGGCTTTCCGATGGGGTGTATTATAGAGGTAGTTTATTTTCACTACTGCTTATACAGGACCTCTCACAGCATAGCTCGAGGTTTTGTACCATCCTTAATGCTCCTCTACTGGGGGATCATGGAACAGATTCAGGGAATCAAAGGGCATGTTGCATTTCTTCAAGGAGGCTTTGAAAACATCTTTGAATCTTTTTCTGTCTGAAACATCTGTTCATCTCATTTTCATATTTACTTATTTAGAGATACAGCGTTGAACAGGCGCTTCTGGGCCAACAAGCCACACCGCCCTGCACCACCACTAACCTAACCACAGCAGAATTTACAATGACCAACTCGCCAACCAACTGGTAGGTCTTTAGACTGTGGGAGGAAACTGGAGCACCCAGAGGAAACCCACATGGTCATGGAGAGAACATAAAACTTCTCACAGACGGTGGTGGGAATTGAATCTGGGTCACTGGTACTGTGAAGCGTAGTGCTAACCACTGCACTGCCCGATACATTGCATCAAATATCTCAGCATACCCACCCTACGGTGTTGTCTATAATATTTTCCAAGCTGCTAGCTTGCAATAGATGGCAATTGTGATACTGTATGGGTGTTCAACTGTGGAAGTTTAATTCAATGGTATGAGTAATTAGCCGTTAGCTCCTTTTCAATACCTTCTTCCCTCGTGGTCTGTAAATGCTTCATTCATTGACGGTGTTTGTATTTGAAATGTTCTGCATGTAGGTTTGCTTCCTGAAGGAAAATATAGCTGTAATAATGAATGAGATTGTGGAAAGGGGGAATGAGGGGCATACCTGTGAGTTTGCAGATATCGTCAGCTGCCGTATTGTTTAGGACTTGCATATCTTTGATAAGTAAATTCTAGACATGAATAGAAGCGGGATAAAGCAAGATTTCCATAGTGGCTCCTCTCTGAACTGCTTTGTTTGCAGGAGGTAGCAATTGTGAGAACTGCTGGTGACACTTAGCACAGTTGGAGTGCATCTGAAAAACTGGGGGATACCTAGTATGGTGGATTGAGAGAGAGAATGGTAATGGAGAAGTTGAGGACTGAGTCTCTGTGCTGTTGTGGTGATTGAGTCATTGCCAATGTGTGTGAGAAACAATACAAAAAGGGGTTAGAGGATGTTGTAGAAGCTGTGTGTGTGTGTGTGTGTGTGTGTGTGTGTGTGTGTCAGAGATAGAGAGAGACCAAGGGAGCAAATGTCTATTTTAAAGGCCTTTTGATGGCTCAGTCATAGGTGATTTACCAGAAACGACAGAATATAATGAGTACTTCAAATGGAAGGACAAACATGGTTATAGCATTTCTGAGTGTAAGGTGTTGGATGAACCATTGAATCTCTCCACAACCAAGACACAAAAAAACCTGGGTTACACTATTTTTGTATCTTCTTGTCGCCACCACTGTCCTTGATGTGGATTCTTCTGACATTCTAGAAGTTTCAGTGATGTACTTCTGCTCAGGACCTCATGACTCTGAGATTATTCATTGAAGAACTGAGTAAACAGAACACATCTATTCTCTTGTTCTCTTTTTCATCCTCAGTGACCTGGGCCTTCATTGAAGTTGAGCAACTTTCACGGACGGTTTAGTTAGCTAAGGAAGCTTTCTAGTTCCATTTCCTCTTTATACAAATCTAAAGAGTTCATGTTAAGTTGGGTCCTTCTATCATGCTGTTAGCCACTGGGCTACAAACAGGGACGGTGGCAGAAAACTGTATTTGTTAATGTGTGGACTGAGTTGCTGACTTGAGGGTGGGGGGAGTACAGAAAGCTGGAGCTGGCATCACTTCTGGAAAACTAGAAGTGGTTCAGTTACCTGAAGCCAGCGTTGAATTGGCAAGTGGCACTACACCTCTACATCTCTTGCAGTGGACAAGAAAGTTGCCTCTCAACCAGCCTAAATGAACAGAAGATGTGGAAATGTTCAGCAGGTTGAACAGCATCTGTGAAAAAGAAATGGGGTAAGCATTTCAGGTTGATGACTTTTCATGTAGAATGATTGGTCAATAGCCTAAAAAAAACTTTCATTTCCTTCTCTATAGTTGCTCTATAACCTACTGAGTATTTTCAGCATTTTTTGGTTAGAATCAGAACCAGATTTATTATCACTGATATATAACATATCATGAAATTTGTTGTTTTGTGCAAGACAAAAAAAAATTACTATAAGTTCCAGAAAAGTGTAGAAGATGAATAATCTTCATTGCTCCCTGTTACAATTGATGGTGAGAATTTGCTAAGGACCTACAAGTACCTGGGGGTGCGTCTGGATTACAGGCTTGAGTTGAGCACCAGCACAGAGGCTGTGTACAAAAAGGGCCAGAGTCACCTCTGCTTCCTGAGGAGACTGAGGTCCTTTGGAGTATGCAGACCTCTCCTCCACATGCTCTACCAGTCTGATGTCACCAGTACAATCTTCTGTGTGGCGTTGTGCTGGAGCAATGGCATCAACATGGGTGATGCCAACAGGCTCAATAGACTATTTAGAAAGGCTGGCTCTGTTGTAGGAGTCAAACTGGACACATTGGAGGCTGCGGTAGAACAAAGGACCCTACGGAAAATCCTGGCAATTTTGGACAATGTTTTTCACCCTCTGTATGCCACCTTGGTTGAACAGAGAAGCACCTTCAGTGATAGACTAGGACAGTCGTGCTGCTCCAAAGAGAGCTAGATGAGGTCATTCTTATCCTCGGCCATTGGGCTCTATAGTGATGACTCCCTCCTGTTACACTGTTTGAGGTAGCTTATTTTTTATTCTTTCTTACTTCTCTTCTAAATATTTGTATATCTATACACTTGTATTGCTACTGTGATGCTGTAATTTCCTTTGTGATCAATGAAGTATCTATCTAATAAGATAGTGTTCCTGGACCATCCAGAAATCTGATAGTGGAAGGGGAAAAGCTGTTCTTAAAATATTGAATGTTAGTGTTCAGGCTTCTGTACTTGTCCTCAAAGCGAACGCAAAGAGGGCATGTCTTGCATGGTGAGGATTTTTAATGATCGATGCTACTTTCTTGAGGCACTGGCTGCTGAAATTGTCCCATGATGGAGTTGGCTGAGTCTACAACCCTTTGCAGCCTCTTCGACCACGTACGTTAGAACCTCCGTGCAGCCGCTTCGACCGCGTACGTTAGAACCTCCGTGCAGCCGCTTCGACCGCGTACGTTAGAACCTCCGTGCAGCCGCTTCGACCGCGTACGTTAGAACCTCCGTGCAGCCTCTTCGACCGCGTACGTTAGAACCTCCGTGCAGCCGCTTCGACCGCGTACGTTAGAACCTCCGTGCAGCCGCTTCGACCGCGTACGTTAGAACCTCCGTGCAGCCGCTTCGACCGCGTACGTTAGAACCTCCGTGCAGCCGCTTCGACCGCGTACGTTAGAACCTCCGTGCAGCCCCTTCGACCGCGTACGTTAGAACCTCCGTGCAGCCCCTTCGACCGCGTACGTTAGAACCTCCGTGCAGCCCCTTCGACCGCGTACGTTAGAACCTCCGTGCAGCCCCTTCGACCGCGTACGTTAGAACCTCCGTGCAGCCCCTTCGACCGCGTACGTTAGAACCTCCGTGCAGCCCCTTCGACCGCGTACGTTAGAACCTCCGTGCAGCCCCTTCGACCGCGTACGTTAGAACCTCCGTGCAGCCGCTTCGACCGCGTACGTTAGAACCTCCGTGCAGCCGCTTCGACCGCGTACGTTAGAACCTCCGTGCAGCCCCTTCGACCGCGTACGTTAGAACCTCCGTGCAGCCCCTTCGACCGCGTACGTTAGAACCTCCGTGCAGCCCCTTCGACCGCGTACGTTAGAACCTCCGTGCAGCCCCTTCGACCGCGTACGTTAGAACCTCCGTGCAGCCCCTTCGACCGCGTACGTTAGAACCTCCGTGCAGCCCCTTCGACCGCGTACGTTAGAACCTCCGTGCAGCCCCTTCGACCGCGTACGTTAGAACCTCCGTGCAGCCCCTTCGACCGCGTACGTTAGAACCTCCGTGCAGCCCCTTCGACCGCGTACGTTAGAACCTCCGTGCAGCCCCTTCGACCGCGTACGTTAGAACCTCCGTGCAGCCCCTTCGACCGCGTACGTTAGAACCTCCGTGCAGCCCCTTCGACCGCGTACGTTAGAACCTCCGTGCAGCCCCTTCGACCGCGTACGTTAGAACCTCCGTGCAGCCCCTTCGACCGCGTACGTTAGAACCTCCGTGCAGCCCCTTCGACCGCGTACGTTAGAACCTCCGTGCAGCCCCTTCGACCGCGTACGTTAGAACCTCCGTGCAGCCCCTTCGACCGCGTACGTTAGAACCTCCGTGCCAGATTGATGCAACCAGTCAGAATGCTCTTCACCATTCTGTGAAATTGCACCATTTCTGTGGAGATTTGCAAGAGTCTTATTTGCAGTTTGTAGAGATTTGGTAAGCCACTGCCATGTCTTTTTCTGATTACATTAATGTTTTGGGCGCTGGATAGATCCTTGAAATGTTGATGCCCAGGAATTTGGAGTTGCTCACCCTTTCCACCACTGACCCCTCGGTGAGGACTGGTGTGTGTGTTTTCCTGACTTCCCCCTTCCTGAGGTCCACAATCAATTCCTTGAGATGGCACAGTAACATAGCAGTTAGCATAAAGCTTTACAGTGCTGGTGGTCAATTGGAAGATGGAGGTTCGATTCCCATTAGTGTCTGTGAGGAGTTTGTACTTTCTCTCTGTGACCATGTAGGTTTCCTTCAGGTGCTTTGGTTTCCTTCCACCTTCCAAACACATTCAGGTTAGGGCTGGTAAGTTGTGGGCACCCTATGTTGGTGCCGGAAACATGGCCACACGTGCAGCTGCCCCAGTAAACTGTTAATCATTTACACAGATGCTGCATTTCATTGTGTGTTTCGATGTTCATTGCACTCTGCATGAAAATTAGCTTTATTTGTCAAAGTTGTTAGACCATTCATAAGCCGATCTACCTCAGTCCTGTAGGTTTCCTTGTAGCTATCTGAGATTTTGCCACAGTCATCAGCAATTTTATAGACGATGTTTGAACTGTGCCTAGCCACTCAGTCAAGAGGGTAGAGAGAGTAAGTGTGCATCCTTCAGGTGCACCTGTGTTAATTGTCAGCAAAGAGGAGATGTTATTAGCATTCTGAACTCACCATAGTGTCTGAAAAAGGGAGCCAGGAGTCTCGTTGCAGAGGCAGGTACACAGCCCAAGTGCTGAAGCTTGTTGATTCATAGTGAGGGGTTGATGGTGTTGAGCTCCAAGCTGCAATACACAAAAAGCAGCCTGACATGTTCTGCTGTTTCTTAAGTGCCTCAAAGGCGAGTGGAGAACAAGGGAGATTGCATCTGCTGTAGACTTGTTGTGGCAGTAGGCAAATTGTGAGACACTACTCCAGGTGCAATCTCATCAAAGATTTTCTATATTCATAGTATGACATTGCCCCTTCTATGCTCAGATCCTCTTGTTTTATTTTATATCACTCTCCTAATAACTTGCTGTACCTGCATATTAGCTTTCAGTGACTTAGATATAAGGGCACCTGGTTTATATTGAGCATTTTCCAGTCCCATCACCATTTGAAAAGAAAGTAGTCTGCTTTTCTGCTGGTGCATTGTAGTGTTGACCTTTTTTTCACATTGTATTCCATCTACCATGCACTTGTTTTTATGCTCTTGACACACTTTTACCTCATCCTGCCTGATCACAATCTCACAAGGTTTTGTATCATCAGCAAACTTAGACATAAGACCTATTGCCTCATCAGTCAACTAACTGTTATAGATTGTGAATAACATTGATTCCTGCAGTTCTGTTTAGTCAGAGCCTAATAATGATCCATTTATTCCCGCTTTGTGCCGACTGTCTTCCTAACCAATTCTTACAGCCTTTAAGCATATTGCCCCCAATTCTCTGTGCTTCACCTTTGTTGACTGATCTCTTGAGCAGCAACTAATTCAAATCTAATCAACTTTCATGCACTGATTTCCTCCTTTTCTATTCTACTCGTCACATTCTCAAAGAACTCTAATGGATTAGACAAACTTGATTTTCTTTTCATAAATCCCTGTTCCTTCTGCTGTATTCTATCATCTGTTTTAGATGTTCTGTTCCTATATCATCCATTATAGTCTCAAATGTTCTCTACTGTTGATGTAAGCTAGTAGATGGATGGAACCCTGTTTTCCTTTCATATTAAGTAAGACATCACTGCCTCTGTAGATACCTTAAACAAAACTGGGGGATAGATAATTGAGTCCTTGGGAATTATCAGCTTAGAATCCTGCTAACTTGTACACTTTCTTTTACTAATTACTAGTGGCATGCTGTCTCAGTTCCAGCAACATGCAATCAATCCTAACCTTTGATAGAGTTTGCATGTTCTCCCTGTGAGTGTGTTTCCGCCCACATCCCAAAGATAAGTAGGCATTTGCTAATTGCAACTGTAAATTGCCTCTAGCGTGTAGGTGAGTTGTAGAATCTGGCAGCGGTGAGCGGGTGGTGTTGGTGGGAATGTGGGAAGAATGAAATGTACAGGGACAGGATTAATGTAAATAGTTGGTTGACAGTCAGTTTGCAGACCCCGTTTCCATGCTCTGTCTCTGATTCTGACTTGTATCCACACTTGTGGTTCTCGAGTATTTCTGGCAATTCTTTAGTGTTTTTTTTTATGAAGACAGATGCAGCGTTTGTGTAATTTATTTGTCTTATTCCCTGTATAACAAAATTTCTTGTTTGTGTCTATAATGGGTCCACATTTATCCTGGCTAGTCTTTTCCACTTTGCATTTCTATAGAATCTTTGGCAGTCTGCATTTACTGTCAATTAAACCTTTCCTCTTTTTGATCAATTTTGCTCTCATAAATTACTCCTAGTTTTCAAGTTTACTTTTCTTTTCCCCCTGACAAGTTTGTGAATCATTCTATTGATTTCTCTTCAATTTCTTGTCAGACTGGCACCTTTTATTCATTTTGTTTCTTATTTTGCATGCTTAATAATTTCTGTAAATTATATGTTATTTTGTAGTTCCTGTTCTATGTGTACCCAATAAACCGAAATTTAGTTTTGATAGGACGCTAGTGCCAGATAGTAATCCTTCCTCATTAATGGATGTAAATCAGCCTTGGTATGATAATCTGGAAAGACATCCAGTATTGCTCCTCGTGTTTGACCTCCACCTTTCTACCAAAAATTTGGCTTGTTTAATCTGTCTGCAGATTAAAGCCCTCCTTGCCTTGTTACTGTCTTACCCCTAAGTTTATGGCCAATGTTACAACTGGTATTTGACAGCCTGCAAATAAATCCCACCCACTGGAGTTTGTTGCCCTTTGCTATTTTGTGATTCCACCTAAAATTTACTAACTCTACATCTATAGAGCCAAGATAACTTCTCACTACTGACCTATTGATTCATATTAATAGTGCAGGTTGCCGCTCCTTCCTAAATATTAATTGCCCTTGTCCATTCGGAAAACTGCTTACTAATTCCTTCTGAGATGTAAATAGAGGAGATGAATGGAAAGGGGAGAGGAAAAAAACCAAGGTGATATCTGAGAGATCCACAATGTTTTAGTGTTGAAAATGTGAAATGAAAGAATGCTGGAAATGCCCAGAAAATTGGGCAATATCTCTGTGAGGAAATGGGGTTGAAAATGCTTCAGGTTGAAGATGTTGCATCGTGTCTGTATGGACTATAGAGTCAGTAAGGTTTGGCTCTGTGCTGAAAGAAGAAAGAGAAAGTATTTGGAAAATGTGTAAGAGAAAATGGTGAGGTTGAGAAAGGTTCAGTATGGAAGGGTTGAGGGGAGCTCTGCAGGAATGAGTATCACTGTGTGTGAGCAAGATATAAAAAAAGTCTGAGCAGATAGACATGTACCCCGCTCTCCTGTCGTGCTTCACTGCTGCTTCATCCTTGGTCAGGAGTAACTCATCACTTTTGGTGGAATTGTTGAGCAGAGTCTGAATAAGGAAGAATGTAAAGGCTACAGCTGTTATAAGTAAGTATTGAGCAGTCTTGTGAGACATGGCATTTCTTCCTAGGACTGTTACTTCTAATAGACTCCTCCCTGGTAGGGGTGTCTGGCTGTAGTCTGAGAGGGTCTCCCTTGACCCCCATCATTGAAAGCATTCTTCCAATGGGTGGTATTCTGCACAACACTCTGCCTTCAGCCTTACTTCAAAAATCAGTACTGTTCAGCGTGGTAGAGCGTTGCTTGTCCTCAACACTTTCCGAAGTTGCATCTGTGTACTAGCAGCTGCAATCGAGTAGAAAAAATGTGTTACTACATCAGGAAGTTTAACAATGCTCTAAGTATCGTAATAGCACTTTTAGAAAATGGTGTAAGCAGACTACATTTTCTGTTTTTAATGCATATGAAATATGGTAGTACAAGTAGTATTATCTAATTCCTAAGTCAGGCCTTTTAGCTTCGTTGTAAAGCATCTCTGTTTATATTACGTTGTGCACGCTTAATGTTAAAGGAAAGGCTGTTCCTGTTCTGTCACAATGGACTTGTATTTAAAGATCATGGAAGTGAACTGCCAAGTCTATGAAACATCTGTGGTATTAAAGTCTGTGTAAACTTAATACTATGTGCTTTCGTCATTGGGTTAACATATCGTAATTTTCGTACAAAAACTTACATGCAAAATGATTTGGTTTTATGCCGTTTTTCCACTTTCATAGTGTACATAGTATACACAGTAGCAGCCAATACTCTTTCCAGTGCGGGCCCTAATTCTATGAATGTTGATGCATTCTGCAAATAGTACCATATGTTTAAAGCTTAGCAGGAAATGCTGCGGAAAGGAACTATAGGATTGCCTATTGAAGGAGGTACTTGCGGCAATTTTTTTTTAAAACAAAAGTTATCTTCTGTTGTCAAAGTAATTTTGATTTCTTATGAATTGCTTTGGTTCCAAAATGATTAGAAGGAGCGGGAGGTCCCTGAGCAATGATACCAAAGCAAGTCTTATTGAAGCTGTTGCTGCAGATGGGTTATTTGAAATTAATGGAGAATTACATTAGTTTTAATAGTAGAGGAGACAGTCTTGTTTTTTTCCACTCATTTCCACATCCTATCTGTTGCCAAGATCTTAATCTGATTACCCTTCATAATTCTGTATACCTCTATCATTTCTCCCTGAATCTTTGTTCAGAGAGTAGCAACCATAGCTTCTCTAGTTCAAATTTAGAGCTGAAATCTGGTAAATCTTCTTCGCACTCCCTTGGATCTTCCTGACTGGTAACCAGATTTTGACGGACAAAATTTCAGCTGTGGCCCAAGCAGTATTTAATGCAGGTTCCACATATCTGTTCTTGTACACGATGAGCCTGTTTATAAACCTCAGCATTCCCATATGCTTTATACTTATCACGCAGAAAATGCCCTCCACCTGCATCCTCTTTTAGAAATATGCTACGTAATCTCTTTTCTCTATTCTTCCTGCTAAAGTGTGCCACTTCACACTTCTATGCATTGTGTTTCACCTGCACATGTCTGCCCGTACCCTCAACCTGTCTCTACCTTATTGCTGTACATTATTATCTTCCTTACGAAGCTTTATGTCATCTGCAGTGCTGGAAACAACCCATGCCAATCCCAGCAGTGACTGCTATCCAATTAGCCGACAATACAGTTACATACAACGGTTCACCACGACTGTTTTCCATTTTAGATTGGATCAGATTCAACTTTATTGTCATTGTGCCAAGTACAGATACAAAGCCAATGAAATGCAGTTAGCATCTAAGTAGAAATGCAAAGAAATCCGTCCGTTTTCAGGCATTGTACCTTCAATTCTATTTCTGTTTTCTGTTGAGCTGTTTTCTAACCATATTATCTTGGATCTTGATATTCCATAAAGTTTAATTCTCAATTTCAATCTATTTAGCTGAACATGATTTCCTTCTAACAATTTATCGTTGCTCTCCATCAATGCATGAAGCCAGGGGATATGAATGAGGTCCTAAACAAATACTTCTAATCCATATTCAATACTGAGAAGATCATGAAAGCTGGGGAGTTGAGGGAGGGGTATGCTGGTATTTTGGAGCACGTCTGTATCAGGAATGTAGCAGTCCTGGAAATATTGGAGTAAATTAGGATGGAAAAATCCCCACAATGCAACAGGATCTATCCCAGGATGCAAGGGAGGAGACTTGGGACCCTGATAGAGATTTTTACATCTTCATTAGTTTCTGGTGAGGTTCCAGAGGACTGAAGGGTAACTAATGTTGTTTACTTATACAGAAAGAAATATACTTGGAAACTACAGGTTGGTGAGCCTTGTATCTGTGGTAGAGAGGCTTCTTGAGAATTTTCTGAGGAACTGGATTTATGTTCACTTGGAAAGGCAGAGAGTAATCAGGAAGAGGCACCCTATGCAGATAACACACATCAAAGTTGCTGGTGAACACAGCAGGCCAGCCAGATGCTGCCTGGCCTGCTGTGTTCACCAGCAACTTCGATGTGTGTTGCTTGAATTTCCAACATCTGCAGAATGCCTGTTGTTTACCCTATGCAGATATTGTCTCTCAAATCTTGAGTTGTTTTTTGAGAAGATGACTGGGAAATTTGATGACTGAATGGTAGATGTGGTTGATTTGGACTTTAGTAAAATTGTTGACAAGGCCTCGTACGGTGGACTGGTCTAGAAAGCTACAACACAATTGATCCAAGGCATCTTGGCGATTGAATCCAAAATTTTCTTGAAGATAGGAGGTAGAGGGGAGTGATGAATGGCATTTTTCTGACTGAAATTTCTAATAAGAGGTGTACTACAGAGATTGGTGCTGGGTGCTTTGTTTGTAACATTGATTTAGATGAGAATGTAGAGTATGATTAGTAAGCTTGCAGATGATTCAAAAATTGGTGGAGTTATAGGTATCAGAAAAGAATGTCATTGACATAAATCTGTTGGAAAGTTGGTGTAGTAGGTACAGATTGAATTTAATCCAGGCAAGTGAGAAGTAATGCATTTGGGAAGTCAAATTCTGGTAGGACATGGAGACTAAATGCCAGTTGGTGTTGAGATACAGATGCCAGTTGGGGTGCAAATGCATAACTTGCTGAAAGTAGCAACAGGTAAAGAGGGTGGTAGAAAGAGACATTTGGAATGGATGACTTTGATGGCCAAGGCATCGAGTACGAGTTGAGACATCATGGTGCAGCTGTATAAAACATCGGTTAGATTACTCTTGGAATATTGTATAGTTCTGATTGTCATGTTGTCATAAGGATGTGATAGAAATAGAGAGTGCAGAATAGATTCACTGGGGCATTGCCTAGAAAGAGAGCTGTAGTTAAAAGAAGAGATTGGATAGGTTGGGTTTATTCTCAGTGGAATACGGGAGACTGAGAGGTGACATTCTAGAGTTTTATAAAAAATTATAGGACTTGAGGTAGATGGGCACAATTTTTTTTTACCCCAGAGAGGGAAGTCTAGAACTAGAGGGCATGAGAGAGGGGAAAATATCAAAGGAGATCTGAGGGGTAAGTTTTCCACATATAGTAACTGTGTGGAGTGAGCTCCCGGTGGAGGCAGATACAGTAACAATATTTACAAGATATTGAACCTGGGTCGAATGTGGGTAAATGGGATTTAGTGTTGATAGTTGGCAAGGACAAGATGGATTGAAAGGGCCTGTTTTTGTGCTAATGTGATTTTGTGTTTCTGTGAGAGACAAATATTTAGGGAGGTTGGCCTTTAGTGCAAGTTAGATTGGGCAAAAGTTGTGGAGACTTGTTGCCTTGTGTACATTACATGAGACAACATGAGTACTGGTTTCAGTTTAGTGCTCTTATTTAAGGAGGGATAATTTGGCGAAGACTCACTTGGATAATTCCCAGGTTGAAGGGGTTAATTTATGAGGCAGGAGGGAAAAGGAAAGATTATTTTATTAAATTGGTAAATTGAGATAGTGCAAGGAAAAACATGGCCTTTCTGAACGGAGGAGCAGTCTTGAATGACCGCACGGCTTGTTCTGATCTTATTTCCTATATTCTTGTAATATCTTTTTGCATGCTTTGGTTTCCTTTTCATTTCTTCTCTTGGCACAATATGTTCATGTAGTTTCTGTCTGTGGCTATTCACCTGATTTCTGTAGTACTCCTTTTACTTTTGTTATCTTCTGTACATACAGTCGGCCCACCGTATCCATGGGTTTCGCATCCGCGGATCGAAAATACTGTACAGGTTTCCCCCGCTATTCAAAAGTAGAGCCGAAATGGTATAAAGTGAAGAAGCAATTACCATTAAATTATATGGGAAAAATTTTTGAGCGTTCCCAGACCCAAAAAATAACCTACCAAATCATACCAAATAACCCATAAAACCTAAAATAACACCAATATATAGTAAAAGCAGGAATGATAATGATAGGTACACAGAAATAATGTATGTACAGTATAATGTAGTTTCACTTACCAGAATCAGGAAGACAGCGAGCACACTGGAAGGTTCACACATTTGTCTATCATACAGTTCTTTGTAAGCATTCAAAACAGCCTGCAAACCTGCCCTAAACCTACATGCCCTTTCAAAATTAAAGTCATACTTCTCTGCAATCGTTGCAGCACTGTCAATCGTAGCAAAAATCTCACGCTGTTCAAAGCTATGGCGTGCGCGCTGCATCTATAACGGCTCGCTGCAAAACAAACGCTGAATGCTATTTTTGCCTTTCGCCACTCTCACTGCTCGGAGTGCGCGCTGCCCCATAACAGCTTGCTGCAAAATAAAATGCTATTTTCACTGAGGCAGCATCAGCGTTCCCAGAAGAGATACGATGGTTGCGTCTGTACTGAACATGTACAGACATTTTTTCCTGTCATTATTCCCTAAACAATACAGTATGACAACTATTTACATAGCATTTACATTGTATTAGGTATTATAAGTAATCTAGAGATGATTTAAAGTATACAGGAGGATGTACTTAGGTTGTGTGCAAATACTACACCATTTTATATAAGGGACTTGAGCATCCGTGGGGGGTCCCGGAATGAATCCCCCGCAGATATGGAGGGCCGCCTGTACTTTATTGTTTAGGGACCTCCTAATTTTACCGTGGGAGTGAAATTAGGAGTGTGAAGGAATACTTTGTTTGCCTGGAGGTGTGCCACTTCAACAACACACAGGACACAGCAACCTACTTGATAGGTGCCCTACCCAAGACTAGATTGCTCAACGAGGAACTGTCGTGGGTCAGTGGGACAAATGTCTTAGCAGAAACATCCCTATGATAGGTGTTAGCTTTCTCCTTCTGTTGTGAAGTTCAAAATACTTTCGATACTGAACCCAAGTTTAGAAATACAAGTGTAAGTCTGTGATCTTGAGTAATATACCCTGATTTGGTTGCTGCTTTATGATGTGCTCACACTTGTGACGGGGTTGAACTATTGTAGTTTTGCTTATGTATGTTATGTGACCACTTCTTGCTGATGGCAACCACATTGGTGGAAGATTGCATGTACTTTATTTGTCTCTAATTGTTGGGCATTCTCTTGCTCAGGGTGCCGTGTTGACACTGTGGTGCAGAGAAGGATGGGGAAGAGGCGGTGCCTTCAAGCAGAGCCAACCCTCGAGCAGAAAATAGCAGCGGGTTGCTGTGGAGTGAAGAAGCCCAAGCTATCTGGCAGCAATGTACACAACCAGCTGAACCACTCTGGCACTGGCCTAGGCTGTGGCTCGGTTCCTAGCCTGCAGTCTGGAACAGCCCTGGGGAACCATCACAACTACAGCCAGAACCACAACTACAGCCAGAACCATTGCGAGAGGAATAATCGGGACAGCAATGGAAACCTGAACTCTTTGAACTCTACACTCAGCTCCGTGACTGGGCTGACTGCAGTGGGAAGTCGTCCAAACGGGACTGGGCACAGTGGGACCAGTGGACTGAATGTGAGGAACTTGGTGGTGACCGCAGAGATGTGCTGCTACTGCTTTGATGTGTTGTACTGTCATCTCTATGGATTCCCACTGCCCCGATCACCCAGGTTCACCAATGACCCATAGTGAGTACTGCAGTACAGGGAGAGGTTGTAAAGAGAAGCAAGCGCATCCCCATTGAGGGAAGATGAGGTTAAATCCCATCCTGTTTAAAAGAAAGTCATTGTGTACCTTGGTTTCCTTTCAACCCTTCTACCTAGCTCCAATTTATACTGAAGGACTTTGCTCTCAAGCTAACTAAACTGTGCAGTGAGTTAACTAAAGTCTGTTCTCCAATACATCCATATGGGCTGTGTTCGTCCACACAAAGAATGTTATGTGGGCAAGCACAACATGTCAATTATACTGTTCTTCCATAATTATGTCTATCCAGTTCAACAGTAATCTTTATATTGTTAGTGACCTGGGAACAAAATTCTTTATGGTCTTTTGTTTTTACTTTAAAGGGATACTTGGTTATGATATTTAGGTCCAGTGCATCCACTGTGCCTGAGATATCTGGCTGCAGTTTGTCAGTTGTCACTCAGGTCATTTGGACACAGTTCAGTGGCCAGCACAGGGTACAGATCAGGAACTGGCACGGTGGCTGTTCTGAAGCTGTGTACTGGTGCAATATATCATCATGATGCCATGTAGGATCTCGTTTATATGCATTTGGAAGTAAGAGTCTATAAAGTCTTGCTGGTTTAGTGACCTTGAACAGCTTTCTCTTTGCTTTCCAGCAGATGATGGAATAACTAAAGTGATGAGAGCACAGATTGTTTCCTCTGTACCAGGGGTGATTGATCACTTCGTGGCCTAAGGTAGAAGGAGTCAATTTTAGAAAACCTAGCACATTTATTTTTCAACATAGTCCCCTCCTACATGTACACACTTAGTCCAGCGGTCGCGGAGCATACGGATCCCGTTGTAGAAGTCGGCGTCGTGGACCTCAGAAGTGGTCCGCAGCAGGGGTGATTGATAAGTTCATGGCCTAAGGTAGAAGGAGATGAGTTATACAGTTCTCGTTACATGCACGTGCAGTTCAACTCTTTGAGTGAAAATGCACAAAGTTTGAAGTTAATAACTCATCTCCTTCACCTTCATCACTTCACCTGTGAGTCAACTGGGGTGATATACTGCATCCGGTGCTCCCGATGTGGCCTATATATTGGCGAGACCCGACGCAGACTGGGAGACCGCTTTGCTGAACACCTACGCTCTGTCCGCCAGAGAAAGCAGGATCTCCCAGTGGCCAGACATTTTAATTCCACATCCCATTCCCATTCTGACATGTCTATCCACGGCCTCCTCTACTGTAAAGATGAAGCCACACTCAGGTTGGAGGAACAACACCTTATATTTCGTCTGGGTAGCCTCCAACCTGATGGCATGAACATCGACTTCTCTAACTTCCGTTAATGCCCCACCCCACTTTGTACCCCATCCGTTATTTATTTATTATTATTATTATTAATTTTTTTTCTCCCTCGGTCCCTCTCACTATACTCCTTGCCCATCCTCTGGTGCTCCCCTCCCCCTTTCTTTCTCCCTAGGCCTCCCGTCCCATGATCCTCTCCCTACTCCAGCCTCCTATCCCTTTTGCCAATCAACTTTCCAGCTCTTGGCTCCATTCCTCCCCCTCCTGTCTTCTCCTATCATTTTGGATCTCCCCCTCCCCCTCCCACTTTCAAATCTCTTACTATCTCTTCCTTCAGTTCGTCCTGATGAGGGGTCTCGGCCTGAAACATCGACTGTACCTCTTCCTAGAGATGCTGCCTGGCCTGCTGCGTTCGCCAGCATTTTGTGTGTGTTGCTTGAACTTCCAGCATCCGCAGATTTCCTCGTGTTTAGGTTTTCTGAAATTGACTTCTTCTACCCTAGGCCGTGAACTTATCAATCACCCTTTGTATTTTTTTTGTCAGGGAACAGGAAGTACATTTGGCTTAAAACAGGAGTTGCAACTCTAAGATGTGGCTTCAATTTGAGTGTGGACTGAGCAAATGAGACCTTTACTCTCCTTGCTTGGTGCTGATAAAGAGATGAGTTTGGATTGATTTTTAATAGTTTAACTGGGCCAACTGTAAAATGGTGTTTGGCAATACAAAAACTCATACAAAATTGGTGAGTGTATTTAAATTGAGCGCTGAAGATCACCACTGATCCAGTGCTTCCATGGTACTAAGAAAACAATGGCATGTTGGATTACGTAGGGGAAAGTATAATCCATTATAAGCACATGACCTTAATGTGTTTTGTCTCGTCTTGGGCACTCAGTTTCAAAAAGGTATTGATCCTCAAGCTATAAAATGAAGAACCAGAATTTAGAGGGCTGTTGGGAGTCATCTCTTGAAGTACCATGAGGAGAATTTGTTTGAGTTATGGTTATCTTGTACAATACAAGCAGGAACGTAGATTGAATATGAGTGAGAACAGAATAACCAGGCAATCCTGGGCTAATTCCTTCCCAAAAGTTGGTCAATTTGTGAATCCACTGCATGAAACTGGGTTGGAAAGAAAGGAATAGGAAAGGCAGGGGATGGGTTCCTGGCAGCTGGGGGAAAAAAAACCATTCATTGAACTTTACAGGGGAAAACAGGCCGAGTTGGCTACAGAACTATCACTGATGTACAGTATTCCTTTACAGGAGCTCAGTCCATCCAAAAGTTTGTCATTACCACTCTTGATGCACTTTGATAAGGTATCACAGATAGCAAATTAGATAAACAATCAACAGATCAAGTAGCACTTGGAATCTACTACATCCAGTGGAGTGATCTGGTTTAGTATCTCATTTAATGCAGTACTGCCTCTCTAATGCACTGAATTAGCAATGTAAGATCATATCACTCTAATGTAATGGAGTTTAATCCCACAACTTTGGGAATCAAACAAGAGTGCTACCACTGAACCATATTAATTCTTTGAACAAATGATTCTTGGCCTGAAGCATGTTCTGTAGTTATTTGTAATTTGCGATTGATTAAGGTGATTAGATGAATGTTTAGACTATTGATGTTGCATGTCGAGTCTGGGGATATTCATGAAATCTAGAGCAAATCTTCCAAAGGAAATCCAATAGCATAAAGTGTGGCTGCTTTAATTGTTCTTAAAATCTCAAAGTCTTATTAGATTATTAAAATGTTTTCCACATAGCATCTGGCCACCTCATTAAGTTCAGCAGAAAATCTAGGTTGACTCTGGGCTGTGGATATTCTATTTTTGAAGCTATGTCAGCATTTGATTATTTTCAAACTGTAACAAGATGAGTGCAGGGAATAAGAGTGAGAAAAGTTTCACTCTTGCTACTAAACAAAATAGTTGAAAATCTGTTTTGTCTATACTGATTAGACTGATGTTGGAGACCTTTCAGATGTACATTTCAAGCACATAGAAACTCAAATGTATGACAGCTCCACTAACAAGCTATCTCCTTGCTGCCTGCTCTGAATACTATGGAGAATTTTACCATGTTTTCCATCAGCATCCAAATGTGGAAGGTAATAAATGTGGCTCACTTTACAGTAAACAAAAATGCATGTAGTATTTAGTCAGGCTGTATTCAGAAGTAGCATAGTCAAGTTCTTTAGAAAAGTAGAATTTTGTCAGCCTTTTTCAGTTGACTGCAGAAATTAGCTCTTGGTTTTACATAATGCATTCAGGTGGTAATTGGGAGAGTAACAGAAGTTGTTTCATTTTCCTGTGGTATGAAATTGGGATTTAAAAAAAGAATTTACACTTGAAGTTGGTGCAGTGTAGGGTCACGGACTACTTCCTTTGCTGAGAGACAATGAGGAAGATGGGCTACGCTCACTGGAGCTTACAATGAGAGGTGATCTCACTGAGACACACAACACTGAAAGGCATTGTCACAGTTAAATGTCAAGAAGTTGTTTCCTCAAACTGTTGAGTCTGGAACTAAGAAATTCAGGCAGGGAGTCACTCTTATTCTCACTACTCACTCTTATTCCCTGCACTCATCTTGTTACAGTTTGAAAATAATCAAATGCTGACATAGCTTCAAAAATAGAATATCCACAGCCCAGAGTCAACCTAGATTTTCTGCTGAACTTAATGAGGTGGCCAGATGCTATGTGGAAAACATTTTAATAATCTAATAAGACTGAAATTTTAAGAATAGCTGGGAAATTTCTGTCCTTAACTTTGCTAACCTTTGAAATTCACTTCCACAGAAGGCTTTTATTGTATTGACTATGTTCTAGGCTGAGATCTGTGCTACTGGACTCTGTAGGAAACTGCTCTGGGAAAGTGGATTTGAGGTGTGATCATCTTTCTGAATAACGAAGCAGGCACAAGGAATGGTGTGAATTTTTACTGCTTTTGTCTGTGTTCACTTTAGCAGATTTCATTCAGGAATATCCCATTGGCATTACTAATCCTAGAATTTCTTTTAAAAAAAATGTGCCTATCTGTATAACTTTAAATTTTCTGTTATCAAACAATGCCTCAAAGCTGCAGATGTGACAGTTTGTCCCATGGTATTTGATGTGAGTTTAATCCCAGGATGTGTATAATTAGCCTCCAAAGAAATTTCTGAATGTTGGAAAAAGGGTGAATGGTGCTAATTGTTATCCCCAAGATATTAAGTACAGTGTTATACAACCGTAGTGGGAAAATGTGTGGCAAAATTACTGGGCCATTATGCAGATTTTAGAATATTTGTGCAAGTAAAGTCAATTCCATATCTGGGCACTAAGGCAAGTCCAACATATCCATGAAATGGGATTCATGACGGAACATATGGAATATTTGCCAGTTTTATGACGAATGGAGGTAATTGCAGGACATGAGTGCATCCTGACTGCCTCATTTTATTCTGAGTACATTGAATCAGATCTAGACTTTTGGCAAAAAGTATCAGAAACCTGTATCCGTTAAAGTTGCTAACAATTTCTAGTTTTGCATATAATCCTAAAATGTCTTCTGAACTTGTATGATTTTATGAACAGTATTACCAAAATGTTTGATACCAAATTTTCTGTATATTATAATCTAATTATCTTTCTATGAGCTACCAGAATAATGGTGTTACCAAAATACGCATGTCACCACTTTGCCTATTGTTATCGTAGCTGTGAGGTTTAATGAAAAATATTGTTTCTAGATCCTTTACAGGTTTCTGCTGCTCATTCCACGAAGTTCTTCCAGCAGTTTGTGTAATATATGGTGTAATTCCATGACTGGACTTTACCCTGACAGCCTGACATGGAGGTTATTTGAAAGACACATTATTCTGAGTACATTGGACTTTAGATATACTCTAGGTATTGATGTTCATGGATAATCCCCTTTTTTATGGGTGTTGATGTACAGGGATAATACTCTGTGTATACAGGACAAAAGCTTATGTCCAGAACATCTAAATAACTTGAGGCAGGATTTTTTTAGGTGCAAAAACTACTGTAACAATTATGTTTGCTGTCTGGTTTCAAGGTATGGGTCCTCCTGCCCGCATGTTGGATTGAGTGATACAGTAGACAGCGTCAACAATGTGTCCATAAAAGTTGATTTTATTATGTAGATGAATGGCTTTGTGTTTTCTAGCCCGTTGTTTGTAACATGGAAGATGGGCCGGGATAAACGTCTGCGAGGCTGCATTGGAACTTTCTCTGCCATGAACCTCCATTCAGGACTCAGGGAATATACACTTACCAGGTGAGGACATGAGACCCTCTGAGTAGTGAGCGCAATAGACATTGTCATCCCTGTGTGAAAATGCACTCCTTTTGTCAGCAAAACTCGTGAGGAGTGCAGACTCTCTTCCTGATCCATCTAGTTCTTCCTATGCTCCTCCCAGCCCCATCCTTTACACACTTCTCTCACTGGTTTCCCTAACTGTTCCCACCTGTCCTCCACAGCTCCTTCACTCGATTGCACACTCCACCTTCTTTTCCTATCAGATTCCATCATCTCTAGCCCATTGTTATCGTCACCTATTACCTGGCAGCCTCTGTCACTTTCCACTCTTGCCTCCTCCATCAGCTTGTCACTTTGCTCAACTGGACCCACCTATCACCTGCCAGCTCTTGCTCCACACCCTTCCCTCTACCTCTTTATACTGCTATCTGCCCTCCATTTTGCAGTCCAGATGTAGGGTCATGACCCAAAACATTGACTGTCTATTTCTCTCCATAGGCACTGCCTGACCTGCTGAGTTCTTTTAGCACCTACTTCGGACTGGTTGGGCTCAATGGGCTTGATTCTAGAGTTAATATAAAATAGTCCTTTAATTGTGTATACTGGTTTAATTTCATGCACATAGTGAATGGAAACTCCATAAATGTGGTAAACCATATTTTATGAGGTGTAACTTTTGGAAGGACAATACATTCACAGCATGAGGGATCATAGACTCGTACTGGTTTGGATCATTCTGATCTGAATAGTGGACAAGAGTCTGTGACTCTCCTGCTCCTGGCTCTGGGGAGAGGAGTATAACCTGTTCATCTCCTGACTGAAAGGAATATACTCTGTGGATGTAACATAGAAGGAAACATCCACTCCTTCTGGTAGTAAATGGAGATGTAGTGTTCAAGGACTTTGTTTTTTTATTAGTAGACAAGAAAATGTTGTAGAGGCTATGCAAGGTCAGATTTCATTGTTCAGAATAAGAACTGTAATTGAAAGAAACTATTGAATTCCTAACAATCATTGATCTTTAATGTAACTTATCAACCTCACTCCATATTATCACAACTACCTAGATTCTGAGCTTCTCCCTGGAAAACAGTAGGACATAATCCACCAACATTCTGAATCTTCATCAGTATCTTTCTCTTCTCACAGTGCCCTTAAGGACAGTCGCTTCCCCCCACTGACTCGTGAGGAACTTCCGAAACTCTTCTGCTCTGTTTCGCTACTCACTAATTTTGAAGATGCCAGCGATTATCTGGACTGGGAGGTAATGAAATTCCAGTTCAAACTTCTTACCACCGCAGGAAGCTGGGACTGGGCGGCCCTTTTGAAACTGAATAGAGAGTGATTCTGATGATACAGTTTTCTGCATTCCCTTTTTGAAGGCACTGATTTGTTCTAGAATGAGGATCTTGAGTATGGATAGCTTTCTTTAAGAGAGCAAATCTGCCTTTCTTGCATCTAGCCTTGGACAGTGAGTATTGGAGGTTGGGTATTACTGTACAAAGCTGAGGCTTGTTCTTGCCCAGTATCTGCTCGTTTATGCTCAATAGATGAAACCCATCACTGTTATTACAGAATAACTACTAGGAAATCTGCACCCAGCTAGTAAGATTTCTGTGTAGCCTTTATGAAGTGCATCTAGAGTGCTGATAGGGACATTCCTTTTATATTCTCTTTCCAGAGTTCTGAGTACTGAGTGAGTAGAAGACTCACACTTCAAGGTTCAACAACAGCTGCTTCCCCACTGCCATCACGTTCTCAAAAGGACCTGAAAAATCTTAATACTATGTCAGACTTCTTTTTATGCTCTTTGTCCACCAGTGTTGTTATCTTTATTTTGTTGTTTACTTTGCACACATGCAAGTTACATATAATTTGTGTTAATTTAAGTTTCTGTTAACGTGTTTTTGACCTTCTGTTGTACTGTGCCGGTGCTGCATAAAGCTAACTTTCCTGGCATTTACACCCTCTGTATGTATTCCTATAACGACAATGTGCTTGAACTTGAGTTACCAGGGAGCTGATCATTGGCTTCAGGGGGAGGAAACTAGAGGTCCATGAGCCAGTCCTCATCGGGGTATCAGAGGTGGAGAGGGTCAGCAACTTTAAATTCCTCAGTGTTATTATTTCAGAGCATCTTGCCTGGGTCCAGCATGCAAGCACCATTATGAAGAAAGCATGGCAAGTTCTCTACTTTCTTAGATGCTTGCAAAGATTTGTTATGTCTTCTAAAAATCTTACAAACTCCTATAGATTTGTGGTGGAGAGTATATTGACTGGTTGCATCATGGCCTGGTATGGAAGCACAAATGCCCTTCAACAGAAAAGCCTACAAAAAGTAGTGGATGTGGCCTAGGCAATCATGGGTAAAGCCCTCCCCACCATTGAGCACGGAAGCATTGTCTTGGGAAAGCAGCATCCATCATCAAGGACCCCCACCATCCAGGCCATGCTCTCTTCTCACTGCTTCCATCAGGAAGAAGGTATAGGAGCCTCAGGACCCACACCACTAGATTAAGGAAGAGTTATTACCCTTCATTCACAATCGTATCTTGAGTTTACAGAGAATGGAGCGAGAAACAAAAACAAAGACCAGGCGAAAATGCCTTGTTAATGAGAGAGGTCAGAGGAGAATGGTCAGACTGGTTCAGGAAGGTGTTGCTAACTCAGATAACCTCGCGTTACAACAGTGCCGTGCAGTAGAGCATCTCTGAATGCACAACGTGTTGAACCTTAAAGTGGATGAGCTACAATGGCAGAAGACCATGAACATACACACAGTGGACACCTCTAATAGTACAGGAGTGTATGTGAAAGATCTTATTACCCTGTTGGGGGAAAAAAGTCCATGAGTTCTGCCATTCTGGGTGCTATCTGCCAGTTATTGTTCATTGTATTTCTGCCGAGAGGAAATCGGACAGATTGGCTCTGTCTGGCTTGTTTCTGATTTCACACCTCATTGTGGCTAGTTCTTACCTGCCCTCTCAGATTATAATTGTTACTTCAAACTACTGTGAAAAACAGTGAAATCAGGCCTTTCAAAAGTTGGAGTAACTTTGATATATTTACGAAGTCATAGATTTTGGTAAATCAGCCAATATAATCAAAGACCCCATATACCCAGGGCATTCTCTCTTCTATCCCAAACTCCACTCATTGGGAAGAAGATACAAAAGCCTGAAGGTACACACCACCAGGTTCAAGGACAGCTTCTATCCCACTGCCATAAGGCTATTGAACCTATTATGCCTTGTAGGATCAAATAGAACGTTGATCTCATTGTGGCATTGCACCTTACTGCTTGCCTGCAATGCAATTTCTTTGTAATGCTTAACACTTTATTCTGCATTCTTTTATCGTTTGCCCTTGTGCTATCTTCATGTACTTATGTTTTGAAATGATCTGTATGGATGGCATGCAAAGCTGTTTTCCCACTGTATCTTGGTACATGTGACAGTTATAGTCTCCTCACCTAGACGTTTTGCGAGGGCGTAGCTCCTATCCCATTTCCAGTGTAAATGGTCACATGAGTTTTTTCAGAATTTTGAATCTGTTTTGTATTGAACACTACTGGTGGGGGGGGGAGGAGAGGACAGGGGAGAACATTTCGGTTCTGATAAAATGTATTCTGAGTGGGATCTCAATGTGCAATTGCTTAGAACTGTCAAAGCCAATGGAGTCCTGGAGCATGCTGCCAGATTTGGCGTGGTGCAAATGGTGAGAGGACTTAAGGGAAAAGGATCTACTTGACTTTATTCTCACAAATTCAGTTCTGTGTTGGACATTATTATTGTGCTAAATGGAATGGATTCAAAATGGATCAGCAATTCAAACTGGCATTCATTGTACTGTGAGCCATCAGCCACAACATTATTGTGGTCCATCACTATATGTAACTCGGCAGAGCTACCTTTTACTATCTTTATCATCATGCTAACAACCAATTCTGGCACAACAAGGTATGTAGAAAATCATTCTAAGATCAGCTGCTCTTTCTTGTGTTTAAAAACCTTGAAGCTCTGGCGTAGGACTGTGTGCAGACTAAGCAGCAGAAGCAGTGTGCTGTAGAGAGCTAAAAGCGGCAGGTGATCTGATCAAAGCCGTTCTGCAACCTGTAAATGTCATGGATAGTTAAACTGTTAATGAGAGGAGGGAACTTCCTGAGGATCTCCGTCACTAATCACGCTGCAAAAGATGAGACTTAAAGCATTGGTAATCAACTTTAGCATCCTGTGTGATTCTTCTCAGCCTTACAACGCTGAAGCCACTACCATGTAAGGTAGCACCTGAGTGTACTGGGTACTACAGTGGTTATGGACATCCTGGCTGCTTGCTTCAGAATTAGCCACAACTCTATTCGAGCTGCTCCAGTACACTGACACCATTGGAGCCTATTCCATATTGTGTAAAATTGTCCTGTCCTGCCCACAGAGAGCAGAAATCCAAACTGATTATTAAACTGATTATTAATCCTCCTCATTTTCTTTTTCATCTCCGTGATGTAAAGTGTTATCCAAAATGCCATCACTCCCCATCAATAACTAATGCTCGGTTCAAATTGTGACGGGATGACACTGCTCATCACAGCCTCGGGCATGGAAAAAGTATCTGAATTTCAGAGTATCAGAGTTGAGATGAACTGACCTTGACATCAAGTTACCATTTGACAATGTGCGTTATCAAGGATCCCCAATAAATCTGATTGGAACTGGCAACATTTGGATATTGTTCAGACTTGGATTGATATGGAATTAAGGTTTTTCCAAGATGTGAAACCCTTGCTTTCATGTCATATACATCATTATCAACATAATTGAACTCCACAATCAACATCTTGGAGATCACCTTTGACTGGAAGATTTATTGTCCCACCACATAAATGCTATGGCTGGATATTCTGTGGGAAATGATTCACCATTTGCTGCTTCAGAGCTGGAAAATGCTTCCTTTGCCTAGGTTCAAAGCAGGAGATGTTTGGAAATCACTCCAGCTGCCTAAATAGGTAAAACTCCAAGAACATTCATTGGAGACATGAGACAGCAGGTTCTAAAATCTGGAGCAACGCAAGATGCTGAAGGAACTCAACAGGTCAGGCAGCATTTATAGAGGGAAATGGACTAACAACATTTCTGATTGAGACCCTTCACCTGGACTGAAAGATAGAGGAAAGATGGCTAGTACACTTAAAAAGCAAGGTGGAACAGTAGCTGGCAGGTGACAGGTGGAGGGGTGATTGGAAGATGGAGGAGGAGAGAGTGGAAATTAAATAGTGATAGAAGCTGGCAGGTGATGGGTGGAAGTGACCAGGGGCTGAAGACGATGGAATTTGATAGAAAGCAAGGTGGAACTTGGTCATCACTTTGAAGGAGAGCAGATGGTCCAAAACTGGCAGTGGGATTAAATATCTCTGGACTCGTGGTTCCCCTGAGATGTAGACCTCATTACAGAAAGTGAAACATGGAAATTCCACCCATTTCTTGTTCTCACTCACTGTGATTGGCACCTTGGCCACTGGCAGACAACTTTGCCAGATTGGGATCAAGCAGATTGCCTCTGCCTTAAACTTTTCATGCCATCTGTTATGGATACCTCTGAATGGAACTCCTGAATCCTTGGCTTGGGCTTGGTCCTCTCCAAATTAATCTGTACAAACCAAAGGAATGGGGAGGGGAGGAAAAACCAAGTTATTCCAGATTTCAAATGCTCTTGGGTTAGGTTAAAGTAAATTTAAAAATTAGGAAACTTTGGGGCAAACAAAGTTTCCAGGGTGATTTCAAATATGCGATTAATTTATCTGATGGTATCATAGTTTCATACACAATGAAAACAGGCCATTTGGCCCAACTCATCAGCACCAACCAAGATGCCTCTATGTCAATTCCATTTGCTTGTGTTTGGTTCATATTCTTCTTAAACCTTTCTGATCCAAATACTTCTCCATATGTGTGTTAAATATTACAATTGCTTGTACCACCTCCTTTGGGAGTCCCACCATCCCCTCTGTGGAAAAACTTGATCCTTTAAATCTTTCTCCTCTACCTTAAACCTGTGTCCCCTGGAATTTGATTTCCCCACTACCCTGGGGAAAAGTCCTGTGACATCTACCCTATTCATATGCTTTGACACAGAAACTCTCATCATGGTCATAAATGATGCTGGAGAAATAGTAATGGGGAACAAAGAAATGGTGGACAAACTGATTTAAGTATTTTGTTTCAATCTTTATGGTGGAAGACACCAGCAGTATACCAGAGTGTGTCAGGGGGCAGAAGTAAATGTAATTGCTATTACCAAGGAACAAAGTGCTTCAGAAGCTGAAAGATATGAAGATAGATGTCACCTGGACCATATGGATTACACCCCAGGGTTTTGAGAAAAAGTAGCTGAAGAGATTGTGGAGTAGTGATCTTCTAAGAAAGACTAGATTCTGGATTGATTCCAAAGGAATGCAAAAGGACTAATATCATTCTCTTTTTCAGAAGGGAGAGAGGCACAAGACACGGAATTATAGGTCAGTTAGCCTGACTTCAGTGGTTGGAAAGTTGTTGGGGTATATTATTAAGGACGTGGTTTTGGGGTTCTTGGAGGCACGTGGTAAATAGGCTGAAATCAGCATGATTTTCTTAAGGGAAAACTTTGCCTGACAGGTCTGTTGGAATTCTTTGAGGAAATAACAAGCAGGATGGACAGAGTCAATAGATGTGGTTTACTTGGATTTTCAGAAAGCTTTTGACAATGTGCCCCATGTGAGGCTGCTTAACAAAATAAGAGCCCATGGTATTACAGGAAAGATACTAGCATGGACATGCTGACCGTCAGAAGGCAGAGTGGCAATAAAAGGGGTCTTCTGGTTGGCTGTCAGTGACTAGTGGGGTTCTGCAGTGGTCGGTGTTGGGTCCCCTACTTTTCCTGTTGTATGTTAATGATCTGGATGATGGAATTGATGACTTTGTGGCCAAATTGTGGATGATACAAAGTTAGAGGGGCATGTAGTGTTGAGGGAGGGAGTCTGTGGAAGGAGATGGACAGATTTAGAAGAATGGGCAAAGAAGTGACAGGTGGAATAGAATGTTTATGGTTATGTTCTTTAGTAGAAAGAATAAATTCATAGACTATTTTCTAAACGGGTGGGGGGGGGAATTCAGAAATTAGATGAAAAGTGCCTTGAGAGTCCTTGTGGGATCCCCTAAAAGTTAATTTGCAGGTTGAGTTGGTGTAAGGAAAGCAAGTGCAATGTTGGCATTCGTTTTGAGAGGACTAGATTATAAAAGCAAGGATATACAGTGGTGCTAGAAAGTTTGTGAACCCTGTCGAATTTTCTCTATTCCTACACAAGTAGGACCTAAAATGTGATCAGATCTTCACGCAAGTCCTAAAACTAGTTTAAGAGAACACAATTAAATAAATAACACAAAAAGACATTATACTTGTTCATTTATTTATTGAGAAAAATCATCCAATATTACATGTATTTGTTGGAAAGAGTATGTGAACCTTCGCTTTCAGTAACTGGTGTGACCCCTCCCCCTTGTACAGCAATAACTTCAACCAAACGTTTCCGATAACTGCTGATCAGTCCTGCATGTCAGTTCAGGAATTTTAGGCCATTCCTCCTTACAAAACGGCTTCAACTCAGAGATGCTCGTGAGCTTCCTTGCATGAGGATTTCTACCGAGATTCCACCGAGATACAGCACAGAGCATCATAGGAAATCATTCCTGCCTGTGGCCATCAAACTTTACAACTCCTCCCTTGGAGGGTCAGACTCCCTGAGCCAATAGGCTGGTCCTGGACTTATTTCATAATTTACTGGCATAAATTACATATTACTATTTGACTATTTATGGTTCTATTACTATTTATTATGGTGCAACTGTAACGAAAACCCATTTCCCCCGGAATCAATAAAGTATGACTATAATGACTATGAACTGCTTCCTTCAGGTCCTTCCAAAACATTTCTATAGGCTAAAGGTCAGGACTTTAACTTGGCCATTCCAAAACACAAATTTTCTTCTTTTTAAACCATTCTGTTGTTGATTTATGCAACACACACAAAAAATGTTGGTGAACGCAGCAGGCCAGGCAGCATCTATAGGAAGAGGTACAGTCGATGTTTCAAGCTGAGACCCTTCGTCAGGACTAACTGAAAGAAGAGATGGTAAGAGATTTGAAAGTGGGAGGGGGAGATCGAAATGGTAGGAGAAGACAGGAATCCCTTTTGCCAATCAACTTTCCAGCTCTTGGCTCCATCCCTCCCCCTCCTGTAAATGCTTTTGTAGCCTTTTCCGGCTTCATGCATTTCTACAATTCCTCGAAGGTCCTCTGAAAGTTGTTTTGATTGAGGCACAGTACACATGAACAGATCTTTCTTGTGAAGAGTAGGCTCTGTCAGTAACTTGACTTTGTGTGTCCTTTTTGTAGGGCAGGGCACCTTTGCAACCCACACCTCCAATCTCATCTCACTGATTGGAACTCCTGACTTCAAATAGCTTTTCTAGAAGGCATTACCTCAGAGGTTCACATACTTTTCAATCGGTTGATTTTCTCCTCTTTCCTCCCCCCCCCCACCCCCAGAAAGATGAGAGGTCAATTCTCACTAACACAATAAGACAAGTGCCTTTGTTTTACCTTGCTGACTTAGTAATACAAAGATAAGATTTTTAAAAAACAATTTTGTCATTAATCTTTCAGCTTTCACCAGCCGTAATTTCAAAATACTGGAGGCGCAGACCAGTTGGATTAGTGTCAGAGAGGAGATGAAAAGCATTTTAATGTGTATGAAGTTAAGCTTAACAGTATGAAGTTTGACACTGTTGAACCTGAATTTCTGAGTGTTGTGCTCAGGTTATTTGCAACTTTGGATGAAGTATGTGTTTGCCTCTTTGAGTAACGAAGCCTCACTTGTCCGGTCAGTAGAAATTGGACCCCTGAAACTGACCAGAATCAAAACAACAAACCTTTTTATTAGCTAAAATTGGTATGTAATGCGCTGTAAGGTTTCACTGCTAATGTAATGGACTCTCCGTAATGTTTCACTGCTAAGGTAATGGTTTCTCTGTAGCAGCAATGTTTGGGTTTTGACTAGAGTAACGGGGGCTTTGGAATGTGGGCTATCCAGTGAGAGGCATGTTGTTCTTTCTTGTGGGTCTGGGAGTAGGGATTTTGCGGTCATTTATTGGGGAGAGATGAAGAGAGAAGACGAGAATGGAGAGAGTCGGTAGACCGCCGGACGGAGTGGACTTGGAGCGAGGGTCGGCAATGCTCGGAGAAGGTCGACGGGAAACGAATGAACGGAACCGTGAGCTCCAATGTTGCGCATTAGACTGTTTCATGAGAATGGGCCCTTTTCCTTTTATGTTTCTTTGCTAACCTTGTAGTCAAATTAAGAATTGCAAAGCTCAATCGTTTAATCGCATATTGTGTACTGTTTGTTATTTCATGGTGCTGATTTGTAACAGGGTAACACATCACACGGCACCCACCCAAACAAGATTTAAGTTTGGCCAGGCTGGGGGCTGCCTTCCCCTAGATTAAGCCTCTAGTCGTACCAAGGGTTACAATTGTAGGGTATCGTTTGGGATTGATTTCGTTGGATGCTTTGTGATTGCCCTGAGCATTGGATAGTGGGGTAGATATTCGTACTCCGGATGAATTGTTAATTTGCCTATTAAGTACTGTTAAAGTTGCGATTGCGGGGCAGAGGTTTGATAAAATGGTGGGTGCAGCTCTCGTTTTAATGCAGACCAGTGCTGACATAGTGGTGGCTGGGGGCAGAGATTTCAAAGACAAGGTTTTATTGTTTCTGAGGAGTGAGGAGAAGGAGAGGTTGGATTTGGAATGTCTAATTAGTCTCCGTCCCCCAGTGAAGAGTACGAATTCTGAGTTAGTATCCGCCCTTACTTCTCTGGTGAATAAATGGGGAAAATGCCCAGGTCCAAAGTCCCAGCTATGGCAGGCTCCGCCTATTCTCTGGAATAACGCCCACCCCTAAAGGGGAGGAGGAGTCTGAGACTTGGGCGGAGCAGAGCTCTCATTTATTTGAGTGGCAGTGCTCTGATGATGTAAAGTGACAGAGATTGGTTGAGAGTTTGAATGGGCGGGCCGCTGACGTTGTGAGAGCTGTCAGGTTGAAATATCCAGTAGCGACAGCTGTCAATTATCTACAAGCACTGGACAATGCTTTTGGCCCAACAGGAAGCCAGTGGAGCTCTTGGCGGGGTTTCAGAACATGCATCAGGAGAAGGGGGATTACTTTTCTGCCTATATTATTAGGCTAGAGAGGCAGCTAAACTGCTTGCAGTGCAGAGGGGTCATTCAGGCACCTGAGCTGGATCAATTAAGAATGGACCAGATAGCCAGGGCCCAGTCCCAGGACCTGATAGCTTGGGGTCTCCAGCGGTCTTGTAAGATGCGCCCCCCTCCATCTTTTGTTGAGCTGATTAGAGAGGTGCGGGAAGAGGAGAACGCGGTGGAGGCGCAGGAGGCCTCTGTCAGCAGGGTACGGTCCTCGGTAGTAGTCCCCTGCAGGGAAGTGACCACAGATGGCCTACCCCCGGGGAGCGGTACGGGAGATCGTAGCAGAGTTGAGAATGGAAATGTCTCTGCTGTTATCAGTGGGTGTGACCCCCCCCCCATATGATGGAGCTGAAGAGGGTTGGATCCCTCAAGGGGATGAACAATGAGGAGGACTGTTGAGAGTGAGCCCCTGAGTACCTAAACACAGAGAGTCGTTGGGAAAACTTAGAGGAGACCCAGTGAGGGAAGGGCCTGGTGTCTCTGGGGGAACACGTTCCCAGCAATATAACAAGGAACTCCCAAAAGTGAAAGGCCCAATTCCTAAAGGCTTAGTGGGACCATGCTCCAGTGTGTTGCTACGGAGAGAGGGTATTTATGCTAAAACCATACTTGACACCGGATCGCAGGTCACGTTGTTGTACCGTTCATTTTACAACTAGTATCTGAAACATTTACCATTGACTCTATTCAGGGCACTGGAGATCTGGAGGCTTAGTGCTAGGAATTGAACAAAGTTGAACAAAGGAGACTATGGAGCCATGAGGGAGGAGCTGGCCAAAGTTGACTGGTCGGATATCCTAGCAGAAAAGACAGTGGAACAGCAATGGCAGGTATTCTTGGGAATAATGCACAAGGTGCAAAATCAGTTCATCCCCCGGAGAAGGAAGGATTCAAAGGGGGGAAGTGGCCACAGTGGAAAGGAAGTCAGAGATAGCATAGCATTAAAAAAGAAGTATAACAGAGCTAAGGTGAGTGGGAAGACGGATGATTGGGAAATTTTTAAGGAGTAACAGAACTTAACTAAAAAGGCTATACGGGGAGAAAAAATGAGGTATGAACGCAAGCTAGCAAGGAATATAAAGGAGGATAGCAAAAGTTTTTTTAGGTATGTGAAGAGAAGGAAGATAGTTAAGAACAATGTTGGGCCCTTGAAGAATGAATTGGGAGAAATTGTTATGGGAAACAGAGAAATGGCAGATGAATTTAATAAGTACTTTGGATCTGTCTTCACTGGGGAAGACACAAGCAATCTCCCAGATGTATGGATGGGCCAAGGACATAGGGTAACAGAGGAACTGAAACAGATTGACATTAGGAAGGAAACGGTGATGAGTAGACTGATGGGACTGAAGGCTAACAAATCCCCAGGTCCAGATGGTCTGCATCCTAGGATACTAAAGGAGGTGGTTCTGGAAATTGCGGATGCATTGGTGATCATTTTCCAATGTTCCTTAGATTCAGGATCAGTTCCTGAGGATTGGCGAATGGCTAATGTTATCCCACTTTTTAAGAAAGGAGGCAGGGAGAAAATAGAGAACTATCGCCCTGTTAGCCTAACATCAGTAGTGGGGAAGATGCTAGAGTCCATTATTAAAGATGAAATAGCGGCATATCTTGATAGCAGTGATAGGATTGGGCCGAGCCAGCATGGATTTACCAAGGGCAAATCATGCTTGACCAATCTATTGGAGTTTTTCGAGGATGTAACCAGGAAGATAGACGTGGGAGATCCAGTGGATGTGGTGTACCTTGACTTTCAGAAGGCATTTGATAAGGTACCACATAGGGGATTGGTGGGTAAAATCAGAGCTCATGGCATTGGGGGGAGGATATTGACATGGATAGAAAACTGGTTGGCAGATAGAAAGCAAAGGGTAGCAGTGAATGGGTGTTTCTCGGAATGGCAGGTGGTGACTAGCAGGGTGCCACAGGGCTCAGTATTGGGACCACAGCTGTTTACGATTTACATCAATGATTTAGAGGAAGGCATTGTGAATAACATTAAGTTTGCTGATGATACTAAGCTGGGTGGCAGTGTGACATGATGAGGATGTTAGGAGAATTCAAGATGACTTGGATAGGCTGGGTGAGTGGGCAGAAACTTGGCAGATGGCGTTTAATGTGAATAAGTGTGAGGTTATTCACTTTGGGAGCAAGAACATGAAGGCAGATTATTATCTGAACGGTGTGGAGTTAGGTAAGGGAGAAATACAAAAAGATCTAGGAGTACTTGTTCATCAGTCTCTGAAGATGAATGAGCAAGTGCAGCAGGCAGTGAAGAAGGCTAATGGAATGTTGGCCTTTATTACAAAGGGAATTGAGTACAAGAGCAAGGAAATCCTTTTGCATTTGTACAGGGCCCTGATGAGACCACACCTGGAGTATTGTGTGCAGTTTTGGTCTCCAGGGTTAAGGAAGGACATCCTGGCTGTGGAGGAGGTGCAGCGTAGGTTCACTAGGTTAATTCCTGGGATGTCCGGACGGTCTTACGCAGAGAGATTAGAGAGACTGGGCTTGTACACGCTGGAATTAAGGAGATTGAGGGGGGATCTGATTGAGACATACAAGATTATTAAGGGATTGGACAAGATAGAGACAGGAAATATGTTCCAGATGCTGGGAGAGTCCAGTACCAGAGGGCATGGTTTAAGAATAAGGGGTAGGTCATTTAGGACAGAGTTGAGGAGGAACTTTTTCTCCCAGAGAGTTGTGGAGGTGTGGAATGCGCTGCCTCAGAAGGCAGTGGAGGCCAATTCTCTGGATGCTTTCAAGAAGGAGCTAGATAGGTATCTTATGGATAGGGGAATCAAGGGTTATGGGGACAAGGCAGGAACCGGATATTGATAGTAGATGATCAGCCATGATCTCAGAATGGCGGTGCAGGCTCGGAGGGCCGAATGGTCTACTTCTGCACCTATTGTCTATTGTCTATAATTATGTGTATGACGGTTATTTGTCAGTGAAGTTGGAGTTCTTGAAAGCCGATGTGGGAGTGTCTGAGGTCCTTGATACATTAGTGCTGGTTTGTCCAGACCCCGTTGAGAAGGGCAGCGTTTCAATTCTGGTGGGGTCCAACACCCCTCTTGTGAGGAGGCTTATGGGGGCCTGCAAGGAGAAGGCTGGCGAGAGCTTTCTGGGTACATTGTTCGTGCACCCAGTGTTTCAGGCTGCTTTTGAGTAAGTGCGTGGCTGCATTGGGCCGGATACCGACTTTAGACAAGGGACTATGTGGTTCACCCAGTCGAAGCCAATGGTGGTATGGCCTCTTAGTAGATGCTCTGGAAGACCACGAGGGGGAGTTGGGATTTCTTGCTGGGGTACTAGTGAAGCCGGAATTGCAGAAGCTCTCGGTTGTACAGGTGAGCAGGATGGCAGTGACTGTCAGGAACACTATGAAGAGGGAGGTCACCTTCAGGCAGGGGATGCCCCTGGCGCATCTGTTCCTGGTGACGCAAATGTCTAGTGTCCCTGTGAGACAAGCCAGGGAGAAATTATTTGGAAAAAGAGGGAAAGTTGATGGGCTAAGATACTCTCCACCTTCCTGTCCCTTTCTTCCCCAAGGGGGGGTAACCACACAGGATCTGATTCAATGGGTGACTCACTTGCATAGCCTTTCACAAACCTCCGATAATAACTACAGAACTCGAGGATTGAGCACAGAGTGCTCACAATCTAGGGTCTTGGCCAAGTGGTCACTGCCTCTATTTTAGCTGGATTTGTAGCTGCTCCATCCCTTGAGACTATGTGCCCAACATAACTAACAGATGTTTGGCATATCTGGCACTTGTCCAGGGAAAGTTTTAATCCTTCAGCTTTCAGGCAGCCTAGCACCTTCAGCAGCCTCATTTCATGTTCTTCCAAGGTGGATCCAAATACTGAGGCCATCCAGGTACACCAATACCTCAAGCAAGTTCATATCCCCCACCATTTTCTTTATGACACACTGGAAGGTTGTAGGGGCTCCCGATATGCCCTGGCATCCCGACATCCTTTCGAACTGGGAAAATCCCAGGGGACGTATAAGTGCCGTCTTCTCTTCATCAGCCTCACTCATGGGGATCTGGCAATATCAAACACCTCAAGTCCAGCACACTGAACCACTTCGCACCACTCAGACAGGTCAATCCTTGGGACTGCATACTGGTCAGAGACAGTGCGCCTGTTCAGAGTCCTATAGTCAACTTGCAGCAGTGTTTGGGTTATGCCTAGAAATAATGGGGGCTTTGGAACGTGGGCTATCCAATGAGAGGCATGTTGTTCTTTCTTGTGGGTTTGGGAGCAGTGATTTCACGGTCTTTTGTTAAAGAGAGATGAAGAGAGAAGATGCAAATAGAGAGAGTTGGTAGACCACCAGAGTGGACCTGGAGGGTCCAAGGGTCGGCTATCGTTTCTGAGGAGGGAGGTGGGGAACAAATGAATGGAACTGTGAGCTCCAATGTTGCGCATTAGACAGTTTCATGAGAACGGGCCCTTTTCCTTTTTGTTTCTTTACTAATCATATAGTCAAATTAAGAATTATAAAGCTCAATCATTTAATCACATATTGTGTACTGTTTGTTATTTCGTGATGCTGATTTGTAACAAGGTAACACATCACGCATCATCCACTCAAACAAGATTTCCTAAGTTTGCCTGGGCTGGGGGCTGTCTTCCCCTAGATTAAGCCGCTAGTCATACTGAGGTACAAAGTTAAAATCCAAGTCTACAGGCTTAGCTAACTAACCATCATGTTGCATTCACTCACTTCTATTAAGAGGCAACTGAACTTATTATAACAATAGAGTGGTTGATATCATTTACTTGGACTTTCAGAAGGCTTTTGACAAGGTATCCCATCAAATTGTAGGATGTAGGGATTCAGGGTAAGGTGTCCGAATGAGTGCAGAATTGGCGCAAAAACAGAAAACATTGAGTTATGGTGGATGATTTTCACATCTAGATGATGTTAAAAGTTGGGTTCCACAGGGATTGGTTTTGGGGCTGCTGCTGTTTTTAATCTACCTTAATGATTTGGATAAGCACATAACAAATAATCTAGTAAAGTTTGCTGATGACAGAAAATTAGAGGGATGGGCTGATAACATTGAGGCAGCAGAATCAATACAGTTAAGCCTAAACAAAATCCAGGTGGGGGCAGATAAACAACAGATGAAATTTAATGTCAGTAAATGTAAAATATTACATAAGGAAGTATCAATATTACATATAGATATACACTGGGGGGTCTTGAGTTAGAAAGTACACTGCATGAGAAAGATTTGGACTTCCTGGTAGATTCATCACCATCAACATCTAGACAATGCACATAAGCGATTAGGAAGGCTGACAGGATGTTGGGTATGTAATCCATTCAGTGGAGTTCAGGTCTGGAGAGATTAGGAAGGCTGACAGAATGTTGGGTATGTAATCCACTCAGTGGAGTTCAGGTCTGGAGAGATTAGGAAGGCTGACAGGATGTTGGGTATGTAATCCACCCAGTGGAGTTCAGGTCTAGAGAGATTAGGAAGGCTGACAGAATGTTGGGTATGTAATCCACCCAGTGGAGTTCAGGTTTAGAGAGATTAGGAAGGCTGACAGAATGTTGGGTATGTAATCCACTCAGTGGAGTTCAGGTCTGGAGAGATTAGGAAGGCTGACAGAATGTTGGGTATGTAATCCACTCAGTGGAGTTCAGGTCTGGAGAGATTAGGAAGGCTGACAGAATGTTGGGTATGTAATCCACCCAGTGGAGTTCAGGTCTGGAGACACTCTTGTTAAGCTGTATAATGTGCTTGTGAGGCCACACCTTGAGTACTGGGTATAATTTCTGTCTCCATATTGTGTGAGGGATGTGAAGGCGTTGGAGACTGTCCAGAGAAGGGTGATGAGACTCATTCCAGGTCTGCAGGATATGAACTGTGAAGAAAGATTGAAATAATTAAATCTTTTTAGCCTGAATAGATGTAGAATGAGAGGAGACATGATAGAAGAAGTGTTCAAAATCATTAAGGGTATAAGTAAAGTGGATGCCAGCTGCTCCTTCAAAATTAATCCATCAATGAGGACATGGGGCCATAGGAGGAAACTGGTTAAAGGGAGAATTATGACTAAAATGAGGAAGTATTTCTTTACACAGTGAGTTGTGGACATGGAACAAAGTATCTAGTTGTGTAGTTGAGAGTAGTACCTTAGAGACTTTCAAATCTAAACTCGATAGTTATTTCAACACACTATGTGAATAGGAATTTGGCAAGCTTTGTTGGGCTGCATGGACTGTTTTGTCAGAATTTATCATGATTTTACACAATGTGTGATTGGGACCAGCGAGTCACAGAAGGACACGAGGAAAGGGGAAATTCCACAGTGAATGCAGTTGAATAAAGGCAAGCATGAGGTGGTTTCATTTGGATCTGAGATGTAACAATCTGAATATTTTAAACGGTGTGGATCAGTGTAGAGATTAGTTGTCTATGTACACTAGATCTCTCAAATGTCAGTGAATGGGTATCAACTGTAATCTGAAAAGTGACTGAAAATAAGAAAAAGGGTATTTACACAAAACCTGTCAGACCCCGGTATGAGAACAAGTTTAACTTTGAACACTGATAATCAGGAACGATGTACTGATTTTAGTGGCTTACCAAACTTGTACCAGGATCTAAAGGTATAAATTTAAACTTGGCTTTGTCTCCTTGGCTGAATGGCAATTAGATGAGACCAATAACATTGAAATCGCCAGTACTTCAGTGAAGATAATCAAACTGACAGTTCACCTTAAATACCTTGGATATTTCATTCAGTGTGAGTTATCACAGGCACAATTTGTTTCAATATTAAAGTCCAACTCTATCTTTTTTCCCCCCATCTCTGTTCTGTTTTATTATGATTTGGTCCAGGATGAAATGCACAATGATAGTGAGTAACAGTGCACTGTATGAGAATGTTGTTATCTTTATAGTAATGAAGATAAATCTGTGTTTAGGTGGGAGTACATGGGATTCGAATAGAGTTTGTGAATGAGAAGGGGGCAAAACGCACAGCAACGTACCTACCAGAGGTGGCCAAGGAGCAGGGTAGGTGTGAGCAACAGCTTGGTAATCTGTTCTTGTACTCTGCGTTTCAGTAGGGAGTTGTTAAGAACATGAGTAATAACTGTCAATTCAATAGTGTAAAAGATTTCATGGTTTAACCTGGATGTGGCATGCAAAAGTTTGGGCACCCCTGGTCAAAATTTCTGTTACTGTGAATAGTTAAGTGAGTAGAAGATGAACTGATCGCCAAAAGTCATAAAGTTAAAGATGAAACATTCTTTTCACCATTTTAAGCAAGATTAGTGTATCATTTTTGTTTTGTACAATTTTAGAGTGGGGAAAAAAAGGAAAGGAGCTCTATGCAAAAGTTTGGGCACCCCAAGAGATTTGAGCTCTCAGATAACTTTTACCAAGGTCTCAGACCTTAATTAGCTTGTTAGGGCTGTGGCTTGTTCACAGTCATCGTTAGGAAAGGCCAGGTGATGCAAATTTCAAAACTTTATAAATACCCTGACTGCTCAAAACTTGCCCTAACTATCAGCAGCCTCTAAGCAGCTGCCTAGCACTCTGAAAATTAAAATAAATGATGCCCTCAAAGCAGGAGAAGGGTATAAGAAGATAACAAAGTGTTTTCAAGTAGCCGTTTCCTCAGTTCGTAATGTAATTAAGAAATGACAGTTAACAGGAACGGTGGAGGTCAACTTGAGGTCTGGAAGACCAAGAAAACTTTCTGAGAGAACTGCTCGTTGGATTGCTAGAAAGGCAAATCAAAACCCCTGTCTGACTGCAAAAGACCTTCAGGAAGATTTAGCAGACTCTGGAGTGGTGGTGCACAGTTCTACTGTGCAGTGACACCTGCACAAATATGATCTTCATGGAAGAGTCACCAGAAGAAAACCTTCCCTGCGTCCTCGCCACAAAATTCAGCGTCAGAAGTTTGTAAAGGAACATCTAAACAATCCTGATGCATTTTGGAAACAGGTCCTGTGGACTGATGAAGTTAAAATAGAACTTTTTGGCCGCAATGAGCAAAGGTATACTTGGAGAAAAAAGGATGCAGAATTTCATGAAAAGAACACCTCTCCAACTGTTAAGCATGGGAGTGGATCGATCATGCTTTGGGCTTGTATTGCAGCCAGTGGCATGGGGAACATTTCACTGGTAGAGGGAAGAATGAATTCAATTAAATACCAGCAAATTCTGGAAGCAAACATCATACCATCTGAAAAAAAAGCTGAAGATGAAAAGAGGATGGCTTCTACAACAGGATAATAATCCTAAACACACCTCAAAATCCACAATGGACTACCTCAAGAGGCGCAAGCTGTAGGTTTTGCCATGGCCCTCACAGTCCCCCGACCTAAACATCATCGAAAATCTGTGGATAGACCTCAAAAGAGCAGTGCATGCAAAATGGCCCAAGAATCTTACAGAACTAGAAGCCTTTTGCAAGGAAGAATGGGCGAAAATCCTCCAAACAAGAATTGAATGTCTCTTAGCTGGCTACAGAAGGTGTTTACAAGCTGTGATACATGTCAAAGGGGGTGTTACTAAGTACTGACCATGCAGGGTGCCCAAACTTTTGCTTTGGGCCCTTTTCCTTTTTTGTTATTTTGAAACTGTAAAAGATGGAAATAAAAAAAATAATCTTGCTTAGAATATTAAGGAAATGTGTTATCTTTAACTTTATGCCTTTTGGAAATCAGGTCACCTTTTACTCGCTTAGCTAGTCACAGTAACAGAAATTTTGACCAAGGGTGCCCAAACTTTTCCATGCCACTGTATATTAAATGCAGCTTTAACTTTCTCTCAGAAAATGCAGGAAACCCTCAGCAGATCAGGCTGCATCTTTGGAAAGAGACACAGTTGATGTCCCTTTAGAACAGATGAACATGTTTTGCCAAGAGTTTCCATTTTAAATGTAAACTCGGTTTCTGTTTCAGCAGATGCTGCCTGACCTGCTGAATGTTCCCACCATTTTCTGTTTTTGTTTCCTATTTCCAGCATAGGCAGTTGTTTTATTTTTTAATTTTCATTTAATTTTCCAACATCATCTTGTCCATAAACATTTTTGACACATTATTTTGTAGTTTATGGAGCCTGCCTAAAGTTAATCTAGTTGCAAGGAAAACACTTCCAGGTAATTTTTTCCTGCGACAATTACTTCTCCTTTCTAGATTTGGTGACGTAACTTGGGACCTCGGGGCTGTTTGCTGGAGAACTAGTGCAGCTGAACCATGGTTATTAACTTGTACCAAGGTGTGGATGTATCTCTAAGTTTTGTTTGTGCATATTTCTGATTTTGTGTTGCAGACTGGGACCAGATTCAAACTATAGACTCTCTTCTGCGTAAAGGAGGTTACAAAGCTCCCATCACAAATGAATTCAGGAAAGCAATCAAGCTCACCAGGTGAGTAACAGTGAAGCCATCTCTGAAATTTGTATGGTGGTTAGATCCTATAGTGATGTTAGCTGCCAAAAGCCAGATTATCCCCAGGAAGGGAGATTGGGAGTAGGGGAGTCACCTGTGTGGAGAAACTTGATAGAAACATAAAAAATAGGTGCAGGAGTAGGCCATTTGGCCCTTCGAGCCTGCACCGCTATTCAGTATGATCATGGCTGATCATCCAACTCAGAACCCTGTACCAGCCTTCTCTCCATACTCCCTGATCCCTTTAGCCACAAGGGCCATATCTAACTTCCTCTTAAATATAGCCAATGAACTGGCTTCAACTGTTTCCTGTGGCAGAGAATTCCACAGATTCACCACTCTCTGTGTGAATAAGTTTTTCCTCATCTTGGTCCTAAAAGGCTTCCCCTTTATCCTCAAACTGTGACCCCTCGTTCTGGACTTCCCCAACATCGGGAACAATCTTCCTGCATCTAGCCTGTCCAATCCCTTTAGAGTTTTATACGTTTCAATCAGATCCCCCCTCAATCTACTAAATTCCAGAGAGTACAAGCCTAGTCGATCCAGTCTTTCATCATATGAAAGTCCTGCCATCCCAGGAATCAATCTGGTGAACCTTCTTTGTACTCCCTCTATGGCAAGAATGTCTTTCCTCAGATTAGGGGACCAAAACTGCACACAATACTCCAGGTGTGGTCTCACCAAGGCCTTGTACAACTGCAGTAGTACCTCCCTGCTCCTGTACTCGAATCCTCTTGCTATGAATGCCAGCATACCATTCGCCTTTCTCACCGCCTGCTGTACCTGCATGTCCACTTTCAATGACTGATGTAGAAAAGGCAAGAAGAGGAAAATTGTTTTGCTATAGCTGAATTGACCTGGTTTCTCTCTCTGAAGGTATTTGATCCACTGAGCACTTCCTGCATTTATTTAACCTGCTGAGCACTTCCTGTATCTTCTGTAATTGTTTGCAGCATGTAAAGTATTTTGCTTTTCTAAGATTGCATACTAATTTGAAGTGCAATCAGATGTCCATTTATAGAAAAGCACAAGATGATGTAGGCACACAGTATATAGATCTGACATTTTTCTAACCCTCACAGAACTGTTTGCCACTGATGTATGTGGGATTCTTCACTGCCAGCTGTATGAATGGCCTGAGACACAGTATACAGATCTGACATTTTTCTAACTGTCACAGAACTGTTGGCCAGTAGTGTATGTGGGACTCTTCACTGCTAGCTGTATAAATGGCCTGAGAAGGTAGTGTCCACATAATACTGTTCCAACTTGACACCGTCTTGGGAAGCACTCGGAAAATGCAGGAATGAAGAGTGAGACTTGGATTTATATAGCACAGTTCTTCATTTAAAGATGCGCTAAAACACTACCCAGCAAATGCGCTAAAACACCACCCAGTAAATATTATTAATTTGAGTGCGGATACTTATAATGAAGAAAAGTGGGATCCCTAAACACCAATGTGGTAAGTAACCAAAGAGTCAGAGGTATTCCTTGAAGATGTGAAAATTTCCTGTTGTCTTAATATTGGAATGGAAAGCTTTACCATGGATGACGTGGGTGAGATGGTGCCTTACCTTGCTGCCTCAAGTTGTCTGGTGCAGAACTTCCTCATTGCCCACACTTCAGCATATGAACACCGGGCCTGAATAACTCAGGGTGAATACATCCAGAACTAGAGTGAGCTGGGTGTCAGGTGGTTTCATAGAGCAGAGCACTCTTTGATAGATATAACATGGTTGTTATGTATCCATGGGCAAGAACGATAATGATCAAACATTTTTATGTCATGTTAGAAATGGTACACATTGAGTAAATTAGTGTGGGAGCTATGAACCAGGTCCCGGAGATGAAAGACGTGCACTCAAAAGCCCGCGTCCCAAAGAAAGTACCTTGTGCACGTAGGAGGCCCAATTGATTTACCACGTGATCGATTGGCCACACGCGCACTCGCCACATTCTTGCAATCAATCTGATACAATATATGCCTCCCCCATAGATGGAACAGCAGAAGGAGGGAATGAGTGAAGGGAAGCTGAGAAAAATGATTGAATGTCAATTCAGTTTAGTGGCAGTTAGTTGGCTGGCGCACCCTTGTGGTTGTATCCGGCATTTAACTATGCCAGACAGCACTGCAGCGGGGCACCTTCCCTCTCTTGCACCCTCCTGGTTAGCTGTTGTCAAGCAGTGGACTGTGAATCTCCTCCTGATGAAGTGTCCTTTGGTACATCTTCCGGGACACTGGCTTCGGCAGCAGAGGATGCTTCTATAGCTTCCCGTCAGTTTGCTGGTGCATATGATCCAAATGTCACCTAACAATTCATCTGTCTGACCTTAACTGAAGCTCTGTTACTTGAGCATGATAATGCCAGATGTCAGCCGGTAGCCCATTTTCTTCCAGTGTGGTGCGTGTGTAGACTGCCTCTGGCACCAAACAATCACAGCCTTTGTATTTTTGTTTTGCTGTAAATTTGCTCCTGGATGGCAGGCTGTATCACATTTGCTCTCTGTAGTCAGTCAAGTTCTTACTCTACGTTTGGGCCCCACTGCAGACGGCACTGAGCGGGCCTTGTAAAACTTCGGCTGACAGTTCTCCTTAATCTTGAACTTTACTTCAGGACCACTGCATTGATTGAAGGTGTCAGCTCGGAAAATCTACTGATGCTTTTGTAATTTTGGAATCTGGTGTAAGGATAAGCCCCATATCCGGCTCAAATGTAATGGGCTGGTTTTCTACTGAGAGTGTAACCAAGTAAGGAAGCTGGTTTCGGTGGCCTGTGTCATGGGTTGGTTTGGAAAATTGTGCCCACTTCTTCACTTCGGCTTCTCCGTTTGTGGAGTTGATGGTTGAATCCTGCAGTTTTCTCATGGCACGTTGCTTAGCAAAGCACACCTTCTCAAGGTTCCCTACCTTCTGACATAACCGGCAGACTGTCTTATGATGCCCAGTGGTCTGATTGCAAGCATGACGTTCCCCACAATGTTGGCATCTCTGTGGAGACTAGGCTGTGGGTCAGTACCCTTTGCAAGCATTGATGTTTTCAGGAGGGGGCTGAATTTACGTAAAGCTTCTCTACTGCCTTCCGGCGGCAATCTATGGAGTATGCTTTGTCCCAGGACAGAGCGTGCTTTTCAGACAGGAGGCTCTCCTATGTCCTCCCATCTTGGACTCTAACAATCAGCTCTTGAATAACCATCACTTCTTTGAATTTCCTTAGTGGGGTATGTTTGTACTTACATTTCTGTACCACTAGGGTCAGTCTTGTGATGAAATTAAGTCCAAGTGCATGCGGAGCAGCTTGAGTGTTACTGCTTCCTCCGGCTTTGCCGCTGCTGTAAAAATTGACAGTTCTATGTGGTTTTCTGGCTGCATTCTCGCAATCGATCTGACACAGTACAATGGTATGTCTTTCTGTGGCTATTAAGCGTTTCTAACAAGGTACATTATGATTTTTGTACATTAAAGAAGTATTGTGCAATAAATAGATTTTGGCTAAAGGCCTTCATGTAATTAGTGAGGAATACAAACTAAGTGTGTTGTCCATAATTTCTGATTTCTGTTATCTGCATCAGCAGTTGAAATTGTTCAATGTAACTTGTCCAGAGAATGAATGGGAAGAGATTTGGTAAGTAGGTCACCCTGGGCAATTAGAGAGCAGCTTGACAGCTGGCTGATGAATTCAAGTACACCCCTTTCCCAAAGAAAAGGAGGATGAAAACAATCTCGAAAGTAGAAATGGGAAAAAAATCAATTGTGCGAATTAAAAGTAGCCCACTCTGCTTCCCAGACCTGCCAGCATATGAGAAAAGGAAAAATATGTTAGCATTTCATCTGTGTCCCATTTATCTGAACGCTTAACTACACAATGGTGTTCTGCCAGTCATCTTTTGAAATGTTAACCTGCTGTGGGTAAAAGTCATGCTGGAATAAAAGTGGAAAGGTTACTTGGTAGTTAATGAAGGTTCTAATGTGCAAGCAAAACATCAAATGTCATGTAATGTTTTGGAGCTTCAGACTCGTGAGAATCCCAGTTTGTTACAGTGGAGGAGGGTGGCACTTGGCCCATTTGTTTCTGCTGGCCCCTGGCACAGCAGTCATTTCATTACTGTTGAAGGATGTGGTGTGGAGGGATTTCCGTGCAATTGGGAAGGTTTCTTTATCTCAGTTAATAGCTGGTGACAGCCCTATGCAGTGGCGGAGGCCTTGGGGGGCTTCCAGGTAAAAATAATGAGAACGAACCTACTGCAGAAACTGATCATTGGAGGACCAGGAACTGGATAACGGTGCAGATTACCTCTCTGTTGAGTGCTGCACTAACCTGCCTGCCATATACCCCTCCTTCAAGCCCAGAAAGGGAAAGTATGGACAGTGAGGGTAAACAGTAATTACTTCTCAACCTGAGTGTGGACTTGGTCAATGCCAGAATCTATAATGTTGATCTTGTAACAAAACACAAATAACTGCTGATTTGTTTATTAATATCACATGTACCAAGATACAGTGAATAGCTTCTGTTCGCATGCCATTCTGACAGATGATTCTATACACAAGTTCATAGGCATAGTTCAAAGGGAAACAAAAAGCAGAATACAGAATATCATGCTACCGTTACAGAGGAAGCGCAGAGCAGGTAGAGAAATAAAATGCACGGACTATGATGAGGTACAGAAATTGAAAGATCAAGAGTTCATCTTTATCATGCAAGATCTGTTCAAGAGTGTTATAACTGCACAATAGAAGCTATCTCTGAGCTTGGTAGTATGTGTTCTCATGCTTTTGCAGCTTCTGCCCTTTGGACGGTGGGGGGTGGTGTGGGGACAGTGATTTAACATTCATTTATGAAAGTAAAATTCTGTTTCATTAATCTCCTTGCTGTTTGAGGATGTGAATTGGGGAACCACTTTATATACTATATTTGCACATTCAGCAGACTTCCAGTAAAGCCCCCACACAAGCTAGTCGATAAAAGCCTGGCTTTGATATTTTTTCCCCATGGGCTTGGGATTAAATTGTTTGTCATTGAATAAAGAGAAACAAAACCCCAACACAACGCCAAGATGGGTTTGTGTCCCAGCTCTTGTTTGTTAGCCTGTATATTCAGGAATCTCACCAGAAGCAACCTATGTAACTCACCGCACTTTCTGTCTCCTCAGGTACCGCAGTGAGAAAATAACAGTTAGCTACGCTGAGTACATGGCCTCACGACAGCATTACTTTCAGAATGGCACCCTCCATGCCCCACCTCTCTACAATCATTACTCCTGACAACAAGCAGCACGACCAATCACAGGAATCCAGCTACCACCTCATCGGAGGTGACGCCTCCTCTTCCTGGTCTAGTTACTTTTACTACTGCACTATTTTATGATGCTAGCGTTCCGTTGCCAAGCACGCCTTCGGTTAGCGCTACCTCAGACAGACTTGGCCACGGAACGCTGTGACGAAACAGTAGAATCTCGTTTTGGGGAAGGGAGGGATTTCTAACAAATCTTGTTTCTGTTTCTATACTTGTTTACCTATGTTTGCCTTACTTTGGTGACTTGCAGGATTCTGTGTATGAACTGCAGGTTTTTTAGTACTGAAACCATTGACGTACAGTACGTAGGGTGCTCAGTCTCTTCACCAATGGATGACGTATCCACTGGGTTGTTGATTTAGTCTTGCCTCCCTAAACCCAAAGGTTACTGGTTCGCAGTTTTCATTTTGGTGAATCGTGGGATGTGATTTCCCCAAAACGCTGCTCAGAGTGGGGAGAAAATTCCAAAATCCTGTGTAATAAAAATGGAGCTTTTCTTTATTCAGTCCGCACAAGCCAATGGTCAGTCAGTAGGTGCGGTTGAAAATGCAGTCAGGACTGAAATATTTTCCGATGTTGCTTAAAAGTCGTGTCTCCCATGACATGAGTAAGTATTAACTTGAAGTAAATAGCGGGACTTCTAATGGACATGCTGTGCATTAATTGCCAAGTGGTACGCGATTATGTGTGCGTACCTACAGGTCAAGCATAAACCAAGGGTGAATGCTGGATTTCTTTGCACATTATACAAGATGTCAGCACAGCCCCAGTTCCAGCGTCACTCTGGCAATAATCTGGTTACCTTTTAATCAACAGTGTTGGAAGGGTAGTAAAAATCTAGTTTTTTTTTGTTGGCCTCATTTACTACTTGTATATCTATAGCCCAAGCATACATTTTGTGAATGAAAACCCTTTGATAAAGTAAATTGTATTTACTCTCTGTCTCTGTGTCTATGTGCAGCATAACAAGCCTGTTCTCTATAGCCCTACACTCACAGAACGATCCACTGTTCAGTCTTTCTCCTGTGAAAATGGGACACCGCATACTAAAGTTGAAATTTGGCAGTGCTGAAGCCAGGACTTTCAGATTCACACAGGAGCAGCTGAATGATGGGAAGATTCCAAGTTTGAATTCCGTTCTGCTCAGAATGATGTGTTCTGCCACCACTCTTGGCACCCTCACAGTTCAAGAGAATTCCATAATTTATACTGATCACAGACCAGTGGCCTGTGCTCCAAAATGCATTCAGTGCATCATGACATGAGACGAAGTTGAGGGACGATGTCCTCTTTTCAGAGATGATGGATAGAAAACCAGAGTTTGCACTGCATATTTTCCACCATTATCCTCACTAAGTTCAACAATTTGTGAAGCTAATAACTGTAACTATATTATAGTTTATTGTCCTGTACTGAGGTACAGTGGAAAACCTTGCACACCATCCATACAGATCTTTTCATCACAGTACATTGAGGTAGTACAAGGGGAAATAATGACAATGCAGAATAAAATATTACAGATATGGATAGTGCAGGGCAGCTAGATGATGGGTTGCAAAGCTATAACAATGTAGATTGTGAGGTTAGGAAGGAATTTTATTGTACTAGGGAACCACTCCATACATGCTTTCAGGCTTTTGTATCTCTGCCACTGTAAGAGGAGAGGGGAGAGAATGTCCGGGGTGAGTGATGCACTTGATTATGTTTGCTGCTTTACCATGCTAGTGAGCAGTGCAGACGGAGTCCGTGGAAGGGAAGCTGGTTTCTGCAATATATTGAGCTGCGTCCACAGCTCTGAATTGTGCTCCAATGTACATCGTGACAGGTGAGAGATGAAGTTCAAGTTGAGGGTTGATGCCCTCTCGAATATACAGGGAAGATGGAACAAGAGTAGAGGAGCAGAGTTTGTATCACCATTATCTTCACTAAGCCAAGCAATTTGTGCAGCTAATATTTCATTAATGCTTTAAAAATACGTGCACTGTGATTAGTATGTTAGTTTTGAAAACAAACAGGTACTTTATCAAGCAGGGATACAACCGCAATGTTGTTACTAGTAATGTCCGAAAGAAAGTGAGAGAATTGAGCTGTCCATAGTTGCTTCAAACCCCACTGATTAACAGAACCAATCATAGAGCTCTATGGAACATAGAACAGTACAGGACGAGAATGTCTCTCTCTTCAGTCCACAATGTTTCTGCTGAATATGATGCCAAATTAAATAATATGATCCTTATCCCTCCATGCCCTGCATATTGGTGTGCCCGTCCAGATGCCACCATTGTATCTGCTTCCACCACTTCCCCCGGCAGCCCGCGGAATAGAGCCACCACTCTGTTTATATAAACATGGAACAACTTACACATCTACCCTTAGCTTTCCCCCTCTCCCCTTAAATGCATATACTCTAGTATATGTGACATCTCTATCCTGGGAGAGGCACTTGATATTTACCCTATTTACTACTCTCAATTTTATGAACCTGTCAGATCGCCCCTCAGCCTCTACCTCTAGAGAAAACAACCCATCTCCCAACCTGTCTGTATAGTTAATACTCTCCACTGCACCCTCCCCGAAATCTGTAATGGGACACCCAGAACTGCACAATACCGCATGCAGCCGAACCAAAGTTTTATAGAACATGAAGTGACTTGCTGCCCTCGCCAGATATACTTGCAGATACTGTACCATGTTAAGCTGATTTCCATGACTGTGATTTGAAGTGTGCTAACAGCAATGACTCAACTTTTTGTTTGCTAGTCCAACACTAGTACTGCACCAAATTGTCTGCCCTTCTGAACAAAGCAATTTGAATAAATTTGAAGACTAATGATTTTTTTCAACAAGTGTTTACCTTGTATCTCTGATACTTTGATCTTTATCCCCAAGCCATCAGTCAATGGAGATGCATTTGTCATTGATACTGGTCATGGTTCTGCTTCCCTTCCTACTGGCATTAGTTGATTAATTGACAACTCCAGGATTGTTGCTCTCATTGTCCTCTGTTAAACTTGCAGCTGAAGAAATACCCTTGAATGAGTGGCTTTCTAGTCTTGCACAGAACAGTGGAAGCTTGATTCCTAGCACAACATCTTAAGTGAGAGAACTAGGGATGACTGACTAGATCATAGGGATGGACCCTAACAAGCCAAGTTATTAGCAGTGCAGTAAACCACCAAAATGAGAGCTTTGTGTGAGAGAGAAAAAGGCTAAAAGGAGCAAAATGTATCAATCATCAAACTAACACTACTTTTGATGAAACTGATATCTCCAAAACACACAGTATGCCACATACTAAGGAAAAGTAATGGACATTACAGCCCACGTAAAACATTAAGTCAATATCAGGAACAGTATTAAAATGTTGAGCTCTTCAAAGCTGTTCTGCTATTTGGTTGGTTGGTCTGAACAAAGACGTTCACCTACCTTCCATATTCATTCATGGTCTTGGTTTTTTGAAAAAAATATAAATACTTTTTGAAACTTCTATCTAATTACCAATGTTAAATGTATTTTTCTTGAGTTGATTTCCATTATTGTTTGAGGTTCTTCTTTGCATCACTTGCGAATGGCCAAGGGCAATATCCTCTTACAAAAGATTCTCCTAAAGGAGCCAGAAAATACTCAGTGAGTCAGCAGCATCTGTGGGAGAAAAAACATCTTTCATCAAAACTGCAAAACAGGTGATGAGCTGGCTTTAAGCTGCAGAGAAAATGGGAGAGGAATGGATAGGACAAATCTGTGATTGGTTGAGGTCAGGGTTGCTGTGGGGATGTTGCAAATGAGGTCATCCATTTCATGGTTTAATTGGGGAAGTTGGAGGCTGTAAACATGAACAAAGAAACATAAAATTTTGAAATAAGGACAATTGGAATGAGAACACAAAGGAACGTAAGGCACAAGATGTAGAACTCTGGGACATGACCGGTGAGACTGGGTGAAATAACAAAGAGCCAGTTTCACAAACGGAGGAGCCTTGTGTGGATACAGAATGAGAAAGGAAGATGCCTGAACCTGTAGAATTTGATAATGAGTCCACAAGGCTGTAATGTTCCCAGATGAAAGTAGAGGTGTTGGTTCTTTTCCCAATCTCCCTGGTTTTCTATCCCATAGTTTTTAATCTCTCTGCATTTTCTTCCTATGACTGCCTGGGCGCTTAATGACTTTAAATATAGTTGAAAGCCCCTCACAGCCTCCTGTGTTTCAAGGATAAAGGTGTGAAGTTGATTTATTTTGGGATGTCAAATTTTTAAAGTATACAGGGTTAATGACAGGATTCTTGGCAGTGTGGAGGAACAGGGGGATCTTGGGATACACATCCATAGATCTCTCAAATTTGTCACACAAATTGATAGGGTTGCGAAGAAGATGTATGGTGTATTGGCCTTCATTGGTTGAGGGATTAAGCTCAAGAGCCGGGAGGTAATGTTGCAGCTTGATAAAACTGATTGGACCAGAGTTCTTTGAAATACTGTGTTCAGTTCTTGTCACTTCATTATTGGTAGTATGTGAAAGGTTAATAGAGTTCAGAGGAGATGCCAGGATGCTGTCTGGGCACATCCATAAAGATAGGTTGAGTGAGCTGGGGCTTTTTTCTTAGGAGTGAAGAAGGATGAGAGATGACTTGATAGAGGCGTACAGGATAAGAGGTACAGATCGAGTGGATAGCCAGAGACTTTTTCTCAGGACTGAAATGGCTAATACCAGGGGGCATAATTTTAAAATTGATTAGAGGAAAGTATAGGAGGGATGTCAGAGGGACGTTTTTCTACAAAGAGTGGTGGGTAGGTGGGACATGCCAGGGGTGATGGTAGAGGCAGATAAATTAGGGACATTTAATAAACTCCTGGATAGGCACATGGATGATAGAAAAATAGAGGACTATGTAGGAAGGAAGGGTTAGTTTGATCTTGGAATAGGTTAAAAGGTTGGCATAACATCTTGGACTAAAGTGCCTGTACTGTGCTGTTCTATAACAGCCCCAGCCTTTCCAGTCCGTTGACAGAACTAACGCCTCTTGCCTCCTATATCATTCCAGTAAACCTCTCTATACCCTCCCTAACATCTCCTTTCCCAGAAATGGCCCGTTGTGGCTGAGCCAGTGCTATATAAAGGATTATAATGACTTTCTTGCTCTTGTCCACTCTGCCTCTTATAAAGTCAGTCCTGTGTGCCATTGGTAACGTTTTCGCAATTTGCCAAGTCACTTTCAATGAGCTCAAGCACGCCAAATGTCTTTGCCCCTGGTTCCATTGAGAACTGTCCCCTGCCCTCACCCTGACTCCAATGTTCTTTGTCCCTCACCATTGAAATGTGGTTCGTCAGTTTCCACAATACATTTCATTGGCCTTGTGTCCATGCCTGCCTTGGGCTGAATGAATCCTCCCCATCCTTCTCAGGATTCACTAATTATAAAGATTTGTATGCCATCTGTGTTGATTATGTCCCGTCTTGGAATGAAGTCTGTCTTAAGTCTTAACAAGAAAGGATACTCTATATGAGTCTGTATTCCTTTGTGTTTAGAAGAATGAGGGCTGACCTTATTGAAACAGGTAAGATCTCAAGAGGGTTTGACAATTGATGTTGCAATTTTTTTTTACTAGTGGGAGAGTCTCCAATGAGGGGACACAATTACAGCACAAAGGGACTGAGGTGGTGAAGGAACAACTTCCTGCAGAGGGGAGTGAATATCTGGAAATTCTGACAACAAGGGTGCTGAGGCCGGATCTTAAATATATTTGAGGTAGATAAATGTTTGTAAGCAAGGGGCAAGGAATTTACAGCTCTGGGGATCTGGTACAGAAGAGATGAGGTCTCCTGAGTGACCACTGGGAGAGGTAAGGGGAGTAAGCAGTCAATGCAGGATTTCCTTGTGGCCATTCCCCTCAGCAACAAGTATACCTCTTTGGATACTGCTGGGCTTGGGGGTGGGGGGGGGGGGTTGACACAGCAGGAGCAGCCAGCCAGGCCAGTAGAGCAGCAGTGACAGGAGATTATAGGGGCGTGGGTGGGAGATTCTGTGGCTGGACGCCAGGATGGTGCGTTGCTAGGATGTCTCAGAGTGACTGCAGAATATTCTCGGGGGAAGGAAAGCACCCAGAGGCCATGGTGCACATTAGCACTAATGTCATGGGTAGAAATGGAAAGAGGTCCTACACAGAGAGCATAGGAAGTTAGGAAAGGTGCTAAAGAGCAGTATCTCCAAGGTAGTAATCTCTGGGTTACTCCTGGTGCCACATGCTAGTCGGGGCAGCAATAGGAATGGCTGAGGAAGTGGTACCAGAAGACAAGGTTTTGGGTTTTTGGATCATTGAAACCTCTTCTGGAGCAGGGGTGACCTGTACAGGAGAGATGGGTTGCACCTGAACTGGAGGGGAACTAATATCCTGGCTGGGAGGTTTGCTAGTGCTACTCAGGAAGGTTTAAATTAGTTTAGCAGGAGGATGGGAATCAGCAGCAGGTCAGAAAGTGGAGGGGTGGAGAGGGCAGTAAAAACTGGCAGGAGCAAAGTGATAGATATGATGGGATGGATAGTTTGACGTGTGTATTTTAATCCTAGGAATATTATCAATATGGAACTATGATATTGTAGCCATTGCAGACATTTGGTTGAGAGAGAGACAGGAATGGGTGCTTAAATGTCCCAGGGTCGTGATGTTTTAGAAAAGGTAGAGAAGGGGATGGGAGTGGCCTCACTAATCAGAGACAGTATCACAGATGTACTCAGGACAATATGGAGGACTCATCTGAGTCTATATGGGTAGAACTCAAAAATAGGTAGAGTGCAATCACTGTTAGCAACAGATAGGGATAAGTATGGACCTTATGGGAGAGTATTAAATTGCATCATGGCAAATTATAAGAGCATTTAAGCAGGAACTAGGGAGAGTTCATCAGAACAGCTGTATATGGGCAAGTCCACATCTGACATGTGGAAGGTGTTTAAAGACCTACTGCACACAGTACAGGAATGTTCCAGTCAGAAGGAAGGAGAAAGATGGTAAGGTAAGATGTCAAGATAAGTGATGGATGTAGTCAAAAAAGTATGTTAAGCTTAGGAAGCCAGAATGAAACAGGGTCCTTGAGGATTATAAATAAACCAGAAAAGAACTCGAGGGGAATTAGGAAAGCCAAGAAGGGCCACAAAAAGCCTTGGCAAGTAGGATTGAAGAGAATCCCAAGGCATTTTATACATGCATCATGAGCAAGAGGTTAACAAGGATAAAGGGGGGAGCATTCGCTTGGATGCGAAGGATGTGGGGAGGTCCTTAATAATTATTCAATATTTACAAAGGAGGAGGACGTGGAGGATAGGGAGATCGGGGCTGAGTGTATTCATATGCTATTTTGAGGTAAAGGAGAAGGTAGATTTGGGTCTCTTAAAGAGCATTAAGGTGGATACACCTAAGGTGGATCAGGGCCTGATGGGATACACCCCAGGATATTGAGAGAGGCAAGAAATGAGATCGCTGGGGCCTTGACCAATTATGTCCTCTCTAGCCACAAGCGTGTAGCTAATATTTCATAATCAAGAAGGGAAGTAGGGATAATTCTGGAAACTAGACCATTGCATCTCATGTCAGTGATAGGGAAGTTGCTGGAGAGAATTCTTAAGGATAGAATTTGAGGATTTGGAGACCCATGGCCTAATTAGGGAGAGCCAGTATGGCTTTGTGTGGGACACATCATGTCTTACTAATTTGATTGATGTTTTTGACAAGGTGATTGAGGTAAGTAGAGCTGTGGATGTTGACTATCTGGATTTGATAAGGTCCCTTAAGGGAGGATCATCCAGAATGGGATCTGTGGTGTTTGGATTCGGAACTAGCTTGCTCATAGAAGACAGAGGGTAGTGGTTGAAGAGACTTGTTCGAGCTGGAATGTAATTCGTGTTCTGCAGAGATCTGTACTGGGACCTCTGCTATTTGTGATGTATATAAATGATCTGGAAGAAAACGTAGATGGGTGGGTTAGTAAGTTTGAAGACGATAGGAAGATTGGTGATGTTGTGGAGAGCGTAGAAAACTGGCAAGAAATACAGCTGGATATAGATCAGTTGTACATATGGGCAGAGAAATGGCAGATAGAGTTTAACAAGGCCAAATGTGAGCTGTTGTGTCTGAGTCAAATGTAAAGAGACAATATGCTGCTAAAGGTAATGACTGACCAGCCAACGTTTAGATAGGCACATGAAGGTGAGGGAATACAATATACAATAAAATAGTTTAGGTAGCCATTTGATTACTAATTTAATTGGTTTGGCACCGCATTGTGGGCCAGATGGCCAGTTCCTTTGCTGTACTGTTTTATGGTTTATAAAACTGTTACCTGCCTTGGTATTCAGTGATGCTAAGTTGGCAACTACCCTCAGCAAAGACAGACCATTCCCAGCAGAACAATCCCATCTGTCACATCCCCTTTCATCAGTTTCCTATGCCCCTGCAATCAATTCTCTTTCACACATTTTCCTCAACTCCCCTTTGATTGTTTACTGCATGATCATCAAGGAGTAATTAGAAGCAACAAATTCACCCAGCCCACATACCTTGATGATGAAGGAAACTGGAGGACCCTAACAACATCCACAGCAAAAGCCTGCAAACTCAATACAGTGTGGTGCCTAAGAACAGGACTGAATGTGCTTCTGTGGAGTTCTGAGACAGATATGTTAACTGCCGTGTGATTACTTTGCTCCCCCAGTCTTAAGGTGGGATCTATTTCAGGAAAAGAAACAAGCCCCAGGTCGTCTCTGCACACGGTTACAGTGAAACTGATGTGATGGCTGGTTCTGTGCTTGGAGGGAAGAAGAGTCCTCAGGGGTGATGCCACGATCATTGGTGAGTGTAGAGGCTAGTGAAATTATACAAATATATACAGCTATTTTGTTGTAAGTGGTGATCAGAGGCCACCTCCTCAAAATCAGAAAATCCCACTTGGGGAACTCATTGCAACACCAGTCCCCTCCTCCCCACCTACCCAGTCCCTTTAGGAAGTCTCACAAAGATGCAGTGGAAATCTGATTCTACAATAATGGTGTGAGCCTGTGTGACTTCCTGTAATGATGCAATGCACCAGCAACAATGTATTGACATGCAGCACCTGGTCGAGTGTACAGTGACCCACAACATCAACGATATACAGGTGCCAAGCTACTGATTTTCTGGGGTAAGGTTTGCTATGCATTACAACTAAAGAAGTAATGGCACAGTGGGCTAAAACTGTTGGAATCTGAGAAGGAGGTGAAAATGGAAGCCATTAAGGGGGAGGTGAATGACAGGTGTGGAATGGGTAAAGTGTGTGGATGCTATGTGAATGGACCAGGAAAGGGTCCAACAAACCTTGTTTCCCACACAACAAACATGGGTGGGAAACTCAATATTCATGGCACTGAGTTGTAGATTACCCAGGTGGAATGTGGGGCATTGCTTCTCCAGTCTGCATTGGTCTCTCTTACTGCTAAGATAATGCGCAAGGCTTCAGGATGGACAGGTCAGTGTGGAGATGGGAAAGGGAATCGAAATGGCCTGCAACAGGGAGCATAGGATGGCCGCAGCGGACTGAGGGTTAGATCCCTGCGAATCTATCGCGGAGGTAGAAGAGGCCACGTCGGGAGCACCGCGAACGGTGGACCAGGTGGGGGGAGGTGCAAGTGGATTTTGGGCTGAGCTGGAAGGGGTGTGTGAGAACACCGACTGAAGGCAAGGCGACAGCAAGGCGGGTGTGTGACAGGGGAGGACAAGGAATTAGCCTCCATGGGATCAGAGGTGGTGACAATCACCGGCTGCCTTCCCCACCGCCTCAGATGTCGCTCCGTGGGCCCGAACCGGAAATGATGTTTGACGATCATCGGGCCTTCGAAATTTAAATCCTCTGACAACAGCGGGCGACTCCGGACCACCCGGTAACGTTGGTGTTCCAAGATTTTTGACACTCCACATTTGGATTAAGGGCGTTATCGCTCCCGGCCCCTGGCCCTTCGTGAACTGTGGTCGTAGGCCTAGGGTCGCTGACTCCGTGCTCCTTTAACCTGCCGGGGCCCTGGTACCGTACCGTGTCGCAGTTTGCGCTTCGGCTCCCGCCCTCCCGCCCAGCCCTAGTCGCGGTCCCGGTCCGCCTGCGGCCTTCCTCCAACCGTAAGACAGGAGCAGAGTTAGTACAATGCGAGTCTACCCCACGATGTTGTTTTATAACGTAATGGGCGACACTTTTCCTCACCCAGGTTTAACCCTCCCTAACTCCGGGCGCCATCTGTGTAGTGTTAGCACGTTCTCCCTGTCACCACGCGTGTTTTACTCGGGCACCCGGTTCCCCCCCACATCCCAAAGACGCGTGGGTTGTTAGGTTAATTGGCCGCTGTAAAATGATGCCTGGTGTTTAAGCCAGTAGCAGAATCTGGGAGCAGAATGGGTATGTGGGGAAAAATCAGCTGCTCCGCATGCAGTAGTTTATTAACAGAGACTTGTGGGTCTTGTGTTTGAGCAGGTTGGTGACAGCTGCTGAAGCAAATGGAAGAGGTGAAGATTTTAACTTTTTCTCCACCACTTTACAAACAGCGATACCAGATGGTTGTTGAATTAGTGGAGAAATGTAAAGCCCAGAAGGTGAGGAGAAAATACGAGTTTATTCTGTATATTAGTCAAAAGAAACAATTCATTTCAACAATTGCGAGTTAGTATTTCTCCCTATTTGCAAACTGCAAGTTGCTAGCTATAACAGGCTAGACTTTATGAAGTCTAGAATTGCCATGGCGCTGAACTTATTCGGTTGGAACAAAGGATATTCACATGAGAACAACCCCTCAGCAAGTGAAGCAGCCCTGCCTGCATGAAGCAAGACACAAGCATTCAGATGTGAGCAACAGCCTTCTAGAGGAACTCCTTCTGGCAGATATTCTTCGCCACAGGCAGCTGTGGAGGCAAAGTCTTTTATTTATATTTAAGGCAGAGGATGATAGATTCTTGATTGGTTGGGGCATGAAGGGATATGGGAGAAGGCAGGAGATTGGGGCTGAGGAAAATTGGATCAGCCATGATAAATGGTGGAGCAGAAGTGATGGGCCAAATGGCCTAATTCTGCTCCTATATCTTATGGTCTCATATTGTTACTCCAGAGGCTAATGTCTGCAGACATTGGCTAATAAGTAGTAAGTAACTTTAAATAATCTGCAAAATTGTTAAATCTAACATCTGAAATTCAGTGATATTGCCGTCAACATCTTAGGAGTCGCCATTGACCAGAATATGAACTAGACCATCCAAGTAAATCCTGTGGCTACAGGAGCAGCTCAGAGGCTGGGGATCTTGGAGAGAGTAACTCACCTCCTGACGCCCCAAAACTCATCCTCCATCTCCAGGTCAAGAGTGTGATGGAACACTCTGCATCTGCCTGGATGAGTGCAAGTTCAACAAATCTCAATCAGCTTGACACCATCCAGGACAAAGCAGCCTCTTGAGTGATATCCCATCCACCACGTTAAATGCTCCCTCCCTCCTCCAGTAGAACAGGGTGGCTATGGTGTTCACTGTATACAAATGACACTGTGGTTGTTCGCTGTGATACTCTGACAAACTCAACCATCTCCAGGTAGAAACATGGAAAGTAGAAGCAAGAAGAGGCCATTCAACCATCAACCTTTCTCTATTGTTTAACACTGATCATTTAACCCAAAACAGAAGCAAGAATGCAATCATCTTGAGTGGCAAGGTGCCACCACCGATGGAGGTGCTACTTCACAGCTTCAGAGAGCTGGCTTCAATCCTGACCTCTGGTGCTTGCTTTGTGGAGTTTGTCTGTTCTCCCTGCAGGTACCGGCTGGTAGTGTAGTGGCATCAGTGCCAGACTTTAGAGCGAAGGCTCCCGAGTTCAAATCCAGCTGGCTCCCTTGCACGGTCTCCCTGCAGGTGCATAGGTTTTCCCCCAGGTGCTCCAGTTTTCTCCCACATCCCAATGTCGTACAGCTTGGTAGATTAACTGACCACTGTACATTGACCCCAGTGTGTAGGCGAGTGGTAGAATATTGTGGTTGGGGATGGGGCTAATGGGAATGAGGGGAAGACAATAGGTTACTGGAAATATTAGCAGGATGAGATTACTCTATTGTATAGATTTGATGGACTGAAAACCCTTCTGTGTTGTGAGGAAGAGCAGAGCGACCATATTTGTGTGGTCTCTACTCCTGAATGCCTTTTCTTAAGCTGGAAAATCAATCTGTGACTTTGAATCTATTCACTGACTGCCTTAGTAGCTCTCAAATCTTCTCACCTAAGACCTAAATCTCTTGCCCTCTTGGCCAAGCTGGTGTCCCCTCATTATAGACTCTCAGCTAGGTGAAACATCTTTCCTATGTCCAATCTGTCCAGCCCTGCCAGAGCTTCTGAAATTTCAGTGAGATCCCTCTTGTTTGTCCAAACTCTAGTAGATACAGCCCTAGTGGACCCAATCATACCTTTAGTGCATAAAGGCAATCTCTAACACACTGGTTTTGAAGGAACAGGTAGGTTGTTATTGCAATGGAAGTGACATTGAATAATGTGGAAGAGTTTGGGTCAGATCAATATGCTGATACAAAAGTAGACCATAAGATCAGGAGATATAGGAGCAGAATTAGGCCATTCAGTCCATCACATCTGCTCCACCATTCAATTATGGTGTTTTTTTTCCCCTCTCAGTCCCATTCTCCCGCTTTCACCTCATAACCCTTTACCCTCCCTTCTCATCAAGAGTCTCTGACATCTGCCTTAAATACACCTAATGACTTGGCCTCCACAGCCCTCTGTGGAAAAGAATTCCACAGAACCATCATCCTCTAGCTGAAGAATTTGCTGCTCATCGCAGTTTTAAAGAGACATCTCTATTCTGAGGCAGTACCCTTGGGTCCCAGACTCTCCTATTAATGGAAACATCCTTCCCACATCCATTCAATCCAGGCCTTTCAGCATCCAGTAGGTTTCAATGTGATGCTCCCATCCTTCTGAACTCTTATCAAGTACAAGCCCACAGCTATCCATTGCTCTTCATGTGTTAAAGTATTTCATGCATTGTTTCAACGAAGCTCTCTGTTATTGTAACAAAACATCCTGGCTTCTGAACTCGAGTTTTCTTGAGTGAAGCCCAATGTTCTACTTACCTTCTCAAAGTTCAAAGTAAATTTATTGTCAAAGTATGTATATATTACTATATACTACCTGGAGATTCATTTTGTTGGAGACATTCACAGGACAAAGAAATAGAATAGAATCAATGAAAAACTACGCACAAAGACTGACAACCAATGTGCAAAAGAAGACAAACTATGTAAATACAAAAAATAATAAACAATTCTGAGAACACGAGTTGGAGAGTCCTTGAGAGTGAGTCCATTGGTTGTGGAATCAGTTTAGAGTTGATGAGTGGAGTTGTCCATGCTGGTTCGGCAGCTTGATTGTTGAAAGATAATAACTGTTCCTAAACCTGGTGGTGAAGGACCTAAGGCTTCTGTATCTCCTTGATGGCAACAGCGAGAAGCAAACATGACTTGCATGATGGGCGTCCTTAATGATGGATGCCGTTTTTGGGTGTTAGTGCTCCTTGTTAACTGCTCACTCGATCTGCTTGTTTGTTTTCAGTAGTTGGTATACAATGACACACAAGTCTTCTAGCACATCAACGCTGATCTAACACTGCAAATAATACATCTCCTCTTTGTTTTCCGTTCTGAATTGGATATGCTCACATCTATCCACTGTGTACTTGTTTTTATGTACTTGCTCAATCTGTCCAAACCATCTTGGTCTCACTGAATCTTCCTCAAAATGCCACACGTTTTCGATTGTCTGTAACCTTCAAAATATTTCACAGTTCCCTCATCCAAATCATTGACGCATATTGTAAATAGCAGGAGCATGCTTGTAACCAACAGGAATTCTGCAGATGCTGGAAATTCAAGCAACACACATCAAAGTTGCTGGTGAACGCAGCAGGCCAGGCAGCATCTCTAGGAAGAGGTACAGTCCGCTGGGTACACTTCCTAGAGATGCTGCCTGGCCTGCTGCGTTCACCAGCAACTTTGATGTGTGGAGCATGCTTGTAGTATGCTGAATGAAAAGATTTTAAAAAACTGTATAAACTGGAAATCTGAATTAAATGCAGAAAATGCTAGAAACACTCAGTAGGTCAGACATTTGTGGGAAGAAAACTGTTACTGTTTCAGGTTAAAGACCCTTGTTAGAATTAAGAAAGAGAAGATAGTTTAGGTCACGGAGAAAGTGGGGGAGGACAATGAGAGGAATAAAGAGAATAGCTCTGATAGTCTCATAAGCTTTTAAATGGTATTTGTGAGCACAGGTAGCCAACAATCTTTCTAATATGTATGACAAGTTCCTCATTGAGGGAACCTTTTCTAAAATATGAGATGCATAGATAGGGTAGATTGTCAGAGCTTTTCCCTCGGTTAGAAATGTCTAATACTGAGGGCATAGGTTTAAGGTGATGGGGAAGATTTATGGGAGATATATGGGGGAAGTTTTTTTTTAACACAATGAGTGGTAGTTGCCTGGGTTGCATTGTGAGGGGACATGGTGGAAACAGATACCGTATTAATGTCTAGGAGCCCTTAGACAGACGTGAACAAGTGGGGAATGGAGGGGTATAAGCCAGGTTTTGGCACGTTTATTTATTTAGAGATATATTGTGGAATGCCTTCTGGCCCAATGAGCCACACTGTCCAGTAACCCATCTATTTAACCCTAGCCTAATCACAGGACAATTTACAATGACCTGCTAAGCTACTAAGCGGTAAAGCTTGGATTGTGGGAGGAAATCCAGGATGTCCAGTTTAAATTAGTATCGTGATTGGCACTGATATGATGGGCTGAAGAGATTGTTCCTCTACTCTCAAACAACAGGAATTCTGCAGATGCTGGAAATTCAAGCAACACACATCCTTCAGTTCGTGGGTCTCTGCAGCAGTGGCTCTATTTGTTGTCCTTCTGTGGTCGTCAGCAGCTACTCTTGCAGCAGTGAGACTCTCAGAAGAATTTACAGCATTTGTAACAAAAGCATACACTTGTATCAGTAATGCAGCAAACAGAAATCAAAAGGATTACTTCTGTCCTCTGGGATTGTTGGGTGAAGTAATATGAGGGTTTCTCATCTTTAAATTGATTAATGATACTGCTCTTTCCTCTTTGCAGGTGGCAGATTTGGGCTGTGCGCAGTGCACACTGCTGTCCCGCTTAAAGTTCTGCCGTTGCATTGAAGATCTTGTTGGAGTGGACGTGGACTTGGAACTTCTGAAGGAAAACATGTAATTTATTTTCAATAAATGCTCTTCATAGTTCCTTGTCCAGAGATGCGGCACATATATTGAAGCTGTAGGATCCTAGGAGACATGGCAGAGTAGATGTTGAGAGATGTTTCCACCAGTGAATTGAATTGACTTTATTACTTACACCCTTCGTATACACGAGGAGTAAAACTCTTTACGTTACGTCTCTGTCTAAATGTGCAATGTGCAATTCATAATAAATATTACGTACAACAGGATAGTCAATATAACATGGAAATACAGTTGCATCAGCATGAATTAAGCAGTCTGATGGCCTGGTGGAAGAAGGTGTCTAGGAGCCTGTTGGTCTTGGCTTTTGTGCTGTGGTACTGTTTACCGGATGGTAGCAGCTGGAACAGTTTGCGGTTGGAGTGACTCGGGTCCCCAATGATCCTACGGCCCTTTTTAAACACCTGTCTTTGTAAATGTCCTGAATAGTGGGAAGTTCACATCTACAGATGCGCTGGGCTGTCCGCACTACTGTCTGTAGAGACCTGCAATTGAGGGAAGTACCTGGCAGTGATGTAGCCAGTATGCTCTCAATTGTTCCCCTGTCGAAAGTTCTTAGGATTTGGGAGCCTATATCAAACTTCTTCAACCGTTTGAGGTGTAAGAGGCACTGTTGTGCCTTTTTCATCACACAGCCGATATGTACAGACCACGTGAGATCCTCGGTGATGTTTATGCCAGGGAACTTAAAAGCTGCTCACACTCTCAACTCCAGATCCATTGACGTCAGTAGGGACTAGCCTGTCTCCATTCCTCCTGTAGTCCACAACTAGCTCCTTTGTTTTTGCGACATTGAGGGAGAGGTTGTTTTCTTGACACCACTGTGTCAGGGTGATGACTTCTTCTCTGTAGGCTGCCTCATTATTATTTGAGATTAAGCCAATCAGTGTAGTACCGTCAGCCAATTTAATTAGCAGATTGGAGCTGTGGGTGGCAACACAGTCGTGGGTATACAGTGAATAAAGGAGAAGGCTTAGTACCCAGCCCTGAGGGGCAGAGGTGAGGGAGCCCACTCTTACCACTGATGATCTGTGCAAAGTCTCTGCTAATTAGAGTGTCACAGTGTGGAGATGGTGGGTTTGGTTCACCAATCCCATGCTGGTTGTCAACCATTATACTAATCTGACACTGATTGTATTTTACTCTTCTTAATCTGATCACACACCTCAGATTCTACCACTAATCTACATGCTAGGGGCAATTTATAGCATCTCGTTAACATATTTAGCATGGCAGCGTGCAACAGGCCCTTTGGGCTATCCTGCCCCTGCAACCCCTGTCAACACAGTTTTAACCCTAACCCTAACCTAACCACTGATGAGGTTGGGTGTGGTGATGGGATCGATTGTGCATAGGATGTAGGGGGGCAGAGATGTCTGTGGTATATGGGAGGAGGAGTTGGTTTGTGTCTGTGGGTGGATGGGAAGGTAGGTCAGGTGTGCACTGGCTGTCTGACCTTATCTGAGGAAGTAAGTTCTTGCCATACAGGGTGAGGAATTTACCAGGTGGGACCTGTGTACAGATTGGACTGGTTGGACACATCTTCATGGAGTATCGAATAATAAAATGGGATCTCATTGAAAAGCAGAAAATTCTAACAGAACTGTGGAAATTAGGTATAAGGGAGATGTCCCTGATGGCTGGTGAGTCCATAACAGCCTCGATTTGGAGAGTAGGCTATTTAGAATTGATTGTGAAGTATTGGTGGAATTCTCTGTCTTGGTCCAACGTTGAGCTTATTCAAGATAGGGACTGTTGGAACTTTTGGGCACAAACAACATGGAAATGAGATTGGGAAGTGGATGTAAGTACAGGGAATTCCTAAAGGTTAACTGAGTTTTTCAATAAATATTTGTTACCATGGGCTTTTCCATTTGAACTTCGCTATTTTAGCACCAGTGCAGATACTGAAATGAGGTTTTCACTTCTACCAGGTATCGTCTCTCGCCCTTGCCCTATGCTTACCTCCACCCCCAGCCCTCTCCACTAACGGTGAGACTGTACCAGGGGTCTGTTGCTGTGAAGGATCCTCGCATGCTGGATTGTGACTTTGTCTCCTGCATTGAATTGTAAGTACTTACTTTACTGTAACAGATTGATTGCAAGAATGTGGTGAGTGTGTATTCGGCTGATTGCTCACATGGTGAATTGTTTGGGGCCTCCTACGTGCAGGAGGCACTCTCTTCTGAATGTGGGCTTTCAAGTGTATGTCTTCTTGTTGTGGCAGGCCCAATTCGTATCTTCCACACTACAAGTTGCACAACCTGTACTGTTACTAACATGACTCAGTAAAAACGGTTAATCATACTGCTCTGTTGTTGTTCTTACCTTGTGCGTACGTAACATTTTGGCGACAAGGATCAAAACATGAATGGCCATTCTACTGCAATCCATTTTGTGCTGTAGCTATGGTGAAACCGATCCCTGGAATTTAGCTGTAATGGAGGAAAACCTTACTGGACTATATTGAACTTCTACCAATTTTAACACCAGTGGCAAAGCTAGAGAAGCAATGAAACTCAAGCTGTTTCGCATGCACTTGAACGAACTCGGGCAGAAATTCAGTAAATTGGTCCATCGGTTAATCAGGGCAGCCAGTTATTTCAGACAACTCTTAAAGAACAAAAACTCATTGAGAAAAGAGCCAGGATTCCCTTCGTTTATTTGGGAATAGTGTGCTGCTTAATTCTCCAGCAGTGAGTCCAGCATGACCTGGGAGGTGGGGATCCTTGATGATGGACACTGTCTTTGTGAAGCATTGCTCTATGAAGATGTCCTGGATACCACTGAGGCCTTTGCCCACGATGGAGCTGACGCAGTTTACAATGCTATGCAGCTTGTTTTGATCCTGTGCAGTAGACCCCTCCCCCCCATACCAAATGGTGATGCAGCCAGTTAAAATGCTCTCCATGGTACATTTGTAGAAATTTGAGAGCGTCTTTGGTGACATACCAGTCACCTCCTTCATACCACTAGTGGTGCTGCCATGTTCTTAGACTTTTAATTCTACCTCTCAGTTATTCTGTTATTGTCACTTTAGCACAGGGGTTGGCAACCTTTTTGCCTCTGTGGGCCGGATTGCGTATTAATGAGCGGACAGTGGGTCAGATAAATGCCATAAAAAAACTTGAAGTATGGGAATTATCCATTTAAATACATCTAGTTATGTTTTGCCTCAAATTAACGAGTAATGCATGCTAGGAAATCATTTGTTCTTAACCAAGGATGCCAATTAGTAATCAAAGAACTCAGTTTAATTGCATCTTATTTCAATTAAGGCATGTTTTGAATCTATTAAAAGTACACAAAGAATCTTTAAGCATAAAATGTGTGAACATTATACATTGAATGGTGGTAAATTAAGTATAATAAAATAAGAAAATTTTAATGCGAACAGTCGATAAATCAATATGAAACTTAATGCTGTTTGTTGCTTGAAAGCTTCTCAATATTGGGTGTCAGACTTGTTGATGCCAAGAGCAAGACATTATCCAGATGGGCATCAGTCAATCTTGTTCTCAAATGGTTCTTGGTGTGCTTCATTTTTTAAAATAATTGCTGACACAGATAAGTGCTGCCAAACGATGATGCCATCTTTTTTGCATGGTGCACTAAGTTAGGATACTTCCCACTTGGATGAATATATTTTCTATAGAAGTCAAGCTGATAGATGCAAATAAAGATTTCTTTTCAAGACAAAGAATATCCACCACTGCCAGTAAACATTCTTTGACAGACTCTCCATCTGTAAAAGGCTTCATCTTTTCTGCAATACATTTTGAGACTTCGTAGCTGGCATGGGTATTTCCTTCATTTACACTGCTTTTCTTGGCAAAAAATGACGTTTGTTTTCCAAAACTAGCCTTCATTCACTCAACTTCATCTTTCCTTGCTTGCCCAGTAAACTTGTTAAAATTTCCATTATGGCGGGTCTCGTAATGTCTCCTGATATTTGCCACCTTCTTCACAGCAACATTTTCTAGGCAAGTGAGACAAACTGGTTTCCCAGCTTGCTCAATGAAGAAGTTATCTAGTGTCCAAGTGTCTTGGAAATTTCGGCAATCAGTGTCTACCTTCCTGCGTTTTGCATTCATTGCCAATGGAATTTTTTCTTCAATTTTATTTCGAAATGCGAGTTATTCAACAAGTATCGTAGGGTAAAAGAGTGCAGTGCAGGTAAACAATGAAGTGCAAGATCATAGCGAGGTAGATTGTGAGGCCAAGAGTCCATCAAATCATACAAGTAGTCAGTTCAAGAGTTTGATAACTCTGGGTTAAAAGTTGGTGGTATGTGATTTTTTTTGTATTATCTGCCCGATGGAAGAGTATTGAGTTTGCTTAGAATAATAGTATAGAAAGCAGAATTGTGTTCCATAAAAATAATCTGATGTAGGTATCTTTACTGTTCAGATGCTCCAGAGGTGAGTGTAGGAACAGGGAGATGGCATCTGCCATAGACCTATTTTGGCAGTAGGCAAATTGCAGTGGGTTGAGATTGTCTGGAAAGCTGGAGTTGATGCGTGCCATGACCAATGTCTTGAAGGACTTCATGATGATAGATTGTAGAGCCACATTAAGATACATTATCTTAGCTTTCTTGGATATTGAGATGACAGTGAAGACATTTTCCCCTACAATTTACCCCATGCTAAACCTGATCTAACCCTATCAGATATTCTCCACCTATTGTGCAATATATGTATACTATATGTTGAAAAAACATGTTTGGATACTGTAGGGAGAGTGCAGAAGAGATTTACAAGGATGTTGCCTAGACTGAAGAGCATGTCTTATGAGAATAAGTTGAGTGAACTTGGCCTTTTCTCCTTGGAGCGATGGAGGATGAGAGATGACCTGGGTGTATAAGATGATGAGAAGCATCGTGTGGATAGCCAAAGGCTCTTTCCCAGGGCTGAAGTGGCTAACACGGCGGGGGGGGGGGCATAGTTCTAAGGTGCTTGGATGTAGATACAAGAGGGATGTCAGAGGTAAGTTTTCACACAGAGTGGTTGGTGTGTGGAATGCACTGCCAGCAAAGATGGTAGAGGCAGAGTACAATAGGGTTTTTTAAGAGACTCTTAGGTAGGTACAAGGAACTTAGAAAAATAGAGGGCTATGCAGTAGGGAAATTGTAGGCAGTTTCTAGGGTAGGTTACATGGTCGGCACAACATTTGGACCGAAGGGCCTGTAATGTGCTGTAGATTTCTGTGTTCTATGTCAGTGGTCCCCAACCACCGGGCTGTGAGGAAACGATATGATTTGGCGATATGAAACGATATGAGTCAGCTGCACCTTTCCTCATTTCCTGTCATGCCCACTGTTGGAATTTGAACGCACACGATGTCATTACCCACGCGTCATCCATGTCAGCGCGGGAAGAAGATCAACTCCTCGAGCTTGCAAATGACGGTGGGCTGAAAAGTATGTTTGACATAACATCTCTGCCGGCATTCTGGATCAAAGTCAAGGCTGAATATCCTGAAATAGCCACGAAAGCACTGAAAATGTTGCTTCCATTTCCAACATCATATTTCTGCGAAGCGGGCTTTTCTTCAATGAATGCAACGAAAACTAAATTGTGGAATAGACTGGACACAAGGAACCCCCTTCGAGTATCGCTGTCTCCCATCACCCCTCAATGGGACCGTCTTGTTGCAGGGAAACAAGCCCAGGGCTCCCACTGATTCAGCGATATTGGTGTGTTGCAATGATTTTATATGTTCATACGAGGAAAATATGCGCTGTGTGTTTAATATTAAATTTGTTAGATAAGCCCTTTTAGAAACGAAATTGAGTGTATTAGCCACTTATAAGTGACTTAGTTGACTTATCACCTATATTCCAGTCGTGATTAACCCCCCCAACGGTCGGCCGGTCCGCAAGAATATTGTCAATATTAAACTGATCCGCGGTGCAAAAAAGGTTGGGGACCCCGTTCTATGTTCTACATTCTTGTTGTCTTGTTTTGCCTCCAGTTTTGACAAATGACCTTCAACCTGAATTATCAACTGTTTCCCCCTCTGCAGGTGCTGCCTGACCTGTTGAGTGTTACCTTTTACCAAATAATGTATAGATTCTAAGGATAAACTTGCAGGGAGAGATTATGCAAATTCTGTGTTTCCTTGGAATTCAGAAGTTTAAAGAGTGATTTGATTCAAAATTTCAAGCAATTAATATTGAGCACTTCAAGTTTGACAACTATTATCAGAACTGTGAAAGAGTTCAGTGGAGTTCCTTGCTGGCTACTAAATATTTCCAGTATTTTCCATTTTCATCTGTCTGTCTGTGGCCTTTAGCATTATCATAGAAAAGGATAGAATCAGAGAGGACAGGAAAATTTTTAATTGGTGAAGAGCAGATTATGAGGCTATAAGGCTAGAACTTGCGGGTGTGAATTGGGATGATGTTTTTGCAGGGAAATGTACTATGGACATGTGGTCGATGTTCAGAGATCTCTTGCAGGATGTTAGGGATAAATTTGTCCCGGTGAGGAAGATAAAAATGGTAGGGTGAAGGAACCATGGGTGACAAGTGAGGTGGAAAATCTAGTCAGGTGGAAGAAGGCAGCATACATGAGGTTTAGGAAACAGGGATCAGACGGGTCTATTGAGGAATATAGGGAAGCAAGAAAGGAGCTTAAGAAGGGGCTGAGAAGAGCAAGAAGGAGGCATGAGAAGGCCTTGGCGAGTAGGGTAAAGGAAAACCCCAAGGCATTCTTCAATTATGTGAAGAAAAAAAGGATGACAGGAGTGAAGGTAGGATAAAGGTGGGAAGATGTTCCTGGAGGCTGTGGAAGTGAGCGAGGTCCTCAATGAATACTTCTCTTCGATATTCACCAATGAGAGGGAACTTGATGATGGTGAGGACAATATGAGTGAGGTTGATGTTCTGGAGCATGTTGATATTAAGGGAGAGGAGTTGTTAAAATACATTAGGATGGATAAGTCCCTGGGGCCTGACGGAATATTCCCAGGCTGCTCCACGAGGTGAGGGAAGAGATTGCTGAGCCTCTGGTTAGGATCTTTATGTCCTCGTTATCCACGGGAATGGTACCGGAGGATTGGAGGGAGGTGAATGTGGTCCCCTTGTTCAAAAAAGGTAGTAGGGATAGTCCGGGTAATTATAGACCAGCGAGCCTTACATCTGTGGTGGGAAAGCTGTTGGAAAAGATTCTTAGAGATAGAATCTCTGGGCATTTAGAGAACCATGGTCTGATCAGGGACAGTCAGCATGGCTTTGCAAAGGGCAGATTGTGTCTAACAAGCCTGATAGAGTTCTTTGAGGAGGTGACCAGGCATATAGATGAGGGTAGTGCAGTGGATGTGGTCTGTATGGATTTTAGTAAGGCATTTGACAAGGTTCCACACGGTAGGCTTATTCAGAAAGTCAGAAGGCATGGGATCCAGGGAAGTTTGGCCAGGTGGATTCAGAATTGGCTTGCCTGCAGAAGGCAGAGGGTCATGGTGGAGGGAGTACATTCAGATTGGAGGATTGTGCCTAGCGGTGTCCCACAAGGTTCTGTTCTGGGACCTCGACTTTTCGTGATATTTATTAACGACCTGGATGTGGGGGCAGAAGGGTGGGTTGGCAAGTTTGCAGACGACACAAAGGTTGGTGGTGTTATAGATAGTGTAGAGGATTGTCAAAGATTGCAGAGACATTGATAGGATGCAGAAGTGGGCTGAGAAGTGGCAGATGGAGTTCAACCCGGAGAAGTGAGAGGTGGTACACTTTGGAAGGACAAACTCCAAGGCAGAGTACAAAGTAAATGGCAGGATACTTAGTAGTGTGGAGGAGCAGAAGGATCTGGGGGTACTTGTCCACAGTTCCCTGAAAGTTGCCTCACAGGTGGATAGGGTAGTTAAGAGAGCTTAAGGGGTGTTAGCTTTCATAAGTTGAGGGATAGAGTTTGAGTCGCGATGTAATGATGCAGCTCCATAAAACTCTGGTTAGGCCACTCTGGAGTACTGTGTCTAGTTCTGGTCACCTCACTATTGGAAGGATGTGGAAGCATTGGAAAGGGTACAGAGGAGATTACCAGGATGCTGCCTGGTTTAGAGAGTATGCATTATGATCAGAGATTAAGAGAGCTAGGGCTTTACTCTTTGGAGAGGAGGAGGATGAGAGGAGACATGACAGAGGTGTACAAGATAATAAGAGGAATAGATAGAGTGGTTAGCCAGCACCTCTTCCCCAGGGCATCACTGCTCAATACAAGAGGACATGGCCTTAAGGTAAGGGGTGGGAAGTTCAAGAGGGATATTAGAGGAAGGTTTTTTACTCGGAGAGTGGTTGGTGCATGGAATGCACTGCCTGAGTCAGTGGTGGAGGCAGATACACTAGTGAAGTTTAAGAGACTATTAGACAGGTATATGGAGGAATTTAAGGTGGGGGCTTATATGGGATGCAGGGTTTAAGGGTCGGCACAACATTGTGGGCCGAAGGGCCTGTACTGTGTTGTACTATTCTATGTTCTATGTTACATCTTGTCTCAAGTTTAATCATTGCTTTAAAAGGTGTCTTCCTTATAGACCATCAGAAAGTTATATTGAGTTATATTCTTTTGGGTATTTCTGTGGAACAGTGCACTGCCCTCAGGTTCTTAAACTGACCTGAAATACCCCAGTACTACCTTGGATTATATATATTTTTCTCTGTCTCTCGTTGCATTGGTGTTATTATGTATAGTTTGTTGTTTAAAGCTAATTATGGCATTTATATACTGTGTATATGAGCCTATGGCAATAAACTTGAACTTGAAATGTTATCTTTTTTTTGGTCTTTATATGAAAATCTGTTTCTTACTCCTTATTCAGAATTGAGCACTTGGACACAGCTGATCTGGCAAAGTTTCCTGAAGTATTGTTTGGTTATATGAACCCAGCAGTGGTGGTAATAACAACTCCCAATGCTGACTTCAACCCCTTGATCCCAGGGTTAGGCCAATTCAGACACCATGACCACAGGTTTGAATGGAGTAGATCGGAATTTCAGGCTTGGTAAGTACACAGGACTGTTCTGCTTGGAACTATTTAAAAACTAGAGTCATAGAGTCATTACATAAGAAAACGGGTGCAGGAGTAGGCCACTCAGCCCCTTAAGCCTTCCTCACCATTCACTATGATCATGGCTGACCTCTAAATAGGATACAGGTCTTGAGCTGAAGCTTCAGATGTTCACTTCCCTCCATAGATGCTGCCTGCACCAGCATTTTGTGTGTTGCCCTAGATTTCCAGCATTTTCCATCTCTCTTATGTCCTCTCCTACTGTCAAATATGTGCAAACTAATTGTGAATCCAAACTGCCATAGTCACCATAAATCAGATGCAACACACACAAAATGCTGGTGAACGCAGCAGGCCAGACAGCATCCATAGGAAGAAGCACAGTCGACGTTTCGGGCCAAGACCCTAATCTTTTGGATCAGCTTATCATTGACCATGTCAATTGCCTTACTACTTTCTCCATTGTTGTGTCACTTCCTCCATCACGTCCCTAGGTAGTTTGTTCCTGATTCCAACCTCCCTCTGGGGAGGGGAAAAAAACCTCTGATCCCTTCTGAACCCCTTAACCCTAAACTTATGCCTTCTAGTGTTGGAAGTCTCTGCCACGGGAAAAGGTTTTGAACAACCTATCATGCCTTGTACATTTCCATCCAAGCCATTGACGTAGATGACAAACAGCAATGGGCATAGCTCTGAACCCTGGGGAACACTGGCCATGAGCCTCTATGACTCTCAATTCCACCATCACTCTCCACTTCTTAGCACCAAGCCAAACAAATGCGTATCTAGTCAGCCAGCTCTCCCTGGATCCTGTACGATCTAACCTTTCACAGCAGCCAACCATGTGGAACCTTACCAGAGGCTTTATTGAAGCCCATGTAAACCACTTCCACTGCACTGCCCTCATCGACCTTCTTGGTTGCTTCTTCAAAAATTTAATTAAATTCAGTAGAAACGCACAAAGCTGTGCTGACTATCCTAATCAACCCCTGTCTTTCCTAATGTTATATCTTATGCCTCAGAATTCGCTCCAGTAGCTTTCCTACCACCAAAGTTAGGCTTACTGGCCTGTAGTTCCTATATTTTTATTTGCAGCTGTACTAAAGGCATGAGATTAGTTCTTGCATCTTGGGAAGACAAATGGAGGTAAGACCTTACAGTAAATGATAGGGCCCTGGGTGTGTTGTAGAACTAGAGGACCTAGGAGTACAAGTACAGGGTTCCTTGAGAGTGGTGTCACTGATAGATTGGTGAAGAAAGTTTTGACATGCTAGCCTTCATCATTCATGGCACTGAGTATAGGAGTTGGGATATTGTGTTACAGGTTTAAGGTGACACTGGTGAAGCACAGTGACAACTTACTGGGAGCAGACAGAACTACTAACTACTCCTTTAATCACACTTTCTGGTGAACAATCACTGCAATCAATAGTCTGTAACCTCCCTTTCCAAGTTGAGCTATTGAACTGCCTTTACGACCTGGCATTTTTGCGGTGTGAACTGAAGTCTCGAAGGTGTAGGATGGTTGAGGCATGGCATGTCTGGGCCAAATCAATTTTTAGTGGGGGGGGTTCTATCGGGTTTCTTTGTTTTGTGGCTGCCCGTAAGGAGACAAATCTCAAAGTTGTATGTAGTATACATGCTTTGATAATGTATGTTGAACTTTGAGGTTTATAAGACATTGGTAAGGCTGCACCTGAATTACTGTGTTTGGTCACTCTGCCATATGAAATAGGTCATTAAGCTAGAAAGAGTGTAAAAAAGATTTACAAAGATATCAGGACTTGGGGCCCTGAATTACAAGGAGAAGCGTAGGAGACTGATGTGTATAACATCTTGAGGGCATAGACAAGGTGAATGCTCACTGCCTTTTTCTCAGGGAAGGAGAACTAAAAACTTGAGGTTTAAGGTGAGAGGAGGGGGATTCCATAGGAACCATAGGGGCATTTTTTCACCCAGAAGGTGGGTATTGTGGAATGAGCTGCCAGATGAAGTGGTTGAGGCATGTCCATTAACAGCATTTAAAAGGCACTTGGACAAAGTAGATGGTTAGGAAAGGTTTCGGGAGATATAGGCCAAACACAGGCAAATAGGACTAGCTTGGATGAGCATGGATCAGTTGGGCAGAAGGGCCAGTTTCTGTGCTGTATGACTCTGTGACTCTGACATCTCTGTACTTCATTATTTGGATACTTGTTGAAAGTTTAAGAAGCTGGGCATAGGAAGTTAAAAGCTGTGTGTTGTGTGGGTAATTGCTAAGATACAGCTGCTTCTCTGTTACAGGTGCCTGAACATTGGCCATAAATATGACTACTCTGTGGAGTTCACTGGTGTAGGTAAAGGTCCTGAGGGTAGTGAAAGTCTGGGATTCTGCACTCAGATAGCAGTCTTCCGGAGGGTGCATCTCAGGACAACCAAAACTGAAATGAAGAACTCTAAGTCACCATACAACCTGGTGAGTGTTCTGGTCAGAAAGGAGTGAATGTCATTAAGAAAGCTGACTGTAACTTCCCAGCCATGATGAGGTCGTGTGCACAGGGATAGATTTTTATTTTATAATGTGATTCTAATTTAATTCTGTGTCAGGCAACTTGCATAGCTTAATCCCAGTAAATGCATAATGTCGTCAGAGGCATTCTGGGCCAGTTAATCACTCTTTCATAACCCATTCCATCCTGTTTCACAATTGCCAGTTGTTTCCAATGCTGCCATTAAGTTCTGCAGTTTTCACACTCTCACCTTTCACTCCTACATCACTCTGCCCTCACCTCCATCTCAAACCAGCCACTCCCACAACACTCATTCTAAACATGGCTCTCCCACTCCCACAACCACTTACGCCCATATCTACCTGCCCCCATTCCCCGTCTCCCCACCCCATGCCCCCTCCGATCCTGGCCTTCGCAGCTCTTTCGGATGTTGTCATTAATTCTCACAGTTATATTGGTGGGAGTTGCTGTGTCTGTGGGTTTCTGCTCCTCCTGAGCCATGACCTGTGGCCCTGGGGGACAGTGGAAGCCTCTGTCCTTGGTTAGTTTTGGCACTCTCGGTGAGGACGCTGCTTTAGAATGGGGAGGATTTGGTCAGTGCTGAGGTGAAACTCCATTCCCACAACGCGTCTGTGTTCTTCCTGAAATCACCAGACCGTTGTAACCTGAACCTGTTAACCAAACAAACGAGCCTCTCCTAAAGCTTGGATTCCTTGAGTGTGCCCAGGGACTGTGCCTGTAAATGTGCTGTGCAGAACAGTGTGATTCTTTGTTGCTCTTTTCTCCCATGATCCAGGTTTATGAAGTTGTTTACCCAAGTTTGAATGATCGGAAAATCTTGCACAATGCTGTCTTGAATGAGGTGATCTTCACTGCAGAATGTGTGAGACGGCGGTTGACTGACAGTGAAACAGACTGGCAGAGTGAATGGAGGATGTGGGGAGCTGACAGCGGGGAATGTGCACCAGACGGGTTTGGCCAGGAGGCCAGCATAATTGGTGGCCAGCTTCACATCCCCTTGCACGCCTTCTTCACCAACCCTAGAGTCCGGCAGCTCAGCGGCTCCATCCAGCAGCTGCAGAAGATACTGCAGGCATCCGACCGAGTGAAGCTCGGTCACGCTGGTACCTCAGTCCTGTATCCAGCTGCGGCCGACAGCAGTGACAACTGATCAGTGGAAGGAGCCCAGAATGTCACCAAAATAGATCCTCAGGTCAGATTCCACCATCTTTGTTTGTTCCAGGAAGTCATTGGGAAAAGACTAGGAAATAAAGGATCAGGGGTCGTATCACCAGCTTCCACTGACAGTTTAGTTTCCAGTTTCTATAGGGCAGGTGTGTTGTCACGATCTTGCTCTAACAGAGCTGTTCATTCAAGGGGCTGTTTTATCTGAAGACCAATCGGTCATTTATAGTAGGTGAACCAATACCTCAGCATTAATGGGGGTCGACACTAGATGATAGAGGAGGTGAAATTTCAGTAAAGTTTATTATCTACAAGGACTTGGAACAGTACAGCACAGGAACATGCCCTTCAGCCCATATTGTCAATTTAAACTACACATCTTCCTGCATATGATCCACATCTCTCCATTCTTTGCCTATCCAAATACCATTCATGCACTGCTATTGCATCAGTTTCTACCTCCTTCACTGACACCCTCTGTTCTCTGTGTTTAAAAAAAAAACACATCTCCTGTGAACTTTCCTCGGTTGCGTATGGAATCACATGGAACAACAGGTCCATCAATTCATTGCGTCCATGCTGACCACTGAGTACCTGAGTACTAATCCCATTCATTGGCAGTTGCTATGTAACCTTCTATGCCTTGGTGATTCTAGTGCTTGCCCAGATTAATGTCCCTACCCTCTCAGGCCGAGTGTTCCAAATTTCAACTTCTTCAGATCTCCTCTCAATCTCCCACTTACCCTAAACCTAAGCCCTCTAGTTTTAAAAAAAATACATCTGCTAAGAGAAGATGATTCCTACTCTGTACCTTATCCACATCCTCACAATTTTGTGTATCTCAGAATCAGAATCAGGTTTATTATCACCGGCATGTGATGTGAAATTTGTTAACTTCGCAGCAGCAGTTCAATGCAATGCATGATAATATAGGAAAAAAAGATAAATGAAATTAAGAAAATAATATATAAATAAGTAAATTAATTACAATAAACATATATTGAATAGATTTAAAAACGTGCAAAAAAACAGAAATACTGTATATTAAAAAAGTGAGGCAGTGTCCAAGGGTTCAATGTTCATTTAGGAATCGGATGGCAGAGGGGAAGAAGTGGTTCCTGAATCGCTGAGTGTGAGTCTTCAGGCTTCTGTAACTCCTACCTGATGGTACCAGTGAGAAAAGGGCATGCCCTGGGTGTTGGAGATGCTTAATAATGGACACTGCCTTTCTGAGACACTGCTCCCTGAAGATATCCTGGGTACTTTGTAGGTTGGTACCCAAGATGGAGCTGACTAGATTTACAACCTTCTGCAGCTTCTTTTGGTACTGAGCAGTAGCCCCTCCCTCCATACCAGACAGTGATTCAGCCTGTCAGAATACTCTCCATGGTACATCTATAGAAGTTTTTGGCATGTATTTGTTGACATGCCAAATCTCTTCAAACTCCTAATGAAGTATAGCCGCTGTCTTGCCTTCTTTATAGCTACATCGATATGTTGGGACCAGGTTAGATCCTTAGAGATCTTGACACCCATGAACTTGAAACTGCTCACTCTCTCCACTTCTGATCCCCCTAAGAGGATTGGTATGTGTTCCTTCGTCTTACCCTTCCTGAAGTCCACAATCAGTCTTTCATCTTATTGATGTTGAGTGCCAGGTTGTTTCTGCGGCACCATTCCACTAGTTGGCATATCTCACTCCTGTACACCCTCTTGTCACCATCTGAGATTCCACAAACAATGGTTGTATCGTCAGCAAATTTATAGTTGGTATTTGAGCTATGCCTAGCCACACAGTCATGTGTATAGAGAGTGTAGAGCTGTGGGCTTAAGTACACACCCCTGAGGTGCACCAGGGTTGATCATCAGCGAGGAGGATATGTTATCACCAATCCGCAAGATTGTGGTCTTCTGGTTAGGAGGTCGAGATCCAATTGCAGGGCAGGCAATCTCCTTGTCTTCTCTCCAAGGGAAACAGACCCAGCCTATTGAAGTTATCCTTATCTCTGAGATACCCCAGTCCAGGCAACATTCTCCTTATGATTTTGCCCTTTATCATTTACCTGCTCTTCATTTTTTGGTGGCTTTTACAATTTATTCTGCATTCTTGTTGTTTTATCTTATTCTCCCTCAATGCACTGTGCCATTGTGTGATCTGTATGAACAGTATGCCAGACAAGATTTTCACAGTATCTGGATACATGTGACAATATGAAGCCAATACATCCTGGTCATTCTGTGTCCCTCTGTGCACCCTCTGCAGAAGAATCATGTCCTTGTTGCAGCAGAGTGCCCAGAATTGTGCATAGATTTCCAAGAATGGGGTAACCAGTATTTTATAAAGTTGTATCACATCCATGCATTTTATTGTTGGTTTATTATTGTCACATGTACCAAGACACAGTGAAAAGCTTTTGTTCTGTATACCATCCAGATAGATCATACTGTACATACAGCACATATAGAGAGGTAGTTAAATAAAAAAACAGATTGCACAGTTAGAGAAAATGCAGAGATGACAGTGGGGTAGATTGGGAGGTGAAGGAAGAGTAGGAGTGGGAGGGGTAGCTGATCCTCCTGCAGCAGACATCCCAAGGTACAGTTGTTCTGAGCTTAGTCCCTGGGCTGGAGAGTGAACCGCTACACTCCAGTTGTGAGAGTGCTGATGCAGAAGCCCCAGACTCTGTCAGGTGGGGCAGAAGGGTCAGCTGGGACCCCATCCGCCTGGCCTCAGTGTGCTCCTATCAGACAGACTCAGTGCTGAGGATCTCCCTGGTCATTTGCTCTTATGGTCATAAGCCTGAGATTCTCAGTGGGATGAAGGTCCCTACTAACTTATCCCGCTCCTTGACAGGACAGTAAAAAAAGAACTGGACAACAGATATGGAAAGGAGAATGTTGGAAGTAAAATCCACCCTCCCCCCACCCCCCGCCCCATCTTCATGGGACCCATGCTGCCCACAAGCATCTGAAGAAAAGAACAATTGAAGATAGAGCAGTCTGTCCCAGCACTGAGGTTAAAGTCCACTGCGCCAGAACATGCTCGCCCTCCTGCAGGTGTGGGAACAAAACCACCAACAGCCATTCAGAGGGCTAGAGCAATGCAGTCAGGGAACATGTAGCCAGTGGGAAAGGGAGGGAGTGCAGACAGGGTGGGAAAGGGAAGGAGTGCAGACGGTGCGACACAGATGGGGAGCATTGAGCATGGCTAAGATAGAGATCGTGAAGCATATAGATTTGTGCTACTACTTCCATTGGGTTTGTACACAGAGGCCCTCTGTTCCTCAGTACTCTCTGTATCTAATGTGTCATCAGAAACAGGAGGAGGAGGTGGCTGATCTGACCATTGACTCATCTTCACTTACCTCCATTTTCCTTATAACCTTTAATTCCCCTACTGTGCAAAAATCTATCCAACCTTATCTTAAATATATTTACTGAGGTAGCCACTGCTTCATTTGTTAGAGTTCACCGCTCTTTCGGAAAAGCAGTTCCTCTTTATCACTGTCCTAAATTTACTCCCTCGAATCTTCAGGCTATGTTCCCTAGTTCTAGTCTTGCCTGCCAGTGGAGACAGCTTTCCTGCCCCTATCTTATCTATCCCTTTCATAATTTTATATGTTTCTATAAGATGTTCTCTCATTCTGAATTCCAGTGGGTACAGTCCCAAGCAACTCAATCTTTCCTCGTGGTCTACCATACCCGCCCCCCAGCCCCCCCACCAAATCTCTGGAATCAACCAGTATATCCTTCCTCAAGTAAGGAGACCAGAACTGCACACCAGGTGTGGCCTCATCTGTACCCTATACAGTTGCAGCATAATCTTCCTGCTCTTAAATTCAATCTCTCCAGCAATGAAGACCAACATTCTATTTGCCTTCTTGATAGCTTGCTGCACCTGCAAACCAGCCTTTTGTGATTCATGCTCAAGTACTCCCAAATCCCTCTGCACAGCAGCATGCTGCAAATTTTTACCATTTATTTAATAATCTGATCTTCCATTTTCCCTTCCAAAGTGATGACCTCACATTTACCAACATTGTATACCATCAACACACACAAAAAAAGCTGGTGAACGCAACAGGCCAGGCAGCATCTCTAGGAAGAGGTACAGTCGACATTTCGGGCCAAGACCCTTCGTCAGGACTAACTGAAGGAAGAGATAGTAAGAGATTTGAAAGTGGGAGGGGGAGATCGGAAATGATAGGTAAGGACAGGAAGGGGAGGGATGAAACTAAGAGCTGGAAAGTTGATTGGCAAAAGGGATACAAGGCTGGAGAAGGGAGAGGATCATGGAATGGGAGGCCTAGGGAGAAAGAAAGGGGGAGGGGGGAAGCCCAGAGGATGGGCAAGGAGTTATAGTGAGAGGGACAGAGAGAGAAGAAATAAAATTAATAATAAATAAATAAGGAATGGGGTACGAAGGGGAGGTGGGGCATTAGGTGGGGAGATTTAGCAGACTCTGGAGTGGTGGTGCACTGTTCTACTGTGCAGTGACACCTGCACAAATATGACCTTCATGGAAGAGTCATCAAAAGAAAATCTTTCCTGCATCCTCACCACAAAATTCAGCATCAGAAGTTTGCAAAGGAACATCTAAACAAGCCTCAAACATGAGGAAATCCGCAGATGCTGGAAATTCAAGCAACACACACAAAATGCTGGTGGAACACAGCAGGCCAGGCAGCATCTATAGGAAGAAGTACAGTCAACGTTTCGGGCCGAGACGCTTCATCAGGATGAATTGAAGGAAGAGATAGTAAGAGATTTGAAAGGGGGAGGGGGAGATCCGAAATGATAGGAGAAGACAGGAGGGCGAGGGATGAAGCTAAGAGCTGGAAAGTTGATTGGCAAAAGGGATACAAGGCTGGAGAAGGGAGAGGATCATGGAATGGGAAGCCTAGGGAGAAAGAAAGGGGGAGGGGAGCACCAGAGGAAGATGGAGAGCAGGCAAGGCGTTATTGTGAGAGGGACAGAGAGAGGAAAAAAAAGGGGGAAAATAATAAATAAATAATAAGGGATGGGGTAACAAGGGGAGGAGGGGAATTAACAGAAGTTTGAGAAGTCAATGTTCATGCCATCAGGTCAGAGGCTACCCAGACGGAATATAAGGTGGTGTTCCTCTAACCTGAGTGTGGTTCATCTTTACAGTAGAGGAGGCCGTGGATAGACATATCAGAATTGGAAAGGGACGTGGAATTAAAATGTGTTGCCACTGGGAGTACCATCTGCCAGGCCCTTGCCCACTCACCTAACTTATCTATATATCTCTGCATACTCTCTCTATCCTCTGCACAATTTGCTTTTCCACTCAATTTATTGTCATCAGCAAACTTAGATACACTACACTTGGTCCTCTCTTCCAGGTCGTTAATGTACAGTAGTATGCAAAAGTTTGGGCACCCCTAGTCAAAATTTCTGTTACTGTGAATAGTTAAGTAAGTAGAAGATGAACTGATCTCCAAAAGTCATAAAGTTAAAGATGAAACATTCTTTACAACATTTTAAGCAAGATTAGTGTATTATTTTTGTTTTGTACAATTTTAGAGTGAAAAAACGAAAGGAGCACCTTGCAAAAAGTTTGGGCACCCCAAGAGATTTGAGCTGTCAGATAACTTTTACCAAGGTCTCAGACCTTAATTAGCTTGTAGGGCTGTGGCTTGTTCACAGTCATCGTTAGGAAAGGCCAGGTGATGCAAATTTCAAAGCTTTATAAATACCCTGACTCCTCAAATCTTGTCCCAACAATCAGCAGCCATGGGCTCCTCTAAGCTGCTGCCTAGCACTCTGAAAATTAAAATAAATGATGCCTACAAAGCAGGAGAAGGCTATAAGAAGATAGCAAAGCGTTTTCAGGTAGCAGTTTCTCAGTTCGTAATGTAATTAAGAAATGGCAGTTAACAGGAACGGTGGAGGTCAAGTTGAGGTCTGGAAGACCAAGAAAACTTTCCGAGAGAACTGCTCGTAGGATTGCTAGAAAGGCAAATCAAAGCCCCCATTTGACTGCAAAAGACCTTCAGGAAGATTTAGCAGACTCTGGAGTGGTGGTGCACTGTTCTACTGTGCAGTGACACCTGCACAAATATGACCTTCATGGAAGAGTCATCAAAAGAAAATCTTTCCTGCATCCTCACCACAAAATTCAGCATCAGAAGTTTGCAAAGGAACATCTAAACAAGCCTCAAACATGAGGAAATCCGCAGATGCTGGAAATTCAAACAACACACACAAAATGCTGGTGGAACACAGCAGGCCAGGCAGCATCTATAGGAAGAAGTACAGTCAACGTTTCGGGCCGAGACGCTTCATCAGGATGAACTGAAGGAAGAGATAGTAAGAGATTTGAAAGGGGGAGGGGGAGATCCGAAATGATAGGAGAAGACAGGAGGGCGAGGGATGAAGCTAAGAGCTGGAAAGTTGATTGGCAAAAGGGATACAAGGCTGGAGAAGGGAGAGGATCATGGAATGGGAAGCCTAGGGAGAAAGAAAGGGGGAGGGGAGCACCAGAGGAAGATGGAGAGCAGGCAAGGAGTTATTGTGAGAGGGACAGAGAGAGGAAAAAAGGGGGGAAAATAATAAATAAATAATAAGGGATGGGGTAACAAGGGGAGGAGGGGCATTAACAGAAGTTTGAGAAGTCAATGTTCATGCCATCAGGTCAGAGGCTACCCAGACGGAATATAAAGTGGTGTTCCTCCAACCTGAGTGTGGTTCATCTTTACAGTAGAGGAGGCCGTAGATAGACATATCAGAATGGGAATGGAACGTGGAATTAAAATTTGTGACCACTGGGAGATTCTGCTTTCTTTGTCGGACAGAGCATAGGCGTTCAGCGAAATGGTCTCCCAGCCTGAGTCGGGTCTTGCCAATACATAGAAGGCCACACCGGACACAATACATCACTCCAGCCGACTCACAGGTGAAGTGTCGCCTCACCTGGAAGGACTGTCTGGGGCCCTGAATGGTGGTGAGGGAGGGAGTGTAAGGGCATGTGTGGCACTTATTCCACTTACAAGGATAAGTACCAGGAGGGAGATTGGTGGGAAGGGATGGGGGGGGAACCAATGGACAAGGGAGTCACGTAGGGAGTGATCCCTGCGGAAAGCAGAAAGAGGGGGGAGGGAAAGATGTACTTGGTGGTGGGATCCCGTTGGAGGTGGCAGAAGTTACGGAGAATTATATGTTAGACCCGGAGGCTGGTGGGGTGGTAGGTGAGGACAAGGGAAACCGTAGCCCTAATGGGGTGGCGGGAGGATGGGGTGAGAGCAGATGTGCCTGAAATGGGAGAGATGCGTTTGAGAGCAGAGTTGATGGTGGAGGAAGGGAAGCCCCTTTCTTTAAAAAAGGAAGACATCTCCTTCATCCTGGAATGAAAAGGTTGGAGGAACAACGCCTTATATTCCGTCTGGGTAGCCTCCAACCTGATGGCATGAACACTGACTTCTCTAACTTCGGTTAATACCCCTCCTCCCCTTCCTAACCCCTTCCTCCCCCTCCCTTTTTTCTCTCTCTCTCCCTCTCACAATAACTCCTTGCCTGCTCTCCACCTTCCTCTGGTGCTCCCCTCCCCCTTTCTCTCTCCCTAGGCCTCCCATTCCATGATCCTCTCCCTTCTCCAGCCTTGTATCCCTTTTGCCAATCAACTTTCCAGCTCTTAGCTTCATCCATCCTCCTCCTGTCTTCTCCTATCATTTTGGATCTCCCCCTCCCACGTCCAAATCTCTTACTATCTCTTCTTTCAGTTGGTCCTGACGAAGGGTCTCGCCCGAAACATCGACTGTACTTCTTCCTATAGATGCTGCCTGGCCTGCTGTGTTCCACCAGCATTTTGTGTGTGTTATCTAAACAAGCCTGATGCATTTTGGAAATGAGTCCTGTGGACTGATGAAGTTAAAATAGAACTTTTTGGCCGCAATGAGCAAAGGTATGTTTGGAGAAAAAAGGGTGCAGAATTTCATGAAAAGAACCCCTCTCCAACTGTTAAGCACGGGGGTGGATCGATCATGCTTTGGGCTCGTGTTGCAGCCAGTGGCATGGGAACATTTCACTGGTAGAGGGAAGAATGAATTCAATTAAATACCAGCAAATTCTGGAAGCAAACATCACACCGTATGTAAAAAAGCTGAAGATGAAAAGAGGATGGCTTCTACAACAGGATAATAATCCTAAACACACCTCAAAATCCACAATGGACTACCTCAAGAGGAGCAAGCTGTAGGTTTTGCCATGGCCCTCACAGTCCCCCAACCTAAACATCATTGAAAATCTGTGGATAGACCTCAAAAGAGCAGTGCATGCAAGATGGTCCAAGAATTTCACAGAACTAGAAGCCTTTTGCAAGGAAGAATGGGCGAAAATCCCCCAAACAAGAATTGGAAGACTCCTAGCTGGCTACAGAAAGTGTTTACAAGCTGTGATACTTGCCAAAGGCGGGTGTTACTAAGTACCGACCATGCAGGGTGCCCAAACCTTTGCTTCAGGCCCTTTTCCTTTTTCGTTATTTTGAAACTGTAAAAGATAGAAATAAAAAAGTAATCTTGCTTAAAATATTAAAGAAATGTGTCATCTTTAACTTTATGCCTTTTTGGAAATCGGGTCATCTTTTACTCGCTTAGCTATTCACAATAACAGAAATTTTGACCAGGGGTGCCCAAACTTTTGCATACCACTGTGTATCGTGATCAGTTGCGGGATCTGCACCGACCCCTGCGGCACATTGCTCACTACTGACTGCCAACCAGAGAAACATCCATGTATCCCAACTCTCTGCTTTCTATTGGTTAACCAATCCTCTATTCATGCTAATGCATCATCCAACTCTATGCATCCTTTCTTATGGATGTCTTTTATGTGGCACCTTATCGAACACCTTCTAAAAATCCAAGTAAGTAATGTCCATCTATTCCCCTCTATCCACTGTGCTTGTTATATCCTCAAAGAACACCAGTAAGTTTGTCAAACAGGACCTGCCCTTGCTGAATACATGCAAGATAGATCTATTTCTTTCCAGATGCCTTGCTATTTCTTCTTTACTGATGGCTTCAAGCATTTTCCCAACTACATATGTTAAACTAACTGGCCTATAGTTACCTGCCTTTTGTCTACCTCCTTTTTTGAACAGTGGCGTGACATTCACCTTCTTCCAATCCGCTGGGACTTGCCCAGAGTCCAGAGAATTTTGGTAAATTACCACCAAATCCTCCAATATAACCTCTGCTATTTCTTTCAGTTTGCTCAGCACCACCTCTGTAGTGATAGCTATTGTATCAAGGTCCTCACCTCCCATCACATCCATATCTTCTCCCTTCGGCATGTTAGATGTGTCCTCCACCATGAATACCGCCACAAATAGTCATTCAAAGCCTCGGCCATTTCCTCATTACCCAATATCAATTCTCCCTTCTCGTCCTCCAATGGACTTGCGTTCCCTTTAGCCACTCTTTTCCGCTTTATATAATTATAAAAACTTTTCTATCCATTTTAATGTTTTGTGCTAGTTTATTTTCATCTATCTTCCCTTTATTGCTCGTTTAGTAGTTCTTTATTGCTTTTCAAAGTTTTTCCAGTCTTCCAGTTTGCCATTACTTTTGGAGACTGTATGCATAAGCTTTTAGTTGATGCCTTCCTTTACTTGCTCAGTTATCCAAGGCTGGCTCTCCCCACCCTTACTGTCCTTGCTTTTAACTGGAATATACTTTTGTTGAGCACTGTGAAAAATCTCTGAAAATCTTCTACTGTTCCTCAACCGTCCCACCGTATAGCCTGTGTTCCCATTCTATCCTATCCAACTCCTCCCTCATCCTGTTGTGGATTCCCTTGTTTAGGCATAATACACTGGTTTTAGATCAAACTATTGCATCCTCCATTTGTATGAGAAACACAGTCATGCTGTGATCACTCTTTCGAAGAGGATGCCTAACTACAGGATCACTAATTTTACCTGTCTCATTGCACGGGACCAGATCCAGGATAGCACGTTCCCTTGTAGGTTCAGTAAAATGCTGTTCAAGAAAGCCATTACATATCCATTCTATGAAGTCCTTCTCAGGACTGCCTCGACCAATGTGATTCACCCAATCTATGCGCAAGTTAAAGTCCCCCATGATAACTGCTTACATTCTTACATGCCTCAGATATTTCTCAGTTTATAGCCTTTGCCTTTGTAATATTATTACTTGGTGGCATAAAGACACCTCCCACCAATGATATTTTCCCCCTTTACTATTCCTAATCTCTACCCAGATGGATTCAACATCCTGCTCCTTAGATTTCATATTGTCTCTCACTGTCGCCCAAATCTCATCCTTAATAAAGAACGCTACCCCACCTCCCTTACCTTCCTGCCTATCCTTCTGTATTACCTGATATCCTTGGATATTCAATTCCCAACCCTCTCCATTCTGCAACCACATCTCTGTAATGGCCACTAAACCATACCCCTTTATACTGATTTGTGCGACAAGTCCACTGACCTTGTTATGAATACTATGGGCATTCAGATAAAGTGCCCTTACACTCATTGTGACTTTATAATCTAATAATCTTTGTCACTTATGCACTTGACTTTTCTGCACTCCACCCTTTGTCGTTAGGTTGCATCTGGAATTTCCAGTTGGCAGACGATTTCCCTCCACACCGCTCTGACATAATGGGAAATCATGTACTCAGCAGGTTACAGCAGTGGTTTGCCTTTGCCTACTGCTGGATGAGTTTAAAGAGATCACCACCTCTTGCAGTGGATGACCAGGACATCTCTGTGCCTTGTCGTGCTCTTAGCGCTCCACAACGCCTGCTGGCTGCTTTCTTGACCATTGGACCATTAATCAATCTCCTCTGCTCCATCTGCCAGGGCCAGACTTCACACACTGGGATAGGCAGATCCCCTACCTCACTGAGGGTCAAAGACCCGCGGCTACCCTCACCTGGTTTGGCCCGTCTGCCGAAATGGTTTATCGGGGGGTGGCCGCTGTGCGTGCTACAGCTACTTGGAGCCACAGGTGAGAGCTGAGCACCAGGTGGGGACCAAAGGTGGATGAGCTGCCCTGAGAAAGGGCACGGCAGGCCCCCCCCACCAGAGGTGCTACCCCTCGCTAGACACCACATACACCCCACTCCACCCTTACTTTGCTCTTTTTAACTTCTGCTTTAACTTTATCTTTATTTACACTTTTCTCTTTTACTTTATCCACACTTCTTCAATCTGTTGAACCCAGCCCCCTGCTATTTAGTTTAAAGCCGTGGTTATGTGATTCGCCAGGATCCAGGTCCCATCACAGTTCAGGTGGAGCCCGTCCCATTGGTGCAGCTCCCTCCTTCTGCATTACTGGTGCAAGTTTCCCATGAATTCAAACCCACTTCTCCCACACCAATCCTTGAGCCACGCATTTAACTTTCTAATCTTCTTGACCCTGTGCCAATTTGCAGTTGGCTCAGGTAGTAATCCAGAGATTACCACCTGTTTGGTTCTGCTTTTTAACTTAGTCCCTAGCTGCACAAATTCCTTCAGCAGAACTTCTTTCCTCATTCCAACTATGTCATTGATGTCCATGTAGACCACGACAACTGGATCTTCCTGCATGTGTCCTATCCTGAGAACCTCCTTCACCCTGCCCAGTTTACAGCTGATTGATATGTTTCTGAGGACTAAAGCTTACCCTCCTCAGTATCTACACCACCAATTTTTGTCTCATCTGCAGACTTTCTAATATTACTTGAGTATTCACATTTATCTTGGTGTTACAGACCGCATGGGCCCCTGAAGTACACTATTAGTAACAGGCTTCTATCACTAAAGCAACTCTCCACTACCACCCTTTCGCTTCTATTACTGAGCCAATTTTAGACCCAGTTTGCCAACTTGCTTTGGATCCAATGGGATATTTAACCTTTTGGACTAGCCTTCCAGTGGGACTTTGTAATGACCTCAGCGAAGTCCCTGTAAACATCATCAACCGCATTTAAAGTCCATAATGGCAATATGGCAATCAAGACAGATAAGGTGGTGAAGAAGATGTTTGCCTTCATAGCTTGGGACTTAGAATATTGGTAACTGGTAATTGGTTTGTTATTGTAACATGTACTGTGATGCAGTGAAAATTTTTATTCTACGTGCCATCCAGGCAGATTGTTCCCATATATAGGTACATAAAGTTAGCGCAAAAGGAAAAGCAATAACTGAATGAAGAATGTAGTGTTGCCGTGGGGCGTCACGTGATGACGTAGGATTGAGACGTGTAAATCTAGCTGTCCCGTAAAAAATCAGCAAAGTACCATTTAAACAAAGTAAAGTTAATAAATACTTTCCGAAAACTACTTATAAACTTCGTAAGACTACTCTACGATATGCCTCGTAAACCGCAACAGAAGAAAAAAGGGCCTACTGCGGCGATGGAGCCTCGGATTCAGGTTGGATCTCCTTCAGAGGAGACGCATTTTATCTCTGGTGTAGAAGAACAGGGAGCAATGGCGGCCGTAGCGGTCTCTTGGAAGAAGATACCGGAATTGCGCATGCGCAGACCGTCACAACTTAAACTACAAGAACCGATGGCCACTGCAACTGAAAGTAACTCAGAGTCAGAATTGGATATCGCAGAGAATACAGATGAAGAAGAGGAGGAAGAACTGAAAGAGACTGGAAGTAAAGGAGACGATAGAGACATAAGAGAGGCTTTATTGCAATTAACGGCTGAACTAAGAAAATTAAGAACAGAGCTTAGAGATGTGAAGATGTGCTATGATAAAGCTATGAAAAGACAGGATAAAATGGATAAGAAACTTCAGAAGATGGAAAGAACAATGGAGCATATTAACGATAGAGCGGAAAAAACAGAAAATGATGTGATTGTCTGGAACACGGAAAGAAATCAACTCTTGGAGAAAGTGGACGTGTTGGAAAATTTTAGTAGACGTAATAATATTAAAATTGTTGGTCTTAAAGAAGGTATAGAGGGAGATAACCCAATAGAATTTTTTCAAAGATGGATCCCGAAAACCTTGCAAATGAAAGAGGAAGACCGATCAATTGAAATTGAGCGGGTACATAGAGCTCTAAGACCAAAACCACAAGATGACCAATATCCACGATCAATTTTTAATAAAATTCTTAAGATTTCAGGACAGAGAAAGGATTTTACAGGCGGCTGCCCAAGCTGCCAAGAAGAGAAAAGGGCTACTGATGATAGAAGGGAAGAAAATTTTTTTTCTACCCTGACATAAGGTATGAACTTTTGAAAAGAAGGAAGAAGTTTAATCCAGTGAAAAAAGCCCTATGGGATCACAGTTATCAATTTATATTGCATTATCCTGCAACCTTGAAGATTTTTTTGACTGGTGGAGAAAAAAGATTTTTTGATGATTACTGGAAAGCGGAGGAGACTGTGCGAGATTCTTTGAATATTCACTAGATACAAGAACAAACCCAGGGGAGTGAGATGGATTGAAGATGAAGACTGGATCAAGGGTTAGGCCTGTTGAATTTTTAGGCGGATGAATATATAAGTATATTATTAATTATATGAGGGAGGGGAAGAAAGGTTAAAATTTGAGGAATATTAGCTGGGAATAATAACATTAATTTTTTTCTATATATATAATATAATTTTTTGTTACGGGGGAGTTGGAAGAAACACTGACCAATCGCTATGTTATTCATGTGTGCAAGCGTGCGACCCGCACAATGGAGGGGGGTAGTGTTGTGTATCTTTTCATTCACAACATTAGTGGGGGCGTATTTTGTGTTTTCTTTTTCTGTATCTTATCTTTTTTTTCTTTTTGCCTGGATGATTGGGAGGGAAACACATAGCAACATGGTGAAGTTCAAAGAGATTCCCCAGGGAACTATGAGAGTTGAGAAGCTAAGTAATGTTTTAGATTTTAAGAGATAAATATGTAACATTTTTGAATATTTGGAGCCCTTATTTATAGCTCCGATGATGAAGATCTTGGTTCCTTGGGGGAAAGTAACAAATTTATATAAAATTTATTTTTATCCCATGGAGCATGTGCAAACCTTCCAATATTCAGGCAGTTCCTTTTTTTCTCTCTTTTTCTCTTTTTAGGTAGGAGTATATATCGGGCGGGGAGAGGGGGAGGGCAGATTTTTTTTTCTCATGTATCACTTTGATTAAAAAAAAGAATGTAGTGTTACAGTTTCAGACAAAGTACTGTGCAGGTAGACAAATAAGGTACAAGCGTCAGGATGAGATGGATTCAGAGATTGAGTTCATCTGTATTGTACACTTGTCTTATAATGGGACAGAGCTTGATGGTGTATATTCTCAATCTACTGACCAAAGAAAGTTGGGTGGGGCAGGGGAGAGATTGATTAGGTTTGGAAATGTGGAAGTTGGGATGTTATATTGCAACTTTATAAAACACTGGTTAGGACCCACTTCAAGAATTGGGTGTAGTTATTGTCACCACAATGTAGGAAGGACATAATTGCACTGGAGAAAATGCAGAGAAGATTCAACAGAATGTTGCTTGGATTGGAGGACTTTAGTTATGGGGAGAGACTGGATAGGCTGGGAATGTTTTCCCTGGAAGATAGGAGGCTGAGGAATTTTCTGAGAGTGGTATACAACATTATGAGAATCATGTACTTTGGCCAATTTATTAGGTACATCTGCTTGTTAATGCAGATATCTAATTAGCCAATTGTGGCAGCAAGTCGATGCATAAAAGCATGCAGACATGGTCAAGAGGTTCAGTTGTTCAGAACAAACATCAGAATGGGGAAGAAATGTGATCTAAGTGACTTTGACTGTGGAATGATTGTTGATACCAGACAGGGTGGTTTGAGTAGCTCAGAAACTGTAAATCTGGGATTTTCATGTACAACAACCACTAGAGTTTACAGAGAATCCTCCAAAAAAAAAAATCCAGTGAGCGACAGTTCTTTGGGCAAAAATGCCTTGTTAATGAGATAGGTTAGAGGAAATGGCCAGACAGGTTCAAGCTGACAGGAAGGTGACTATAACCAAATAAACACATGTTACAACATCTCTGAATGCCCAACATATCAAACCTTGAAGTGGTTGGGCTACAGCAGCAGCAGACTAAAAATACACACCTAGTAGCCACACTATTAGGTACAGGGGAAACCAAATAAAGAGGCCTACCTACAAAAAGCACTGCAGTTTTCCCTGGCCACTCCGAGAACACCTCTCAAACCAATGCCCTCTGCACCACTAGATCCAAACCCTGGAACTGCCTTCCAAACAATACCATGAGAGCACTTTCACAACAAAAACTCAAGTTTATTGACAAATGCACAAGTACATGCATGCATAGGTGCAAAGGAAAATGTTCTGTTAGCAGCATCTTTGCAGATACATAGCATCATAGATAGGCAGCATTTACAAGAAATACATAAATTAATCATGCTATACACAATTTTTACAAGAAAGAACACAATTAGAACAAAGAATGTGAAGTCCATTGTAGTACGAAGTGGCCACAATGTTGTTATACTTGGGTTGTGCAGGTTGGTTCAAGAACCAAATGGCTGAAGGAAAGTAGCTGTTGTTGAACTTGGTGGTGTGGGTCTTTAGGGTTCTGTACCTCCTGCACAGAGATGGTGTAGCCTGAATGTTGGGGGTCGTTGATGATGAATGATTTTTTCTGAGGCAGCATGTGGAAGGTAGGGAGGTACATGCCCAAGATGTACTGGACTGAGCCTATCCTCTAAGCAACTTCTTAAGTTCCTGTATTCAGGATGGCAGCTCATCACCTACCTTGCCAGTGAAGCGCAGATCCTGAAAAATGAATAAAAAGGTTAAATTCCCTTGGCAATGTTCCAGAGGAGAGCTGCAGATGGATGAGGTTATCGGCTGAGTGCCAGTTGTGAAAATGTGGTAATCAGCACAGTTTGTATCCCTATTGAATTTCTGGATCCTTTTGTCTCAGAAATAATTGCAATTGTTTTCCACTGTGGGGGTGAAATACTCAATTCCTTGGCATATTATAGTGAAAAACAGTGGTGTATTTGGATGGACTTCCTGATCAGTGTCTTAAGATGCCACAAACAGCAGGAAGATAAACATCGGTGCTTAGGAAAAGTCACTGTGTGAGAATTATGATGATACTGATTCCACAAATGTTAGCTGATGTGCTGAGTGTTTGTAGTTGCTCTATTTTGGCTGATTTTTTAATTGAGAAAACGACACCGTGGATGTGAACAGTGTGGGTGGACTCTATAATACCCAATTATAACTCCAGCTCTTTACAGTGCAATGGGTCATCAGCGCTTCAGATTTGCAGCTTCTCATTTCAGCAGGGTGTGTTGGCACTCTTATGTAAGTTGTGGAGAACGATGCAAGTATTTGTGTCTCATTTAATCTGCAGTTCAGCAGCTGCGTAACAGAGCTGCCTTCCTAAACCAATTCAGGAATGCAAGAAGTTGCTGAGGTTAGTAGGTTCAGTAGGTACCTCCCTACCATTGACATGCTGCCTCAAAAAAATAACATCCATCATCAGCGACTCCCCAGCATTCCCAGAGGCACACACTGAGACAGACACCAAGTGCTGCTGGAAAGTCATGAACTCAGTGAAAGGCAGACCTGGCCTTCCAGCACAGTGAGATGTCTGCGGATGGCACCTTCCAGGAGTGTTGAGGGATGCACTGAAACTCGATGCAAAGGCTGTGTGTGGGAAGGACCACACCGTATGCTACCTGACGTGTTGGGACTGTGTCAGGTTGGGGAAACCTCTCAGACAATGAAAGGATGCCATTGGGTCATATGTGATATTGGTGCTAAGGTTTTAATAAAAAATTGACACCACAGAATTATTCGACTATAAACGTAAACATTTTGTGGTTTATTTTTTGTATATTGTTTATTATGAATATTTTTGAAATAAAAGCAAGTCTGGGCTGTAGAGCAGGAATACTGAGAGCCTGGAGCCACATTAGTGGCTTCTGGCCTGAGAATGGTGCTGTTATTGAGGGATCTGAGCAGCAGAGGGTTCTGTTACATTGCTGACTCTCTATACAGATACTCAGTGGGAGGCTGCTTTGAAAGTTGACTCTGATGTAGCCGAGGAAATTTTTTTCAGAAAGTTTAGGCCTAAGTGATTTTGGCAAGATGCCTAAAGATCAGGCACAACTCCAAAAGTAAAGCACTGAGTCACATTCAGTCCGTACCAACCATCGACCACCCAGTTACACTAATCCCACTTTATGTTCACAACATTCCCACCAACTCTCCGCAGAGTCTACATATACCCACACACTAGGGGTAAATTAGAGCCGCCAATGAACCCAGACACCTGTAGGAGGTGGGAGGAAACCAGAGCACTTGGACAAAACCCACAGTGAGAATGTGCATACCCCGCACAGTCAGCATCAGAGGACAGCGTTGAACCTGCTTTTGGTTGGGGATGTAACTGGAGATGTGAGGCTGTGACTGAGTTGTGTGTTTCATGTAACAAAGGAATTGGATTTGGTAATAATGTTTTGTAACAGCTGCATGTCTGTTGATGTGGAGAATGGAACCAAGTAGCATTGATAAAGCTGGGTTAGGACTGAGGAAGAAACTCCTTGTGCCAAAAATGTTATGATGTTGGGAAGCACAACGGAAACATTTAGTAAATAGCTGAACGAAAGGGTAATGATATGTGGGTAGGGACATGGGACTGGGATTATCGCATAGGCAGAGTCGTCAAGTTGTACTGCACAGAAACAGGCCTTTGGCCCTCTACGTGCTTTGTGCCCATCGACACTAGACCCACTTACACCATTAGGTCTGTAGTATTCTCACCCTGGGCAATACAAGTGCTGGTCCGGATGCTCCTTAAATGTTGTGAGAGTTTCTGCCTCAAACTCGCCCTTGGGCAGTGTGTTCCAGATTCATAAGATCCTCTCTAAACATCCTACCCCTCTTTTTAAATCTCAGCCTTCTTGTCTTAGACACCCACATCAAGGGAAAATAGATTTTTAATATTTACCCAATCTATCTCCCTTAGCATGCTATTTACCCCTATCAGATCACCTTTCAGTCTATCCAGTCTCTCCTTTTAACTGAAAGATTCCATCCCAGGCAACATCCTGGTGACTCTCCCTCACACCCTCTCCACAGAACTTGAATTAAGTTTAATTGTCATTCAAATCGTACATGGATACAACCGAAGGAGACAGTGTTCCTCTGGGGCCAAGGTGTAAAACATACATGCACATTCAAAATAACAAGAAAGGGGGGAAAAAAAAGAACACACTGCAGTCACATAAGAAAACATTTTTAGTCCAAGACCCTGAGCAACAAGTCCCACAAATTGGTGGCTCCCGGCAGTCCACACTGTGGCCTGTAATTCCACACTCCTGTGTCAATCAGAACTGCACATAAGATTTCAGATGTGACCTAACCAATATTTTGTAAAGAGGGGTTGAGCAGGTTGGGACTCTACACTGGAGAACAGGAGAATGAGGGATGATCTTGCCAAGGTATGTAAAATCACAAGGGATGTAGATGGAGTAAATGTGCACCATCTATTTGCCAGGGTTGGGGAAACAAGAACTAGAGGGCATGGATTTAAAGTGAGTGGGGTGAACTTTAATAAGAACCTGAAGGGTAATCTTTTCACCCAGAGGGTGGTCAGAATATGGAATGATCTGACAGAGAAAATGGTTGAAGCGGGTATGTCAACAACAATTTTACAGGTACATGGATAGGGGGAAGTGTTAGAGGGAAATGGGCTAAAAGTGGGCAAATAGGACTAGCTGATGAGAATATTGGCAAGCATAGGCCAAGTGGGCTGAAGGGCCTTTTGCTGTGCTGTCCATCTCTATGACTGTGGAGAAGATGTTTTCTCTGGTGGGACAGTCTAAAACTGGGGAGTCACCATTTAACATTTCAGGTTCCTCCATTTGAGACAGAAGAGACATTTTTGCCTCTTTGAAAGTTATAAATCTTTTCAAAGCAGAGTTGAGAGAGAGATTGATGGTGTGTGCTTGGTGGCATAGGTTACCGGGGTAGGTGGGAATGTGTTTAGATTATAGTTAGATCAGTTAAGATCATATTAACTGAAGAAGTAGGATGGTGGTTTCCTCCTAGTTCCTGGATAGACTAATCTAGCTAGGTGTTTGGCCCCGTATTTATCAACCAAAATAAAGACCAGTTTTCAATAACAACTACTCTAGGTAGTGGCAGTTTTGGGAGAAACAGAAAGTTAATGTGCAATGATTTTGTTGTCTTGAGCAGAGGGATAGGGGCCGAAATCTTGAGGTGAAGCACCCAACCTATGGGGCCGAGGTTTCACTCTCCAGTTTATCTTTGGGAATCAGTACCTCCATTTTTATCGGGTACTCAAGACCCTGTTGGATGTTGGCAATGTAGTATACTGCAAGTCCAGTTCACTGGTTCATTGACCAATGACGGGAAAGCTGTGTTGCCTTGATTGAGGAAAGGACTAGGCCCAAGCCATGAGCTCACCTGTTGCTGTTGCCCAGCAGAAGAGATGCAGAGGTGGAAAGGAAAAGCCTCTGTAGGCCATATTGGAATCTGTACTGGGCTGGAACCCGGACCCTCCTGTTCATGCTGCCCTCTGGTGTTCATTCGGTAGAAAAACAAGCTGGACCAGGACTATAGTCATACCACTCAGGAACTTGGGTTATATTATTTTTTTCTTTCTTTGTGACTATGTTTTTCTGAAATCATAGCCATATGTCCTATGCACTGTTGATAATGTGTGTTGCACTTTGGCCCCCGAGGAACACTATTTTGTTTGGCTATATTCATGTATGCCTGAATGATAATTAAGCTTGAACTTGTTGACAAGAGGAAGTCACTTCAACAGATCTCATAACTTCCTGATTAGACTACATATACAATAACAAAATGTGATAATGGGCCATGACTATGGGTAATCAACAAAGATTGAGGCTTGAGAAAATGTAGTTTTCTGTCAGAAATGCTCACACCCACTTACTGAGAGAACCTGGCCCCTGCAGATAAAGCTGTTCTTAACATTCCAGCTGAATGAGCTCAGAGGTCACCCTGTCTACACAGATAGGGTCTCTTGGTTATCCGCCAAACTTGTCACAAGTCCTCACATCACATCAATAGCAGATTCTGCTTCAGCAGGGTGAAGGGGTTAAAAATGAACACTCTGCCAAAGAGTCTCAGCCCGAAACTTCGACTACTTTTTCCCATAGATGCTGCCTGGCCTGCTGAGTTCCTGCAGCATTTGTGTGTGTTGCACCATTCAGGAATCTACTTTCACATCCAGTAAAACTCCTATGATCCAGGACAAGCAGGGAATTTGCACCAGCAGATTTTACGGACTATTGGATGTTATTCAAAAACAATTTTAACTCACTTTTTTAGATATTGAATGGTAGTATAATAAATTTCCCAGTGAACCCAATAATAGCCCCAGAACTAGGTCACAGTAATGGAGGAAAGTGAAGCCTAACCTGTTGAGTTAGTTGCCAAACTACCGGGAATTCAGGAATGGATGGATGATCAGAGTTGTACTGCATCTGTCTGTGGTGATCATACCACTGATAGCTGGATGTCCATGAGAATGTTTGCCTGTACTTTTGATCTGGTGAGTTTGCAAAGTCTGATCCTCTCAGATTTATTTTGGCAGGTTCTCTTTTCTGTTCCTCGGAGCTGAGTGACATTCCTGCCAGCCTCCTACTCCCAGATCGTGTCATCTCAGCTGGGACAGCCAGTCGACATCTTCATCGAGTTCACATGCTCCAAAGGAATTACGATCTCCAGCAGAAATCTCTGACTAATTCTCCTACTCCCGAGACAAGAAGAGAAGATTTGTATTCGTTTAATGCCTTTTGTGTTGCTCGGATGTTCTGGAGGGATTCACCACCAGTAAAGCAGTGCTGTAGTTTAGGAAATTAACAGGTGATCTGCACGCAAGGCAGGGCCCCCATTAACCTGATCTTCATGACAATGCTGGATGAGGCTACATATTGGCCTGAACCTCAGGGGGTAGGTCCTACGTTCCTGGATCTTTGGGAATTGACACAGTCTCATGTTAACATCTCATCATAAGTGCAATGCCTAAAACATCTGTAGTTCCAGGGGTACAGGATCATAGTCATACAGCACAGAAACCAGCCCTTCCATCTACATCTCCATTCTGACTTTTTGCCTGCTCAGATGAATCTCATTTACTTACATTTTACTGTGTAGAACTTGCCAATGTTCTTAGAGATTTCATCAATAAAGTAGGACTTCCAAAAGGTGTAGTATCTGAGTTGGACTTCTCTCTGAGAATGAATGGCTTCCTGATCTAACATCTCATTTTGTCCGACAGCTATGATATTCAAACTGTATCTTTTACTGGTCAGGTCCTTGACCTGTCCGGTGACGGGGCTGACACTAGGGAGTTCTTGACCTGTCCATTGACGGGGCTGACACTGGGGAGTTCTTGACCTGTCCGGTGATGGGGCTGACACTGGAGAGTCCTTGATCTGTCCGGTGATGGGGCGGACACTGGAGAGCCCTTGATCTGTCCGGTGATGGGGCGGACACTGGGGAGTTCTTGACCTGTCCGGTGATGGGGCCGACACTGGGAAGTCCCTGACCTGTCCGGTGATGGGGCTGACGCTGGGAAGGCCCTGACCTGTCCGGTGATGGGGCTGACGCTGGGAAGGCCCTGACCTGTCCGGTGATGGGGCTGACGCTGGGAAGGCCCTGATCTCTCCGGTGACGGCGCTGACACTGGGAAGGCCCTGACCTGTCCAGTTCGGTGATGGGGCTGGGGTTGAGGAGCTTGCTTCTCGAGCAACTGACTCCCCTTTCCGAAGTGTATATCACCATCTGAAGCGGAATTTGTGCTGAACTTAAGGGCTGGTGTTAGACATTTTTCACCCAGTTCGTAATGCTCATATTCATAGAAACATAGAAATCTACAGCATGTTACAGGCCCTTCAGCCCACAATGTTGTGCCGACCATGTAACCTACTCTAGAAACTGCCTAGAATTCCCCTACCACATAGCCCTCTATTTTTCTAAGCTCCATGTACCTATCTAAGAGTCTCTTAAGAGACCCTATTGTATCTGCATTTACCACTGTCCACACACTCACCACTCTCTGTGTGAAAAACTTACAAAAACTTAACCCTGACATTCCCTCCATACCTACTTCCAAGCTCCTTAAAACTATGCCCCCTCATGATAGCCATTTCAGCCCTGGGAAAAAGCCTCTGACTATCCACACGATCAATGCCTCTCATCATCTTATACACCTCTATCAGGTCACCTCTCATCCTCCATCGCTCCAAGGAGAAAAGGCCACGTTCACTCAACCTATTCTCATAAGGCATGCTCCCCAATCCAGGCAACATCCTTGTAAATCTCCTTTGCACTCTCTCTCTTATAGTATCCACATCCTTCCTGTAGTGAAGTGACCAGAACTGAACACAGTACTCCAAGTGGTGTCTAACTTAGGTTTTATATAGCCGTAACATTACATCATGGCTCTTAAACTCAATCCCACATTTGATAAAGGTCAACACACCATACATCTTCTTAACAACACTGTCAGCCTGTGCAGCAGCTTTTGGTGTCCTATGGACACAGGCCCCTAGATCTCACTGATCCTCCACACTGCTAAGAGTTTTACCATTAATACTATATTCTGTCTTCAAATTTGACCTACCAAAATGAACACCTTCACACTTATCGGGTTTGAACTCCATCCGCCACTTCTCAGACCAATTCTACTTCCTATCAATGTTCCGCTGTAACCTCTGGCAACCCTTCAGACTATCCACAACACCCCTAACTTTTGTGTCATCAGCAAACTTACTAAACCACCCTTCCACTTCCTCATTGAGCTCGTTTATAAAAATCACAAAGAGGACGGGTCCCAGAACAGATCCACTGGTCACCTTTATGCAGAATACAAATCACCTACAACCACCCTTTGCCTTCTGTGGGCAAGCCAATTCTGGATCCACAAAGCAAGGTCTCCTTGGATCCCATGCCTTCATTCTTTCTGAATGAGCCTCACATGGGGAATCTTATCCAATGCCTTACTGAAATCCATATACAGTACATCCATTGCTCTACCTTTATCAATGTGTTTTGTTACCTCTCAAAGAATTCACTTAGGCTTGAAAAGCACAACCTGCCCTTGACAAAGCCATGCTGACTATCCCTAATCTGATTATGTCTCCAAATGCTCATAAATCCTGCCTCTCAGGATCTTTTCCAACAACTTGTCCACCAAAGTAAGACTCACTGGTCTAAAATTTCCTGGGTTATATCTACTGTCTTTCATAAACAAGGGAACAACATTTGCAACCTTCCAATCCTCTGGTACTTCTCCTGTCCCTATTGATAAAGCAAAGATAATCGCCAGAGGCTCAGCAATCTCCTCCCTCACTTCTCAACTGTTTGTCTTTCTCAGTGTGCAGTCAACCACAGGACTGAACATCCAATTCTCCAACTCCAGATAACTCCCTCCTGTCTGTATCTGATCTGGCCATTTTTGTCTGTTATCCCTCCATTCTTTCTTTCAATTGTACAGTGTGGTACCAGCCTGGTAAACCAGATTATGCAATATAACAAAAACTTTACAAGTTTAACAACACATTGTACAGATAGAGTTTCACAGCCACATTTTTTCACCCTATTAGAACTCCCTCTGTTCTCCCACCTTCTCTGCTGCCTAGACAAAGTGGTTTCTCTCTTTCTCAGTTCTGACCTGAAACATTCAAGATTTCTCTCCCCACAGATGCTGTCTGACCTGCCACGTGTTTCCATCATTTTCACTTTTTAACTAGACGTCCAGCATCTGCAGATTATTTTAAAAAATTTTTCACATGACTCCTGTTCCTTCAATGAATAAAAATAATTCCAGTTGAAAGGTCTTTGAAGCAGAGGCTGTATTCAGTTCACGGTAAGTCAACTGGTTTGTAATCAGATTAAAAGGATTAAAAGAGGAGAGAATATGACAGGGACTGGGACACACTGACTTCACAGAGGCCTTCAGACCATCGATCAGATGGCCCTGCTCTCCAGGTGAGTTGGGACAGTGGGAGAGAGAACCTGGAGCAGGAGCAGGCGATTCCTCTGCAGGACACAGGAATCCACAAATCTGAAGTGATGGGCCTAGCTGAGTGGAAGGAGCCTGGCGACAAGTTTCAACCTCAGGGAGCAGGTATGCTGCTTTGCTTAAACTTTGAATTACCCTCAGCAAAATCCCTCCAGATGCAGTTCATGTCTGAGGAATTCTTAATGTAAGCGGAACTAATCTGCATGAGAATGTTTCCTTGTCTGATGGCGTTCAACTCTTTAATTTGTTCACAGTCAGATTTTCTGGGTGTAATATGGGATTAGTATGGTTGGTTCAGATTATATAAAAGAAAACAAAGGGATTGAATTCATAGAGTGGATTCCACTGCTTTAGGGAGTCCCAAAGCATTTTACAGACAATTAAGTGTTTTGTTGATGTGGTCATGGTTGTAATGTGGAACAGGTATGTCGATGGTGTGTGTAATGGCTGGCTGTATGGAAGCGGTGTCTGCAAAGAGCAATGCTCAACTGTACACGAGTGGCTACTAATATTTTCCAAGATTAGTGTCAGATACAATTAAGTACAGCAGTTTAGAAGCAACTAATGTAGCGGTGTGGATGTTTTAACAGAGAACTGCTCAGTGTTGCCAGTCCCTTCCACTGACTCAACACATCTCACACCCACAGTGCATGTATCATGAACAGTCAGACAGATCTGCTTACGGACCCCACCCCTCCTCACAGCCACACAGTCACACACCAATACACACACTGACATACACATGCATGCACAACACACAGATACATATTTGTGCACCTGCATCTATACATACTCAGGCCTACACCTGTGCGCGCACACACACTGACGTGTACAAGATGTGCATGTGCGTGCACACATCCACGCATGTACATGCAAATGCATACACAAACAGACGTACACATGTGTACACATATGAAAACAAGCATGCAAGGATGTATGTAGACACATGAATGCACTCGTATGCACACACATTCACATGCTCAATCTCTCCCTCTCCCTCTCTCCCACCACCTCTATCCTCTATAGCTTTGCTCCCTGTTCTGCAGAATCTTTCATGTTTATGATTTGCCAGTGCCTCTTTCCCTGACCCCTTCCTGGTTTTAAGCTCAACCTACTTACAACAACTGAACCTCTTGACCATGTTTGCAAGCTTTTATGCATTGAGTTGCTGCCACATGATTGGCTGATTAAGTATTTGCATTAATGAGCAGGTGTACCTAATAATGTGGCCACTGAGCGTACTCCCTGAGCCCACCTTATGACTGACCCCTTGGCAGCACTGAACTGTTGCCTATCTGTCTCCCATCCTGGCCTCTACTAGTGGTTCTGACATCTTGGGCCCCCGAACCCTCTCACAACTCTCCCAAGAGAAACTCTGCCACCTGACACTGTGTAGGGAATTTCCCGCAGATGACCTGCTTCAGGCGTTGTGATCTGGTCATCAGTGTTCCATTCTGGAGCACCTGGTAGGCCTGCCATTCTGTTTGGCTGTGTCATTAGGAAGACACCTTCAGGACTGACTGGGCTGGTCTGTTTGACCCTGACCTCCAACAATGTCTGTGTGGCATTTGCAGGTTTTACCTGCAAATGTGTAGTGACTATAACTTGTAACTCATTCAAACCCCTCAGTAAGGTTCCTACGTTTATTTCTGAAGCGTAGTGCCCCGATGCAACTTGTGAAGATGGTAGACGTCTGTGTCACTGGGGAGAAGGAGCAGTGTACAGTCGTGGTTTGAAGGGCCAAGTGGAGATGGAGTATATGAATGCATGTATAGTACAGTTAACATTGGGAGTGGAATGTAGTATGTGATAAAAGCAACAGCCATTAAGTTCAAGCTTATTGTCATGGACAACATCCCCGGGTACAAATGCCATGAAAATTAGCTTTTGGCAGCAATAGCACGGTACCTTACAAACAATAGGTTTCAATAGGTACATCTAATGTCTGAGATGTATACAATATACACCCTGAAATTCTTTTTCTTTGCAAACATCCATGAAAACAGAGGCGTGCCCCAAAGAATGAATGACAGTTAAATGTTAGAACACCAAAGCCCCCCTCCAGCTCCCCCCACGCACAAGCAGCAGCAAAGCAACGACACCCCTCCCATCAGCAAAAAAGCATCAGAGCCCCTCCGCCGAGCACTCAAGCATGCAGCAAAGCATCAATTAAGACACAGACTTGCAGTACCCCAAAGACTACTCGTTCATCCAGTAATCAATATCTCTCTCTCTCTCTCTCTCTCCCCCTCTCTTCCCCCTCTCTTCCCCCTCTCTTCCCTCTCTCTTCCCTCTCCCCCCCCCCAATAAGGGAAAAATAGGTGTTCCCATTTCACAGTGAGAGGGGAGACATAACAAACAACTCGTTGATTTATAGTGTTAAAAATCTGTTGTGTCACTTTTTCCGAGCTCTGTGCCTCCGGGCACATAGCCAACAGCAAGCCCGCAGTCTTAATCATAATCTTAAATTATCATTAATTATACATAACTTACACAACAAAATAAACATAACAACACAAATGCAAGTTGAGAGAGAGAAAATAGAAATGCAGTCCAAGGTATGTTAGGGCTTTTCGGGTTGGTTCAAGAATAAGATGGCAGTGGGGAAAGATGCTTGAGGTGTTAGTTTTCAGGCTCTCGTATCTCTTTCGCAGAGGCAGCAATGAGAAGAAGCCCGTGCCATGATAGTGGGGATCGCTGATGGCGGACGTTGCTTCTTGTAGATGTCCTCAGTGGTGGGGAGAGCTGTAGTGGTGATCAAACTGTCTGAGTCCACCACATTCGGTAGACTCTTACATTCCCGTATGTCAGAGTTTGTGTCCGGCAGGCTGGGCTGTAGGTAAAACTGAAGCACAGTCATAAGGCCCCTCTCCATACCATCCTCCTGGCTAATATATGGTCTCTGGCAAATAAACTGAAGACCTCAGAACAAGATTGCATTTCAGGGATTGAAGGATATCAGGGATTGTTATATATGGTACACCTCCCAGCACTCTGAACACAGCACCTCTGGACGAGATTTCACTTTCTACTGCAGTATCTGGTAAAGGAAGAGGTGGGGGTGTTTGCTTCATGGTTAACTCATAGTGGTGCATGGATAAGGCAGTTCTGTCTCAGTGCTGCTCCCCTGACCTTATCTGGGGAGGTAAAGCAGTGTCCATTCTGTCTGCCAAAGGGGTTTTCCACCATGATGCTGGTGGCAGTGTACATCCCAAGCCTGGCCAATATCAGGCTGGTACTGGAGGAGCTGAGCAACGTGATCAACAGTCATAGACAGTGCACCCAGTTGCTTTCAATATCATCTCAAAGGGACTTCAACCAGACGAACTATCACCAACATGTCAACTACGGCAGGGGGTCCCCAACCTTTTTTGCACTGCGGACCGGTTTAATATTGACAATATTCTTGCGGACCGGCCGACCGGGGGGGGAGGGGGGGTAAGGTTGCCAACGAACAAGAGCAGCAGTCAAATGCGTTGTTTATCAAGACTACAATGACCATGAAGCCTTGCGCGGGCACCAATGCGCATGCGCGTCGTGACCTGTCGATTCTTTCTCCCCCCCCCCCCAAAGCAAATCCTTTTTGGCGATTCTGTTCGTGGGGGTGGGTGTTAATCACTACCGGAATATAGGTGATAAGTGGGTAATACACTCAATTTTGTTTCTAAAAGGGTTTATCTAACGAATTTAATATTAAACACACAGCGCATATTTTCTTCGCATGGATATAATGGTAAGTCAATTATCAGGGGAGCTTGAAGTAAGTGTTGAACGAACTTCCAGTAGAAGTGGCAGAAGCAGGTTCGATATGATCATTTAAAGAAAAATTGGATAGGTATATGGACAGGAAAGGAATGGAGGGTTATGGGCTGAGTGCAGGTCGGTGGGACTAGGTGAGAGTAGCGTTCGGCACGGACTAGAAGGGCAGAGATGGCCTGTTTCCATGCTGTAATTGTTATATGGTTATATAGGTCACTTATAAGTCAATAGCATCATAACATTTTAAGTAATATTTGGATATTAAACGCACAGCACATATTTTCCCCGTGTGAATATATAAAATCATTGCAACACACCAATATCGCTGAATCAGTGGGAGCCCTGGGTTTGTTTTTCCCTGCAACAAGACGGTCCTATCGAGGGGTGATGGGAGACAGCGATACTCGAAGGGGGTTCCTGATGTCCAGTCTATTCCGCAGTTTAGTTTTCGTTGCATTCATTGCAGAAAACTCTGCTTCGCAGAAAAATGTTGGAAATGGAAGCAACATTTTCAGTGCTTTCGTGGCTATCTCAGGATATTTAGCCTTGACTTTGATCCAAAATGCCGACAGAGATGTTATGTCAAACATACTTTTCAGCCCATCGTCATCTGCAAACTCGAGGAGTTGATCGCCTTCCCGCCCTGACACGGATGACGCGCGGGTCATGACCTCGCACGGGTAATGGCTGACCAGTGGCCGTGACAAGGGATGAGGAAAGGTGCAGCTGACCAAATCATATTGCTTCCTCGCGGCCCGGTAGCGCAAGCTCTGCGGCCCGGTGGTTGGGGACCACTGAACTACAGAACCAGAGGTGCCAACATATTCAATCGTTTTTACACACCATCAAGAACTTTTATCATGCCATCCTGTGTGTAACTCCAAAACATTAAACTAATTGAAAGCACAGAGCCAGGAATAACATATATATCTTAATTTCATTTTTACTTTAAGCGAGTTGCGCACATATGATGTAGTGGACCAGTGCACTGATGGTAGATGTCTGAGGCACAGTCTGCTAGGGTGGTGACTGGAACAGCGAGGGAAGGAGTGTGTGGGATCCTGTGGTCAGGGGAAATCTCTGCCCCTGGGAAGGAGAGTTATCACTTCAGTTTTTCTATCTCAGTGAGAATGGATGTTGGGGAGAAGGTATCATATCTCCCGTATTCAATAAAATGGATAATCCGCTGTCTAGCTCACTGGAAATCTTTCCTGTGCTCCTTTCCCATTCCTGCACGCTCTTTAAACGAACCGGGGTCTTGTTTCCCACTCTCTTTAGACCTACAGGTTTCACTGAGAAGACACTGGAAATTACAGATGCTGCAATCTGGAGCAACACACTGGGTCTAAATGAAGGTTCTTGGCTAAAACGTCAACACCATTCCCCTCCATAGATACTGCCTGATTTACCAGGCTTTTTATAACCTGCGTAACATCTGGCACCAACAATATTCCTAGGCCACATTTTTATAGTTTTACTGGAAGCCAAGATGTGGAAGGAGGCTGTACTGGCTGGATCACAACCACACTCATAAAACACAAACCCTTCGGCCCACGATGTGCTGACTTTTTAACTTGCTCTGAGACCTTCCTTCCCATATAGCCCTCCTTTTCTCTATCATCCATGTGTCTGTCTAAGAGTGTCTTAAATGTGTCTCTACCACCACCCTTGGCAGATGTTCCATGCACTCGGCATTCTCTGTGTAACAACTTGTTGCTGACGTTCCCCTAAACCTTGCTTCAATTGGATTAAAATTATGACCCCTTGTATTAGCCATTTCCAACCCGGCTGACCACTCCATCTATGCCTTTTATCATTTTGTACACCTCTATCAAGTCGTGTCTCACCTTTCTTCCGTTCAAAGCGCTAGCTCGCTCAACCTATCCTCAACCTAACGTGCTCTCCAATTCAGGAAGCATCCTGGTAAATCTTCCCTACCCTACACTCTTTCTAATGATTCCTCTTATTTTCTATAATGAGGTGAGCAGAAATGAACACAATATTCCAAGTGGGCATTCCCCTCTCTCTCTCTCTCTCTCTACATTGAGTTCCTTGTTCCTAGGTTCCACCCTTTTAGTACTGATAGGATTAGTGTTTGATCCAGTGAAACGATGTTATCTGATTCCCCACTCAGGATAACTTGCCAGTGCCTGTGACATCTCATGCCTAGCCACTGATAGACAAAGTTAGAATGAGTTACAAACTCAAGTAATCTGCTTCTGCATGTTTAAAACTAGCTCAGTCAAATTGCCATGTTAACTTAGAACAAGCCATCCCGAGGTAACAAATGAGTGCCTTTTTTATAGTCATCCATCAGTCGATTATGTCTGTGTCAGAAAGCACTGGAAGTGGTAACCATACTGTCCCATTATTGTAATCAATGGCATCAAAGTCACACAAGACTGATAAGAAAGAGTAATCTCTAAGAGTGGAGAGAGAGAAACATTTGTAGGAACTAAAGTACGTGCAGTACACACATTAGATATTTGAATATATTAATGGAGCTCATTCATATATGGGGGTGTCCATATGTTAGGTGATTGTAATTGGGATGGTCTGTTTTTGTAGACAGATACCTCTTTGTTCATCTGGACTTATTGAAATGGTGCCCCTTATAGAACGTAGAACAGCGGTCCCCAACCACCGGGCCGCGTGGAAACGCACTGGTGCCCGCGCAAGGCTTCATGGTCATTGTAGTCTTACATAGTGTAAACACAACGTATTTGTCATAGTCATAGTCATACTCATACTCATAGTCATACTTTATTGATCTTGGGGGAAATTGGTTTTCGTTACAGTTGCACCATAAATAATTAAATAGTAATAAATCCATAAATAATTAATTAGTAATATGTACATTATGCCAGGAAATAAGTCCAGGACTAGCCTATTGGCTCAGGGTGTCTGACCCTCCAAGGGAGGAGTTGTAAAGTTTGATGGCCACAGGTAGGAATGACTTCCTATGACGCTCTGTGTTGCATCTCGGAGGAATGAGTCTCTGGCTGAATGTACTCCTGTGCCCAACCAGTACATTATGTAGTGGCTGAGAGACATTGTCAAAGATGGCATGCAACTTGGACAGCATCCTCTTTTCAGACACCACCATCAGAGAGTCCAGTTCCATCCCCACAACATCACTGGCCTTACGAATTGCCCTTTTGACTGCTAGTTTTGTCCGTTGGCAACCCTTACCCTCCCCCCCCCCCGGTTCGGCTGGTTCATAAGAATATTGTCAATAAGAAACCGGTCCGCGTTGCAAAAAAGGTTGGTGACCCCTGACGTAGAACATTACAGGACAGTATTGCACTTAAGTAGGGTTAACTTGGACTGAAATGACTTGGAGAAGATTCACATCATTTCCTTACAACTGAAGGCTGATTTCATTAAACTTTGCAAATAATTCTGACAAATAAGCAAAGTCTTGCCTAATATTCTTGAGTCGATTGCTGAATGGAGCATTTGAGTCTTCAAAGAATTTTATCAGTTTCAAAAAGTCTCAGGCAGTTTACTTTTGAGATCCATCTGACTACTGTGTACACCAGCAAGCATTCAAACTTCAATACAAAGCTCTTAAAATAGTCGAGAATTGAGAGCATGGAACTTGATTTTATTTACCACTTTGATGACAGTATTTAATGATTCTTGCAGCTGATCGCTTAAGTTTTTTTTGTGACAAGATGTTGTCTGTGAATCACACAGTGAATGGTAAATATATTAGGTGCAGCTTTTTGAAGAAAATAATAACCCTATAGTGGTGTCCTGTCAATGATGGTTGCTCCATCTGTTGCACGAGCAAGAATGTTGGTGAGCAGAATCTACCTCCCTCTGAAAAGGTGCTCAACAACCTGAAATAATGACTCCCCTTTTGTATTTGTTTCTAGTCCCCTTGCAAATAACAACTCTTGAACCATGCTTTCATCTTTTATGAAGTGAACGTAACCATGAAGCAAAGATTCGTTGCCTTGCAAAGTTGACTCATCCAACTGCAGAGCAAATTCTGTTGTCCTATGTGTGTTGCACAATGTGTCTTCCACACTCTCAGACGTTTCATCGATTTGTCTTTGAACAGAGTTGTTGCTAAGTGTAATCACTTTAATTGTTTGCTCTGGTAACTTATGCAAAACTGTACTCAGAACCTCTTTTACTGCTGGCAGAATCAGTTCTTCTCCAATGCTATGGGGTTTGCCAGATTTAGCAATGAGCAATGAAATGTATGAAGCATGCAAGCCATCACTACTTTGTTGTGAATTGCTGGCAAAGATGTTTTGAAGTGTTTTCCATTTCTGAATGTTTTCATGAAGTGACTGATTTAAGCCAAGTTCTTGTTTACTTTATCAGAGTGTATTTTCTTCAAATATTCAAGGAGCCTGGATGGTTTCATTGCCTTATTTACAAAAAACCTTTTCACACACAGACCCATTACCTCCTGTTGCTTGCTTGGTGCTCTGTTTCAGATACTCCACACTATACTGTCTATACCTATTTTTCATTTGCTCTGCTTCTGCCATTTTCATTATGGATTAATGACCACAGTGTCACAATTTGCTTATAACTTAAATCGAACCTCAAGCATTACGATCAATAAAGGAGAAAGTTCTGATGTCATCATAGCACAGGCAAAACTTGACTCTCTGCCTGAAGGTACATAAAGTGGGGCAGCAATATCTTAGTTGGGCCATGGGCTAGAGAAATGTGGTCAAGACCATTTGAAAGAGCAGATTCTGAACTTTACCCCATTGAAAACCATAGGATACTGTGTGATCAGAGTAGGCGAATCGTACTAGCTAACACTACCACAGTAGTGAATGACAATAATGCACAGGCTGGGTCCAGAAATAACATAATTTCTTCAGTACAGATTTCTCATGATATGCCAAATAAAGGAGTGTTACATTGCGTTTCAACAACTATGACGTGCTTCAAGCAAAGTCTAAGGGAACGGTGGGTTAGCAAGAGTTGAGGTGATTGCATTACCATTGTAATCAATTATGAAGCACTGAGGAGCAAATACTTATAAAAAGTAATTAATTTCTTGAATTAAGCCTGCAAGCCCTCAGCTGCCTCCCTTGCTGCTAGGTCCCCCCACCCACCACTGCCGCCTTTATTTTTATCTTTCCATTAGAAATTCCCACTGCCCCCAGGGGGGTGATATTGCCCAACCACTGATCTAACCCTTCCCTCCTACATAGCCCTCCAGTTTTTCTATTATCCATATGATTGCCTAAGAGTTCCTTAAATGCCCTAATGTTTCTGCCTCTAACAGCACCCCTGGCATGGTGTTTCATGCTCCACCACGCTGTGTAAGGAACTTGCCCCTGACATCCCCCACTGATAGAGTAGTGGTAGCTTAGTGGTTAGCGTGACACTTTGCAGCTCATGGTGTTCTGGAGATCGGAGTACAATTCCGTAAGGAGTTTGTCCGTTCTCCCATGTGTATGTCCGTTTCTTCTGGTGCTCCAGTTTCCTCCCACACGGTCCAAAGACATAGAGGTTAGTAGGTTAATCAGTCATTGTAAATTGTCCTGTGATTAGGCCAGGATTAAATAGGTGGGGTGCTGGGCAATGTGATTTGGTAGGCTGGAAGGGCCAGTTTCCTATTGTATCTCTAAATAAGTCAATCAATCTCCAAAACTTTCCTCCAATCAGTTTAAAATTATGCCTCCATGTATGAGCCATTTCTGCCCTGGGAAAAAGTCTCTGGCTGTCCACTCAATCTATGCCTCTTATCATCTTACATACCTCTATCAAGTCACCTCTCATCCTCATTCACTCCAAAGAGAAAAGCCCTAGCTCACTCAACCTATCTTTATGAGACATGGATATGCCCTCTAGTCCAGGGAGTATCCTGATGAATCTCCTCTGTACTTCTCTAAAGCTTCCACATTCTTCATGTAATGAGGGAACCAGAACTGAACACAATATTCCAGGTTGTGGTTCAGCCAGGGTTTTACAGAGCTGCAACATTACCTCATGGCTGTTGACCTCAATCCCCTGACTAATGAAGGCCAAGACATCATATGCTTTCTTAACGACCCTAACAACCTGAGGGTTCTATGGATGTGGACCCCCAAGATCCTTCTGTTCCTCCACACTGCCAGGAATCCTCCCATTCACCCTGTATTCTGCCTCCAAATTTGAACTTCAAAAATGAATCACTTCACAATTTTCCACTTCTCAGCCCAGCTCTGCATCCTGTCAATGTCCATTGCAAACTACAACAACCCTCAATACTATCCACAACTCCACCAACTTTCGTGTCATCTGCAAATTTATTAATCCACCCTTCCACTTCCTCATCCAAGTCATTTATAAAAATCACAAAGAGCGAAGATCCCAGAATAGATCCCCATGGGATCCACTGGTCACTGACATTCAGACAGAATACTCTCTATCTACTACCACCCTCTGCCTTCTATTGAGCAAGCCAATTGTGTATCCACATAGCCAAGTTTCCCTGGATCCCATGTCTCCTGACTTCCTGAATGAGCCTACCATGGGGAACCTTGTCAAATTCCTTACTAAAATCCATATACACCACACCCACTGCTTTACCTTCATCAATGTCCTCTGTTGCATCCTCAAAGAATTCAGTCAGGCTCATGAGGCAGATCTGCCTCTCACAAAGCCATGCTGACTATTCCTAATCAAGACTACATTTCTCCAAATACTGGTAAGTCCTGTCTCTAAGAATCTCTCCTATAATTTGCCCGGTGAAATTGTAAGCAGCACTGTTGGGATTTTGATGGTGCTGGACTGGCAGATTTACCGCTCTGTCAGATGTTATTTCATTAATACTACAACACACTTTTAATTCACTTTAAAGAAATATTACATGGTGACATTTCAGCACACCCTGTAAGTTTCAGAGTTTAAAGGGAGCTTAGGAAGTGATGAGTCAGCATATGGAGATTGCAACCCTTAGCTAGTGATTGGGATTTCTGAGTGGTTAGATTATAGATTATGAAGACATGCAGTCCTCTTTACACAGGGAGTTCACTGGGATTTTACTCTGTTGTCTTCTTATGTTGAACTCCATTTCTCTACATGACCCCTATTGATGAAAGCCTTCCACAAGGCCACATTTAAAATACTTGCTGTTCGCTCCTGATCACCCTTCTCAAGATTGTTATGCATAAATTCCTGTTGAAATATATTTCCTGTTTTTTTAAAAAATCAACCTTCCTGAGTGAATGTTTATTTTGACTGTGGTGCTGGTTTCCAATAATTTCCCCACTGCCGACATGAAGCTGAGCTGTAGTTCACTAGTTTATTCATTTCCCTTTTTGTAAACCAAAGTGGAACATAAGGCTACTCTATTGTTACCACATGCTCGTGATAATGCATCACTATACTGCAGTTCCTTCCTGCAATCCTGGATCAATTCCATCACAGCTGAATGACAACGACATTCAGATATTTCCTGATTTGCTAACGAGATTCTTTTATTTCCCCACAAAGCATTTCCATAGATCACAGAGCACATAGCATAGAAACAGATCCTTCAGATCAGCAAGTCTCTGCTGACCATCAAGACCATTTCTGCACTTGCCCCGTTTTATTCTCCTCACCTTCCCATCATCACCTGCCAGAATCCACCACTCACTAACAGACCAGGGACGATTTACATGTCCAATTAATCTACTGGTCTCATGATGTTAGAATGTGGGGGAGGAAACCTCGGGCATTCAGAGAAAACCCCCACAGTCACAGGGAGAAATGGAGCTCAGGATTGGACTGAGATGATTGGAACCTTGAGATTCTTTACCAGTTGCCTGTCTTGTTAAGTAAGATTCCACAAATCAAAAAAGCTGGTGGAATACGGTTGGGTATTTTGGTACAGCATAATTTTACTAATGGAGAGATGCTTGGTATATTTGAATGTATGTATTTTAGAGATACAGCACAGTAACAAGATCTTCTAGCCCAACAATTCCCGCACTGCTCAATTATACTCATGACTCGTACATCTTTGAAATGTGTGAGGAAACCGGAGTAGCCAGAGGAAACACGCATGTGGTGCACAGAGAGAACAAACAAACTCCTTACGGACAACAGAGGAATTGAACCCAGGTTGTTGGCACTGTAATAGCATTACGCTAACCACCTCGCATTATGTGCATTGTAGGAAAAGAATAGCTTAGCAGAATGGGGAAGTATACCTCAAAGAGCCAATGACATCAGAATGAAAAACATAGAAATTTAACATTTGTAGATTGAGGAATTGATAAATTCCAATTCATGATCAGCTTGTTCCAGAAAGGTCAACTGGCAAAGAAAGTTCCACCAATTCCTGAGGTTCTTATCTCAGTGGGAGAGGTTCAAGTTATCAGGTAATGCAAGCCATGAGTGCTGAGGATTGCTAAACCCAAGATGTCCTCTGTGCTAATGAGGAATGACCCCTCACACCAGGAGCTGACAATGCTACAGCCTGTCCTTAAGGTAATTCTGAATTTGCTTGGGTTCATAGTGTTGAGAATTTTCATTTTCCTTTTTCCTTAAAGGTGAACTTACTCATTCCAGGTAAGACTGGGAAACACCAATCCCAATTTCCATTTATTCAAATAGTAAATTTCAGCACTTCTCCTGAGAGTCTTTGCCCAAATTGATTTATTTTCTGTTGCCTACCATCTGCCAGAATATTGTTCCAGGATGACATGATCCCTTCTCTTTCATCCCAGTTTGTCCGGGGAGAGCAGTCAGACAGAGGCAGCATGTGTTAGCCAGCTGTACATAAAACCTCTGACTCTGCACCAGATCCCACCGTAGAATCTTGGCTTATCCACTAATGGATGGACATTATTTGAAGCACGAACATCCCCCGCAGTGCCTGGCCCATCTCTTGGGTCATTTTCACGCTTATATACACAAACTTGTTTAATAACATAACCAGAGCTGATAAACTGTCAATTTGCACTGAACTGAGATTTCTGGGAGTTAACTAAACGGTTGTTCCTTGACTTACAAATGGGATACATTCTTGGAAAACATTCTGATATGTGAGATTTTGCAAATTGTGACAGCATTCCTGTGGCTAGAGAATGCTGTGTCATGGCGTCATAAAGAAGCACAGCACAGAAATAGGCCCGTCAGCCCATCTAGTCCATGCCAAAATCATTTAAGCTGCCGACTCCACTGGACCATTGCCCTCCATACCTCTACCATCTAACTACCTATCCAAACTTCTCTTAAACATTGAAATCAAGCTCAAATGCACCACTAGTGCTGGCAGCTCATTCCACACTCTCAAGGCCCTCTGAGTGAAGATGTTTCCCCTCATGTTTCCCTTAAACTTTTCACCTTTCACCAATAACCCATGACCTCTGGTTGTAGTCCCATCCAACCTTACTGGAAAAAGCCTGCTTACATTTACCCTTTCTGTACCCCTCATAATTTTGTGTACCTCTATCAAATCCCCTCTCAATCTTCTATGTTCTAAAGGATAGACCTAACCTATTCAATCTTTCCTTGTAACTCCAGACCCTCAACATCCTTGTAAATTTTCTCTGTACTTTTTCAACCTTGTTTACTTCTTTCCAGTAGGTAGATGACCAAAACTACACACAATACTCCAAATTAGGCCTCACCAATGTCTTCAACTTAACATCCCATCTTCTGTACTCAATGCATTCATTTATGAAGGCCAATATGCGATGAGCTTTCTTTACAACCCTATCTATAAACCCCATTTCCAGAAAAGTTGGGATATTTTCCAAAATGCAATAAAAACAAAAATCTGTGATATGTTAATTCACGTGAACCTTTATTTAACTGACAAAAGTACAAAGAAAAGATTTTCGGTAGTTTTACTGACCAACTTAATTGTATTTTGTAAACATACACAAATTTAGAATTTGATGGCTGCAACACACTCAGTAAAAGTTGGGACAGAGGCATGTTTACCATTGTGTTACATCACCTTTCCTTTTAATAACACTTTTTAATCGTTTTGGAACTGAGGATACTAATTGTAGTAGATTTGCAATTGGAAATTTTGTCCATTCTTGCTTGATATAAGACTTCAGCTGCTCAACAGCCTGTGGTCTCTGTTGTCTGATTCTCCTCTTCATGATGCGCCATACATTTTCAATAGGAGATAGATCTGGACTGGCCACAGCCCAGTCAAGCACACGCACTCTGTGTCTACAAAGCCACGCTGTTGTAGCCCGTGCAGAATGTGGTCTGGCATTGTCCTGCTGAAATAAGCATGGACGTCCTGGGAAGAGACGTCACCTTGATGGCAACATATATCTCTCTAAAATCCTAATATGTGCCTCAGAGTCAATGGTACCTTCACATACATGCAACTCACCCATGCCGTGGGCACTGATGCACCTCCATACCATCACAGATGCTGGCTTTTGCACCTTTTGCTGATAACAATCTGGATGGTCGTTTTCATCTTTGGCACGGAGAACTCGACGCCCGTTTTTTCTGAAAACTAGCTGAAATGTGGACTCATCTGACCACAGCACACGGTTCCACAGTCTTTCGGTCCATCTGAGATGAGCTCGGGCCCAGAGAACTCGCCGGCGTTTCTGCATAGAGTTGATGTATGGCTTCCTCATTGCGTAATACAGTTTCAAGTTGCATTTCTGGATACAGCGACGGACTGTGTTGAGTGACAATAGTTTTCCGAAGTACTCCCGAGCGCAAATGGCTATAATTGTCACAGTAGCATGACGGTTTCTTAGGCAGTACCGCCTGAGGGCTTGAAGATCACGCACATTCAACAGTGGTTTCCGACCTTGCCCTTTACGCACTGAGATGTCTCTGAATTCTCTGAATCTTTTCACAATATTATGTACTGTAGATGTTGAAAGACCTAAATTCTCTGCAATCTTGAACTGAGAAATGTTCCTTTTGAACTGACTAACAATTCTCTCGCGAATTTTGGCACAAAGGGGTGAGCCACGACCCATCCTTGCTTGCAAAGACTGAGCCTTTGATGGACGCTACTTTTATACCCAGTCATGATACCTCACCTGCTACCAATTAGCCTGCTTAATGTGGAGTCTTCCAAACCAGTGTTACTTGAATATTCTGTGCACTTTTCAATCTTATTTTAACTCTGTCCCAACTTTTGTTGAGTGTGTTGCAGCCATCAAATTCTAAATTTGTGTATATTTACAAAATACAATTAAGTTGGTCAGTAAAACTATTGAAAATCTTTTCTTTGTACTTTTGTCAGTTAAATAAAGGTTCACGTGAATTAACATATCACAGATTTTTGTTTTTATTGCATTTTGGAAAATATCCCAACTTTTCTGGAAATGGGGTTTGTATTTGTTTGCATCACTTTCAATGAATTAAGATCCCTTTGTTCTACCACACTCCCCAGTGCCCTACCATTCACTGTGTAAGACCCTGGTTGGTCCTACCAAAGTGTAAAACCTTGTACTTGTCTGCATTAAATTCCATCTGGCATTTTTCAGCCCATTTTTCCAGCTTGTCCAGATCCCCCTGCAAGCCATGATAGCCTTCTTCACTGTCCACTACACCCCTAATCTTGGTGTCATCCGCAAACTCGGGTGATCCAGTTAACCACATTATCATCCAGATCATTGATATAGAGGACAAACATCAGTGGACCCAGCACCACCAATCACAGGCATCCAGTCAGAGAGACAACCATCTACTACCACTTTCTGGCTTCTCCCACAAAGCCAATGTCTATTCCAATTTATGACCTTATTTGTACCGTTTTTTAGAACAGAAATTAGTTTTGTGAAGTGAATGGTGTTACAGTGAAAATTCATAAAATGAATGTTTGTGAATGGAGAGATCACTGCATGGCAGTTGCGTCTTATTGCAAATGTTAATTTATGGACTATACTTCACAGATAATGAACACTGTGCGAGAATCATGCAGTAACTGGACACATACTCTGTGTCAGCACAGCAGAAGATATATTCTCAGTAAGTCGGTCCATTGTCCTCATTGTAAGTTAGTGATTATTCAGGTAGCAGTGAAGTCCCTCACTGTATCTGGATGATGTCATCAGCCAGTGAATCCTCACTTCTACAAGCATAGTCAGACTCCAATAATCCAACACACTCAGGATTTTGGTGACGTTGCAGACTTTTGGATGTTTTCCTATTAAACACCAACACGCATCCAATCTACAGTTTTTTAAAAGGTTTTACTTGGTAGAATAATAAATTTTCCACGGAACTCGGTAAATTTCAAAGCAGCTTGGGGACCTGGGCCCCACTGAGAGGACAGGGAATGCAACAACCCTCTTGAGAGTTGTTGGAGCTACCCTCCTCTGGATGAGGGTTTTCCATCTTCAAGACACTCTGGCAGTGTTCCATCACACTCCTGACGTGTCATGTCCTGAAGATGGAAAAGCACCAGTGGATCAGGAGGTGAGTCACTCACTGCAAAATACTCAGCCTCTAAACTTTCTGTGCCATGGAATTTTTGTGACTGGTCTGTGGACTTTCCAGTTGATCGTGACCCTCATCGAAGGAAATGTTATATCATTTAACATCAAGAATAGGTGGTTAAATTCCCTCTGTTGGAGCTTGTCTGCTTTAATAAAATCCTTTCCCTGCATAACTACTGTCAACTTATCACCTGTAATACCAGAGGACTCTAACACTCGACCTCCATTAGGTATGCCTGCAGTTTGGTAAATCTGACAACCTGGCTTTGCGTCTGCCTGTGTACAGATAGAGATTGAAGAATGCCGAACCAGTGAGGACCATAAAGAGATAGATGGCAGAAGTGGTGGAGTGAATTTGAGGTTGCTTCAGGTCAGTGGATTCATCTGTGAGCCTAAATGAATACTTACGACTTTAGCCACAGTAATCACCAACTTATAGGCATAGATGAGTGTGTACTCACAAAAGTATTCTGAATCCAGCCCCAAGTAGAAGCCCTGAGTGAACCAGGAGATTCATAACCTGCTGAGGGCTAGATCTGGGCGGTTAGAACCTGAGTCGTAGAGTTATATAAAAAGACCAGGTGTAGCCTCCAGAAGGCCAATATGAGCACAAAGAGGCAACTTCAGACTAAACTGGTATCAACAATGGACACTGGACAGCTATGGCAGGTCTTGCACAACATAACTTCCTACAAGGTGAGATTGGGAAGCACAAGAGGCAACAGCCCATCATTCCCAGAAGAGTGCTTTGCCTTAAATGCACACTTTGACAGGGAAAACGATGACACACCCGTATGGGCCCTCACATCACCAGATGACCCTTTAATTCCAGTCTCTGAGGCCAATGTCGAAGCATCCTTCAAGAGGGAGAATCCATGAAAGATGTCTGGTTTGGATGGTGTACCTGGCTGAGTAATAAAGATCTCTGTGGACCAGTTGGCTGGAATATTTGCAGGCATATTCAACACAGTTTCTGTAGTTTGAGATTCCCATCTGCTTCAAAGAGGTACCTATTATACTGGTGCCTGGTAAGAGCATGGTGATCTGCCTCAATGACTATTGTACGAGTGACACGTAACATCTGCGGTAATGAAGAGCTGCGAGAGGTTGGTTATGGCGCAAGTTAACTCCTGCCTCAGAGATGACCTATATATGCTCCAGTTTACCGATTACCACAGCAGATGTCATTTCTCTGGCTCTTCACTCTGCTCTGGACCACCTGGACAACAGGAACTCGTTCATCGATTACAGCTCAGTGGTGACATAATCACCCCATCCAAACCCATCCCCAAGCTACAAGACCTGGGCCTCTATATGTCTCTCTGCAACTGGATACTCAGCTTCCCCATCAGCAGATCTCAATCAGTGAGGATTGGTAACAATATCTTCTCCTCGTTGATCATTGACACACATGCACCTCAAGGCTGTGAACCTAACCCGCTATTCTACTCTCTAGGCACATATGACCGTGTGGCTAGGCACAGTTCCAATGCCATCTTCTAATTCGCCAATGACACCACTGTTGTTGGACGAAACACAGGTAGTGACGAGACAGCTTACTGGAGGGAGATAGGTCACCTGGAAGAGTGGTGCTGCAACACCCCCTTGCTCAATGGTCAGCAAAGCTAAACAGTTGAGTCCTAAAGAAGTTCTTCTCTTTTTGATGGGAGACCCTCTCTCACTGCTCCCCCTCTGTGATCTCTGCTACTCTGTTTCTTTTGACAACATGTTGATCATCTGCCAGCTTGTACTCCACTTCTTTCCCCCAGCTTCTTATTCTGATTTTTGCACAGTTCTTTTCCAGTTCTGATGAAGTGTCTCAGCCAAAAACATTGACTGTTCATTCTCGTCTATAGATGCTGCCTGACCTGCTGAGTTTCTCCAGCATTTTGTGTGTATTGCTAAAGAGCCAATTGTTGATTTCAGGAAGGGGAAGAAGGGTGAATATGTGCCAATCTACAATGGGGGATTGATGGCAGAGAGAGTCAGCATTTTAAAATTCCTAGCTGTTAACATATTGGGTGACTTATTCTTGGCCCAACACATAGATGCAATCACAGAGAAGGTGCACCAAATGTCTCCACTTTTTTAGAAGGTTAATGAGGTTTGGCATGCGTCTGTACAGTCTACCAAACTCTGTGGATGTACTGTTGCAAGTACCCCACCTGGATGCATCATTGTCTGGTATGGCAGTTCAAATACACAAGAACGTAAGAGGCTGCGAGAGTAGAGGACTCTACCCAACACATCATTGGCACATCTCTGCCTACTATTGGAGATGCTGCCTCAAGAAGGCAAACTCTATCATCAAAGATCCCCACCATCTGGGCCTGCATTTTCTCCCTACAACCACTGGGATGGGGGTAGAGGAAAGAGTTTGACACACAAAATGCTGGAGGAACTCAGCAGGCCAGGCAGCATCTATGGAAAAGTGTAAACAGTCGATGTTTCAGACCGAGACCTTTCATCAGAACTGGAGAAGCAAGATGAGAATTCAGAGTAAGAAGATGGGGGAAGGAGAGAAGGAAATACAAGATAGGTGATAGGTGGAACTGGGAGAGGGCGAGGGGTGAAGTAAAGAGCTGGGAAGTCACTTGGTGAAAGAGATAAAGGGCTGGAGAAGAGAGAATCTGATAGGAGAGGACAGAAGGCCATGGAAGAAAGGGAAGAGGGAGGAGCACCAGAGGGAGGTGATGGGCAGGTAAGGAGATGAGGAGAGAGATGGGAATGGGGAATGATGAGGGAGCTGGGGAGGGGAGCATTACTGGAAGCTTGAGAAATCAATGTTAAGGCCTTCTGCCCTTTATCTCTTTCACCAATTGACTTCCCAGCTCTTTACTTCACCCCTCCCCCTCTCCTGTTTTCGCCTATCACCTTCTACCTTGCATTCCCCCTCCCCTCCCGTCACCTCCTTACTCTGACTTGTCATCTTTTTTCTCCAGTTTTGAAGAAGGGTTTACTCTTTTCCACAGATGCTGCCTGGCCTGCTGAGTTTCTCCAGCATTTTGTGTGTATGTTGCTTGGATTTCCAGCATCTGCAGATTTTCTCTCATATATTCTTGGACAAGGCAACTTCTCCCAAATCTCTTCCACCTCTTTCCTTCTAATCTTTCCTCTGCTCTCTTTCACTTCGCTCAGCATCACAATCCTTTTTGTTTCCTGTCACCTATTTAATATTTTAAATACCCAGGGGTCAAAAGACCAGGGGCAGATACAGAACTCAGCCACTGTTGATAGTTCTGAACTTGAGTTTCGTAAGCAGAAGTAAAGTTGATATTGTACCTCAGTCATCATACTTGCCTCTCCAAGTCTCCTTTCCACTTTTTTCCTGGGGCTTTCACCTCTCTGCTCATGAGATCACTGTGACTCAGGGACAGACCAGGGTTGTCTTACAGTCTCCCATACCGGACTTGTAATTCCAGACAGCTTTACTGGGAATTCCCCAGTCAGCCACCATGATTCTGTGAGTTTCCACATTCGAGAGGACTTTTGTCCAAACGAAACCACAGACTATGGACACAGTCTGAGCACAAGGGGTGGTGAGCTGAGATCTCTGACCAAAGGAGAGATCATAAGGTGCAGGACTTTGAGGGAGTAGGTGAGCGTGCTCAGCAAAAGGAGTGTTGCAGTGACGGAAGGAAGATTGTAAGGAAGGCAGGAGTCGTAAACAGTGAGGGCATTGTGGAATAGAGGACATTTATTAGAGACACAAGGGGCTGTCAATGCTGGAATCTGGGACAAAGAATCAACTGCTGGGAGAACTCAGCAGGTAAAGCAGCATCTGTTGGAGGGAGAAGGATGGTTGACGTTTTGGGTCAGGGCTCTGCATTTGGGACTAAAGGGAGGCTCTCTAAACTCCCCCTCCCCCTCCCCCTCCCCCACCTGGCTCCATCTGACTATCACCCTGTTCGCCCTCACCTGGGTCCACCTATCACCAGCCAACTCCTGCCTCACCCCTCCCTCTCACCTCTGTAATAGCCAAACTCTCAACCTTGATGCAGAGTCTTGACCAGAAACATTGACCATGCCTGCACAAGTGTTACTTGACCCACTGAGCTTGTGCAGCAGTTTTGTTTTTGCTCTGGAAGGACTATTAAGTGAAGTATCTGAACCCTGACAAGTTGGGCAATGCCCCTGGTCTGCCAAGGGACAGTGGCACAGCAGGGAGAGCCACTCTCTCCAAATTAATTCTTCTTCTTAAGCCTATCACTGGGGAATAGGCCACAGACAGCAGCTTGCTAGAATCCCCTGTCCGTATTGCATCACAACCTGGTACTCCAGCTGCAGTGCTGTCGACAAAAGGGCCTTGCAGAGGATGGTTAGGGGAGCAGAGAAGGTTATTGGGGTCTCCCTACCTTCTGTCCAAGACCTCTTTCGGAGTCGATGCCTCCAGAAGACACGGTACATCATTAAAGACCCCTCACACCCTCTCCATGAACTGTTTGTTCTTCTGCCATCAGGCAAACGTTACAGGAGCATCAAAACTAAAACCACAAGGCTACTAAACAGCTTCCTCCCACAGGCAGTCAGACTGCTAAATAGCTGCTCTACCTGACTCTGCTTTGGACACTTTTAACTTGCACTGGACACTTATAACTTGATTTTAACTGACATGTGGCTGTTGTGTTTTACTATTTATTGTTATGTTTATTATTTAGTGTTGCGCTTGTTATGTTACGATTGCACTGCTCCTGGGAAACGCTGTCTCACTCTGCCCTGCAGAGCTGATGTACAGTTAGAATGACAATAAAGATTTTTGAATCTTGAATCTTGACATCCCGTATTTTGGGCTAAATTGGTTTGTCCCATACAGGACCTCCCTTGTCCTGTACTCCCCCCCCCCCCACTAAGGTAGAGCGTTCCTGTGAAACCGTTCGTAAGCCGAAATGGCGTAAAGCGCAGAAGCAATTACCATTAATTTATATGGGAAAAATTTTTGAGCGTTCCCAGACCCAAAAAATAACCTACCAAATCATGCCAAATAACACATAAAACCTAAAATAACACTAACATATAGTAAAAGCAGGAATGATATGATAAATACACAGCCTATATAAAGCAGAAATAATGTATGTACAGTGTATCAGAATCGGGAAGATTAAGCCAAAACCGATTTGTAGAAAAAAATCGGCACATACACGCACACGCACGTCACACATACACACACAGGTGTCCGCGCAAGGCTTAATGGTCATGGTAGTCTTTCTCGGGGTAAACACGTGTCCCATATTTGGGAGTGAGAAAGTTGGCAACCCCTGTCCAGGATCAGTCTTTCAGGTTGTCCCCAGCTGTAGCCCACCTTTGTCGATCACTCCTGTCCCAGGGATAAAGCCTTTGGAGCTTCTGTTGCCATTTCTGTAGCTGTGGGTTTTTATGGGATAGGATTACTAGCCCCATGCCCAGCCCTCCTCCTTTCACAGCAGGGATTGGGACCATCCATGGCAAAGTTGGTAAATTAATTGGCCACTGTAAATTGCTGTAGTGTGTGGGGGACTGGGGGAATCTGGGGGTGTGGGGAGTTGAGCAGGTTTTACTGTCCCTGGGCCTGTACTCAATTGAGTTCAATAGGGTAACGAGGGGGGAATTTAACTGAAACCTACTAAGTACTGAATGGCCTGGATAGAGTGAACATGGAGAGGATGTTTCCACTTCTAGGACAGTGGAAATTGCAGGGCACAGCCTCTGAATATAGGGGCGTTCCTTTAGAAATGAAATGAGGAGGGATATCTTCAGCCGGTGGGGGGGGGGGGGCGCGGTGAATCTGTGGAATTCGTTAGCATGGAAGACTGTGGATGTTACATCACTGGTGTATTTCATGCAGCAAGTGATAGGTTTGTGATTGGGAAGGGAGTTAAGGGAAATCAAGTTCAAGTTTAATTGTCATTCAAGCATACATGAATACAGCCAAATGAAACAGCAAGGTGCAAAACACAGTACAAGGTACATATAGCACATATACAATGGCAGTAAACATATAGTCACACACAAAAAATGTAGCTTGTCCCTAAGTGACATGTCCCATAGGTTAATGGAGCATGAATGTTGTTAGCAAGAACAAGCCCCCAGCAGTCCACAGACAAACGAACACACTCATGTAATTCAGCTTGTCTTCCACCAAGCAATCACTGGAGGGCAGCACCAATGGGAGTGGCCTTCCCCCAATCCAGCATGGATACCATGCCACATCACCCACCGGCCTCTCTCCTCCTGGTGGCTGCAGCAGGCAACACTTAGGCATAGGGTTACCAGCTGTCCCGTATTAGCCGGGATATCCTGTATATTGGGCTAAATTGGTTTGTCCCATACGGGACCGCCCTTGTCCCATATTTCTCCCCCGCTAAGGTAGAGCGTTCCTGTGAAACCGTTCGTGCCGAAATGGCGTAAAGCGCAGAAGCAATTACCATTAATTTAATATGGGAAAAATTTTTGAGCGTTCCCAGACCCAAAAAATAACCTACCAAATCATACCAAATAACACATAAAACCTAAAATAACAACTAACGTATAGTAAAAGCAGGAATTATATGATACATACACAGCCTATATAAAGCAGAAATAATGTATGTACAGTGTATCAGAATCGGGAAGATTAAGCCAAAACCGATTTGTAGAGAAAAATCGGCACATGCATATGCATGTCACGTATGCACACACCACGCACGTCACGTATGCACACACCACGCACGTCACGTATGCACACATCACGCACGTCACGTATGCACACAGGTGCCCTCATGGTCATAGTAGCCTCTTTTGTGGTAGACAAGTGTCCCGTATTTGACTGCTACTTTTGTCCCTTATTTGGGAGTGAGAAACCCTACTTAGGCATGAGGCCTGGTCTGTGATACAACCAAGCTCCCCTGCAGTTGGTCTCGCCAATAAACCAGTGAACCAGACTTGCAGCATTCTGCATTACCAATGTCTAACGGGATTTGTGATCACAAGAAAAGCATCCAAGACAATTACTTGCTGTTAAACTGCAAGCTTCCTTTACGCACTGACTCCAACACCTTTCTGTAGCTGGCTGGGTCAGAAATGAGCCCCAGCTGGGATGAGGAATATCATGTCAAATCGGACTCTGACCTTTCTTGAAGTTGATGGCAAGTGAGTCCTGGTGGGCGGCAGAAGCTCAGCTTCTGGGTGTAATTGTTCAGTGCATTATAAAAACTATCAATCATTAACCAGCCTCCACTGACTCCACACTGATACCTGTACGGATGGCAGTCTCTGGGCAGACAGCACTGTTCTTTGGACTCTGTTCACATGAACTACACAAAGTCAAAGCAACAGCAGATGGTCTATTGCCCTTCCTGAACTTGTTGGCAACAGGTAACATCAGCCCTTCCCTTCAGTGATGCGTGAGCACATGATGTTGGAATATATTGCTGGTCTTTCTTATTGGAATCTGGTCTGAGTTAAGCTGGTCTTTCAGAGCTCGTTACAGGTACTGACAGGTAATGGAAGACTTTAGTTTGTGTATTACCCAGACAGACTGTGCCATACATATCTACATTGAGATAGCAAAAAGAAAGCAAGTGCTGAGAAAGAGCAGTGCAGGCAGACAAACGAATAGGGCTTAACTGGTTCTCTTTGACGCATTCTTTGCATTGTCGGACTTAGGGCAAGATCAGTCAATCCCTCACTGGCCCCAGTTTGTTGTAGAGGGGAGGGAGCTTGATTTTGCCACCCTGCATTGGATCTGAGGTCACATGTCAGCTAGTCAGAGCTGAAAGGGTAAACCTCATTCCCTGGGAGTGTTTGAGTGAGTCAGATGGGTTTTTTCAGCAGTTTCACTGATATCAGTGGTAGTCTTTCTTCTGGCTTTCATTTTCATGGGCTGGCTCAAACATCTGGCTCTAGCTTCAAGTCATTATGCTCCACATGGTGCCTGAGCATCTGGTCTCTTTCCAACACTGTGCTTCGATATAGAAATGTGTTAAAGTTACAGTAATATAGTCTATAATGCTGAACCTGGACTTTTGCTCCGATGGGGACATGAACCACCCATTTACACTAAACCTATATTACAGTAATCAGATTCCACCCCTCACCCATGCACTAGGGTTGATTTACAGTGGCCAATTAATCTGCCAATCTGCATGTTTTTGGTATTTGGGAGGAAACTGACGCACTTGAGGAAAATCCACATCATCATATAGAGAACTCCACATAGAATGCAACTGAGGTTAGGATTGAATCTGGGTCTCTGGCACTATGAAGCAGCAGCTCTACTAGTTGTTCCACTCTGCTGCCTTATTAACTTGTGTTAATGTGTGATCCAAGTTACCCACTCTTGCCTTTGTTTATTTGAGAGTAAATATATCAGATACTTGCCCTCAGCACCCTCCCTCCTCTGGGTCGAAAACCCACTGAGTCGGCACATTCCATCCTGGTGTTAAAATGAGCCTCTGGATCAAAGGAGAAGGCTTGTTTCCACCTTCTCAAGGTAACCAGGAAGGGCTTTGTACAGCTCTGCTAACAAAACCCCAAATCCTGAGGATAAATTTGGTAGCCTTCCAACAGGCAGAGAAGATCTCTAGATGATGGTGTCTGAGTTTAAAAAAAGTCTGTTGCTCTTTTCGTCTCTCTCTCTCATTAATTCTTTTTTTCTCTCTCACTCTCTATTCTCTCTCCTGATTTTCTCTCTCTCTATTTCTCTATCCCTCAGCCACTCTGTCTCTCTCTCACACACACAAGCACACACCCTCTTGCGCATATGTTTCTGGGTGTGGGACGATCTAATTAAAAAGGGTCAAAGTATCTCACTGTGTGCATCACATCACAATTAATTCATTTGTTGAGCTACAGGTTGTAGTTAAAGGAAATTGAAAGAAAACTACAGGGGATATATTTATTGAAGGCAAATTCCACCTGCAGCGCAGTCTTTTCAAAGCAGGTAGAATCTGTGCTGTGTTTCTGTGTTACTGTTGTTTCTTCAATTCCAGAGCAGAGAAAGGCTGAGACCACAGATCATCGCCGTGTTCGGTGCCTTCACACATTTTAATTTTCCTTTTTTAAGAAAATCTCTTCTGTGCTGAAGTTACTGAGAGAGAGAGGTGCTGCCGATCGCTATGGTCATTCTGAGAGTGGTACGGAATTGCATTATTATTTTATTGATCTAAATTTGCTACTGATCTGAGAGAAATCTGGTAACAGCAACATGGGAGATAATTTCTTTCTGTTGTGAAAAGCCATCGTGATTTTTCCCTGGAAATTAGGGACTTTTATGCCTCATGCTGCCTGCCAGAGGGGAAGATTTGTTTTTGTTTATTGTGAATCTGTACAATATTAAACATAGAGTCAGGAGATGGAGACCAGAATCAGGCTCTATGGCCCACCAGGTCTACACCATCATTTACACTATCCTACACTAGCCCATTTTAATCCCTCATTCTGATCAATTCCCCTCAGATTCAGCCGCTCACCAACTTAACAGTCGCCAGTTAGACTAACAACTCTCACATTTTTGAGCATCTCAGGGAAACCCACACACTCACGGGGAGTATGTACGAACTCCGCACAGACAGAGCCGGAGATCGGGACCGAGCTCAGATATCTGGAGCTGTGAAGCAGCAGCTCTGCCAACCATGCCCCTGAGCTGCCTCTGAATCACTTTCAAAGACTCTTTACAACGTGTTCTCAGTATTATTATTAATTTTTATTGATTTGCACAGTTTGTCTTCTTTTGCACACTGGTCAGTCTTTGTTCATCTATAGTTTTTCATAAATTCTGTTGTAATTCTTTTTTTCCAGTAAATGACTGCAAAAAAAAAATTGTTTCTAGTGTACGGTAGCAGATAAATATTTTGACAATGAAGTCATTTTGAACTTTGAACTTTGAATCTCCCCTTAACCTCTGCTCCAAAGGAAAGAGCTCAGGGTTTCCCACCATTGATGTCCCTCAGCCCTGGATGTATTACCGTAAATCTGCACCCTGCATCCCACCCCCAAAGCTCTGAAGCCCACAAATTGGGTGTCAAGCACTGCATACACGGACCATGGCCTAACCCTTGACTGATAATGGTTTAGCACAATGTCCTGGCTTTTGAAGTCTGTCAAGCCAAGAATTCTCAATGCTCCTTTCATTAACTAATCCAGTCCCTGTCAAACGTGAGTGTATGTGACTGCCATGTCTGCTTGAGGGTGGCACAGTGCGCAGCTGGTAGAGCCACTGCTCCAGAGACCCTGGTTCAATCCTGACCTTGCGAGCTGTCTGTGTGGAGTTTGCATGGTCTCCCTGCTTTACATGAGCACACTCTGCATTTGTATCATTGTGTTCCCATTGCGCCCTTGCAAAGTGTTTTGCTCTTTGGTTTTATACTCAGTCTGTCTGCACTCTCTGTTACCCCCTACTTATTGCACCACTACCAAAGGCCCTTCAGATTTTTGCTACCACCCTGTCATTGGAATTAATCTAACCTGGGTAGGAAATGAATAGGCTGGTAGATTGGAGAGCTCATGGTAAAACATAACGTACAAAGTGAAATATCCACTGAAAGGGTACCGGAAACAAATTGGAGTTGTGTGCCGCTAATAGTCAGAATCCAAGTTGAAGCAGAGAGTGAACAGAATAAAGGAAGCAGGACTGAGTGAGTAGTGACGTGTTCTTGGCAAGTAATGATGAGCGACGCAGAGTGTATTGACAGAAAGCTCACCGTACAGTCCTTTAACTGAGGGGCTGGGCTTCCAGCTTCAATCCAACCCCTGTCTTCTCTCTCCTCCAATCCCCTGTCTTCTCTCTCCTCCAATCCCCTGTCCCCTCTCTCCTCCAATCCCTTATTCCCTGTCTCCTGTCTTCTCTCTCCTCCAATCCCTCGTCCCCTGTCTCCTGTCTTCTCTCTCCTCCAATCCTCTGTCCCCTCTCTCCTCCAATCCCTCGTCCCCTGTCTCCTGTCTTCTCTCTCCTCCAATCCCTCGTCCCCTGTCTCCTGTCCCCTCTCCTCCAATCCCCTGTCCCCTCTCTCCTCCAATCCCTCGTCCCCTGTCTTCTCTCTCCTCCAATCCCCGTCCCCTCTCTCCTCCAATCCCCTGTCCCCTCTCTCCTCCAATCCCTTGTTCCCTGTCCCCTGTCCCCTCTCTCCTCCAATCCCCTGTCCCCTCTCTCCTCCAATCCCTTGTTCCCTGTCTCCTGTCTTCTCTCTCCTCCAATCCCCTGTCCCCTCTCTCCTCCAATCCCTCGTCCCCTGTCTCCTGTCTTCTCTTTCCTCCAATCCCCTGTCCCCTCTGTCCTCCAATCCCTTGTCCCCTGTCTCCTGTCTTCTCTCTCCTCCAATCCCCTTTCTTCTCTCTCCTCCAATCCCTTGTTCCCTGTCTCCTGTCTTCTCTCCTCCAATCCCCTGTCTTCTCTCTCCTCCAATCCCCTGTCCCCTCTCTCCTCCAATCCCTCGTCCCCTGTCTCCTGTCTCCTCTCTCCTCCAATCCCCTGTCCCCTCTCTCCTCCAATCCCTCGTTCCCTGTCTCCTGTCTTCTCTCTCCTCCAATCCCGTCTTCTCTCTCCTCCAATCCCCTGTCCCCTCTCTCCTCCAATCCCTTGTTCCCTGTTTCCTGTCCCCTCTCTCCTCCAATCCCCTGTCCCCTCTCTCCTTCAATCCCGTTCTCCTTTCATCTGCACTTCCATGTCTTCTATTTCCTCCAATGTGTTGTCTCCTCCAAAACCCTGTTCCCCCACTCTCCTTCAGTCCCCCTCTTCCATCCCCTGTCCTCTCAACCTTCCCCAATCCTCCATCTACCCCCACCGATCCTCAGACTTCTCTCCCTCTCTGACCTTCTTCTCTCTCTGTCCCCTTTCTTTCTTTACCCTGCTCCCTCCTAACCTTCCCCTCTGACCCTCATCCTCACTCTCTGTCCTTTGCCGGAGGCCAGTAATACATCAAATCCCAGCTCACTGTGACTCAAACTGCATTTGCAGCCACCATCCTATTAGTGCAAATGTTCCAGTGCGCGAACCAAAAAATCATCTGCAGGCAGGTCCAACAGGCAGCAAACATTTGTTGGTCTTGATTGTAAAGAGGTGGGGCTTTAAGAAAAGGGAGACTTTGCTACAGTTGTATGGGGTGCTGGTGAGGTCGCACCTGGTCGCATTAGTCTTGTCTTCTTATCCTAGGAAAGGATATAGAACATTGAAGGCTGTCTGAAGGAATGTGTCACCAGACTAATTCCTGGAATGAGAAGTTGTTCAGTCAAGAGAGGCTGGACAATTTGAGTATATGTTCCTCAGTGTTTAGAAGAAAGAGTGGTATTCTTATTTAAACATATACAATGGTTTGACAGGGTTGATGTTCATGTTTTCACCAGTTGGAGGGTTACAATAAGGGGACATAGTTACTGAGATACTAGAGATGTCTTCTCTCAGAAGGTAGTGAATCTCTGGAATTCTCTGTCCCAAGGATCCTGGAGGCCGGAGAGGTAAATATTTGAAATATTGAGGGATTGAGGGTTTTGGGGAACTGTCGCAGAAGAAGAGTTGAGACCAACACAGATCAGCCATGATCATATTGAATGGCGGGTAGTCTCAAAGGGCTGAGTGGTCTACTCCCGTTCCTGTTTTTTTTTGTGTTGTGTCCTGACTGGGAACCCCCTTGGCTTCCTCCCACTCCATCAAACAAGTCCTGTGAAATCCCCACCTATTGACATAAACAAGACCGCTGCTGTGCAGGGACAAGCCCACAGTGGTTTCTCCCCACTTGTGTCATCAAGATTGAGTTAAACCTCGCTTCTTCCTTCAGTCTGTTGATATTTTAGGGTGTTTTATGTTGTTTTCCAGTGCTTTAATATTAGTGTGAACAAGAGGTTACTGGAACCCTCTTGTCATCTCCAGGAATCAGAGAAACAGGCCCTTCGGCCCACTGAGTCTGCACTAGCCATCAGCCACGGACTTACACCAATTCTACACTAATCCCATTTTTTATTCTCCCCACATCTCTACAAGCTGCTGTAGATTCTACAGCTCGCCCACACACTTGGGACAATTTTCAGTGGCCAATTACCCCACCGACCTACACGCTTTTGCAACGTGGGAGGAAATCAGAGAAACTGGAGGAGGTCCACATAGTCACAGGGAGAGTGTACAAACTCCACCCAGACAGCACCCAAAGTCAGGAATGAGCCCAGATCTCTGGTGCTGTGAGGCCGTGACCCATAGAAGGAGCGGTTTACTATCCAGTTTTAAGCTTCATGTCTGTGGTTCGTGCAGTGACTAAGAATTATTGTCAGTGCATCGGCCCAAATTGTGAATCAATCAGGCCACAGAATTTCCAACTGTCCAATCAGACCTCAGGCACCTGTCCTGCTGTCCTCAGCTGTCCTATCTGGTCTCACGTTACAGACTGCGGTGTTCAGGGACTTTACCTCACCCGTCACCCCAGCAGCACAGTTGCACAACACTTAACAGTACAGGCACCCTGGTTCAATGAGCAGTGATACCTGTGAGGAGTTTGTATGTTCTCCCTGTGACCGTATGCATTTACTCCCACAGTCCAAAGACGTACCGGTTGGTAGGTTAATTGGTTATTGTAAATTGTCCTGTGATTATGCTAGGATTAAATCAGGGGACTGACAGGCAGTATGGCTCGAAGGGCCAGAAGGGCCTATTCCGTGCTGTATCTCAATAAGTAAATAAATATACTGTATATAAAGTACTGGGATAAACATCATCATGTTGTGTTTGCGTTCCTGAAGTGGAAGTTGACAAATAGGAAGACATTATCTCACTCCTTCTCACCTGCAGTCTCTTGTGTCCTTGTCACCGTGTATCTTTCACCAAGGAGGGCAGTAGAGGGTGGGGTAAAGTCCCTGGACACCGCGGCCTGTAACATGAGACCTGATAGGACAGCTGAGGACAGGTGCCTCCCTGCAAAGTGATGCCTGATTGGACAGTTGCTTCAAACGGTGGGGGGCACCTGTGACTGCGTCAGAGGGAGTGACGCTCCACCATCATCCACACTACAGATAGCCAAGGTGACCACTGGGTCCAGGGCCATCAGCACAGAGCGCACAGACAGAGGGTGAATGGTTTGACTATCGAAGTCCATATGAAGGGTCTTCACTCAGCTCTGTCGACGGCCTCCATAGATACTGGTCTCCCAGCAGTTGCTATTCTGCTCCACATCCCGGCAGTCGCAACCCCTTTCGAAAGCTGCAGGTGCTGGAAATCTGAAAACAAAACAGAAAATGCTGGAAGCATTTGGGAGGTCAGGCAGTATCTGTGGAGAGTTCATGTTTTGAGTTGAGCCAAAGTGTTACTCTGCCCACTGCCTGACCCACCGAGTGTTTCTAACACTCTCTGCCTTTGTTACCTAAGCCACATTCCGAGACTCGGTCTATGTCGTCATTCTCCCCATTGATAAAACAGTAACCCCGTGATGGTTGACCCTGTTCCAGCTGAAGGCTGTAATCGAAGCCTGCAGTGTTTTATATTGGATGGACAGGCATTTGATTTATCAGTAGGAGCTACCAGCAGCAGTGAATTCTAGGTGTGTGTTCAGCTCACTGTGTATCAGGTATTTAACAGCTCTGTCCCACAGAGCTGATCTATGTCTCGGGCTGTGTGTAACACTGGGTTCTATTTGCAGGGCGATCATGTGTGGCTCCAGACGAACAGGGGAGAGTTCAGTGTGCCTATTGGGGCAGAGGTGAAGCGGACCGACTCCAGCAAGATCCTGTTGCTGGATGATGACGGCAAGGTCAGTGTCCAACCCACTCTTCACACCCTTGCCAGATGATTGCTACCTCTTCACAGAGAGGCATGTCTCGCTCATGTCTCCTCAGGGCCCAAACCCAGGGTTGGAACTGTGATCTCAAGAGAGTTTACAGTGTCCCTCTTCATTGACAATTGCTGAAAATCAGTGATTATCTCCACCCTCTGGTCCTTACCCTCCAGCTGTCCCGTTAACAACCCCACTGCCCCATCACCAACCTCTTGCCCAAGCACTCTCCCCAAACAGACTTCCAGACTATATCTTTTCCCCCTTACTACCCCAACTGGAGTGTGTAAATCCAAAACATCAACTGATGATTTCCTTTTGCAGATGCTGTCTGACCCACTGAGTTCCTCCACCAGATTGTTGCTCCAGATTCCCAAACAACCCTCCTCGCCGGCAGAGAGCCCTCCCCGCAAGATTTTCTCTCTCTCGTCTCATGATCAGACTATACTCTTCCTTGCTGCCATCATCTTTCCCTCCACTCCCCCACCCAACCATAATGCTCTGCCCAACCAGCCCCACCCCTTACAACCTCTGCATCCACAATCATGTCTCAGGTATGTAGATCCTCACACATTGGGGGTGGGGTGTTGGTTTGCATGAAGGGGGGGTCATATTTAAAAAAGTCGAATCGCATAACATGAATCCCATGCACGGCATGTTGCCTCTGGCCTCGGTGTACGTAACACCCACGGGTGCTGAACGGGGAGTGAGACTGATGAGGGTGTTGTGTTGGGTTTAGGAGCTGTGGATCGGCGCAGCGGACAAACACCGAGTAGAGCTGATGCACCCCAGCTTGCTGACGGAAGTGGACGACATGATCCAAATTGAGGACCTGAAGGAAGCTGGGATGTTGCGGAACCTCTTCATCCGATATCGGAAGAATGTCATTTACGTAAGGCACTCGGCCAAGGGGTTAACAGAGTCACTGGAAGTGTATGGGGCTAGAGAAGACTGGTTAGCTCAGAGTACCCACAATGGTCAGAAATAGCCCCAGCTTCATCTCAACTTCATCATACATAATGCAAATTGGTCCTTCGGCTCAACCAGTCCATGTCAACCAAGATTCCCCTTTCATCTAGTCCCATTTGGCCCCAAATGGCCTGTATCCCTCTAGACCTTACCTATCCATGTACCTGTCTTTTAAGTGCTCCTCTGGCAGCTCGTTCCACATAGATACCACCCTTTCTAAGCACTGTTTAATTGTGATCAGGACTTCGCCTCTGCCAACCTTTCAGGCAGTGAGTTCCACATTCCACCCTGTTCGAGAGGAAAGTAGTTTTCTCAGCTCCCCTTTGATCCTCTAACTATGTTAAAGCTACACCTGATGGCCTTTAACTCCTTGGCCTAGAGAGCCAGCCTTTCCTAATTCCTCTGCCTGAGCTCCTCACAACCCAAGGAAATGGGATCAAGCCTCGGCCACATGGCCTCTCAAACCTGCCCGACCATTCATTATGATCATGTCTGATACATGATTACTCCTGACTTCAACTCCTCAGGTAGTTCCCCATAGTCCCCATTCCTCTGATCTTTTAAAAATTATCTACCTCTGCCTTAAATACTTCTAACAATTTAGCCTCCACACCCTCTGGGGCAGAGAGTTCCAGAGATTAATATCTTCCATTTTTATCTTGTAACTACATCCCCTCCTTCATGACTGTCCTTCAACAGACAAGATTACAGTATGGTTACTCTGCTTTATATTCCATGCCTTGGTTCATAAAGATAAGGACCACCCCTACTAAACTATTCCAGCACATTGCTTTGTGCTCCAGATTCCAGCATTTTGTATCTCCTATACGTATTCTGTTTGCCATTTAGTAACCTGTCTTGCTACCTCTAACATTTTGACTGGCTTGTCACATGGGACTTTGTCAAAAGAGTTGTTAAAATCCCTGTAGAACACATGCAGCACACCATCCTCGTTGGCCCTCCTTGTTACCTCCTTCAAGCATTCAGGCAAAATATGCAGACAGAATCTTCCTCTTCACTTATCTCTGGCTTATAGCATCCTGTAGGAATAGGTTCGTATTAAAGTTAGACTAACTCCTCAGTTTTTTTTCCTTTTCTTGAATTATAACAATGTTAGTCTTCAGTCAATGCCATTGCTCCTGTTGTAGAACGTCATGTAGAATCTGAGGCAGTGAAGATTTTGGATGCCTTTAATGAGCAATCTCTGCTGTGCATTCAGGCACCACTTGTTGTGTGGTCCAAGCACAGGCGTGTCCCATCCTGACCTCTCGTGCATTCCTGATATTGCAGGAGCTCTTTTGGCTTCCTTTTACAACCAAACATGTCACAAGCAGCTCCTGTTACAGATGAGTCTGTTACAGGTGGCTCCTGCTACAGGAGGACCTGCACAGGCAGCTTCTGTTACAGGCGCGCAGGTGGTTCCTGTTACTGGTGAGTTCATTAGATACAGTTCCTGTCCGAAACAGCTCCAGGCAGATGATAGTTGGTGTTGGCGTGTTCATTATGGGCTGTCTCTGGGCACAAGGAGATTCCTATTGGCTAGCATTACTGTGACGTGCCAGTATAAAAGCCTGTGTCCATTCGCCACTGATAGGAGCTGTATTGTGGGTAGTGATGCTATGTCAGAATGTCCACGTCTTTGTCTCACAGACCTACACCGGCTCCATCCTGGTGGCTCTGAACCCTTACCAGCAGCTCCCAATTTACAACATGGAGCAGATCAGCCTGTACACCAACAGGCGGATTGGAGAGCTGCCACCCCACATCTTCGCCATCGCCGATAACTGCTATTTCAACATGAAGAAGACCAACAAGGACCAGTGCTGCATCATCAGGTGAGGGAAGGGCTTCACTTGCCCCAGGCCCAAACTTCTTTGGTGATGAGGTTGGGTCCAACTTTATGAGAAATGGTGAATCACTAGCATAGACTCATTGGGCCAAAGTGCTGGATTTGTCCATGACACCGCACCACAGAACACTCGACTGGAATTGATGAGGACGGGCAAGTTCAGGTCTCCTGGGTCTGGCAATCGCTCACACCAAATGTAGCTGAATAAACAATCCATTCGTGCAGGTTCTATATCTGGGCAGCACAGTGGTGCAGCAGGTAGACCCACTACATCACAGCACCAGAGACCCTGGTTCCATCTTGACCTTGGGTGTTGTCTGAATGGAGATTGTACGCTTCCCCCGTGTTCATGTGGGTTGTGGGTCTCTGGTTTCCTCGCGTATCCCAACAGCACGAGGGTTAGTGGGTTAATTGTCCCTAGTGTGTAGGTGAGAGGGTGAATGTGAGAGAGATTGATGGTAATGTGAGGGGGAAAAGAATGAAATCAGTGCAGGATTAGTGTCAATGGATGGTTGATGGTCAGTACGGACTGTGGGACAAGTTGTAATTGGTTTATTATTGTCATACATGCCAATATACAGTGAAAAACTTTATTTTGCATGCCATCCATCAGACCATTCCAACCGTATGGCAGGGTAGTATACAGGAAAAACAAAATAAAATGCAGAACATAGCGTTACAGAGAAAATGGGGTGCAGACAGACAATAGGGTTTCAAGGCCACATCAAAGTAGATCGTGAGGTTAAGAGTTCATCTATATTATACAAGAATTTCCTTCCGGAGTCTTATAACAGTGGGATTGAAGCTGTCCTTGATCCTTCAAGCTTTTGTATCATCTGCCCAATGGGAAAAAGGAGAAGAGAGAATGTGCAGAAGGTGGGGTCTTGATTATGTTGGCTGCTTCCCAAGGCTGCAGGAAGTAAAAGTGGAGTCCATGGAGGAGGTTGAGGACTGGCTGTGTCCACAAAGCTTTGCATTTTCTTGCAGTCACATGTGGAGCAGTTGCCATACCAAGCTGTAATGTACCCGAATAGGATGCTTTCTATAGTACATTGATTAAAGATTGCTGAGGGTTAATGGGGACATGCCAGATTTCTTTAGTCTCCTGAAGAAGTAGAGGTGCTGGTGTGCTTTCTTGGCCATAGCTTCTAGGCGGTGGGACCTTGGTGACATTTTCACCAAGGAACTTGAAGATCTCAACCATCACCACCACAGCACCGTTGATGTGTACAGGGGCTATGTGCACTGCATCCCTTCCTGAAGTCAAGGACCAGCTCTAATGTTTTGCAGATATTGACACCATGCCTCTGGGCTCTCCATATCCTTACTGCACTCCGACTCATAGTTATTAGAGATTTGGCCCACTCCAGTGGTAACATCTGCAAACTCGCAGATGGAGCTGGAGCAGAATCTGGTCACGCAGTTCGAAGCGTCCAGGAAATAGAGTAAGTGCTGAGGATGCAGCCCTCCAGGAGTCCTGTATCGAGGATGCAGCCCTCCACGAGTCCTGTATCGAGGATCTGAGGATGCAGCCCTCCAGGAGTCCTGTATCGAGGATGCAGCCCTCCAGGAGTCCTGTATCGAGGATCTGAGGATGCAGCCCTCCAGGAGTCCTGTATCGAGGATGCAGCCTTCCAGGAGTCCTGTATCGAGGATGCAGCCCTCCAGGAGTCCTGTATCGAGGATCTGAGGATGCAGCCCTCCAGGAGTCCTGTATCGAGGATCTGAGGATGCAGCCCTCCCGGAGTCCTGTATCGAGGATGCAGCCCTCCAGGAGTCCTGTATCGAGGATCTGAGGATGCAGCCCTCCAGGAGTCCTGTATCGAGGATCTGAGGATGCAGCCCTCCAGGAGTCCTGTATCGAGGATCAGCAGTTACAAATTCCTGGAGTCCTGTATCGAGGATGCAGCCCTCCAGGAGTCCTGTATCGAGGATCTGAGGATGCAGCCCTCCAGGAGTCCTGTATCGAGGATCTGAGGATGCAGCCCTCCAGGAGTCCTGTACCGAGGATCTGAGGATGCAGCCCTCCAGGAGTCCTGTATCGAGGATGCAGCACTCCAGGAGTCCTGTATCGAGGATGCAGCCCTCCAGGAGTCCTGTATCGAGGATCTGAGGATGCAGCCCTCCAGGAGTCCTGTATCGAGGATCTGAGGATTCAGCCCTCCAGGAGTCCTGTATCGAGGATGCAGCCCTCCAGGAGTCCTGTATCGAGGATGCAGCCCTCCAGGAGTCCTGTATCGAGGATGCAGCCCTCCAGGAGTCCTGTATCGAGGATCTGAGGATGCAGCCCTCCAGGAGTCCTGTATCGAGGATGCAGCCCTCCAGGAGTCCTGTATCGAGGATGCAGCCCTCTAGGAGTCCTGTATCTAGGATGCAGCCCTCCAGGAGTCCTGTATCGAGGATCTGAGGATGCAGCCCTCCAGGAGTCCTGTATCGAGGATCTGAGGATGCAGCCCTCCAGGAGTCCTGTATCGAGGATGCAGCCTTCCAGGAGTCCTGTATCGAGGATCTGAGGATGCAGCCCTCCAGGAGTCCTGTATCGAGGATCTGAGGATGCAGCCCTCCAGGAGTCCTGTATCGAGGATCTGAGGATGCAGCCCTCCAGGAGTCCTGTATCGAGGATGCAGCCCTCCAGGAGTCCTGTATCGAGGATGCAGCCCTCCAGGAGTCCTGTATCGAGGATCTGAGGATGCAGCCCTCCAGGAGTCCTGTATCGAGGATGCAGCCCTCCAGGAGTCCTGTATCGAGGATGCAGCCCTCCAGGAGTCCTGTATCGAGGATGCAGCCCTCCAGGAGTCCTGTATCGAGGATGCAGCCCTCCAGGAGTCCTGTATCGAGAGATGCAGCCCTCCAGGAGTCCTGTATCGAGGATGCAGCCCTCCAGGAGTCCTGTATCGAGGATGCAGCCCTCCAGGAGTCCTGTATCGAGGATGCAGCCCTCCAGGAGTCCTGTATCGAGGATGCAGCCCTCCAGGAGTCCTGTATCGAGGATGCAGCCCTCCAGGAGTCCTGTATCGAGGATGCAGCCCTCCAGGAGTCCTGTATCGAGGATCTGAGGATGCAGCCCTCCAGGAGTCCTGTATCGAGGATGCAGCCCTCCAGGAGTCCTGTATCGAGGATGCAGCCCTCCAGGAGTCCTGTATCGAGGATGCAGCCCTCCAGGAGTCCTGTATCGAGGATGCAGCCCTCCAGGAGTCCTGTATCGAGGATGCAGCCCTCCAGGAGTCCTGTATCGAGGATGCAGCCCTCCAGGAGTCCTGTATCGAGGATGCAGCCCTCCAGGAGTCCTGTATCGAGGATGCAGCCCTCCAGGAGTCCTGTATCGAGGATGCAGCCCTCCAGGAGTCCTGTATCGAGGATGCAGCCCTCCAGGAGTCCTGTATCGAGGATGCAGCCCTCCAGGAGTCCTGTATCGAGGATGCAGCCCTCCAGGAGTCCTGTATCGAGGATGCAGCCCTCCAGGAGTCCTGTATCGAGGATGCAGCCCTCCAGGAGTCCTGTATCGAGGATGCAGCCCTCCAGGAGTCCTGTATCGAGGATGCAGCCCTCCAGGAGTCCTGTATCGAGGATGCAGCCCTCCAGGAGTCCTGTATCGAGGATGCAGCCCTCCAGGAGTCCTGTATCGAGGATGCAGCCCTCCAGGAGTCCTGTATGCAGCCCTCCAGGAGTCCTGTATCGAGGATGCAGCCCTCCAGGAGTCCTGTATCGAGGATGCAGCCCTCCAGGAGTCCTGTATCGAGGATGCAGCCCTCCAGGAGTCCTGTATCGAGGATCTGAGGATGCAGCCCTCCAGGAGTCCTGTATCGAGGATCTGAGGATGCAGCCCTCCAGGAGTCCTGTATCGAGGATGCAGCCCTCCAGGAGTCCTGTATCAGATGCAGCCCTCCGGAGTCCTGTATGAGGATGCAGCCCTCCAGGAGTCCTGTATCGAGGATCTGAGGATGCAGCCCTCCAGGAGTCCTGTATCGAGGATGCAGCCCTTACAAATTCCTGGAGTCCTGTATCGAGGATGCAGCCCTCCAGGAGTCCTGTATCGAGGATCTGAGGATGCAGCCCTCCAGGAGTCCTGTATCGAGGATCTGAGGATGCAGCCCTCCAGGAGTCCTGTACCGAGGATCTGAGGATGCAGCCCTCCAGGAGTCCTGTATCGAGGATGCAGCACTCCAGGAGTCCTGTATCGAGGATGCAGCCCTCCAGGAGTCCTGTATCGAGGATCTGAGGATGCAGCCCTCCAGGAGTCCTGTATCGAGGATCTGAGGATTCAGCCCTCCAGGAGTCCTGTATCGAGGATGCAGCCCTCCAGGAGTCCTGTATCGAGGATGCAGCCCTCTAGGAGTCCTGTATCTAGGATGCAGCCCTCCAGGAGTCCTGTATCAAGGATGCAGCCCTCCAGGAGTCCTGTATCGAGGATGCAGCCCTCCAGGAGTCCTGTATCGAGGATCGAGGATGCAGCCCTCCAGGAGTCCTGTATCGAGGATCTGAGAATGCAGCCCTCCAGGAGTCCTGTATCGAGGATCTGAGGATGCAGCCCTCCAGGAGTCCTGTATCGAGGATGCAGCCTTCCAGGAGTCCTGTATCGAGGATCTGAGGATGCAGCCCTCCAGGAGTCCTGTATCGAGGATCTGAGGATTCAGCCCTCCAGGAGTCCTGTATCGAGGATGCAGCCCTCCAGGAGTCCTGTATCGAGGATGCAGCCCTCCAGGAGTCCTGTATCGAGGATGCAGCCCTCCAGGAGTCCTGTATCGAGGATGCAGCCCTCCAGGAGTCCTGTATCGAGGATGCAGCCCTCCAGGAGTCCTGTATCGAGGATGCAGCCCTCCAGGAGTCCTGTATCGAGGATCTGAGAATGCAGCCCTCCAGGAGTCCTGTATCGAGGATCTGAGGATGCAGCCCTCCAGGAGTCCTGTATCGAGGATGCAGCCCTCCAGGAGTCCTGTATCGAGGATGCAGCCCTCCAGGAGTCCTGTATCGAGGATGCAGCCCTCCAGGAGTCCTGTATCGAGGATGCAGCCCTCCAGGAGTCCTGTATCGAGGATGCAGCCCTCCAGGAGTCCTGTATCGAGGATGCAGCCCTCCAGGAGTCCTGTATCGAGGATGCAGCCCTCCAGGAGTCCGGTATCGAGGATCTGAGGATGCAGCCCTCCAGGAGTCCTGTATCGAGGATGCAGCCCTCCAGGAGTCCTGTATCGAGGATCTGAGGATGCAGCCCTCCAGGAGTCCTGTATCGAGGATGCAGCCCTCCAGGAGTCCTGTATCGAGGATGCAGCCCTCCAGGAGTCCTGTATCGAGGATGCAGCCCTCCAGGAGTCCTGTATCGAGGATGCAGCCCTCCAGGAGTCCGGTATCGAGGATCTGAGGATGCAGCCCTCCAGGAGTCCTGTATCGAGGATGCAGCCCTCCAGGAGTCCTGTATCGAGGATCTGAGGATGCAGCCCTCCAGGAGTCCTGTATCGAGGATGCAGCCCTCCAGGAGTCCTGTATCGAGGATCTGAGAATGCAGCCCTCCAGGAGTCCTGTATCGAGGATGCAGCCCTCCAGGAGTCCTGTATCGAGGATGCAGCCCTCCAGGAGTCCTGTATCGAGGATGCAGCCCTCCAGGAGTCCTGTATCGAGGATGCAGCCCTCCAGGAGTCCTGTATCGAGGATCTGAGGATGCAGCCCTCCAGGAGTCCTGTATCGAGGATGCAGCCCTCCAGGAGTCCTGTATCGAGGATCTGAGAATGCAGCCCTCCAGGAGTCCTGTATCGAGGATGCAGCCCTCCAGGAGTCCTGTATCGAGGATGCAGCCCTCCAGGAGTCCTGTATCAAGGATGCAGCCCTCCAGGAGTCCTGTATCGAGGATGCAGCCCTCCAGGAGTCCTGTATCGAGGATGCAGCCCTCCAGGAGTCCTGTATCGAGGATGCAGCCCTCCAGGAGTCCTGTATCGAGGATGCAGCCCTCCAGGAGTCCTGTATCGAGGATGCAGCCTTCCCGGAGTCCTGTATCGAGGATGCAGCCCTCCCGGAGTCCTTTATCGAGGATGCAGCCCTCCAGGAGTCCTGTATCGAGGATGCAGCCCTCCAGGAGTCCTGTATCGAGGATCTGAGAATGCAGCCCTCCAGGAGTCCTGTATCGAGGATGCAGCCCTCCAGGAGTCCTGTATCGAGGATGCAGCCCTCCAGGAGTCCTGTATCGAGGATGCAGCCCTCCAGGAGTCCTGTATCGAGGATGCAGCCTTCCCGGAGTCCTGTATCGAGGATGCAGCCCTCCCGGAGTCCTTTATCGAGGATGCAGCCCTCCAGGAGTCCTGTATCGAGGATGCAGCCCTCCAGGAGTCCTGTATCGAGGATGCAGCCCTCCAGGAGTCCTGTATCGAGGATCTGAGGATGCAGCCCTCCAGGAGTCCTGTATCGAGGATGCAGCCCTCCAGGAGTCCTGTATCGAGGATGCAGCCCTCCAGGAGTCCTGTATCGAGGATGCAGCCCTCCAGGAGTCCTGTATCGAGGATGCAGCCCTCCAGGAGTCCGGTATCGAGGATCTGAGGATGCAGCCCTCCAGGAGTCCTGTATCGAGGATGCAGCCCTCCAGGAGTCCTGTATCGAGGATGCAGCCCTCCAGGAGTCCTGTATCGAGGATGCAGCCCTCCAGGAGTCCTGTATCGAGGATGCAGCCCTCCAGGAGTCCTGTATCGAGGATCTGAGGATGCAGCCCTCCAGGAGTCCTGTATCGAGGATGCAGCCCTCCAGGAGTCCTGTATCGAGGATCTGAGGATGCAGCCCTCCAAGAGTCCTGTATCGAGGATGCAGCCCTCCAGGAGTCCTGTGTCGAGAATGCAGCCCTCCAGGAGTCCTGTATCGAGGATCTGAGGATGCAGCCCTCCAGGAGTCCTGTATCGAGGATGCAGCCCTCCCAGGAGTCCTGTATAGAGGATCTGAGGATGCAACCCTCCAGGATTCCTGTATCGAGGATGCAGCCCTCCAGGAGTCCTGTATCGAGGATGCAGCCCTCCAGGAGTCCTGTATCGAGGATGCAGCCCTCCAGGAGTCCTGTATCGAGGATGCAGCCCTCCAGGAGTCCTGTATCGAGGATCTGAGGATGCAGCCCTCCAGGAGTCCTGTATCGAGGATGCAGCCCTCCAGGAGTCCTGTATCGAGGATGCAGCCCTCCAGGAGTCCTGTATCGAGGATCTGAGGATGCAGCCCTCCAGGAGTCCTGTATCGAGGATGCAGCCCTCCAGGAGTCCTGTATCGAGGATGCAGCCCTCCAGGAGTCCTGTATCGAGGATCTGAGAATGCAGCCCTCCAGGAGTCCTGTATCGAGGATGCAGCCCTCCAGGAGTCCTGTATCGAGGATGCAGCCCTCCAGGAGTCCTGTATCGAGGATGCAGCCCTCCAGGAGTCCTGTATCGAGGATCTGAGGATGCAGCCCTCCAGGAGTCCTGTATCGAGGATGCAGCCCTCCAGGAGTCCTGTATCGAGGATCTGAGGATGCAGCCCTCCAGGAGTCCTGTATCGAGGATCTGAGGATGCAGCCCTCCAGGAGTCCTGTATTGAGGATGCAGCCCTCCAGGAGTCCTGTATCAATGATGCAGCCCTCCAGGAGTCATGTATCGAGGATCTGAGGATGCAGCCCTCCAGGAGTCCTGTATCGAGGATGCAGCCCTCCAGGAGTCCTGTATCGAGGATCAGCAGTTACAAGTTCCAGGGTGTCAACATCTCTGAAGATCTATCCTCTGCCCAACGTATTGATGCAGTTACAAAGAAGGCACAGCAGTGGCTCTATTTGATTAGAAGTTTGAGGAGATTGGGTATGTCACCAGATTTCTAACATTGTACCACAGAGAGAATTCTAACTGGTTGCATCACCATATGGTGTGGAGGGGTCACTGTACGGGATTGAAAAACGCTAGAGAGAGTTGCGAACTCAGTATGCTCCATCCAGGGCACTAGCATCCCCATCATCTTCAAATGGGGATGCTTCAAAAAGGCAGTGTCCATCATTAAGGATCCCCATCACCCAGAACATGTACTTCGCATTGCTACCATCGGGTAGGAGGGACAGGAGCTTGAAGGCACACACTCAATGCTTTAGGAACAGCTTCTTCCCCTACTCTTTCATATTTCTGAGCAGACAATGAACCACCCCATGAGGAACTGATGAATGTGTGTGTGTGTAAAATAGCGAGCAGTGTTCATGGGTTGGTTTATCGTCCGTTCAGAAACATGATGGCAGATAGTTTTCTGTATTGCACTGTACTGCTGCCACAACATATGCCAGTGATGGTAAACCAGGTTCTGATTCTGGTGATGGAGGTGTTGCTGCGTTTTCTTACCGATTGCAGTTTGTTCACCAGTTGCAGAGAGAAGCGCTTGGTCCTAAGTCTACGATTTTGGAGATGAATTTGTTTAGAATTATGTATTGGTGTTGGAGTTGCAGTCTATTTTTATAAATCTGTAATGCCACCAGTTCCTTCAGTTGCAGCCACAATGTATTGGTAGTATAATGACATAAGTTGTGATCATCTGTTACCTCTATTCCACATTCAGTACCCCACCATCCAAATTCTTATCCTTGTCAGTAAGCTGTTGTTTTGCTCATGCTTTCCTCTATCAGACACTTGCCCCATCCTTCTATTACAATCCTCACGGCGAGTCTCTTCAGCTCTCGAGATGTTCACTTGGATTTCCCAGTCTGTGCTATTTAATTCCTAGTGCAATCTTGATTCAAATCATTGCATGCAATAAAAATGATCTACTGGGGCAGAGAGGTCCCCCAGTGTGCTGGCTGATACCATAGAGTCGGAGAGTCAGTGTCCTGGCCTATATCATAGAATCGGAGAGTCAGTGTCCTGGCTGATACCATAGAGTCGGAGAGTCAGTGTCCTGGCCTATATCATAGAGTCAGAGAGTCAGTGTCCTGGCCTATACCAGAGAGTCAGAGAGTCAGTGTCCTGGCCTATATCATAGTGTTGGAGAGTCAGTGTCCTGGCCTATACCATAGAGTCAGAGAGTCAGTGTCCTGGCCTATATCATAGAGTCAGAGAGTCAGTGTCCTGGCTGATACCATAGAGTCAGAGAGTCAGTGTCTTGGCCTATATCATAGAGTCAGAGAGTCAGTGTCCTGGCCTATATCATAGAGTCAGAGAGTCAGTGTCCTGGCCTATACCATAGAGTCAGAGAGTCAGTGTCCTGGCCTATATCATAGAGTCAGAGAGTCAGTGTCCTGGCCTATATCATAGAGTCAGAGAGTCAGTGTCCTGGCTGATACCATAGAGTCAGAGAGTCAGTGTCCTTACCTATACCATAGAGTCAGAGAGTCAGTGTCCTGGCCTATATCATAGAGTCAGAGAGTCAGTGTCCTGGCTGATACCATAGAGTCAGAGAGTCAGTGTCCTGGCCTATACCATAGAGTCAGAGAGTCAGTGTCCTGGCCTATATCATAGAGTCAGAGAGTCAGTGTCCTGGCTGATACCATAGAGTCAGAGAGTCAGTGTCCTGGCCTATACCATAGAGTCGGAGAGTCAGTGTCCTGGCCTATATCATAGAGTCAGAGAGTCAGTGTCCTGGCCTATATCATAGAGTCAGAGAGTCAGTGTCCTGGCCTATATCATAGAGTCAGAGAGTCAGTGTCCTGGCCTATCCCATAGAGTTGGAGAGTCAGTGTCCTGGCCTATATCATAGAGTCAGAGAGTCAGTGTCCTGGCCTATACCATAGAGTCAGAGAGTCAGTGTCCTGGCTGATACCATAGAGTCAGAGAGTCAGTGTCCTGGCCTATATCATAGAGTCAGAGAGTCAGTGTCCTGGCCTATATCATAGAGTCAGAGAGTCAGTGTCCTGGCCTATACCATAGAGTCAGAGAGTCAGTGTCCTGGCCTATACCATAGAGTCAGAGAGTCAGTGTCCTGGCCTATACCATAGAGTTGGAGAGTCAGTGTCCTGGCCTATATCATAGAGTCAGAGAGTCAGTGTCCTGGCCTATACCATAGAGTCAGAGAGTCAGTGTCCTGGCCTATATCATAGAGTCAGAGAGTCAGTGTCCTGGCCTATACCATAGAGTTGGAGAGTCAGTGTCCTGGCCTATATCATAGAGTCAGAGAGTCAGTGTCCTGGCCTATACCATAGAGTTGGAGAGTCAGTGTCCTGGCCTATATCATAGAGTCAGAGAGTCAGTGTCCTGGCCTATACCATAGAGTCAGAGAGTCAGTGTCCTGGCTGATACCATAGAGTCAGAGAGTCAGTGTCCTGGCCTATACCATAGAGTCAGAGAGTCAGTGTCCTGGCCTATATCATAGAGTCAGAGAGTCAGTGTCCTGGCCTATACCATAGAGTTGGAGAGTCAGTGTCCTGGCCTATATCATAGAGTCAGAGAGTCAGTGTCCTGGCCTATACCATAGAGTTGGAGAGTCAGTGTCCTGGCCTATATCATAGAGTCAGAGAGTCAGTGTCCTGGCCTATACCATAGAGTCAGAGAGTCAGTGTCCTGGCTGATACCATAGAGTCAGAGAGTCAGTGTCCTGGCCTATATCATAGAGTCAGAGAGTCAGTGTCCTGGCCTATATCATAGAGTCAGAGAGTCAGTGTCCTGGCCTATACCATAGAGTCGGAGAGTCAGTCTCTTGGCCTATATCATAGAGTCAGAGAGTCAGTGTCCTGGCCTATATCATAGAGTCAGAGAGTCAGTGTCCTGGCCTATATCATAGAGTCAGAGAGTCAGTGTCCTGGCCTATACCATAGAGTCAGAGAGTCAGTGTCTTGGCCTATATCATAGAGTCAGAGAGTCAGTGTCCTGGCCTATACCATAGAGTCAGAGAGTCAGTGTCCTGGCCTATACCATAGAGTCAGAGAGTCAGTGTCCTGGCCTATATCATAGAGTCAGAGAGTCAGTGTCCTGGCCTATACCATAGAGTTGGAGAGTCAATGTCCTGGCCTATATCATAGAGTCAGAGAGTCAGTGTCCTGGCCTATATCATAGAGTCAGAGAGTCAGTGTCCTGGCCTATACCATAGAGTTGGAGAGTCAGTGTCCTGGCCTATATCATAGAGTCAGAGAGTCAGTGTCCTGGCCTATACCATAGAGTCAGAGAGTCAGTGTCCTGGCTGATACCATAGAGTCAGAGAGTCAGTGTCCTGGCCTATATCATAGAGTCAGAGAGTCAGTGTCCTGGCCTATATCATAGAGTCAGAGAGTCAGTGTCCTGGCCTATACCATAGAGTCAGAGAGTCAGTGTCCTGGCCTATACCATAGAGTCAGAGAGTCAGTGTCCTGGCCTATACCATAGAGTTGGAGAGTCAGTGTCCTGGCCTATATCATAGAGTCAGAGAGTCAGTGTCCTGGCCTATACCATAGAGTTGGAGAGTCAATGTCCTGGCCTATATCATAGAGTCAGAGAGTCAGTGTCCTGGCCTATATCATAGAGTCAGAGAGTCAGTGTCCTGGCCTATCCCATAGAGTTGGAGAGTCAGTGTCCTGGCCTATATCATAGAGTCAGAGAGTCAGTGTCCTGGCCTATACCATAGAGTCAGAGAGTCAGTGTCCTGGCTGATACCATAGAGTCAGAGAGTCAGTGTCCTGGCCTATATCATAGAGTCAGAGAGTCAGTGTCCTGGCCTATATCATAGAGTCAGAGAGTCAGTGTCCTGGCCTATACCATAGAGTCAGAGAGTCAGTGTCCTGGCCTATACCATAGAGTCAGAGAGTCAGTGTCCTGGCCTATACCATAGAGTTGGAGAGTCAGTGTCCTGGCCTATATCATAGAGTCAGAGAGTCAGTGTCCTGGCCTATACCATAGAGTCAGAGAGTCAGTGTCCTGGCCTATATCATAGAGTCAGAGAGTCAGTGTCCTGGCCTATACCATAGAGTTGGAGAGTCAGTGTCCTGGCCTATATCATAGAGTCAGAGAGTCAGTGTCCTGGCCTATACCATAGAGTTGGAGAGTCAGTGTCCTGGCCTATATCATAGAGTCAGAGAGTCAGTGTCCTGGCCTATACCATAGAGTCAGAGAGTCAGTGTCCTGGCTGATACCATAGAGTCAGAGAGTCAGTGTCCTGGCCTATACCATAGAGTCAGAGAGTCAGTGTCCTGGCCTATATCATAGAGTCAGAGAGTCAGTGTCCTGGCCTATACCATAGAGTTGGAGAGTCAGTGTCCTGGCCTATATCATAGAGTCAGAGAGTCAGTGTCCTGGCCTATACCATAGAGTTGGAGAGTCAGTGTCCTGGCCTATATCATAGAGTCAGAGAGTCAGTGTCCTGGCCTATATCATAGAGTCAGAGAGTCAGTGTCCTGGCCTATATCATAGAGTCAGAGAGTCAGTGTCCTGGCCTATATCATAGAGTCAGAGAGTCAGTGTCTTGGCCTATATCATAGAGTCAGAGAGTCAGTGTCCTGGCCTATATCATAGAGTCAGAGAGTCAGTGTCCTGGCTGATACCATAGAGTCGGAGAGTCAGTGTCCTGGCCTATATCATAGAGTCAGAGAGTCAGTGTCCTGGCCTATATCATAGAGTCAGAGAGTCAGTGTCCTGGCCTATATCATAGAGTCAGAGAGTCAGTGTCCTGGCCTATACCATAGAGTCGGAGAGTCAGTGTCTTGGCCTATATCATAGAGTCAGAGAGTCAGTGTCCTGGCCTATATCATAGAGTTGGAGAGTCAGTGTCCTGGCCTATATCATAGAGTCAGAGAGTCAGTGTCCTGGCCTATATTATAGAGTCAGAGAGTTAGTGTCCTGGCCTATATCATAGAGTCAGAGAGTCAGTGTCCTGGCCTATATCATAGAGTCAGAGAGTCAGTGTCCTGGCCTATACCATAGAGTCAGAGAGTCAGTGTCCTGGCCTATACCATAGAGTCAGAGAGTCAGTGTCCTGGCCTATATCATAGAGTCAGAGAGTCAGTGTCCTGGCCTATATCATAGAGTCAGAGAGTCAGTGTCCTGGCCTATACCATAGAGTCGGAGAGTCAGTGTCTTGGCCTATATCATAGAGTCAGAGAGTCAGTGTCCTGGCCTATATCATAGAGTCAGAGAGTCAGTGTCCTGGCCTATACCATAGAGTCAGAGAGTCAGTGTCCTGGCCTATATCATAGAGTCAGAGAGTCAGTGTCCTGGCCTATATCATAGAGTCAGAGAGTCAGTGTCCTGGCTGATACCATAGAGTCAGAGAGTCAGTGTCCTGACCTATACCATAGAGTCAGAGAGTCAGTGTCCTGGCCTATATCATAGAGTCAGAGAGTCAGTGTCCTGGCTGATACCATAGAGTCAGAGAGTCAGTGTCCTGGCCTATACCATAGAGTCAGAGAGTCAGTGTCCTGGCCTATATCATAGAGTCAGAGAGTCAGTGTCCTGGCTGATACCATAGAGTCAGAGAGTCAGTGTCCTGGCCTATACCATAGAGTCGGAGAGTCAGTGTCCTGGCCTATATCATAGAGTCAGAGAGTCAGTGTCCTGGCCTATATCATAGAGTCAGAGAGTCAGTGTCCTGGCCTATATCATAGAGTCAGAGAGTCAGTGTCCTGGCCTATCCCATAGAGTTGGAGAGTCAGTGTCCTGGCCTATATCATAGAGTCAGAGAGTCAGTGTCCTGGCCTATACCATAGAGTCAGAGAGTCAGTGTCCTGGCTGATACCATAGAGTCAGAGAGTCAGTGTCCTGGCCTATATCATAGAGTCAGAGAGTCAGTGTCCTGGCCTATATCATAGAGTCAGAGAGTCAGTGTCCTGGCCTATACCATAGAGTCAGAGAGTCAGTGTCCTGGCCTATACCATAGAGTCAGAGAGTCAGTGTCCTGGCCTATACCATAGAGTTGGAGAGTCAGTGTCCTGGCCTATATCATAGAGTCAGAGAGTCAGTGTCCTGGCCTATACCATAGAGTCAGAGAGTCAGTGTCCTGGCCTATATCATAGAGTCAGAGAGTCAGTGTCCTGGCCTATACCATAGAGTTGGAGAGTCAGTGTCCTGGCCTATATCATAGAGTCAGAGAGTCAGTGTCCTGGCCTATACCATAGAGTTGGAGAGTCAGTGTCCTGGCCTATATCATAGAGTCAGAGAGTCAGTGTCCTGGCCTATACCATAGAGTCAGAGAGTCAGTGTCCTGGCTGATACCATAGAGTCAGAGAGTCAGTGTCCTGGCCTATACCATAGAGTCAGAGAGTCAGTGTCCTGGCCTATATCATAGAGTCAGAGAGTCAGTGTCCTGGCCTATACCATAGAGTTGGAGAGTCAGTGTCCTGGCCTATATCATAGAGTCAGAGAGTCAGTGTCCTGGCCTATACCATAGAGTCAGAGAGTCAGTGTCCTGGCTGATACCATAGAGTCAGAGAGTCAGTGTCCTGGCCTATATCATAGAGTCAGAGAGTCAGTGTCCTGGCCTATATCATAGAGTCAGAGAGTCAGTGTCCTGGCCTATACCATAGAGTCGGAGAGTCAGTGTCTTGGCCTATATCATAGAGTCAGAGAGTCAGTGTCCTGGCCTATATCATAGAGTCAGAGAGTCAGTGTCCTGGCCTATATCATAGAGTCAGAGAGTCAGTGTCCTGGCCTATACCATAGAGTCAGAGAGTCAGTGTCCTGGCCTATATCATAGAGTCAGAGAGTCAGTGTCCTGGCCTATACCATAGAGTCAGAGAGTCAGTGTCCTGGCCTATACCATAGAGTCAGAGAGTCAGTGTCCTGGCCTATACCATAGAGTTGGAGAGTCAGTGTCCTGGCCTATATCATAGAGTCAGAGAGTCAGTGTCCTGGCCTATACCATAGAGTCAGAGAGTCAGTGTCCTGGCCTATACCATAGAGTCAGAGAGTCAGTGTCCTGGCCTATATCATAGAGTCAGAGAGTCAGTGTCCTGGCCTATATCATAGAGTCAGAGAGTCAGTGTCCTGGCCTATACCATAGAGTCAGAGAGTCAGTGTCCTGGCCTATACCATAGAGTCAGAGAGTCAGTGTCCTGGCCTATACCATAGAGTTGGAGAGTCAGTGTCCTGGCCTATATCATAGAGTCAGAGAGTCAGTGTCCTGGCCTATATCATAGAGTCAGAGAGTCAGTGTCCTGGCCTATACCATAGAGTCAGAGAGTCAGTGTCCTGGCCTATACCATAGAGTCAGAGAGTCAGTGTCCTGGCCTATATCATAGAGTCAGAGAGTCAGTGTCCTGGCCTATATCATAGAGTCAGAGAGTCAGTGTCCTGGCCTATATCATAGAGTCAGAGAGTCAGTGTCCTGGCCTATATCATAGAGTCAGAGAGTCAGTGTCCTGGCCTATACCATAGAGTCAGAGAGTCAGTGTCCTGGCCTATACCATAGAGTCGGAGAGTCAGTGTCCTGGCCTATATCATAGAGTCAGAGAGTCAGTGTCCTGGCCTATATCATAGAGTCAGAGAGTCAGCCTATACATAGAGTGTCCTGGCCTATATCAGAGAGTCAGTGTCCTGGCCTATATCATAGAGTCAGAGAGTCAGTGTCCTGGCCTATACATAGAGTCAGAGAGTCAGTGTCCTGGCCTATATCATAGAGTCAGAGAGTCAGTGTCCTGGCCTATATCATAGAGTCAGAGAGTCAGTGTCCTGGCCTATACCATAGAGTCAGAGAGTCAGTGTCCTGGAGAGTCAGAGAGTCAGTGTCCTGGCCTATACATAGAGTCAGAGAGTCAGTGTCCTGGCCTATACCATAGAGTCAGAGAGTCAGTGTCCTGGCCTATATCATAGAGTCAGAGAGTCAGTGTCCTGGCCTATATCATAGAGTCAGAGAGTCAGTGTCCTGGCCTATACATAGAGTCGAGAGTCAGTGTCTGGCCTATATCATAGAGTCAGAGAGTCAGTGTCCTGGTAGTACCATAGAGTCAGAGAGTCAGTGTCCTGGCCTATACCATAGAGTCAGAGAGTCAGTGTCCTGGCCTATACCATAGAGTCAGAGAGTCAGTGTCCTGGCCTATATCATAGAGTCAGAGAGTCAGTGTCCTGGCTATCATAGAGTGTCAGTGTCCTGGCCTATATCATAGAGTCAGAGAGTCAGTGTCCTGGCCTATATCATAGAGTCAGAGAGTCAGTGTCCTGGCTGATACCATAGAGTCAGAGAGTCAGTGTCCTGGCATAGAGTCTATACCATAGAGTCAGAGAGTCAGTGTCCTGGCCTATACCATAGAGTCAGAGAGTCAGTGTCCTGGCCTATACCATAGAGTCAGAGAGTCAGTGTCCTGGCCTATATCATAGAGTCAGAGAGTCAGTGTCCTGGCCATAGAGTCAGAGAGTCAGTGTCCTGGCCTATACCATAGAGTGAGAGTCAGTGTCCTGGCCTTATCATAGAGTCAGAGAGTCAGTGTCCTGGCCTATATCATAGAGTCAGAGAGTCAGTGTCCTGGCCTATACCATAGAGTCAGAGAGTCAGTGTCCTGGCCTATATCATAGAGTCAGAGAGTCAGTGTCCTGGCCTATATCATAGAGTCAGAGAGTCAGTGTCCTGGCCTATATCATAGAGTCAGAGAGTCAGTGTCCTGGCCTATATCATAGAGTCAGAGAGTCAGTGTCCTGGCCTATACCATAGAGTCAGAGAGTCAGTGTCCTGGCCTATACCATAGAGTTGAGAGTCAGTGTCCTGGCCTATACATAGAGTCAGAGAGTCAGTGTCCTGGTACCAGAGAGTCAGTGTCCTGGCCTATATCATAGAGTCAGAGAGTCAGTGTCCTGGCCTATACCATAGAGTGAGAGTCAGTGTCCTGGCCTATATCATAGAGTCAGAGAGTCAGTGTCCTGGCCTATACCATAGAGTCAGAGAGTCAGTGTCCTGGCCTATACCATAGAGTCAGAGAGTCAGTGTCCTGGCCTATACCATAGAGTCAGAGAGTCAGTGTCCTGGCCTATATCATAGAGTCAGAGAGTCAGTGTCCTGGCCTATATCATAGAGTCAGAGAGTCAGTGTCCTGGCCAAGAGTTCGGAGAGTAGTGTCCTGGCCTATATCATAGAGTCAGAGAGTCAGTGTCCTGGCCTATATCATAGAGTCAGAGAGTCAGTGTCCTGGCCTATACATAGAGTCAGAGAGTCAGTGTCCTGGCTGAGATCAGTGTCTGGCCCATAGAGTCAGAGAGTCAGTGTCCTGGCCTATATCATAGAGTCAGAGAGTCAGTGTCCTGGCCTATACCATAGAGTCAGAGAGTCAGTGTCCTGGCCTATACCATAGAGTCAGAGAGTCAGTGTCCTGGCCTATATCATAGAGTCAGAGAGTCAGTGTCCTGGCCTATATCATAGAGTCAGAGAGTCAGTGTCTGGCCTATACATAGAGTCAGAGAGTCAGTGTCCTGGCCTATACCATAGAGTCAGAGAGTCAGTGTCCTGGCCTATATCATAGAGTCAGAGAGTCAGTGTCCTGGCCTATATCATAGAGTCAGAGAGTCAGTGTCCTGGCCTATACCATAGAGTCAGAGAGTCAGTGTCCTGGCCTATACCATAGAGTCAGAGAGTCAGTGTCCTGGCATAGAGTCAGAGAGTCAGTGTCCTGGCCTATACCATAGAGTCAGAGAGTCAGTGTCCTGGCCTATATCATAGAGTCAGAGAGTCAGTGTCCTGGCCTATACCATAGAGTTGGAGAGTCAGTGTCCTGGCCTATATCATAGAGTCAGAGAGTCAGTGTCCTGGCCTATATCATAGAGTCAGAGAGTCAGTGTCCTGGCCTATCCCATAGAGTTGGAGAGTCAGTGTCCTGGCCTATATCATAGAGTCAGAGAGTCAGTGTCCTGGCCTATACCATAGAGTCAGAGAGTCAGTGTCCTGGCTGATACCATAGAGTCAGAGAGTCAGTGTCCTGGCCTATATCATAGAGTCAGAGAGTCAGTGTCCTGGCCTATATCATAGAGTCAGAGAGTCAGTGTCCTGGCCTATACCATAGAGTCAGAGAGTCAGTGTCCTGGCCTATACCATAGAGTCAGAGAGTCAGTGTCCTGGCCTATACCATAGAGTTGGAGAGTCAGTGTCCTGGCCTATATCATAGAGTCAGAGAGTCAGTGTCCTGGCCTATACCATAGAGTTGGAGAGTCAGTGTCCTGGCCTATATCATAGAGTCAGAGAGTCAGTGTCCTGGCCTATACCATAGAGTCAGAGAGTCAGTGTCCTGGCCTATATCATAGAGTCAGAGAGTCAGTGTCCTGGCCTATATCATAGAGTTGGAGAGTCAGTGTCCTGGCCTATATCATAGAGTCAGAGAGTCAGTGTCCTGGCCTATATCATAGAGTCAGAGAGTCAGTGTCCTGGCCTATATCATAGAGTCAGAGAGTCAGTGTCCTGGCCTATATCATAGAGTCAGAGAGTCAGTGTCCTGGCCTATACCATAGAGTCAGAGAGTCAGTGTCCTGGCCTATACCATAGAGTCAGAGAGTCAGTGTCCTGGCCTATACCATAGAGTCAGAGAGTCAGTGTCCTGGCCTATATCATAGAGTCAGAGAGTCAGTGTCCTGGCCTATACCATAGAGTCAGAGAGTCAGTGTCCTGGCCTATACCATAGAGTCAGAGAGTCAGTGTCCTGGCCTATATCATAGAGTCAGAGAGTCAGTGTCCTGGCCTATAGCATAGAGTTGGAGAGTCAATGTCCTGGCCTATATCATAGAGTCAGAGAGTCAGAGTCCTGGCCTATATCATAGAGTCAGAGAGTCAGTGTCCTGGCCTATAGCATAGAGTTGGAGAGTCAATGTCCTGGCCTATATCATAGAGTCAGAGAGTCAGTGTCCTGGCCTATATCATAGAGTCAGAGAGTCAGTGTCCTGGCCTATATCATAGAGTCAGAGAGTCAGTGTCCTGGCCTATACCATAGAGTCAGAGAGTCAGTGTCCTGGCTGATAGCATAGAGTCAGAGAGTCAGTGTCCTGGCCTATACCATAGAGTCAGAGAGTCAGTGTCCTGGCCTATACCATAGAGTCAGAGAGTCAGTGTCCTGGCCTATACCATAGAGTCAGAGAGTCAGTGTCCTGGCCTATACCATAGAGTTGGAGAGTCAATGTCCTGGCCTATATCATAGAGTCAGAGAGTCAGTGTCCTGGCCTATATCATAGAGTCAGAGAGTCAGTGTCCTGGCCTATCCCATAGAGTTGGAGAGTCAGTGTCCTGGCCTATATCATAGAGTCAGAGAGTCAGTGTCCTGGCCTATACCATAGAGTCAGAGAGTCAGTGTCCTGGCTGATACCATAGAGTCAGAGAGTCAGTGTCCTGGCCTATATCATAGAGTCAGAGAGTCAGTGTCCTGGCCTATATCATAGAGTCAGAGAGTCAGTGTCCTGGCCTATACCATAGAGTCGGAGAGTCAGTGTCCTGGCCTATACCATAGAGTCAGAGAGTCAGTGTCCTGGCCTATACCAGAGAGTTGGAGAGTCAGTGTCCTGGCCTATATCATAGAGTCAGAGAGTCAGTGTCCTGGCCTATACCATAGAGTTGGAGAGTCAGTGTCCTGGCCTATATCATAGAGTCAGAGAGTCAGTGTCCTGGCCTATACCATAGAGTTGGAGAGTCAGTGTCCTGGCCTATATCATAGAGTCAGAGAGTCAGTGTCCTGGCCTATACCATAGAGTCAGAGAGTCAGTGTCCTGGCTGATAGCATAGAGTCAGAGAGTCAGTGTCCTGGCCTATACCATAGAGTCAGAGAGTCAGTGTCCTGGCCTATATCATAGAGTCAGAGAGTCAGTGTCCTGGCCTATACCATAGAGTTGGAGAGTCAGTGTCCTGGCCTATATCATAGAGTCAGAGAGTCAGTGTCCTGGCCTATACCATAGAGTTGGAGAGTCAGTGTCCTGGCCTATATCATAGAGTCAGAGAGTCAGTGTCCTGGCCTATACCATAGAGTCAGAGAGTCAGTGTCCTGGCTGATACCATAGAGTCAGAGAGTCAGTGTCCTGGCCTATATCATAGAGTTGGAGAGTCAGTGTCCTGGCCTATATCATAGAGTCAGAGAGTCAGTGTCCTGGCCTATATCATAGAGTCAGAGAGTCAGTGTCCTGGCTGATACCATAGAGTCAGAGAGTCAGTGTCTTGGCCTATATCATAGAGTCAGAGAGTCAGTGTCCTGGCCTATACCATAGAGTCAGAGAGTCAGTGTCCTGGCCTATACCATAGAGTCAGAGAGTCAGTGTCCTGGCCTATATCATAGAGTCAGAGAGTCAGTGTCCTGGCCTATACCATAGAGTTGGAGAGTCAGTGTCCTGGCCTATATCATAGAGTCAGAGAGTCAGTGTCCTGGCCTATACCATAGAGTCAGAGAGTCAGTGTCCTGGCCTATACCATAGAGTCAGAGAGTCAGTGTCCTGGCCTATATCATAGAGTCAGAGAGTCAGTGTCCTGGCCTATATCATAGAGTCAGAGAGTCAGTGTCCTGGCCTATACCATAGAGTCAGAGAGTCAGTGTCCTGGCCTATATCATAGAGTCAGAGAGTCAGTGTCCTGGCCTATATCATAGAGTCAGAGAGTCAGTGTCCTGGCCTATATCATAGAGTCAGAGAGTCAGTGTCTTGGCCTATATCATAGAGTCAGAGAGTCAGTGTCCTGGCCTATATCATAGAGTCAGAGAGTCAGTGTCCTGGCTGATACCATAGAGTCGGAGAGTCAGTGTCCTGGCCTATATCATAGAGTCAGAGAGTCAGTGTCCTGGCCTATATCATAGAGTCAGAGAGTCAGTGTCCTGGCCTATATCATAGAGTCAGAGAGTCAGTGTCCTGGCCTATACCATAGAGTCGGAGAGTCAGTGTCTTGGCCTATATCATAGAGTCAGAGAGTCAGTGTCCTGGCCTATATCATAGAGTTGGAGAGTCAGTGTCCTGGCCTATATCATAGAGTCAGAGAGTCAGTGTCCTGGCCTATATCATAGAGTCAGAGAGTTAGTGTCCTGGCCTATATCATAGAGTCAGAGAGTCAGTGTCCTGGCCTATATCATAGAGTCAGAGAGTCAGTGTCCTGGCCTATACCATAGAGTCGGAGAGTCAGTGTCTTGGCCTATATCATAGAGTCAGAGAGTCAGTGTCCTGGCCTATATCATAGAGTCAGAGAGTCAGTGTCCTGGCCTATACCATAGAGTCAGAGAGTGAACAACACAGAAACAGGCTTTCTGTCTCCCTGCTGACCATTCAGTACCCATTCACACTAATGCCTTTGCAGCTCTTCTATGCCTTAGGTGCTTGTCCAGTTGATTTTTAAATGTTGTAAGGGTCTTCAAATCCACCAACTTCCCAGGCAGCATATTCCAGACTACAAAAACACTTTCTGGGGGAAGAACCCTCCAACAATCCCCTCTAAACCCCTTAACCCTTACCCCTTACCCCGTACCCAGATCTTATCTTTAGGCACCTCTGCTAAAGGGAAATGTGCCTCCCTCTTCTTCCTATCTTTTCCTCTCACGATTGTGTTCACCTCTATCAGGACCTCCTCTGCTTCTGGGAAATCCAAGTCAGTCCGTCCAGCCTCTTCTGAAGATGCAATCCTTCCACCTCAGGTGGATCTCCTTGGCACCCTTGCCAGTGTAATTGTATACTTTTATATCATTTTATCATATTGTGGAAGATTTTGCTGTAAATTCTCCAAAATTCTACATTAATTTTTCCACTAATTAATTCTGAAGACAATTTATTAGCTTTGAATTGGCTCAGTGTTGTCTCCTGATTGACTCTGCTTAGGTACAAAGCCCTCAGTCTGTATGTGGCTGCAGAGTGGAGGGGTAAGACTGGTGTCATAGGGCTAGAAACTCCTCTGCTAGTTTGCTAGAAGGACTCTGTTACCCCCCCCCCCGACAGATACAGTACCAAAACAGACCCTTCAGCCCATTGAATCAACCACCCATTTCCACTATTCATATTTTATTCTACCTACATTCCCCTCAACCCTACCTCCCAACCCAGATTCCAGCACTCACCCATACATTAGGGGCAATTTACCTGACAACCCACATGTCCTTTCAATGAGGGAGGAAATGCACACAGTGCAAGCTCCACCTCGGCAGCGCTTGAGGCCAGGATTGAACCCGTGTCTCAGGAGCTGAGAGTCAGCTGCTCTACCCATACACCACAGTGCCAGAATGGCAGTGACCTACTGAAGAGAAGCTACCCTGGGCAGCACATGGTCCAGAACATACCTGGCTGGGAGAGATCTCACAGGATCACAGAGTGCGTCACTGATTACATCAACTTCTGTGTGGATTGCAATGTTCCGACGAGAACTGTCCTTTGTTATTCAAATAACAAGCCATGGGTAGCAAAGGACATTAAGGACATCCTGAACGCTAAAAAGAGGGCGTTTAGAGATGGAAATAGGGAGGAGCTGAGGGCAATACAGAGGGACCTGAAAGCCAGGATCAGGGAGGCTAAAGACAGGTACAGGAGGAAGCTTGAGTGGAAACTCCAGCAGAACAACATGAGAGAGGTCTGGAGGGGGATGAGGACCATCACTGGGTTCCGGCAAACTAGCAACAGAGGAGCTGAAGGCAGTGTGGACAGGGCCAACGAACTTAACCTGTTCTTTAACAGACTTGACATTATGGCCCCCACATGAGTCATCTGTTGTCTGCCCCCAACCAACACATATTCCATTCTCCCCTCCTACCCCTCCTCACAGTCCCCCACACTGCTCTCATGACTATACCCCTTCCCCACACGAAACCACCACGGTGGGCTTCACAGCTCTACAGGTGAGAAGACAGCTGAAACGTCTCAACCCAGGCAAGGCTGCAGGACCGGATGGTGTCAGTACCAGGGTGCTCAAAGCCTGTGCCCCTCAGCTATGTGGAGTACTTCGCCATGTATTCAACCTGAGCCTGAGGCTCCGGAGGGTTCCTGTGCTGTGGAAGACGTCCTGCCTCGTCCCTGTGCCGAAGACGCCGCGCCCCAGCGGCCTCAATGACTACAGACCGGTGGCATTGACCTCCCACATCACGAAGACCCTGGAGAGACTTGTTCTGGAGCTGCTCTGGCCTATGGTCGGGCCACACTTAGATCCCCTCCAGTTCGCCTACCAGCCCCGACTAGGAGTTGAGGATGTCATCGTCTACCTGCTGAACCGTGTCTACGCCCACCTGGACAAGCCAGCGAGCACTGTGAGGGTCATGTTTTTAGACTTCTCCAGTGCATTCAACACCATCCGCCCTGCTCTGCTGGGGGAGAAGCTGACAGCGATGCAGGTGGATGCTTTCCTGGTGTCATGGATTCTTGATTACCTGACTGGCAGACCACAGTACGTGTGCTTGCAACACTGTGTGTCCGACAGAGTGATCAGCAGCACTGGGGCTCCACAGGGGACTGTCTTGTCTCCCTTTCTCTTCACCATTTACACCTCAGACTTCAACTACTGCACAGAGTCTTGTCATCTTCAGAAGTTTTCTGATGACTCTGCCATAGTTGGATGCATCAGCAGGGGAGATGAGGCTGAGTACAGGGCTACGGTAGGAAACTTTGACACATGGTGTGAGCAGAATTATCTGCAGCTTAATGTGAAAAAGACTAAGGAGCTGGTGGTAGACCTGAGGAGAGCTAAGGTACCGGTGACCCCTGTTTCAGGGGGTCAGGGTGGACATGGTGGAGGATTACAAATACCTGGGGATACGAATTGACAATAAACTGGACTGGTCAAAGAACACTGAGGCTGTCTACAAGAAGGGTCAGAGCTGTCTCTATTTCCTGAGGAGACTGAGGTCTTTTAACATCTGCCGGACGATGCTGAGGATGTTCTACGAGTCTGTGGTGGCCAGTGCTATCATGTTTGCTGTTGTGTGCTGGGGCAGCAGGCTGAGGGTAGCAGACACCAACAGAATCAACAAACTCATTCGTAAGGCCAGTGATGTTGTGGGAATGGAACTGGACTCTCTCACGGTGGTGTCTGAAAAGAGGATGCTGTCCAAGTCGCATGCCATCTTGGACAATGTCTCCCATCCACTACATAATGTACTGGGTGGGCACAGGAGTACATTCAGCCAGAGACTCATTCCACCGAGATGCAGCACTGAGCGTCATAGGAAGTCATTCCTACCTGTGGCCATCAAACTTTACAACTCCTCCCTTGGAGGGTCAGACACCCTGAGCCGATAGGCTGGTCCTGGACTTATTTCCTGGCATAATTTACATATTACTATTTAACTATTTATGGTTTCATTACTATTTATTATTTATGGAGCAACTGTAACGGAAATCCAATTTCCCCCGGGATCAATAAAGTATGACTATGACAAGACTATGTATTGAACATAAGAAACAGGAGCAGAAGTCGGCCACCTGGGCCATCGAGCCTGCTCCGCCATTCAGTAAGGTCATGGCTGATCTGGCTGAGGACTCAGCTCCACCCATCTGCCTTTTCCCAGAACCCTCAATTCCTCCAGCTATACAAAAATCTATCTAACTGTTTCTTAAATATATTTAATGAGGTGGTCTCTACTGCTTCCCTGGGGAGAGCATTGGATGGTCCTATGGGCAATAGATTGAAGCAGGTTTCATAGTGTACAGAACTTTGCAATAAATGAAGTGTTGTTAATTACAGCGGAGAGTCGGGGGCAGGGAAGACAGAAAGCACAAAGCTGATCCTGAAATTCCTGGCTGCAATCAGTGGACGGCACCAATGGATCGAACAGCAGGTCCTGGAGGCAAACCCGATTCTGGAGGGTAAACCTTACGTGAAGAAACCATAGTCAAGTTAAAGGATGTGTATGTGTGTGAGTGAGTGTATCTGTGTGTATGCATATATCATGTGTGTGTGTGTGTGTGCGTGTGTGTGACAGAGCCTGTTCCCTGGTGTGTGACTAGATTCTCTGATACGGTCCCACTAGCATGTGTCGAACTGTTACCATACCCAAGCTGACTGACGTAAACACCTCTGATACGATCCCACCGGCATGTGTCGAACTGCTACCATACCCAACCTGACTGAGGTAAACACCTCTGATACGGTCCCACTAGCATGTGTCGAACTGTTACCATACCCAAGCTGACTGACGTAAACACCTCTGATACGATCCCACCGGCATGTGTCGAACTGCTACCATACCCAACCTGACTGAGGTAAACATCTCGAACCGTTACCATACCCAACCTGACTGAGGTAAACGCCTGATACGGTCCCACCGGCATGTGTCGAACCGTTACCATACCCAACCTGACTGAGGTAAACGCCTGATACGGTCCCACCGGCATGTGTCGAACCGTTACCATACCCAACCTGACTGAGGTAAACACCTCTGATACGGTCCCACCGGCATGTGTCGAACCGTTACCATACCCAACCTGACTGAGGTAAACACCTCTGATACGGTCCCACCGGCATGTGTCGAACCGCTACCATACCCAACCTGACTGAGGTAAACACCTCTGATACCGCCCCACCGGCATGTGTCGAACCGCTACCATACCCAACCTGACTGAGGTAAACACCTCTGATACCGCCCCACCGGCATGTGTCGAACCGCTACCATACCCAACCTGACTGAGGTAAACACCTCTGATACCGCCCCACCGGCATGTGTCGAACCGCTACCATACCCAACCTGACTGAGGTAAACACCTCTGATACCGCCCCACCGGCATGTGTCGAACCGCTACCATACCCAACCTGACTGAGGTAAACACCTCTGATACCGCCCCACCGGCATGTGTCGAACCGCTACCATACCCAACCTGACTGAGGTAAACACCTCTGATACCGCCCCACCGGCATGTGTCGAACCGCTACCATACCCAACCTGACTGAGGTAAACACCTCTGATACCGCCCCACCGGCATGTGTCGAACCGCTACCATACCCAACCTGACTGAGGTAAACACCTCTGATACCGCCCCACCGGCATGTGTCGAACCGCTACCATACCCAACCTGACTGAGGTAAACACCTCTGATACCGCCCCACCGGCATGTGTCGAACCGCTACCATACCCAACCTGACTGAGGTAAACACCTCTGATACCGCCCCACCGGCATGTGTCGAACCGCTACCATACCCAACCTGACTGAGGTAAACACCTCTGATACCGCCCCACCGGCATGTGTCGAACCGCTACCATACCCAACCTGACTGAGGTAAACACCTCTGATACCGCCCCACCGGCATGTGTCGAACCGCTACCATACCCAACCTGACTGAGGTAAACACCTCTGATACCGCCCCACCGGCATGTGTCGAACCGCTACCATACCCAACCTGACTGAGGTAAACACCTCTGATACCGCCCCACCGGCATGTGTCGAACCGCTACCATACCCAACCTGACTGAGGTAAACACCTCTGATACCGCCCCACCGGCATGTGTCGAACCGCTACCATACCCAACCTGACTGAGGTAAACACCTCTGATACCGCCCCACCGGCATGTGTCGAACCGCTACCATACCCAACCTGACTGAGGTAAACACCTCTGATACCGCCCCACCGGCATGTGTCGAACCGCTACCATACCCAACCTGACTGAGGTAAACACCTCTGATACCGCCCCACCGGCATGTGTCGAACCGCTACCATACCCAACCTGACTGAGGTAAACACCTCTGATACCGCCCCACCGGCATGTGTCGAACCGCTACCATACCCAACCTGACTGAGGTAAACACCTCTGATACCGCCCCACCGGCATGTGTCGAACCGCTACCATACCCAACCTGACTGAGGTAAACACCTCTGATACCGCCCCACCGGCATGTGTCGAACCGCTACCATACCCAACCTGACTGAGGTAAACACCTCTGATACCGCCCCACCGGCATGTGTCGAACCGCTACCATACCCAACCTGACTGAGGTAAACACCTCTGATACCGCCCCACCGGCATGTGTCGAACCGCTACCATACCCAACCTGACTGAGGTAAACACCTCTGATACCGCCCCACCGGCATGTGTCGAACCGCTACCATACCCAACCTGACTGAGGTAAACACCTCTGATACCGCCCCACCGGCATGTGTCGAACCGCTACCATACCCAACCTGACTGAGGTAAACACCTCTGATACCGCCCCACCGGCATGTGTCGAACCGCTACCATACCCAACCTGACTGAGGTAAACACCTCTGATACCGCCCCACCGGCATGTGTCGAACCGCTACCATACCCAACCTGACTGAGGTAAACACCTCTGATACCGCCCCACCGGCATGTGTCGAACCGCTACCATACCCAACCTGACTGAGGTATAAACACCTCTGATACCGCCCCACCGGCATGCGTCGAACCGCTACCATACCCAACCTGACTGAGGTAAACACCTCTGATACCGCCCCACCGGCCCCCCCCGCAGGCCATGCGTCGAACCGCTACCATACCCAACCTGACTGAGGTAAACACCTCTGATACCGCCCCACCGGCATGCGTCGAACCGCTACCATACCCAACCTGACTGAGGTAAACACCTCTGATACCGCCCCACCGGCATGCGTCGAACCGCTACCATACCCAACCTGACTGAGGTAAACACCTCTGATACCGCCCCACCGGCATGCGTCGAACCGCTACCATACCCAACCTGACTGAGGTAAACACCTCTGATACCGCCCCACCGGCATGCGTCGAACCGCTACCATACCCAACCTGACTGACGTAAACACCTCTGATACGGTCCCACCGGCATGCGTCGAACCGCTACCATACCCAACCTGACTGACGTAAACACCTCTGATACCGCCCCACCGGCATGCGTCGAACCGTTACCATACCCAACCTGACTGACGTAAACAACTCTGATACCGTCCCACCGGCATGCGTCGAACCGCTACCATACCCAACCTGACTGACGTAAACAACTCTGATACCGTCCCACCGGCATGCGTCGAACCGCTACCATACCCAACCTGACTGACGTAAACAACTCTGATACCGTCCCACCGGCATGCGTCGAACCGCTACCATACCCAACCTGACTGACGTAAACACCTCTGATACCGTCCCACCGGCATGCGTCGAACCGCTACCATACCCAACCTGACTGACGTAAACACCTCTGATGCGGCCCCACCGGCATGCGTCGAACCGCTACCATACCCAACCTGACTGACGTAAACACCTCTGATGCGGTCCCACCGGCATGCGTCGAACCGCTACCATACCCAACCTGACTGACGTAAACACCTCTGATGCGGTCCCACCGGCATGCGTCGAACCGCTACCATACCCAACCTGACTGACGTAAACACCTCTGATACGATCCCACCGGCATGCGTCGAACCGTTACCATACCCAACCTGACTAACGTAAACACCTCTGATGCTGTTCCTACATTTTTCATCCTCAGCCTTTGGAAATGCGAAAACTGTGAAAAATGACAACTCGAGTCGCTTTGGGAAGTACATTGACATTTTCTTCAGTGGAGACGGGATGATAGAAGGGGCAAAGATTGAGCAGTACTTGCTTGAGAAATCCCGAGTGTGTCAACAGGTAGGGGTAAGAGTTGTAGTCCTCCTCTGGATGAGCACGGAGAGGCTCCCACATCACCAAGGGCCAACTCTTCACCGTGGTTAGTGACACTTGCTCGACCAGTGAGACCATGTCAAAGATTCTGCAGCCCCACCTCAGCCCAACACAACTGCATCCCATCACATAGGAGCAGAGGATTTGGTGACAGCAGATCAGTGTGAGACACATTCACGATGTGTCAGTAATGATCCACATGTAGTCTATCAAATGCAAAGGCACGTCTTCCGCATGAAGCTGCATTTAAAGAAAATTTATCCCTTTCAAAGGTGGAAGGAGCAGTATATTGGATATTTTACAACATTGATGCTTTAAGACAGGGCCCCACAACCACTGCTGAGAGGAAGGGGCTGAGGGTGATGTCACGTCACAGTGCCTCTCTCCCACTGATCTGCACCCTTGCTCCACATTTCTGCATTCTCCTCCTGTTTCCAACCATGTTCGAGGCTCAGAGCAGCTTTCACCATCCCAGTTCCCTGGGTGCTTCCACTATCCGGAGCTGTGCCATTAACCACAGCTAAAAGACTCTCTACTCAAAGCATGGAGGGGGTGGTGTAACCGCTGGACCTTCAGCTTGGTCACACATGGTAGCTGTGTGCCATTTTAAGATTAGTGCAGATCCACACGTCTGATCTCCTAGATGTTCTAGTCCTCAGTCAGCAACTACTCTGCAAGCAGGGAGGCTGAATGAAGCAGGAGAGCTGGTTCACACACGCAAGAGCGCTCTGCTTATTTAACAGAAGATCTGGGGCTGCAGTGTTTCACAGAAGAGCTAACCCGGTGCCAGAGACCTGGGTTCAGTGCTGACCTCTGTGTGGACAGAACTGATGCTCCAGTTTTCAACCACGTCCCGAAGATGTGCAAGCTGCCAAGTTAAACTTTGTTGTTTAGGGTGACTGGTAGAACATGGTGGGGGGGCGGTGGAGGGAAATGGGATTTGTATTGGATTATAGTAAATGTTTACTTGATATCAGCATGGACTCGATGGGCTGAATGTCCTGTTTCTGTATTGTAAGACATTTGATCCATTAGTCCTGACCGCAGTGGCGAGTTCACTGGCAGAGGCTCAGGGAAGAACAAAGTGATCTGCTTGTCCCTCTTTGTCTGGATTGTCCTCCCCTCCTTAAGGCTACCTTCCTCTGCCTTACAGTCTCTCGACCCAAAATATCGACTCTTCATTTCCCCCACAAGCTCTGCCTGGCCCACTGACTCCCAGCAGTTTGCTATTCACTCCAGATTTCAGCATCAGTGGTGTCCTGGAATTTTACATACAGTCGATACTACTGAGCTCCTGGGTTGGTGTTGGGCGAAATTAACACTTGCTTAGGGAGGCTGAAACAACCTAACTGCTTGGTGAGGAAGTGACCTGATCTCTCAGTAGATGAGTGCTGAGTCAGCACTGTGCTGTGGCTGCTACTCAATTATCCACTTTGCCACTTCTCTCTTTGTTGTTCTGTGCTCCATCCAGGCTCCAGATGAGAGGAACTACCACATATTCTACAGTCTGCTGGTGGGCATGAACACGGAGAAGAAGAAACTCCTCAGTTTGGGCACGGCACATGAATTTGACTATCTCACCATGGTGAGTTGCTGCATCAGTAAGCAGCCAGCTGTTGTTCCAACCTATAGAGCCATTTGTGAGTTTGTGCCGTACATATAAGATGGAAAATCGGCCTTGCTTCTCCATCCAATGTTTATTCATAAGATCTTAAGCTCTGTGAAGAAACAAGATTTGATTAGCATGAAGTGCTATGGAACAGAATAGCAGACTGGCTTGTAGTGGGCTGGAAGTAATGGGCTGATTCAGAATTGCCGTCGCGACACCAGACTTGCTCTTTTGTTTCTAAAGAAAAGCTATATTGTGTAAAATAGTATACTGGAAGGTTGAAATCTCTATACACTGTAAAAGCAAGCAGTAATGACTGTCTCATAAAAACACAGCCCCTCCATCCACAGCTGGCACTGAGCTGCTTTTTATAACGTCACAAAGGGACAAAATTGCTGAAAGAGATGCAAAAAAATACAAGACCAGATACTTGGGTCATTAGATCAGAACTATTTCCAGCAGTAAAATTATTTGGCATTTCCAGAAGCTTTTTATTCAAAATTTCCAGCATCTGCAGTGCCTTGTGATTACATTTGATTTAACTAATCTCACATTGCTTTGTGGTTTAAATAGGCTGCTGTGAATTGCCCAGGTGTAAAATCTGGCGGGGGGGGGGAATTATGGGGAGAATAAAATGGGATTGAGATACACAGCTGATGGTCAGCATGGATTTAGTGGGATGTAATTTCAAACAAAGAAGAACTCTACAGATGCTAGTAATCTGAAATGAGAATAGAAAATGTTAGAAATACTTAGCGGGTTAAGCAACATCTGTGAAGAGAGAAAATAAGTAACACTTCAGGTTGATGAGCTTTGTAGGCTGTGTGCCTTGTGTGGCACTAATAAGAAATGCATTGAATGAAACATACAGTATGTTCACAACACTTAGAATAGAACGTCGATAGAGAGTCTATATGAAGCACTGATAAGCAGGGCCATAGTAGTCTTTTCTCCAAGATCAGGGAGTCCAAACCTAGGTTTAGGGTGAAAGGGGAAAGATTTAAGAGGGAGCTGAGGGACACCTTTTTCATGCAGAGAATGCTGAGTATATGAACGAGCTGCCAAAGGAAGTAGTTGAGACAGTTACATTGAAGATGAACAAGGAGGGGAGGGATACGGGCTGAGACGAGTAGGGTGGTTGGCTGAAGGGCCTGTATGTGTGTGTGTTGTATTCTTCTATGTCTCTGATTCATAGAGCCACCAAAACAAGCATGTTGGCCCACTAAATCCATGCTGACCATCAACCATGTACACTAATCCAACTTAATTCTCTCCATAACTCCCCCAAGATTTTACACCAGGGGCAATTTGCAGAAGCTTACTAACCTACCAGCCAGTGCCTTTTGGAATTTGGGAGGAAACCAGAGCACCTACACTTGGAACTAGAGAGACCCACAGTGTCATAAAGAGAGTATGCAAACTGCACACAATACCGGATATCAGGACTGAACCTGGATCGCTGGAACCACCTGCACTACCTCTGCCACCGCAGGTGAAAGCAGTGGTTGACTGGAGTTAGTCGGGAGGTGGTAAATGGTAGCAATTCTCAGTCAAAGTTATGGTAATATGGTTATTATTTAGGACAATCACATTCAGTATCCACAAAGTGTGATGTTTTCCTGCAGGGTAACTGTACAAGCTGTGTTGGGCAAGATGATGCAGAACATTACGCTGATATTTGCTCAGCTATGAAAATCCTGACGTTTTCAGATAAAGACCAATGGGAAATTAACAAACTACTGGCTGCAATTCTGCACCTGGGTAACCTTAAGTTTCAAGGTATGAACAAACAGGAGAGTGTGGCAGGCAAGGCCACTGGTTGGTAAGATGATTGAGTAGACTTAATCATGTGGTCATTTTGACTGTATCCTGTGGGCTATGGGATACTGGGAATATGGGAACACCAGGAAATAGAAGTGGGAGTAGACCACTTAGCTCCTCAACCCTTCAATATGATCAGGACTGATTGACCTCATCTCCTTCTTTGTCCCAATTCTGCAGAGCTTACAATTCCCTGATCTTTCAAGAAATGATCCACTGCCATCATAAAGCATTCTAATGATCTGACCTCCACCATTCTTCAGGGCAGAGAATTCCAGAAATCTCTACATACCTCAGTTTTAAATGACTAGCTGCTACGTCCCCTTGTCCAAGACTCTTCCACCAGTGAAAACATCTCAACATCTACCCTGCAAGCCCCCTCAGGATTTTGCCTGTCTCAATAAGTCAATCCGTCTTCTAAACTCTGAAGAATACAAACCCAAACTATCCAACCACTCTGGATCGAACAACCCCCTCATCCCAGGAATTAACCTGATGAATCTTCTTTGAACTGGCTCTGATGTTATATCTTTGTGTAGGTAATGAAACCGGGACCAAAACTGTATACAGCACTCCAGGTGCTGCCTCTCTGTACATTTGCAACAAAACCTCCCTATTTTTAAACTCCAAGCACTTCACCATAAAGGCCAAATGATGTTTCCCATCTTAACTGCTTGGTGGTCTTGCCTGCTAACTTTTTTTTGTCACTTGTGTACTTAAGTCTCCCTGAACCTCACTTATCTGCGGCCTCTCTACCTTTAGATAATAATCTGCTTTTTGCAGAATTGCAGTCTCAACACAGATTTCTTTCCAGCTATTTTTGTCAGAGGAAGGACTTTTTTCAGTAATGGGTGTTATTGCAGCCTCAGAGTAACATCCTCTATTGTATGGTTGTTGCACTTCCACTTTTCATGGTAACAAACCATGCAGTCTCTTACTGAAACAATTTAATAACAACAACTGTATTTTCTCTTTATATTCTTTTTAAACGTACACCAATACAGTATAAGACGCCCAGGCAGAGGAAGAAAGATTTTTCATCAGCCCAGCTCCCCCAGCTAACAGTACTTTCTGTTTCCAACTGCTCAGTGTTTGGCTCTACACTGGCTCTAAGCTTCTAACGTGTACAATTTAGGAGCTTTGACCTTCCATCTCCAGCTTCTGATGCTCTCATTAAGTGCATTTCATTTCAGACCCCTGAAGTCCAATGAACTCCCTGAATACTGACAGCCTGTTTATATCTCCACTGCATGAAGCAGAGTGGGTTTCTGCTCTCCTCTCTGACTTAACAGCCCACAGTTTTCGGATCACCCGAGCTTCCCTTCTTCACTACTGGTGCTGGATTCTGGACCAACAAACAATCTGCAGGGATAGCTCAGTCCTGATTCAGGGTTTGATCTGAAACCTCAGTAGATGACACTCAGCTGCTGAGTTCTTCAGCAAAATGTTTGTTGTATCACTGTACACTGTCACCTTTAACCTCTCCCCTATCCCTTCCTAAACCATGAGTGACTCACGTTGAGACTATTTAGTTAACAGCCTCTACCAATTATTCCTTCCTTTCAAAGTTCAAAGTAAAGTTATTATCAAAGTACATATATGTTAGCAGATTTTGAGATTCATTTTCTTTGTGGTCATTCACAGCGAATACAAGGAAACACAATAGAATCAATGAAAACCTGCACCCAACAAGACTGACAAATAACCAAATGCAAAATATAACTGTGCAAATTACAAAAAGAAAGAAATAATAATAAATAACTAAACAATAAATATCGAGAACCTGGGATGAAGAGTCCTTGAAAGTGAGTCCAGAGGTTGTGGGAACAGTTCAGTGTTGGGCTGGGCTGAGTGAAGTTAATCCTCTTTGGTTCAAGAGCCTGGTGGTTGAGGGGTAATAACTGTCCCTCAACCAGGTGGTGAAGGTCCTGAGACTCCTGTGCCTTCTTCCTGGTGGTTGAGAAGCAATAACTGTTCCTGAACCTGCTGGTGTGGGTCCTGAGGCTCCTGTACCTTCTTCCTGATGGCAACAGTGAGAAGGAAGCATGGCCTGGATAGTGGGGGATCCTTGATGATGGATGCTGCTTTCCAGCGACAGCACCCCGTATAGATGTGCTCAGCGGTGGGGAAGGCGTTACCTGTGATCTCCCTTCTCGGTTCTGGTTCTCTTAGCCCTGCAATTAAAGCCTCCCCTAAGCTCACCTTGTGGAAGCCCTGAGCTCATCGGTTTCTCAAGCTTTCCTCCCATGTCCTCTCAGGCCTTCCTTTCAACTCTCCCTGGCTAAGTAACATGTAGGTTATTGAAGCATATCAGAATTAATGTGGTTTAACAGGGTAAATGCTGGGAGGGTATTTCACCTTACTGTACACTGTTAGAAGTTTGGTCTCTGAATAAAGTGTGCAATGTGGATGAGTTTCTTCTCATATAAAACTTCCTCGTGAAATGGCAGACTGCTTTTGTTCTTAGCACCTATGGTCTTTTGAACATAACCTGCTCCCTAAACCCAGCCCCACTAACTACTTGGTTGCCCAGCACCTTTTTTCACCCATGTCAGCTGATTTAGTGAATGATTTCTTTTCTTCCTCTCCAAGTCTACCCTCCACAAAATATCATCTTCTTGACCCATTTGTCCTTGCCAACGTGTACCCTCTGCAGTTCCCAAATGTCACAGGTCGGCAATCCCCAATCTTCATTGCTCCATCTCCTGCTCTGGGATGTAAGTGGTTGGTATAAGGTATAATCCCATAATGACCTCCCCCTGCCCATCCACCCATTAAAACAGGGTTGGCTCCTCTCTGTCTGCTTCTCCTGCCGCTTCAGACAGTCTGACCTTGTCCATCCTGTCGTGTTACTTTGGAATTCCCAGGAAACTGTTGCTGACTCCCACCCACCCAACACTTCCATCTTCTGACACTTGGGTGTAAGCTGTTGTCACCTGGCTTGATCTCACCACAGCCCCTACAGCGGCTCACACTGCCGGCAAAAACAACTCTACTTCCAGTCCTCCCCTCCATCTCCAATGGCCACCATACCGGACAACTCTATAGACCTCCATTAGACCTTCAGACGTACTGCCAGCATTGGTTCTGCTCCATCATTGACTGCCTGCTTCTACCCTCACAGCACAGGCTGACCCCACTGTACTGTGCTGAAACCTTTGTTTCTGCCTTTGCCCCCCACCCCGAGCCCATCCGAGCAGCTTCTTACCCTACCCCCTCCCTCAACCCCCTCCTTTACCTCTGTGTCCTGTCACCGTCATCCCACTCAGTTCAACCAGCACTGACCTCAGCTACGTAGGTTTAAACCTCTCGCCTGCTTTCAACCTCCAATCTCCCTGTCTACCCTGATGTGAGATTGTTGTTGGGACTTCTGTTCATCCCTTCTGTGAGTGACCTAGGCTTGGGAATTGGAAGTTGGTGCTGAATTTTGCAGATTAAAGAACAACAGATTACAAATTAACACAGTACAGAGCACAGACACTTAGAGATGGATGTATGGACAAAGGGTGCAAACGCTAACTTAATCTCAGCGTAAACACGAGGAATTCTGCAGATGCTGGAAATTCAAGCAACACACATCAAAGTTGCTGGTGAACGCAGCAGGCCAGGCAGCATCTCTAGGGAAAGGTACAGTCGACGTTTCAGGCCGAGATCCTTCGTCAGGACTCCTGACGAAGGGTCTCGGCCTGAAACGTCGACTGTACCTCTTCCTAGAGATGCTGCCTGGCCTGCTGCGTTCACCAGCAACTTTGATGTGTGTTGCTTAATTTCAGCGTCACAGGTTTGAAATTCCTTTGTTGATGAAATATGTTTTACCACATGGAAAGGAATTTTATCAAAGCCCAGACATTTTAGCTAAATGCAATCAAGTTCACACTGTGAATTCATCGAAAGGCGTGGGGACCAGAGTCCAGGACTTGGTGTGAGTGACAAACATAAGACAGAGGTGCTTGGACACATGCATTGGTGTCAGGTGATGTTCGATGGGACTTCACTGGCATAAAGTTTGTCTGCAAATCATGTGTGCCTGAAGCAGGTCTTAAGATGTTCTTAAAGGTGAGCTGCCTTTCCTATGGCCCAGTGATCAATATCAGTATTTTCTTGTGGTCAGCCGTCCACCCACACACCCCCAACACAATTTGCTGTGGGTCTCTGGGTCTTCACATCATCAGATCTGAGCTGGAATAACGTCTGTCTTCTATGGGCAAGCCAATTCTGAATCCAAATGGCCGTGGATCCCACACATCTTAATCTTCTGGATTAGCCTCCCATGAAGGACCTTGTCACACCAAGTCCTGGACTCTCAACTCCACGCCTTTCAATGAATTCACAGTGTGAACTTGATTACATTTAGCTAAAAATGTCTGGGTTTTGATAAAATTCATGTAACCCCAACCTAGAAATCCAATAAGGAATTCCAAAAGGACTTCTATTCCGCAAAGATCATAGGGAATATGGAACTCACTCCTCTGCGGAGGGATTAAAGAAGGTAGAGGAATCACAATTAAGTGGAGACTGGACAAATAAATGAGAAAGGAAGAAAGATCTGCTCTGCCATTAAATAACTGCATTCCCACCTGTCCAAATAACCTCTCACCTTCTCACTTACCTGTCCAAATAACCTCTCACCTTCTCACTTACATGTCCAAATAACCTCTCACCTTCTCACTTACCTGTCCAAATAACCTCTCACCTTCTCACTTACCTGTCCAAATAACCTCTCACCTTCTCACTTACCTGTCCAAATAACCTCTCACCTTCTCACTTACCTGTCCAAATAACCTCTCACCTTCTCACTTACCTGTCCAAATAACCCCTCACCTTCTCACTTACCAAGAAGTGCTCTGACATTAAATAACTGTTTTTCCACCTGTCCAAATAACCTTTCACCTTCTCACTTATCAAGAAGCCATCTAAAACTGTAAAGAATGCAGGATGGGGAAGAAGAAGCTATTTCCTGGAACTTAACATTTTAAAAGGAGGAAGGTAATACTGAATTTACAGAGAACCTAAGGATGACCACACTTGGAGTACCATGCCCCATGCTCATCTCCATACCTCAGGACAGACTCCTAAACCGCAAAGTTTGAGTAAGAAATCTTGCTGTTTTTGCCTTCAGAAGTGGTGTCTGTATTGGTGATGATGAAAGATTAGGATGCATCATTTCAAGTTACAGGATAACTAGAGGACACGAGGAGGTACCGGTAAAAGGCTGGTGGGGGATTAATGTCATGAAGCTTAAGAAGGGTGCCACACCTCCTGTCATCCAAGGGGCAGGTGGAAATTTAGTTGGGGAGATTTTCCACCATTACAGTGGGATGAGTCGAACCCGTTTGTCTCTATTGCACTGTCAGTGAATGTGTTCATTAGATTCTGCCCCATTTTGGTGAAATTTACAACATTGGTTTTATAGTCTGGAGGGTTATCAGAGGTTACAGCAGGACATCGATAGGATGCAGAACTGGGCTGAGAAGTGACAGAAGGCGTTCAATCCAGATAAGTGTGAATTGGTTCATTTTGGTAGATCAAATTTGAAGACAGAATACAGTGTTAAAGATAAGACCCTTGGCAGTGTGGAGGATCAGAGAGATCTTGGGGTCCGTGTCCACAGGACATTCAAAGCTACTGCACAGGTTGACAGTGTTGTTAAGAAGGCATATAGTGTGATGGCCTTAATCAACCATAGGATTGGGTTCAAGAGCTGTGAGGTAATGTTACAGCTATATAAGACCTTGGTTAGACCCCACTTGGAGTACTGTGTCAGTTTTGGTCACCTTACTACAGGAAGGATGTGGATACTATAGAGATTGCAGAGGAGATTTACAAGGATGTTGCCTGGATTGGAGAGAATGCATTATGAGAATGGGCTGACTGAACGTGGCCTTTTCTCCTTGGAGTGATGGAGAATGAAAGGTGACCTGATCAAGGTGTATAAGATGATGAGAGGCGTTGATCGTTTGGATAGCCAGAGACTCTTCCCAAGGGCCGAAATGGCTAACATGAGGGGGCATAATTTTAAGGTGCTTGGAAGTAGGTACAGAGGGGATGTCAGAGGTAAGTTTTTCACACAGAGAGTGGTGGGTGTGTGGAATACACTGCTGGCAACGGTAGTAGAGGTGGATACAATAGGGTCTTTTAAGAGACGCTTAGATAGTTACATGGAGCGTAGAAAAATAGAGGGCTATGTGGTAGGGAAATTCTAGGCAGTTTCTAGAGTAGGTTACATGGTCAGCACAACATTGTGGGCTGAAGGGCCTGTAAGTGCTGTAGATTTCTATGTTTCTATGTTCTATGGTACTAGAAGCATTATATCACCAGGGATCTTGAGGTATCAGAACTCGTGGAGTATCTTTCACAACTCATTGCACCATAAAGCATTTTACAGCCAACATTCTGAACTCAGCAGAAACACCAAGAACCACAAAATAATTTGACAAACCTGGTGAACTCAGTGTTTAGGAACAGAAATTTCACCCACATATGCACACTTGTATTTGTATCATATCACACACAGACACACAGACACACACACACACACACACACACACACACACACACGCTTCTCCCACATTCACAAACACAGACACACACACTGCATTCAATTTACCAGACACATTGATCAGTAACCTTTGGAACTCTAAAACTGGCTTCCATTAGTTTCTCTGCAGCCATGCCCCTCTCACAAGGGAATGAATCCTTAAGTCTCCAGGAAGGAAGGCCTTTTAAAAGCCCTCATGTTATTGTTTTGGAAGATTTATATGTGATTACATGAGAGAGAGCCCACAAGTACAGAGTGCCAGAAATCAGTTTGATCTCAGGAATAACAAGTATAATGTCTTTATGTTTTCAGAGTTCACCATTGACCTCATGTTGTCCTCACTTGTATATTCCTCCACAGCTACAGTCTCTGATAACTTGGATTGCTGCGAGCTTTTGCCTTCAAATCACCTCTCCATGGTAACCAAGTTACTTGAGGTAAGTAAATCGGTCCTTATTAAATACCTGGCGTGATTTCTTGCAGAACTGAAGAGCCCGTGGGAATAGGCTGATCTCTGTGCCTGTGAGTGAGTAGGAAGATGACCCATTCCTCATGGCACTTTGCGCACCATCTTTGTCCCTGTGGTACTCTGATACCACATCTCTAACTCCCGTGGTGTCTATTGTAATGGCGTCACTGGACTGAGACCGAGGCCTGCGTTTGAGCTTTGCTGCTAAATGTGGTGGAAGAAATGTGGTAAGGGGTGGGAAGTTCAAGGGGGATACTAGAGGAAGGTTTTTTACTCAGAGAGTGGTTGGTGCGTGGAATGCACTGCCTGAGTCAGTGGTGGAGGCAGATACACTAGTGAAGTTTAAGAGACTACTAGACAGGTGTATGGAGGAATCTAAGGTGGGGGCTTATATGGGAGGCAGGGTTTGAGGGTCGGCACAACATTGTGGGCCGAAGGGCCTGTACTGTGCTGTACTATTCTATGTTCAATGTAAGGTGGGATTCATCACACCTGTTTGGCAAACCCCACCCATCCCTCTCACACCCAGCACCTTGGCCTCTCTAACCTGTTCTGGCAATGACGTAAAAAGCACTCTGAAATCTTAGCATCAAAAAACCTCTCCATTCCCCTCACTTCTTGGAACCTCACAGACGGCATGAAAACAGCTCCCTGTCCCAGTGAGTCCATGCTGACAGCCAAACATTAGCTAACACTAATTCTATTTATTCTTCCCACATCCCCATCAAATCCCCCTGATTTAACCACTCACCCACGCTCGAGGGGTAATTTATAACAGCCAATTAACCTAACAACTCACATGTCTTGGGGTGTGAGAGAAAGGCAGGATACACACAAAACCCACGCAGTGAGGGGAGAACATGCAAACTCCACTCAGACAGCACCCGAGGTCAGGACCAAACCCAAGCCTCGGCAGCCGTGAAGCAGCGGCTCTACCCACTGCACCACTGTGCTGACTCTCCCCTCCCACCACAAGGTCAGTGGTGGTGTTGAGGGGACCCTACTTCCTACAGGTAATGCATTGTGAGTGGAGTGTGCAGACGAGGTGAGGCTGGGAATAATGTAAGGTGGTATCAGCTGAGAAGACACCTTCTGCCCTGTGAAAGTTGCTCATCCAGCTGCTGCCTGACACGCATTCTTCACTTCCCCTGACAGATGTTCTCAAGCTTTTAAAGTTCTTCCCAATCTGTACAGCAACGGGTGGCAGATTGCAGACTGCAGAGGTCATTGCCATCAATAAAAAAGGTGGAATCACCCAGTCAATCAAGCTGATGTGGGCAAAGAGACACAGTAATGTTTCCGAACTGGCTGACCTCTGCAATGTATCAGCCTGCGACCCCAGCATTATCATTATTTATTTATTGAGATACAGTCTGGAACAGACCCTTCGAGCCATATCAGCCAGCAATCCCCTGATCTAATCACCGGACAATTTACGTTGACCAATTAACCTGCCAACCGCTATATCCTTGGCTGTGGGAAGAAACTGGAGCACCCGGAGTAAACCCACGCGGTCAAGGGGAGAATGTACAAACTCCTCACATGCATGCGTCGCCTGTACTGTAAAGCATTGTGCTAACCACTACACTACCGTGCCACCGCATGTCAGAGATATTCCCTTAGAAACATCCAGCTGACCCACTCTCTTCTGCAACATAGATAAAGATAAAACAGTATAAAAATACAATAAAATAAATAACATTAAAAAGATAAGAAAAAAATAAAATAAAGATAAATTGTCTTCTCTCTTTCCTAGTTCATGATCTTGAACCTGGATGATTAACTATTTCTGTCTCCACAGATGCTCAGAATCAGTGTGATTATCACTGACATCTGCAGATTTTCTCTTGTTTATGCTGTGAAGTGTTTTGTTTTTTGGCAGTAGTACAGTGGAAAATGTAGAAAGACTACTGTAAACTACAATAAGAAACAAAATAAATACATAAATAGTGCCAAAGAAGAATAGTGAGGTAGTGTTTATGGGTTCATAGACCGTTCAGAAATCTGATGGCAAAGGGGAAGAAGTTGTTCTATACGTCCTGCCTGATGGTACTAATGAGAAGAGGGCTGTCTGACCCGCTGAGTGTCTCCAGCATTTTTCTGTTTTGTTACAGGTTTCCAGCATCTGCAGTTTTTTTTTTAACTTTTATTTACTCTATTGGCCTTGTCTTGAAAACTTTTGTTTACTCTATTGGCCTTGGCTTGATTCAAACCAGCCAACCATTCCTCATTCTGTTGTTACCAAAACAATTCCAGAAACTTCCTTAGAAAGTAGAATTCCTCCACTGTTAGTTCCAAGCTTGCATATTTCTCTTAACAAGAAAACAATTGAGGTATAAGAGTGCCCTTTGATGTTATATCTCTCTCCACTTCCCTTCTTCTTGCTCTCTTTCTGGCTTTCAGAACCTTGCAGTCCTGGGATTTGGTCTGAACATTTACTGAAGTTAAGGAACCTGATGTAGTGGCTTAGTAGCCTTTCAGCTGGATGCCTCTTGCCAGATCACCTTCATGTTTCCAGTGAGGCCTTAAAGCCAGAATCTGCCCGTACCACACACTTGCCAGATGCCCCTTTTGAAGAGTGGAGTAATTACTGTCACATGTACCAAGATGTAATGAAAGTCTTTGTTTCACATGCCACCCATACAGAATCATTTCATTACTTTAGTACAAGGGAAAAGTGATAACAGAAGTCAGAAAATAATATTACAATTACAAAGTGCGGAGCAGGTAGGCAGTCAGCTGCAAGGCCACGACGAGGTAAAGAAAGCCATCTTGTCTTGTCTCTCTTTGCTGCAGGTAGACCTCGTGGAACTGGAGAATGGAATGACCAACAGATCCATCTTAATCCGGGGGGAAAGTGTGTCAACCCCAATGAGTAAGGCATGGGCAGCCAGTAACCGTGACGCACTCGCCAAGGTAATGCACCACTGGCCGTGAGTTAGTCAAGAGCAACAGGCAAATATACTCCTCATCCTTGCAGCCCTAGGATCACTTCCATTTCCTCTCAGTTCATGGGTCAGAAACAGGCCCTTCAGCCCACTGACCTGTTCTATGCTACTCCCAGCTCAACCCATCCTCATCCTCCTCAAATTCCCATCAACTCCCCCCTGCCCCAAAGTTCTACACTCTAAGGACAATTTACAGTAGCTGATTAGCCTCCTGAGCTGCATGTGTTTGGGATGAGGAAGGAAACCCTAGTATCTGGGAAAAACCCCCACGGTCAAAGATAAAACATGCAAACTCACTACAGATAGAACCAGGGTTCAGGGGCTGTGAGGCTACAGCCCCACCACCTGTGTTGCCCATTTTCTTCCAGTCCTCTTGCTTCCTGTCTTGGATGCAGAGATTCCATAGCCAAGATAATTCCATGTCTGCTAGTTACCTTTGCCAAATACAACCCCCCGCCATCACAGGCCTATGTCAGTTAGCTCCTCTTGTCCCAATTTAATTGAGGCCATAGGCTCTCTAGGCCAACATCAGCAATTGGTGTTGCTGCATCCTGTCTAGGAGCAGGACACTGACTGACTGACCCTGATCAGACAGAAGGATAAAGGATTGGCCATCCTGAGTTGTTCTGCCGTTCATCAAATGTGCAGTGGGCCTCCTAAATCTGCATAGTCTACAGTTTCCTTCATACCTTTTGGTTAACGAATCCTGGATTAGAAATGAACAATTTGTAATTGGTTTATGAATGTCACATTTACTGAGGAACAGTGAAAAATTGTTTTGCATGCCATCTGCAGATATCATTTCACAACGTAAGTATATCCAGACGGTACAAAGGGGAAGGCAAGGGGAACACAAAATACAGTCAATCTAAAATGAGGAGAAATATCTTCACTGAGTGACAGTGTATCTTTGGAATTTGCTACCCTGAGGCTCAGACACTAAGTTCAGTCAAAACAGAATCTAAAAGATTCCTGGACATTATGAGAATCAAGGGATATGGGGAAAGAGCAGGAGAGGTAGAAGAGCATCTTGATAAAAGGCAGAACAATCTAGAGGGGCCGAGTGGCCTAGTTCTGCTCCTATTTCATATGTTCTTCTGTTCTAACAGTCTAACTTCAGCTGCTGTTTATGCATTGAGATGCAAATCTCTAACACCTTTTGCTTAGAGAAGTGTCTTTCTGGTTAGATCTAGATAAGATTTTTGACTGCATCACCAATCAGTTGAACTAGTTTTTGGTAGTTCAATTTCGCTTAATTGTTTATTTCTTTTTAATTGCTTAAAATTTTTGATCAAATTACCTCTTAAACTTCAAAATTCCAAGGTACGTGCACATGGTTTCCATAATTTCTCCCTGTAAATTTACCCTTAGAAACTACACTTTAGTAAAAACAGGAACACTCAGTAGGTCAGTCAGCATCTATAGAGAGAGAAGTAGTTCATGTTTCAGGTTGAAGATCCTTTGTCAGAAATGGGAAAGAGAGAAAGCAAATCTCTCTTAATAAGTGGCAAATATCTCTGCTTGGATGCAGTCTGAAGGGATGGTTCTTGAATTCAATTGAGAGATCTTTTGGGAATTTATAGATACAGAGTGGCTTAGCTGGTAGAACCACTGTCTAATAGCTTCAGAGACCCAGGTTCAAATCTGACCTCCTGTACTGTCCATGTGGTGTTTGCATGTTGTCCTTTTGACTATCTGGGTGCTCCAGTTTCCCCCCACACCCCAATGACATGCAGGTCAATAGATTAATTGGTTACTGTAAATTCCCCCTTAGTGTGTAGGTGAGTGGTAGAATCTGGTGGCGGGGGGGCGGGGGGGCTGCGGTGGGCATCGGGTTTGCAGTTGATGAGAATCTGGGAACAATAAAATGAGATGAGTCTAAGTGAATGGAAATAGAAACAGAATCCTACTGATGCTGGAAATATAAAGTAAAAGCAGAACATTCTGGAAATGCAAACATGAGGAAATCTGCAGATGCTAGAAATTCAAGCAACACGCACAAAATGCTGGTGAACGCAGCAGGCCAGACAGCATCTATAGGAAGAGGTACAGTCGACGTTTCGGGCCGAGACCCTTCGTCAGGACTAACTGAAGGAAGAGATAGTAAGAGATTTGAAAGTGGGAGGGGGAGGGGGAGATCCGAAATGATAAGAGAAGACAGGAGGGGGAGGGATGGAGCTAAGAGCTGGAAAGTTGATTGGCAAAAGGGATACAAGGCTGGAGAAGGGAGCGGATCATGGGATGGGAAGCCTAGGGAGAAAGAAAGGGGGAGGGGAGCACCAGAGGAAGATGGAGAGCAGGCAAGGAGTTATTGTGAGAGGGACAGAGAGAGGAAAAAAGAGAGAAAGAGAGAGAAAAAAAGGAAAAAATAATAAGTAAATAAGGGATGAGGTGAGAACAGGAGGAGGGGCATTAACAGAAGTTAGAAAAGTCGATGTTCATACCATCAGGTTGAAGGCTGCCCAGACAGAATATAAGGTGTTGTTCCTCCAACCTGAGTGTGGCTTCGTCTTGACAGTAGAGGAGGCCATGGATAGACATATTCTGGAAATACTGAGAACCAAAAGGGTGCACCTGTGTGAAGAGAAATAGAGCTAACTTTTTAGGTTGAAGACCCTTCCTCAGAACTGAGGAGATAAAAGAAACTTGGTGGGAGAGGGAGATGTCTCTGATAGGATCAAACTGCAGTACACTTGTGGGGATAAGTAGAAAGCTTATGTGGTCAGTGAGTGAATAGGAGCAATTGGAGAGTATGAACTGATAGAGTGATTCTTGGTTTTAGCACATTTCCACTTGGCAACTGACTTTGGCTGCCAGTCTTCACATTTGAATACGTATTGTGAATTTAATTTGGAGTCCGGCTCAGTGAGCAGTTGGAGAGCGAGAGCATAAGGAATGTAGGAGTTGCAAAATGCAGAGCAGGAAGACATGCATGTCAGGTCCTCCCATTTCAGAGCAGAAAAAGTAAACAAGCTAAGCCAATTGTACTGATGTAAAAAAGAAATTGAGTTACCTGATATTGTAGGGTTCAATATTGAGTCCAGGAGGTCACAGCACGCCTGGACAGAGGATGAGGAGCTGTTCGTCAAGCTTGTAATAGGCCTCATAATAATAGTGCAGGAGATCACAGACTGATAGGTCAGAGTTGGAGTGGAATGGGGAATTAAAGTGACCGTGATAGAAAGATCAGGGACATCCTGAGGAATGAATGTAAAGTAATCATCCAATATGTGTTTGGTCTCTCCAGTGTAGAGGCGACCACATTGTGAACACTGATTGCAGTGCACCAGATTGGAAGAAGTACACGTGAATGCTGTTTCATCTGGAAAGACTGTTTGGGTCCCTAGATGAAGGGAAGGAAAGAGGTGGAAGGATAAGTGATGCATTACTTGTAGTTGCAAGGGAAAGTGCAGTAAGAAGTGGCAGATGTTGGCAATTGGAAAAGTGGACCAAGGGGACAGTTCCTGAAAGATGCTGAAAGAAGAGGAAAAGTTGTGTCTGCTGGTGCAGTCTCTGAAAGTGGTGGAAATTGAGGGGGAAGATCTGTTGAAAGTGGAGGTTGGTGGCTGGAAGGTGAGGACGGGGAATGATTCTTTTTCTGTTCTAGGACAGGGGCTGAGAGCAGAGGCATATGAAACTGATGAGATGTGTTCAAGGGCTTTGTTAGCAATGGTAAAGGAGAAGGAAGACTTTTCAGAGCACTTGTACAGAAAGTCTCATTCACAGAGCAGATATGATGGAGATGGAGGAACTGGAAGAGTGGACTAGTGTCCTTATAGGAGGCAGTGTGGATTATCTGGCCTGTCTCCTGAGTGATATCCAGAAGACAGAAAGACGAGTCAGAGTATGAACATGTGAGGGCAGGACAGAAACTGGCAGTTAAAGTAATGAAACCATCGAGTTCTGCATGGCTACAGGAAGCAGCATCAATGCAGTATTGATGTGTGGCTCGATGGGTAGCGGTTAAGGTGATGGGCTAAAGGACTTGTTTCTATGCTCTAGGACTCTTTACCATTAGCATGTTCACTCTTACTTCCTGTAAAATCCCAGGATGGAATTCACCTAATCTTAGGGGTTTAGCACTCTTCACCACCACCCACCCCCAAGATGCCAACTGCCAGTGGAAGCTGGATTTATAAGCACAAAGTAATGTAAACTTAATTTAGTCCAATCCTAGTTGCTTTCTAACCATTTCTTAGTCATTGCACGTGACTGCTTGCTGCAGACAGCTGCTCCATAGTGTTGCAGACAGTGATCGGACCTCCACAGAGCCACGGCCACCTGGTGGTCAACGGAGTGGGTTTACAGCCATTGTTTTCTCCGCCTGAAACTCACTCATCCAGGAATGGAGGCTCTGGAGGTAATTGCAAACTTCACTGGAGACCTCTCCCACACCTTACAACAAACTCGGAGTTCACAGAGTTCTTAAATATTTTTCCATTTTTTATGATCTGGGATTGTCAGCATTTATTGTCCACCCCTAATTGCCCTTGAGAAGACCATAAGATATAGGAGCAGAATTAGGCCATTTGGCCCATCAAGTCTTCTCCACCATTTCATCATGGCTAATCCATTTTCCTTTCAGCCCCAATCTCCTGCCTTCTCTCTATAACCCTTCATGTACTGAGCAATCAAAAATCTATCAACCTCCACCTTAAAAATACATTAAAAAAAATTTAGGAAGTAGTCAACCCTTTCATTTCTTCTACCAAAGTGCATGATCATATACTTCCCTACACTTTATTTCATCCGCCATTGTTTTGCCCATTCTCCTAATCTGTCTATGACCTTCTGTAGCCTCTCTGCTTCCTCAAAATTACCAGCCACTCCACCTATCTTCATATCGTCTTCAAACTTTGCAACAAAGCTATCAATTCCATCATCCAAATCATTGACATATACTGTAAAAAGAATCGGACCCAACACAGACCCCTGTGGAACACCACTAGTCACAGGCAGTCAACCAGAAAAGGCTCCCTTCATTACCACTCTTTGCTTCCTGCCAATCAGCCACTGCTTTATCCATGCTAAAATCTTTCCTGTAATGCCGTGAGCTTGTAGCTTGTTAAGCAGCCTCGTGTGGCACCTTGTCAAAGGCCTTCTGAAAATCCAAGTACACAACATCAACCGATTCTCCTTTGCCTTTCCTGATTGCTGTTTCTTCAAAGAATTCCAACAGATTTGTCAGGCACAATGTTCCCTTGAGGAAACCATACTGGCTACAGCCTATTTTATTATGTGCCTCCAAGTACCCTGAGACCTCATCCTTAATTATCGACTCCAACATCTTCCCAACCACTGAGGTCAGAGTAACTGGCCTATAGTTTCCTTTCTTCTGCCTCTCTGCCTTCTTGAATAGTGGAGTGACATTTGCAATGTTCTAGTCTTCCTGAATCTTATTGAACCATATTGAAATCCCCCATGAGTATTGTAACATTGCCCTTTTGGCCTGCATTTTCTATCTCCTGTTGTAATTTGTAGGCCTCATCCTTCCTACTGTTTGGGGGTCTGTATACAGCTCCCATCAGGGTCTTTTTACCTTTGCAGTTCCTTAGCTCTATCCACAATGATTCAACACCTTCCGACCCTGTGTCACTTCTTTCTAATAATTTGATTTTATTTTTTACCAATGGAGAAATGCCACCCCCTCTGCCTTCCTGCCTATTCTTTTGATACAATGCATATCCTTGGACATTCAGCTCCCAGCTATAATCTTCTTTCAGGCATGATTCATTCAGTAATGACCTCAAAATCATACCTGCCAATCTGTAACAGTGCTGCAAGTTCATCCACCTTATTCTGTGTACTGCGCGCTTTCAAATACAACACCTTCAGTCCTGTATTCACCCTTTTCAATTTTGTCTGCCTTATATGTAACCCTCAGGTTCGGCCTGCATGCGTTTGTCTAGGGGAAGAAAAACTTGAGAAACCTTGATTGTGTGGATGCTGCGTGACGTGTTGCCCGGTTACAAATCTGTACCACAAAATATAAGACAGTACACCATATGCAATTAAACGATTTTGCTTTATAATTCATAATCTGACTACAGGGTTAGTAAAGAAAACAAAAAGAAAAAGGGCCCATTTTAATGAAACAGTCTAATTTGCACATTGGAGCTCATGGTTGTCCATCTATTCAGTCCCCATCAAACTCCTCCGAGCGTCATCGACTCCCGGACCCTCACTCCAAGTCCTCTCCGTCCTGTGGTGTACCAACTCTCTCCACTCACGTCTTCTCTCTTCATTCCTCACCGACAAAAGACCGCGAAGCCCTTCTCTCAGACACACAAGAAAGAAGCAACATCCCTCTCACTGGATGGCACACATTCCAAAGCCCCCGTTATCTCTAGTCATAACCCAAACACTGCTGCTACAGAGAAACCATTAGATTAGCAGTGAAACATTACAGACCGTTACATATATGTTGCAACTCATCCTGTTGACTGCAATTTTTGCCCTGTCAACAGCCTCTCCTCACTACACATTGCCTCCATTTGTAAACCAGCTACCTCATCTACAGCACTATTATCCGTCTTTCCTATGATACTTCTGGCATTGAAATATACACACTAGTTGCATCATGCTCAACCTTTTGATTCCTAACTTTCTCCAAGGCCTTACCAACAACTACCTCCTCAACCTCTCCACTAACTGTCTGGCACTCTGGTTCCCATCCCCTCGCAACTCTACTTTAAATCTCATCATGCAGCATTAACAAATCTTCCTGCAAGATATTAATCCCCATCCATTTCAGGTGCAAACTGTCCTTTCTGTACAGGTCCCACCTTCCCTGGAAGTGAGCCCAATGATCTAAAGATCTTACACCAACTCCTTAGCCATGTATTAAACTGTATAATCTTCCTAGTTCTGGCCTCACTAGCACGTGGCATGGGTAGCAATCCTGAGATCACAACTGTGGAGGTCCTGCCTTTTAACTTAGAACCTAACTCCCTGAACTCCCTATGTAGAACGTCGTCACTTGTCCTGCCCACGTCATTGGTACCTACATGGACCACGACTTCACAGCTGCTCACTCTCCCACTTGAGAATGCTGAGGACTCGATCCGAGATATCCCGGACCCTGGCATCCGGGAGGCAACATACCATCCGGGAATCTCGTTCTTGCCCAAAGAACCTCCGGTCTATTCCCTTAACGAACGAATCCCCTCTCACCACAGCTCGCTTCTTCTCCCCCCTTCCCTTCTGAGTCACAGAGGCAGACTCAGTGCCAGAGACTGGACCACTGCACTTTCCTCTGTAGGTCATCCCCCCCCCCCGACAGTATCCGAAGCAATATACCTGTTGTGGGAGATGGCCACAGGGGTACTCTTCCCTGGATGTTTAACCCCTTTCACCTTCTTGATAGTCACCCAGTTCCTGTGTTCTGCACCTTGCGTGTAACTACCTCTCTATGTGCCTTATCTATCATCCCCTCAGACTCCTGAATGATCTGGAGTTCACTCAGTTCCAGTTCCAGCTCCAGCTCCAACATGTTAAGGCGGATTGTTGGAAGCTGCAGCTGGATGCACTTCTTGCAGTTGTTGTTATCAGGGACACTGAGCGTCTCCTTGCCTTCCCATGTCCCACAAGGGGAGCATTTCACTATCCTGCCTGGCATCCCTACTGTCCTTGCTGAGCAGATATAAAGAAGAAAATGAAAAAAACTTGAGCTTGTCTGTCCTTTGCTTTCTCCGACTGAAGTTTATTTTTTCTGAAGCCTCAAGATCACCACTCTGACTCTGTCCACTCAGATGATGGCCACTCCACTTACCCCTGCCCTCCTTTCACTTGCTGTTGCTAATCAATGGCAAACAGCGATTGGTCACTGGTCAAAGCTCTTTTTCACCGTGCCTCTTGTCCCCTGATTGAAGTCCCTTCCTGTCAAAACTTCCAACATTTCAGACTGGATGCTGGACAAAGCTCTTTTTTTCTAGGAGCTAGAAAGCTAAGTAGGTAGTAGTAAGCCCGCTTGAACTGCTACTGTGTGTATACTGAGGGTGTTCCTACAATGCTGTTGTGGAGGGAGTTCCAGAAATTAGTCTAACAGTGGTGAAGGACTGGTGAGATATTTGCAGGTCACGTTGGTGTGTGGTTTGAGGAACAACCTGCAGGCTGTGGTTCTCCCTCATCCCTACTGGCCTTGTGCTTCTTGGCTTCTTGGTGCTCCTCATATGTAGCTGGTATTTGTGTGAGTGTGTGTGTGTGAGTGTGTGTGTGAGTGTGTGTGAGTGTGTCTGTGTGTGAGTGAGTGTGTGAGTGTGAGTGTGTGTGTGTGAGTGTGTGTGTGAGTGTGTGTGAGTGTGTCTGTGTGTGAGTGTGTGTGAGTGTGAGTGTGTGTAAGTGTGTGTGTGTGTGAGTGTGTGTGAGTGTGTGTGAGTGTGTGTGTGTGTGTGTGAGTGTGTGTGTGTGAGTGTGTGTGTGTGAGTGTGTGTGTGTGTGAGTGTGTGAGAGTGTGTGTGTGAGTGTGTGAGTGTGTGAGTGTGTGTGAGTGTGTGTGTGTGAGTGGGTGTGTGTGTCTGTGTGTGTGTGAGTGTGTGAGTGTGTGTGTGAGTGTGAGTGTGTGTGTGTGAGTGTGTGTGTGAGTGTGTGAGTGTGTGTGTGAGTGTGTGTGAGAGTGAGTGTGTGTGTGTGTGTGAGTGTGTGTGTGTGTGAGAGTGTGTGTGTGTGTGTGTGAGTGTGTGTGTGTGTGAGTGTGCATTTGGGTATGTTTGTGTGTCTATGTGTGCATATTGTGAGTGTGTGTGTGTGTGAGTGTGTGTGAGTGTGTGTGAGTGTGTGTGTGTGTGTGAGTGTGTGTGTGTGTGAGTGTGCATTTGGGTATGTTTGTGTGTCTATGTGTGCATATTGTGAGTGTGTATGTGGAGATCGGATTGTGTTTCATATGGAAGCTCATTTTATTACAACTCGTGGTCATTTATTTTCTGCTTTGTTCCACTGACAAACTAAATCACCCTATTAAAACAAGCCTTCACCCACCCCTACATACCTTCTGTGTGGCTCTTGTTTTCCTGCTCTGACTCCAGATCCATTAACACCTAAAAATCCTCAAACACGAGGAAATCTGCAGATGCTGGAAATTCAAGCAACACACACAAAATGCTAGATGCTGCCTGACCTGCTGCATTCCACCAGCATTTTGTGTGTGTTACCTAACAATCCTGTTGACTTGTGTTGAATCCACTCAGTGACGGGCTCTCCTGGGTAGATAGATTGACTCACATCTGGGTGAAGAAATGTTCCCTCATCCCCGCCATGACCAGGCAATCTGAGACTGTGATCACATGTGAGTTCTGAATGTTCTATCTTCAGGGAAATTTCTATCCTGTTGGGAAGACTCATTGAAACATAGGAGATCATTTCACTTTCATCTAAACTTGAGTGGGAACAGGCTCCACTGATGCGGGTATTAAGCCTCTGACATATAACTTATTCCTTGGGTCATATTCCTGAAGTGGGATGGGGTGGGGAAGGTATCTATAATCTGGACCACACAAGAATGTTTAACATTTAATCTGTGCCAGGGTTTGAAATAATACCACCTCTCTGTTTCTATCAGGCAATTTACAGCCATCTCTTTGTGTGGATTGTGAATAAAGTTAACACTGTGATCTACACACACCCCGCCAGTAATTCAGGAAAGGTCTCTTCAATTGGTCTCCTTGACATCTTTGGCTTTGAGAACTTTGACGTAAACAGGTACCCAGTTTCCCTTCCATTATTTTGCAACAGGGCAAAGAGTAATGTATGGTCTGTTTACTTATTTAAATGTATATGAGTTATTCTCTGTTTTACATGGTTGCTTGGGTCATCTTTGAGCTCTCAATGTGCGTTGGGGAATTTTGTTTTCATTGGATCTCATCCATGAGCAGGAGAAGGCCCAGGGTTGCAGGCCAGGGAGAAAACAGAAACACAGCATCCTCTATTTAGCCCAAAGGAGTGGGAGAAGTGGGCAGCACTGGGGCTCAATGGCTAGAGCCACTGCCTCATGGTGTCCAAGACCCATGTTTGATCCTGACCCTAGCTTTGCACGTTCTCCCTCTCACCCAGGTGCTCTGTTTTCCTCCCACGTCTCAAAGATGTGTATGTTTGTAGGCTAATTGGCCATTGTAAATTACATCTAGTGTGTAGGTGAAGGGTGGAAATGATGAGAGTGTGCGGAGAATAAAAGAGGATGAATGTGGGATTAGTGTAAATGGCTAAGATGATCGGCACAGCTTGAGTGGGGCAAAGAGCTTCCTCCTAAGTGGTAAGAACACACAACATGAGACTACAGTAACTATAGTTCATAAGTACTACATTTACAATCTCCTGTGGACCTCTATAACGACAAGTTCAGATTTTCATCTTGTAAACTTAAGATATACACATACATGTTCATAAAGTCATGGAGAGATTTTGAGGAGGTGACGAAGGGGAATGATGAGAGTAGAGCAGTGGATGTACTATACATGGACTTCATTAAAGCTGACAGCAAGGTTCCTCATCATAGGCAGATCCAAAAGCTTAAGGCACATGTAACATCTGGAGACTTGGTCAATTAGGTTCATAGTTGACTAGGGTAGAATAGACAGGGGGTAGTGGTGGAAGGGTGTTATCCTAGCTGCAGGTCCGTGACCACTGGTAAGTTGCTCTGCAGGGATCACTGGTAGGATCTCTGCTGTTAGTGATTTATACTCAGTGGCCACTTTATTAGGTACAGGAGGAACTGAATGTATATGTAAATGAGCTGGACTAAACTGGGTATGAGCTGATTATTAAGTTAGTAGGTGACACAAAATTTGGCAGAGTTGTGGGTACTGAGGAAGGCTGTTAAGGGATTCAGCGGGATAGAGATCGGTTGGAAATGTGGACAGAGAAATGGAGTTTAACCTGAACAAGTGTGAGGTGCTGTACTTAGAGAGGTCAAATGTAAAAGGAAAGTATACAGTTGTAGGATCTTAAACATGCGAGAGTCGCTTTATGTGCTTAATAAAAGCCACAGCCCTTTACTTCCATTATGAACAAACCAAAAACAGTCATCTTACACTGACATCATGTCAGACACCATTTCTTAAGGTGAACACAACAACTCAATGACTGTGTTTGTGAATTATGCAGATCAGTTTCTGTTATGAACAATATGTGACATCTATCACCCATTACATTACCCTACAAATGGTGTGACGCTTAGAGTATTGACATGCAAAAGAATCTTAGGGTACAAGTCATAGCTCCGTGAAGGTAACAACGCAAGTGGATAGGGTGGCGAGGAAAGTGTCATTGATTGCAGTGTTTAGTATTGAGTTGGGAAGTCACGTTGCAGCTGTATAAACTTTAGTTAGCCTGCATTTGGAGAATTATGTGCAGTTCAGGTCACTAAACTGCAGAAAGGATGTGGAGGCTTTGGAGAGGGTGCAGAAGTAGTTCAGCAGGATATTGCCTGGATTATAGAATAAAACCTATAAAGAGAGGGTTGGACAGACTTAGCTTGTTTCCTCTGGTGTGCTGGAGGCTGAGGGGAAACTACATCAAAATAGATAAAATTATGAGAGACATAAAAGAAATTAATAGTCAGAATCTTTTCCCCAGATGAAAACTGCAAATATTGGAGGGCATCGGTTTAGTGTGACGGGGCGAAGTTTGAAGGAGATCTATGAGACAAGTTGGTTTTACACAGAGGCTGCACTGCCAGGAGAAGTGGTAGAAGCAGATATGATAGCAATATTTAAGAGGTGTTTAGACAGGAAATGAACATGCAGGAAATGGAGGGATAGAGACCATGGGCAGGCAGATGGGATTGACTTAGATTGGCGTTGTGGTTGGCACAGATATTTTGGGTCGAAGGGCCTGTTCTTTACTCTATCTTGCAGCACTGTGTCTCTATTTAATGTAATGTAGAATCTGCACAGCAAAGGGCAAAGACATTCACCTTTATTTTGCGGGATGATGTTTTGTTGGACTTTGTGGGTTACAGAAATAGAGGAAGAATTTACAGCACTGTACCAATTTGTGAGAGATCTCCCTCAGATTTATGGTATGCTCAAATTTGTTGGTGTTTTTGCTGTGTTTCGCAGTGGCATCAGATTTGGATCCAGCAATAAGCTGGTATCTCATTGTTCATAAATCCTATTGGTTCAGTATCTGTCTCACCACCTTCTAAACTCACTAGGTTCTGTTACCACTCCTTTTAAACCCAACATGATCCTTTCAAATTCCGTAGCCAGTCCAAATGCAGGGAAGCCCCAAGAGTGTTGTATTACTGTGTGTTTGCTGTGGTCCTGCGTTTCTGCTCCTTCATTTGGTGTCCACTCTTTCCAGTTTCGAGCAGCTGTGCATTAACTTTGCCAATGAGCAGTTACAACAGTTCTTTGTGAGGCACATTTTCAAGGAGGAACAGGCAGAATACAAACAGGAGAATATAGTCTGTCAACACATTGAATATGTTGACAACCAAAAGGCACTGGACGTTCTCAGCATCAAACCAATGAATATCATCTCACTCATTGATGAAGAAAGCAAGTTGCCAAAGGTAAGTTGTCCTGTGTCCTTCTCTTGATTGGTCATTCACTCACAGGATTCCAAATCAAGTCAAATTTCTTGTCGGGTGCACACGTATGATGAGGTATAGGTAGAGTGAGGCAGCATAACATAATTTAGATTCAGACAACACACAGAACACAAATTAAAACGACAGTGGAGAAAAAACCGTTGCTAAGTAAGACACTGGTGCAAAAACACAATTAGAAAACATGATTTGAATGACAAACCAGTATTTAATGCAAACTGCCCTTATTGGAAGCCACTGCAGTTGTTGTGGTGGAGCTGTTTCGGTAAAGTAAGGAATTCTGGAATTCAGACCCAGTGGCAAGGTAATTCCAAGTCAATGAGGGGAATCTGCGGGTGGTGACATTTGCATGAGTTGGCTTAATTTGTTGTATGGTTGATAAAGAAGGCTAGAGGAGAGGTGCAGTGGTTTTTGTTGACTGCACCCTGCACTCAGGTGTGCTGAATGTTGAGGGTGATGAATGGAGCAGCAATCAAGTCCTGGAAGGAGATAAGCTTCCAGGATGCACTCATCCAGGCGAGCAGAGAGTTATCCATCACACCCTTGACTTGAATCTTGGAGATGATGCAAAGACTTTGGGGAGTTACTCTGATCTGATCTGATGGGAGTTATGTGACTGAGCTATTGGGTCTTTGGCCAGAACGCTTCACTGATGTTGGTGATCTCTATCCTGCTGAATCTTTTGACCACCTTCCTCGCTACTCACAGCTCAGCCAATTTTTGTGACATCTGCTAAGGGTCAAGGAGAGAGGACTTGGCTGTCCCTTGTAAAGGTTCATTGCTTGACACAAGTCAGGTCACAGCTGAAAGCAGTCTTCTCCAATTTGGACCTCAGAATGAGGCTGAGGTGGATAGGTGGATGAACACTCTCTCGTTCCCTTTCTGCTGTTTCTCTCTCTCACACACACTGTCACTCATTTTCACTTTCTCTCTATCATGCTTCTTCCTCCCTCCCCTTCTTTCTCCCGGTATCTGTCTTTCACTTCTCTTTCTTTTCCTTCCTCACTTCCTCTTCCTCGTTTAATCTCATTTCTTTCTCTTTCTCTGTCTCTCGCTCCCTCTTCCCCCCCCTCAACATACACACTGTCATTAATACCAGTGTGCATCAATGATATTTTCTCCTCTGCCACCGATGCTGTGCCCCAGTAGACTCTGGCCTTTGATTTGAAAGACAGTGGGTTTGCCATCCAGGTCTAGAGACTGGACTTCAAGCTGAAGTTGTTTGACTGTGGTATAGAAGGGATGCTACTAATGTAGAAGTGTTGTCAGGTGGATGATCTCGTAGGCGACTATAATATCTCTAACTGGAATGGGAATTGGTTTATTATTGTCACATTAACTATGGCACAGTGAATACAGCTACATTGTGCCATTCAGACAAATCATTTCATGCATAAGTACCCTGAGGTAGTACAAAGAGAAACAGAATGCAGAATATGGTATTACATTACAGAGAATGCAGTGCGCTATTGTTGGGAAATTATCTCTAGGTCTTGTATTGAGTTTGTCCTTCAACATTGTTGAATAATGGAATCTTGCTTTACACAGATTGACTGCCATACTTTCTACTCTGTATTAGTGTCTGCCCTACGAAGCACACTAGAGTGCCCTGTGGTTGTGAGCTTTGATTTGTTGATGTATGTCTCTCTCCCTTTTCTGCAGGGCACTGATAGGACGATGTTAAACAAGCTGAATAATCACCATAGCAATAGTAGAATCTACCTTCCACCCAAGAGCTCCCACGACACCAAGTTTGGCATTGCACACTTTGCTGGAGTGGTCTACTACAACTCGAATGGTACTGACCCCGTGTGGCAGTCAGCCTCTGTGGATCTTGTTAGTGCGGAGATGGGGGGTGTTCTTCTGTGGAGATATTCTGCAGCTCCAAGAGTTAGAGGAAAACCTCACTGGTGTCCTTTGTGGAAATGAGCCCTCTTGCCAAACCCCCCAAGTCACATGTGACTCCAGTCCTAAAGCCACTTGCTTGTCCATTGAAGTGGCTTTGTAAGCTACCCATTTTCCTTTCTGTAGCTGCCGACAGGTGTACTTTCGTTGGTGACACCCACATCCTTTGGTCTTACATGGCCTTAAGGAGGCAGCTAAGCAACCAGCCATTGTGGGTTCAATTATCAGTTTGGCAGCTGTGGATGATGGTTTGACACCATGATCTGCCCATCCTTGTGTGACTTCCTCCTGAGTCAGTGATTATCACTGGAACAATCTGATAGCCTCCCTTGCGGTTCCTCAAGCCCTAACTGTTCATCTTGCCAGTGTCAGCCATCCCTTTTGAAAAGGTTTCTCCATTCTTGTGTCTGATGGGACCGAGTCAGAGGTGCGCCTCCGGGACCGAGTCAGAGGTGCGCCTCCGGGACCGAGTCAGAGGTGCGCCTCCGGGACCGAGTCAGAGGTGAGCCTCCGGGACCGAGTCAGAGGTGCGCCTCCGGGACCGAGTCAGAGGTGCGCCTCCGGGACCGAGTCAGAGGTGCGCCTCCGGGACCGAGTCAGAGGTGAGCCTCCGGGACCGAGTCAGAGGTGAGCCTCTGGTTGGTCAAACTCTGCGCTGGTGAGGTTGATGGGCATCTGACTGCCAGAGATGATCCTGGCTGGAGTGAATTGAAGGAGATGTGCTTGAAATATTGAGAATTCTTAAGCTCTCACTGGCGTGTCCAGAGGGTAATGCTGGAAGTAGTTTGAAGGAGATTCAACAGGGTAATCCCTGGGGTGAGTAAGTTGTCCTGTCAAGAAAGGTTAGACAGTTTGGGTCTGTATTGCGTGGAATTAATAGGGAAGTGAATAACATTATCGAGACATATAAAACTAAGATTCTTCTCTCAGACAGTGGTGAGTCTGGAATTCTCTGCTTCTGAGGGTGATGGAGGCTGGTTTATTAGTATGAGGTGGAGTTAGATAAATATTTGAAAGATCAAAGAATTGAGGGTCAAGGGGAACTGGCATAGAAGAGGAGTTGAGGCCTGGGATTGACCAGCCATGATCATGTTGAATGGTGGGGTTGTCTCGAGAGGTTCCTGTTTTCTTGTGACTCTCAGGTAAAGGTTGGCTGTCTAACTTCCAATGCTCGAGCTCAGAAACCCGAACCCCAGCCCCTGAAGAAGCCGGGAACCTGATGTGAACTTTTGGTAAGGATGGCAACAGGTGGTGGCCAAGGCTGCAGTTACTGCACCCCTGAACAGTGACACGGGGAGTCCAGGGTCTACCTGTGGGTATCTGGATATGGTACCGGAAGCAACATACACAGAAAGTTGGAGAACCTCAGCAGTCCAAGCAGCATCAATGGAAAAGAGTAAACAGTCGACGTCTCGGGGTGAGCCCCTTCATCAGGACTGGAAAGGAAGGGCAGAAGTCTCCTCTTACTTTCCAGTCCTGAAGAAGTGTCCTGGCCCAAAGCATTAACTGTTTATTCCTCTGGTTAATGCTGCCTGACCTGCTGAGTTCCTCCAGCATCTTGTGTGTGTTGCTTTGGATTTACAGCATCTGCAGATTTTCCCCTGTTCATGGTACCAGAAGGTGGGTTTACAAATCAGGATGCAATGTCAGCAGCTACTGAGGGGCCTGGGACTCCAAAGGTTTATGAGGTCTGGAATGGTAGGTATTCCAGTCTCCTGGGTACTCCAAGGTTCAAATGTGGGAATGGGAGGGATTAGTGAAAGTCTTCTGGGTCTCTTAAAGATTGTGGAAGTTTTCTCAGCTGTTCTTTAGTGTTCCTCTCAGTGTTTAGCCAGGGTCCTCCCCGAGCTGAGATAAGGAATGTAGCCATCCTGAGCACCATGGGGAGGAGGTAAGTTTCTGGGAGCTTGGGGTTCCCTGATGTGCAGCTGCAACAGATCTGACTGAGAGGATATTGTTTTTGTAGTGGTGCTGGTTACCATCCAAACAGCCATACCTCACCCATTCTCCACCTGTAGAGCCAATCAGACCCTTAGTGAAGTGAACACTCTACAACCAGGATGTTTGCATACTGCCCATGGATCTGTCAGACCAGGACTGGGCAGCTATAGGTAGACAATCCCAGCAGCTGAGATGCCTCGTGTCCTTTCAGGCTTCCTCGAGAAGAACAGGGATGATCTGAGCTCCAGCATCATCCAGATGGTGCAGTCTTCCAGCAACACCTTCCTCAAACAAATCTTCCAGAGCAGCTCCGGGTCAGCTTCAGGAAAGAAGACCAACCATCTTCTCGTTCCCTACGGAGGATCCATCAAGGTGCAGATTACAGTCGGTCAACCCACCCTTCCAGTTGTGTTCCGGTACTGTCAGCTCCTATGCTTTCCCTACACCATCACATTCCGAGTGTCTATCCACTCCACTCCACTCCCAATGTCTATCCACTCCACTCCATCCCATTCCCAATGTCTATCTGCACCACTTTATCCCATTCCCAATGTCTATTCACTCCATCCCATTCCCAATGTCTTTCTGCACCACTCCATCCCATTCCCAGTGTCTGTCCACTCCACCCCATCCCATTTCCAGTGTCTATCCACTCCACCCCATTCCATTCCCAGTGTCTATCCACTCCACTCCATCCCACTTCCAGTGTCTATCCACTCCACCCCATTCCATTCCCAGTGTCTATCCACTCCACCCCATCCCATTCCCAGTGTCTATCCACTCCACTCCATCCCATTCCCAGTTCACTCCAGGCATACTCTCCCCTTCCTGCTCTGTCCATGGGCATCGCTGGCGGCTGCTGCTGTACGGGAGGGTCAGATCAGCTGAGTGAGCTGGATTATCTCAGCAACAGCTCACCCTCGGCCTCACCTACACCTCGTCGTGTCACACCCTCCCAGAATTCAACCCTTATCTCAACCTGATCCTAAATACAAAGCCTCCAGCAGGGGTGTGAGAGGCCACCTGTGCTCCTTTTTTCTGCTGAGGGTAGAAATGGTTTGCAGCATTGTACTGAGCTTCCAGACACACCAAGGTATCGTTTATTTTCCTGACTCTTCAGATTGCTGGTGATGCTTCCCGAGGATCTATCCTGCAGACGACTGACGGCCACAGGCGCCTGACGACACTCTGCAGCCAGTTCAGGCAGTCTCTGGACAATCTAATGAGAACTCTCAGAGTTAGTCAGCCCTTCTTCATTCGCTGCATCAAGCCCAATAAAGACAAAAAACCTCTGGTAAGGGGCCATCGTGGGATGGTACAGTAAGGTATGGTGGGTGTCCCAGGCCTAGACTAAAGGGAGCTCTGCAGTGGTGGATGTCCAGTTCCGACAGGGCCCCAGTGAACAGATGTGGAGTGATGGACTGCTGGTTACAAACCCCAACTCGTGGGGTCCTGTTCCAGATGTGAAGAGATGACTCCATATGTTCAGATGTGGAGTGACAGGGTCTCCACATGGATTTTGAGGGTGGAGACTGGGAATAGGATCAGAAGGTGAGGCTGGAGGCTGGGAATGGGATGGGATTGGATGGTGAGGGTGGAGACTGGGAATGGGACGGGATGGTGAGGGTGGAGGCTGGGAATTAGACAGGATGGTGAGGGTGGAGACTGGAAATGGGATGGGATTGGATGGTGAGGGGGAGACTGGGAATGGGACGGAATGGAATGGTGAGGGTGGAGACTGGGAATGGGATTGGATGGTGAGGGTGGAGACTGGGAATAGGATGGGATGGTGAGGTTGGAGACTGGAAATGGGATGGGATGGTGAGGGTGGAGGCTGGGAATAGGATGGGATTGGATGGTGAAGGTGGAGGCTGGGAATGGGATGGGATTGAATGGTGAGGGTGGAGACTGGGAATGGGATGGGATGGTGAGGGTGGAGACTGGGAATGGGACGGGATGGTGAGGGTGGAGGCTGGGAATTAGACAGGATGGTGAGGGTGGAGACTGGGAATGGGATGGAATGGAATGGTGAGGGTGGAGACTGGGAATGGGACGGGATGGTGAGGGTGGAGGCTGGGAATTAGACAGGATAGTGAGGGTGGAGACTGGGAATGGGATGGAATGGTGAGGGTGGAGGCTGGGAGTGGGACGGAATGGTGAGGGTGCAGACTGGCAATGGGACGGGGTGGTGAGGGTGGAGACTGGGAATGGGACGGGGTGGTGAGGGTGGAGACTGGGAATGGGACGGGATGGTGAGGGTGGAGACTGGGAATAGGATGGGATGGTGAGGGTGGAGGCTGGGAATGGGATGGGACAGGATGGTGAGGGTGGAGACTGGGAATGGGACGAGATGGTGAGGGTGGAAGCTGGGAATGGGACGAGATGGTGAGGGTGGAGGCTGGGAATGGGACGAGATGGTGAGGGTGGAGGCTGGGAATGGGACGAGATGGTGAGGGTGGAGGCTGGGATGGACTATGATGAAAGTCTCTAGTTAAGGGAAGGAGTCCTTTGCTCTGTCCTTTCATCATTCTCTGCAGCCATTGTCCATCCTATTAGTTCTCTGTTGTCACATTGCCTGATCTCCTCTGATGCGGGACCAGTATGTTTCAATAATGAATTTCTCCTACAGACTTAAACCTTCCAGTGTGTTTTTAATCTCATGTTGTGATTCCTTCCAGCTGTTTGATCGGGAGTTATGCATTAAACAGTTACGATATTCTGGAATGGGAGAGACTATTCATATCCGCAAGTCAGGTTATCCCATTCGCTTCACCTTCTCAGATTTTATAGAGAAGTACAAGGTTACAGTGAGGTCAGCGCTGTGGAAAGGCACAGAGGTAAGCTAGGCAAATGGCTGCCTGAACTTTCTGCCGATTCCAATCAGACGTTTTGTTTGTGGTGTTACATAATAATAGAATCATAGAGCATGGAAACAGCCCTTCAACCCTGCTAGACATGTCAACTAAGACGTCCATTTAAGCTGGTCTCATTTGCCCCCATTTGATCAATATCCTTTCCTATCCTTGTACCCATCCAAGAGTCTTTTAATTGTTAATGAAACGGCCTCAACTACTTCCTCTGGCAGCTTGTTCCATATATGTGCCACCCAGTGTGTAAAAAAAAAACTTGGCCTCAGGATCCTATGGAATCTTTACCCCCTCCATCGCCCTCTAGTTCTTGATTGTCCAACCCTGAGAAAATGATAGTGTGCCTGCCATGATTTTATGTAGCACCTGTGATATAATACAATACCCCAGTCTCCTGTGCTCCAATGAACAGCCCCTGTGGTGCTTGGAAGGTGGCCTGCTCAGCCTCTCTGTACAGCTCAGTCAGCGGTAGAGTTGCATTAATTGACGTAAGCACAGGTACACATATCCACAAGTACAATGGTAAAGTTAGTGGGCATCACAGGCACGTACAGTAGCTCCAGATGATTGAAGGTTCAAGATCATTCAGTGCCATTTCCAGTACACAAGTGTAAAGGAAACAAAATACTCCCGATCCACTACAGCACAAAAAAAATAAGATGAAGAACACAATAATAAAAATTGCAGTAAATATAAATACACAGAATAGATTATATACAGAGATTGATTGTGTGTCCATGAAGTGATGCTAGGCACAGGAGTACCTCTACATAAGGTGACAGGAAATGATAAAGTAGTGGTGGTTGGGGGTGTGATGGGGTGTGTTAGTGAGGGTGGAGGTGTTGCTCAGCCTTACTGCTTGGGGAAAATAACTGTTCTTGAGTCTGATAGTCCTGGTATGGATGCTACGTAGCCATCTCCCAGATGGGAGTGGGATAAACAGCACATTTGGAAAGCGATGAAATCATCGGACAAAGTCAGCATGGATTTGTGAAAGGAAAATCATGTCTGACAAATCTCATAGAATTTTTTGAGGATGTAACTAGTAGAGTGGGTAGGGGAGAACCAATGGATGTTGTATATTTGGATTTTCAAAAGGCTCTTGACAAGGTCCCACACAGGAGATTAGTGTGCAAACTTAAAGCACATGGTATTGGGGGTAAGGTATTGATGTGGATAGAGAATTGGTTAGCAGACAGGAAGCAAAGAGTGGGAATAAATGGGACCTTTCCAGAATGGCAGGCGGTGACTAGTGGGGTACCGCAAGGCTCAGTGCTGGGACCCCAGTTGTTTGCAATATATATTAATGACTTGGATGAGGGAATTAAATGCAGCATCTCCAAGTTTGCAGATGACACGAAGTTGGGTGGCAGTGTTAGCTGTGAGGAAGATGCTAAGAGGATGCAGAGTGACTTGGATAGGTTGGGTGAGTGGGCAAATTCATGGCAGATGCAATTTAATGTGGATAAATGTGAAGTTATCCACTTTGGTGGCAAAAATAGGAAAACAGATCATTATCTGAATGGTGGCCGATTAGGAAAAGGGGAGGTGCAACGAGACCTGGGTGTCATTATACACCAGTCATTGAAAGTGGGCATGCAGGTACAGCAGGCGGTGAAAAAGGCAAATGGTATGCTGGCATTTATCGCAAGAGGATTCGAGTACAGGAGCAGGGAGGTACTACTGCAGTTGTACAAGGCCTTGGTGAGACCACACCTGGAGTATTATGTGCAGTTTTGGTCCCCTAATCTGAGGAAAGACATCCTTGCCGTAGAGGGAGTACAAAGAAGGTTCACCAGATTGATTCCTGGGATGGCAGGACTTTCATATGAAGAAAGACTGGATGAACTGGGCTTGTACTCGTTGGAATTTAGAAGATTGAGGGGGGATCTGATTGAAACGTATAAAATCCTAAAGGGATTGGACAGGCTAGATGCAGGAAGATTGTTTCCGATGTTGGGGAAGTCCAGAACAAGGGGTCACAGTTTGAGGATAAAGGGGAAGCCTTTTAGGACCGAGATCAGGAAAAACTTCTTCACACAGAGAGTGGTGAATCTGTGGAATTCTCTGCCACAGGAAACAGTTGAGGCCAGTTCATTGGCTATATTTAAGAGGGAGTTAGATATGGCCCTTGTGGCTACGGAGATCAGGGAGTATGGAGGGAAGGCTGGGGCGGGGTTCTGAGTTGGATGATCAGCCATGATCATAATAAATGGCAGTGCAGGCTCAAAGGGCCGAATGGCCTACTCCTGCACCTATTTTCTATGTTTCTATGTATCTCCTTGATAGCGGGTAGGTGGGCGTCAGTGATGCATTGGGGAGTTTTGGCTACACATCGCATTCCTGTCCACCACAGTTCAGTTTCTGTACCTGTCAGGATGCTGGAGCAGGGATCCAATCACAGACCCAGTACTGTGCACACAGCGATATTAATTGAGTAACAAATCCCGAGGTGAAAACAAAGTCGGCGTCAAAGTTCATGCCGAGATCAGAACATCCAGAGGAATCCAAAAACCAGAATCAGGAAACAGGCAGAGTTGATGTTCAGACAGACAAAGTTCCGATACAAATGCTGGAAAGGCTCCAGAAAACTCACTGGCACAATCTGGCACAAATAGGTGAAAACACAGGACTAAAATACACAGGGCAATAAACAGAGAGGCAGATGATAGGTGGAGCACAATGAGACAGAAGTGACAGCAATACAGGTAATAATGAGAAACAGGTGAGAGGTGGAGTACTCAGTAATACAGGGGCCGGAGTAGAGCAGGTGGCAAGAAAGATGGGACACCGAGGGGAAAGGGAGGCATTTATATCAAATACAAAAGAGTGTTGCAGTTACTAGGGTAGGTAATGGAAATAGAAGAGAGGAAACTGTGTGGACTAGGTTAAGGCTGGGGCATTGTGCATTAAACAAAACACTGAAAATGATAGGGAAACACCAGACAGGATTGTGTGAGGAATGTCAGGAAGAGGAGTCAGTAGAACATGTAGTTCTGAGTTGCAGCAAGTGTGGGATACAGAGAGAGATGATGAGAAATAAATTAAGGGAGTTGGGGATGCAAGAATTCACATTAAAAGGGTTGCTGGGCATGGGTGAGAGAGCACAAGTCCGGGTATTTTTAGCGTTTTTAAGGGGTACAGGGGTTTTTTATAGAATATGACGAATAAACAGGAATAGGATACTAGGATGGTCAAAGATGGGAGGGTGAAGTGTAGGTTTGTGTGTGTGTATATATATATATGTGTGTGTGCGCGGGCGATTGGGTGAAGGGATTTAGAATGTATGTCTTGTGCACATTCTGGAGCAGAGGGTGGCGGTAATGCACCATTAAGCTGGATGCCAACCGCCGTAAAACAAGATACAGACAGACAGGAGTAGAGCAGGAGCACGTGGAAATACAAAACCACAGACTGACAGCTAGGGGAAAAACACACAAAAAGACAGAGTTCTACTGGAGGTACTGACAGTACCATGCAGTGATACAGCATGTTAGGATGATCTCTACTGTGAATCTGTAGATTAACGTAAATCCAGATTATGCCCAGTCCAGCTCGCTGCAGCCTCCTCAGAAAGTAGAGGTGTTGATGATCTTTCTTGATTGTGCAAGATATGTTCTGGGACCATGGGAGATTGTGTGAGATGTGCACACCCACAAGTGTGAACTGCTCACAGTTTCCACTGCTATGGTGCTGATATAAATAGGGGTGTGAATGATGTGATATAAAGAGGGGTGGGAATGATGCGAGATCTCTAGAAGTTGATAACCATCTCCTTTGTCTTGTTGACATTTGAGTAGGCTGTCCCATCATGTACTCCACAAGAAAAACCTGAATTAAATGTAAGCCATATAAAATTTTTACAACAAAAACATAATTAAATCCAAAAAAAGAACCCAAAGTAGTACAAAGTGGTTAAAGTTGTGATAGTGTTCCTGTACTGATGTACTTATTAGAGTTGTGCCAGTTGCTTGAAGAATTGAATATCTGAAGGGAAGTAGCTGTTGTTGAATCTGGTGATGTGGCTTCTGTAGCTGTGAGGAGATGGATGGGGCCTCATGTAGGTTCTACTGATGGTGGGGAAGGACATGCCAGTGATACATTGGGCTGAGTTCACCATTCTCTGCAGCTCCTTATGTTCCTGCACGTTTGAATTGCCGTGCCTGACTATGAAGTTTGTTAGCATAGGGACCTCCTGAACCTCCTGTGAAATAAAAACAGAGTTTCTTAGATAGCCCAAGTGTGTAATTTGAGGGTCTTGCATGGAAAAGACTGGACTATGTTACATAGAAACATAGAAAATAGGTGCAGGAGTAGGCCATTCAGCCCTTCAAGTCTGCACCACCATTCAGTATGATCATGGCTGATCGTCCAACTCAGAACCCTGCACCAGCCTTCCCTCCATACCCCCTGTTCCCTTTGGCCACAAGGGCCATATCTAACTCCCTCTTAAATATAGCCAATGAACTGGCCTCAACTGTTTCCTGTGGCAGAGAATTCCACAGATTCACCACTCTCTGTGTGAAGAAGTTTTTCCTCATCTCGGTCCTAAAAGACTTCCCCTTTATCCTCAAACTGTGACCCCTCGTTCTGGACTTCCCCAACATCAGGAACAATCTTCCTGCATCTAGCCTGTCCAATCCCTTTAGGATTTTATACGTTTCAATAAGATCCCCCCTCAATCTTCTAAATTCCAGCGAGTATAAGCCAAGTCGATCCAGTCTTTCTTCATATGAAAGTCCTGCCATCTCAGGAATCAATCTGGTGAACCTTCTTTATACTCCCTCTATGGCAAGGATGTCTTTCCTCAGATTAGGGGACCAAAACTGCACACAATACTCCAGGTGTGGTCTCACCAAGGCCTTGTACAACTGCAGTAGTACCTCCCTGCTCCTGTACTCAAATCTTCTAATAATCTGTTTTCCTGTTTTTGCCACCAAAGTGGATAACCTCACGTTTATCCACATTAAATTGCATCTGCCATGAATTTGCCCACTCACCCAACCTATCCAAGTCACCCTGCATCCTCTTAGCATCCTCCTCACAGCTAACACTGCCGCCCAGCTTCGTGTCATCCGCAAACTTGGAGATGCTGCATTTAATTCCCTCACCTAAGTCATTAATATATATTGTAAACTACTGGGGTCCCAGCACTGAGCCTTGCAGTACCCGACTTGTCAATGCCTGCCATTCTGAAAAGGTCCCGTTTATTCCCACTCTTTGCTTCCTGTCTGCCAACCAATTCTCTATCCACATCAATACCATACCCCCAATACCATGTGCTTTAAGTTTGCATGCTTATCTCCTGTGTGGGACCTTGTCAAAAGCCTTTTGAAAATCCAAATATACAACATCCACTGGTTCTCCCCTATCCACTCTACTAGTTACATCCTCAAAAAATTCTATGAGATTCATCAGACATGATTTTCCTTTTACAAATCCATGCTGACTTTGTCTGTTGATTTTACCGCTTTCCAAATGTGCTGCTATCACATCTTTGATAACTGACTCTAGCATTTTCCCCACCACCGATGTCAGGCTAACCAGTCTATAATTCCCTGGTTTCTCTCTCCCTCCTTTTTTAAAAAGTGGGGTTACATTAGCCACCCTCTAATCCTCAGGAACTAGTACAGAATCTAAAGCGTTTTGAAAAATTATCATTAATGCATCCACTATTTCTTGGGCTACTTCCTTAAGCACTCTGGAATGTAGACCGTCTGGCCCTGGGGATTTATCTGTCTTTAATCCCTTCAATTTACCTACCACCACTTCCCTACTAACAACATACATCAAAGTTGCTGGTGAACGCAGCAGGCCAGGCAGCATCTATAGGAAGAGGCGCAGTCGACGTTTCAGGCCGAGACCTGTCCTGACGAAGGGTCTCGGCCTGAAACGTCGACTGAGCCTCTTCCTATAGATGCTGCCTGGCCTGCTGCGTTCACCAGCAACTTTGATGTATGTTGCTTGAATTTCCAGCATCTGCAGAATTCCTGTTGTTTGCGTTTAACTTCCCTACTAATATGTATTTCCCTCAGTTCCTCCATCTCACTAGACCCTCGGTCCCCTACTATTTCCGGAAGATTATTTATGTCCTCCTTAGTGAAGACAGAACCAAAGTAGTTATTCAATTGGTCTGCCATGTCCTTGTTGCCCATAATCAATTCACCTGTTTCTGACTGTAAGGGACCTACATTTGGCTTAACCAATCTTTTTCTTTTCACATATCTATGAAAGCTTTTACAGGCAGTTTTTATGTTCCCTACCAGCTTTCTCTCATAATCTTTTTTCCCTTTCCTAATTAAGCCCTTTGTCCTCCTCTGCTGGACTCTGAATTTCTCCCAGTCCTCAGGTGAGCCGCTTTTTCTGGCTAATTTGTATGTTTCTTCTTTGGAATTGATACTATCTCTAATTTCCCTTGTCAGCCACGAGTGCACTACCTTCCCTGGTTTATTCTTTTGCCAAAGAATATTGTGGGAAGCATTGCAGAATGGATGAACGTGCTGATAGGTAATTGATAACTGGTCACTGTAAATTACACCCCGTCCCATGTGAGGGAGTGCAAGAAAACTGGGGGAGAGATAGCGGGCACATGAGAGAAGTAGATTGCAGGAGATGAGAAGGCATAAACTTGATGGGCAGAATAGCCTCCTTCTATGTAATATGAAATGGGTTACCCGGAATAAACAGTATTCCGATGGAAAAGAGAGGGAGAGGGAGAAAAAAGTTACAATAAGCTAGTCAAGTCAGTTTACTAAAGGTATGGAAAGTAAGTTAGAAAGGTGCTTCTGGGGAGCAGGAGACCCAGTGAGAAGGGCAAATTGCCAGATAGAAAGGGTGCCCAGACCAAAGGAAAGCGAAGAAAGAGAGGGGAGATATGATGCTGAAGACTGAATGAACTTTGACCTTTCTCGCCTAACCTGGTGCTCCTACTGCAGTGAGAAAAAGAGATGATCATGATCCAGTCAGGTCCATAAAGATTTGCAACGTTGGGCAGATAAGAGTGCTTTTTCCCTATTAATGGAAGTGTCGTATTTGGGCACAGGCTGATAATTATTAATAAGGTCCATGGGAGACTGGGGTACTTGTAGGAGTCAGATATACTATCACAATACTTCCTTGTCCCAGGCAGAGCTCTGAGCTGTACTGGTTCTAGAGGGACATTCATCCTTGCCAGACGAGAACCAATCTGACCCTTTGTAGCCTGGGCCACTAGATATTGTAAGAACCAGTGGGGAAAGCTCCACTAATGTGGAGAATTCCAGAACAAGGGCTGATACCATGCGAGCAGTCTCTGACACAACCGCGCTTACCCTGCAGACCTGTTAGCGACTACAGTGCCCCTTCCTGCATGCACTTCTTACATAACTTTCTCCTCCCTACTCACTACAGAACTGCGCATGGTATCGACCTACCCATCATCACCAACCAAAGAGGGGACGCTGCATCAAAATTAGGAGCAGGAGTAGGCCACTCGGCCACTTAAGCCTGCTGCACCATTCAATATGGTTATAGCTGGTCTGTCTTCAATATTAATCACTCCCTTCATTGCATCTAATTCCTGATAACCTTTCAGCCCTTGCACATCGCCCTCTGCCTGAATATATGTATTCGGTTGTTTTCGGGCTGAGTGTCAATGGTTTGTGCTGCCAGTCCATATTCATTCACCCTCACATACTGGAAATTGGTTTGTTATTGTCACATGTGCTGAGATGCAGTGAAAAATTTAGTTCTGCATACCAACCAGGACAGATCTTTCCAAACATAAGTACATCAATGTAGTTCAAAGGAAAAAGCAGTAACAGAAGGCAGATACGGAAGGCAGATACAGTTACATTGCATAGAATTTAGATTTAAAAGAGCAGAATGATTATAACAGGTGTAATGTGTAGATCTGCTGAAAGCAGCTTGTAATGAGTCGCCACACTCCAGCACCATCTTGGTTTTCCACTTCTGCATACACTCAGTGGGTCAGGCAGCATCTGTGCGGGAAAAGGGATGGTCAATGTTTCAGGTGGAGACCCTGGATCAAGATGACCTTCCTCTTTGCTGTCCCGAGTTCTGACCTGTAACGGATCCATTTAATGTGTGGCCTGATGTCATTATAAACAGACTGTCGTCACTGTGGCAGTGTTGGAAACCTGGGTCAGGGTTCTTCTGGCTAGCAGATTGACCTTTGCTAGGAGGCTTCTGTGTCATCAGTGAATCCTTCACAGGTCAAAGTTCAGATGCACAACTTGAATAGGAAAGAGTTTGACACACAAAATGCTGGAGGAACTCAGCAAGCTAGGCAGCATCTATGGAAAAGAGTTTGATCCCAGTTAAAGAAGCATTTTGATTCTACAGAATCAGAATCAGGTTTAATATCACCAGCATATTTTGTGCAGAAAGGCAAGATGGGTCGGTTTACTGAAGGATGGATCAAATGGCCAAGATGACTTCTTTGTAAATATGTTATGATTTGGTCTTGTTTGTGAGATTGTGTGCTACCACAGAAGCATAAATAGTTACATCTGCTTTTGGACTTGCATGAAAATATTGTTTTTTTTTTGTAGCCTGTCTGTTGTTTATTCTTATGTCACTCTTGTATTTTGTCTCAGCTAACCTCACTATCTCACATCCCCTTTCATTCTGTATCAGTTCGGCTTCCTCCTGTTCCCCTTCCTCCTCGGGCTCTGGTTCTGGCTGTGAAGCAATGCTATCTCTTTATGTTCAGTGAGAAGTTCATTGCTGTGGGGCCCTTCAACCTGCCTTACACGTGCAAGCAGCAACTCCCCACTGCTTCCGCATCGCAGGTCTGGCTTGATAGAAAGGTTGGAATTCAAAGGTTTCAAAGGTACATTTAATGTCAGAGGAATGTATGCAATATACAATGCTTTTTCTTCACAACCATCCACGAAAACAGAGGAGTGCCCCCAAAGAATGAATGACAGTTAAATGTTAGAACCCCAAAGCTCCCCTTCCTCCCGCGCACAAGCAGCAGCAAGCAACGATCCCCCATCCCCCCACCAGCAAAAAAAACACATCGGCACCTGCCACTAAGCACTCAAGCGTGCAGCAAAGCAACAACAAAGACACAGACTTGCAGTACCCCAAAGACTACTTGTTCACCCGGTATCTGACATACCACAGGCTCTCTCTCTCCCTAATAAGGGAGAAAGAGGCGCGTCCATTTCACAGCGAGAGGGGGAATGTAACAAACAACTCGTTGGTTTACGATGTTAAAAGTCCATTGCTTCTTCCAAGCTCTGTGCTCAAAGATCTCTGGTCTCCAGGCACACAGCCATAGATCTTTCGACTCCCACAAATTTCTTCTATTCCAAAAGGTTCAAAGTTCAAAGTAAGATGTATTATCAGAGTACATACATGTCACCACATATAAACCTGAGATTCTTTTTCCTGCGGGCATACTTAGCAAATGTATAGAACAGTAACTGTAAACAGGATCAATGAACAATAAACTATACAAATACAAATAAATAGCAATAAATAATGAGCATGAAACAACAAGATAAAGAATCCTTAAAGTGAGATCATTGGTTGTGGAAACACTAGAAGTTAAATGAGTGTAGCTATCCAGTTTTGTTCAAGAGCTTGATGGCTGAGGGGTAGTAACTGTTCTTGAACTCGATGGTGTGAGTCCCGAGGCTCTTGTACCTTCCACCTGATGGCAGCAGTGAGAAAAGACCATGGCCTGGCTGGTAAGGATCTTTTGATGATGGATGCTTCTTCCCTATGACTGTGTTTCATGTAGATGTGCTCAATGGTGGGAGAGTTTTACCCATGATGTACTGGGCCAAATCCACTACCTTTTGTAGGATTTTCTGTTTAAAGGTATTGGTGTTCCCATACCAGGCTGTAATGTAGCCAGTCAGTACACTTTCCACCACACATACATAGACGTCTGCCAAAGTTTTTGATGACATGCCAAATCTCCACAGACTCCTGAAGAGGTAGAGACACTGTTGTGATTTCATTGCAATTATGTTTATATGATGGGCCCAGGACAGATCCTCTGAAATAGTGACACCCAGGAATTTAAAGTTACTGATTCTCTCCACCTCTGATCCTTCACTTTGTCATTGGATTATGATATGGTGAAATTTCTGTCTGTCTGAGCTATCAGTTTCTTTAGCAGCCAAATGCTCAGAGACAGCCAGCCTCCTGACAGAGGAACATCCCAAACAAGGCTCAAACTCAATAAGCAGATACACGCAGCACACAAGGTTCTTGAGGAGTTCAGCAGGTCAGGGCAGCACCTGCGGAGGGAAATGGAAAACACCCTTCATCTGGACTGAATGAGTAGAGGGCAGACAGCCAGCATAAAGATCGGAAGGGAAGGGCTAGAGCAAGAGATGGCAGGTGGATTGAGGTGAGGGGAGGTGATAGGTAGGTGTAAGAAGGGGAGAGAATAGTGTCAGAGACTGCAGTGAAAGGTGGAGGCAAGAAAAATGACGGGGTTTGATAGGAAAGGAAGAGAGAATGTGGAACCAGGTGGGGGGGAGGTGTGGAGAGCAGATGGAACAGTGAGGGAACCAGTGGAAGGAATGTAAGGGTAATGGGCAGATGGAGTAGGCGGAAGAGTGGAGAAAAACAGGGTGATGGCGGGGGGGGGTGGTGGAGGAGAAAACTGGGGAGAGAGAGAAGGGACAGAGACAAGTGTCCAGTCTGGTGTTCCCATTATATTGGTGCAGCCAAGCAGTGTGTCGCTATCTGCCGCTGGGACCTCAGTAGTGCATGCCATTGCCACCTGTGCTTTTTTTAATTGCAGTCTATATTTCCCCAACAATCCACTTCTCTGTTTGTAATTGCAGGACAACGTCCAGAGCTGCTGCAGACAGATTGCTGAGTCGGTGATTGGAATCGATGGAGGTTGGAAGATTGGGAAGACAAAGATCTTTCTTAAGGTTGTGATTAGCTGGAGGACCTTCAGGCCATTAACACATGCTGAAGCAAGCTTCCCTGTTTATCACCAAGTGGGGTGAGAGAGGGAAACCTTCAAACCCGATGATAGTACCATATCCCAGCACCTGGAACTAGGTGTTCTGTCTGTGCAGTCTGCTGGGTATAGTGCCACCCGATTTAGAGAGACATGGCCACTAAATCTAAGCTGACCATCAAGCCCCTTCTGCACTATGTATTCTCCCCACATTCCCATCAATTACCCCTAGACCCCAGACTCTAGCACTCACCCACAATTTACTGTGGCTCAGACCCTGAGACCCACACATCTTTAAGCCATGAGGACGAGGACGAGGACGGGTACGGGGGGTGTGGTGGAACCCGCATGGTCCTAGAGAGAACATGCAAACTCCCTGAGGTCAGGACTGAACCTGAGTCCCTGGTGCGGTGAGGAACCCACTCTACCCACTGCCCCACTGTTGTGTTGACGAGACTCACAGATTTTAACCCACATAACCCATCGCAACACAGTAGTTTTACTTTGGTTGTATTGCCATGTTTTTGTTCAGGCTGGGAGATCACTGTGGCCAGCTGGCCTGTAGATTGCCTGATAGATTAGGAAAAGGGACGCAGAAGCCTGGAATTCTATGGAGCTATCACAGTCTCCGGCTCTTCCCGTGCCTGTGATCTCCCAGTCTGATGGTTTCAACATGAAAAGCCCTTCAGTCCTGTAATGCTGTATGGATCATCTGTCTCTTCCTGCCTCCTTTGGTGATGAAACAGGAGCTATAGGGATAAGCACATTGTAAAACATGTCCTGGCGTATTCTCAGAATGGATTTTCTTTTTAACTATTGTTATCAGCCACTTTTCAAGGACTATTTGTTGTTGAAAATTTATCTTTAAGGCAAGCAATATTTGCTTGCAACATGGGTGCAGTATTTTACAATCCTCATCGCCCCACTCAGCATTAACAAGGAACTGAGCTGTGGGAAGTCATGGGTGAAAAGGACACTGGTGTTCAGTTAAAGTCATTGACACCAGGTGAAAAGCTCCAGAGTATAAAATATTGATGGTTTTATAGACACAATGTAGTAAGAGGAGTAACTATACCACCTAACATCTACTGTCCTTGGCTCTGATTGCTTCAAATAAAACTTACATATTGACTTGAAAATAGATGGCTAAACAAAAAGAGAGTGGGATGTGACATGATTTACTTTCCTAAATCTGCTGGGAACACTCAGCATCTATGAAGAGAGAAACAGAATTTGACATTTCAGAAATGCTGGAAGCACACAGCAAGTCAGGCAGCAACTGTAGAGAGAGAGAGAGAAAGAAAGAGAATTATTATTTCAGGTTCAAGAATCTTCATCAGAACCCTGGTGGAGAGAAAAGCAATTTAGATTTGTAGAGAAGATTAGGGAGGACTGGATACGACAAAGGGAATATCTCTGAATGGGTGAGGCCGGGAGTGCTGTGGAGATGCAAATGCTGTCTAAGGAACCCCTGGTGAATGGGTTAAGGAGTGTTCAAAGAGTGAGAATACAAAGAGGAATAGTTTAAAATACTGTTGGAAATAACCAATAGGCCAAACTGTGCTAATGATTGCCAGCATTATTGAGTTCATTCAAACTGTTGTTAGGACCCTGGTATGTGCCCATTACCTCCCCTGCCCTGCACCTCCCTGTGCCCTGAACTCATCAATTGTCTTGCCTGTCTTCCAGGAGAGCGAGCACCTGACCTTGGAACTTGAGCAAGATAGAATCTTGACAGCAAAGGTCCTGATGATTCAGAAAGTCCTACGTGCTTACAAAGACAGGCAAGTCTGCACAAACGCACACCTGTGTGGACCATCCAAAATACTGCAACCACACTGGTTATAAACATATCAATGTTGAGCAGCAGACAAACAAAGGAATGCTCCAAGACAATCTATCATTCAGCATTTGAAATGTTTGTGTGGGGTTGTCAAATGTACCATGTAACTGGATGATCATTAATGCAACTCTTTGGGTCAAGGGCAGGGATTCTGTCCCATGTCAGAGGTTAAGTTCAGGTTGTGTTGAGAGTTTGAGTTGGATCACAGGATTATGTTTAGCTTCAGAGGCTGTGAATGACACAAAGGAGATTCTGTAGATGAGAGTGAGACTCCTCGATGGTAAGTGGCCTCCCAGGTGCCAGGGTCAGAGACTTCTTGTATCAAGTCGACAGCATTCCTGGTGGGGAGGCGGGGGGACTGATGAACAGCCAGAAGTCGTGGAACACATTGGTACCAATGACATAGGTAAGAAAAGGAATTAAGTCCTGAAGAGAGAATACAGACAGTTAGGGAGAAAGCTGGAGAGCAGGCCCTCAAGGCAGTAATCTCTGGATTGCTGCCTGTGCCACGCACCAGTGAGGGTAAGAATATGACAAACAAATGCATGGCTGAAGAGTTGGTGCAGGGGGTAAGGCTTCAGATTTGTGAATCACTTGGATCTTTTCTGGAGAAGTTATGACCTTACAAAAGGGATGGGTTACACTTGAACCTAAGTGCAGCCGATGTCCTTGTGGGCAGGATTGCTAGGACTGCTGACAAGAGTTTGAACAAGATTGGCAGGGGGATGGGAACCAGATGTTAGGTCCGATGATGAGGCAGTTGATGTAAAGGTAGCTGCAATATGTAGATGGACTTTGAGGAAGGATGGGCAGTGGATGGGGCACAAATAGAGTAGTTAGCTGGGTTAAATGTGTTTACTTGAATGTGAGAATTATTAAGAACAAGGGTGATAAATGGAGAACATGGCCTTGGAATTACAGTGTTCTGCCTGTTACAGAGGTTTGCCTGGGCTAAGGGCGGGGTTGCTTGCTTGATGTTTTGGTGTTGCATGTTAAAAGAGGGAGGGAGGGTGGATGATTGGGAGTGGCATTACTAATCAGGGATGGTATCACAGCTGCAGAAAAGGAGGATGTGGTGGAGGGATCATCCCCTGAGTCAGTGTGGGTGGAAGTCAGAAACAGGAAGGGAGCAATCACTCTACTATAAGTATTCAGCCGACTCTCCAGTAGCAACAGAGACTCTGAGGAGCAAATCAGGAAGTAGATTTTGGAAAGGTCTAAAATAGTAGGGTTGTTGTCATGGGTGACTTCAAATTCCCTACTATTAATTGGCACCTCCTTAGTGCAATAGGTTTAGATGGGGCAAAATTTGCTAAGTGGGTCCAGGAAGGATTCCTGATGCAATATATGGACAGGCCAATTAGAGGAGAGGCCATAGTGGATTTGGTGCACAGCAATGAACCTAGTTACGTAACAGACCCGTCAGTAAGTGAGCATTTCAGAGACAGTGACCACAACTCACTGACCTCAAACATAGACTTGGACAGGGATAGCAGCAGACAATATGTAAAAATATTTAAATGTGGGAGGACTAATTGTGATGAAATTGAGCAGGAACTTGGGAACAGATACTCTCAAGGAAGTGCAGAGCAGAAATGTGGAGATTGTTTACGGAGCACTTGCATGGAGTTTCTGAATAGGTTTGTCCCATTGAGGCAGGGAAAGGATAGCAAGGTGAAAGAAGAGCTGAACACTTAGACAAGAAAGAGAAGGAACTATACTTAAGGTTTAGGAAGCAAATATCAGGCAGGGCTCTTGAATTTATGAAGTAGCCAGGAAGGAGCTTCAGAGATTCTTGCATGGAGATCGGTGCCTCAGGGATCTGTTCTGGGACCCTTTCTCTTCCTGATTTTTATAAATGACCTGGATGAGGAAGTAGAGGGATGGGTTAGGAAATTTGCTGATGACTCAAAGGTTGGGTATGGTGTGGAGAGCTGTCAGAGGTTACAACGGGACATTGGTAGGATGCAAAACTGAGCTGAGAAGTAGCAGATGGAGTTTAACCCAGGTTAGTGTGAGGTGGTTCATTCTGGTAGGTCAAATATGATGGCAGAATATAGTATTAATTGTAAGACTCTTGGCAATGTGGAGGACCAGAGGGATCTTGGGGTCCGAGTCCATAGGACAGTGAAAGCTGCTACACAGGTTGACTCTGTGGTTAAGAAGGCATATGGTGTATTGGCCTTCATCAATTATGGGATTGAGTTATTGAGTTTAGGAGCTGAGAGATAATGTTGCAGCTATATAAGACCCTGGTTAGACCCCACTTGGAGTACTGTGTTCAGTTCTGGTTGCCTCACCACAGGAAGGATGTGGAAACCATAAAAAGGGTGCAGAGAAGATTCACAAGGATGTTGCCTGGATTTGGGAGCATGCCTTATGAGAATAGGTTGAGTGAACTCGGCCCTTTCTCCTTGGAGCGATGGAGGATGAGAGGTGACCTGATAGAGGTGCATATGATGAGAGGCATTGATCGTGTGGCTTTTTCCCAGGGCTGAAATGGCTATCATGAGAGGGCACAGTTTTAAGGTGCTTGGAAGTAGGTACAGAAGAGATGTCAGGGATAAGTTCTTTTTTACGTAGAGTGCATGGAATGGGCTGCCAGCAGCGGTGGTGGAGGCAGATACGATAGGGTCTTTTAAGAGACTCCTGGATAGGTACACGGAGCTTAGAAAAATAGAGGGCTGTGGGTAACCCTACGTAGTTCTAAGGTAAGAACATGTTCGGCACAGCTTTGTGGGCTGAAGGGCCTGTATTGTGCTGTAGGCTTTCTATGTTTCTAAGAGACTTAGGAGAGCTAAAAGGGGCACGAGAAGGCCTCAGTGAGAAGAATTAAGGAAAATACCAAGGAATTCTACATGTACATGAAGAACAGGAGGATAACAGGGGTAGTGGCAGATGGAAAACAGCACAGGGAAGTGTATGGTATGATAGAAGAAATAAAGCTATGCACTATTTTCTAAATGGGGAGCACATTTGGATTTGAAAGTGCAAAGGGACTTGGTCGCCCTAGTGCAGGATTCCCTAAAGGCAATGTTAGCACTCATTTCGAGAGGACTAGAATATAAAAGAGTGTATAAGACATTGTTTAGACCACATTTGGAGTATCATGAGCAGTTTGGATCCTATGTCTCAGAAAGGACGTGCTGGCATCAGAGAAGGTCCAGAGGAGGTTTACGAGAATAATTCTGTGATGGAAATTATTAACATAGTTGGAGTTTTTGATGGCTTTGTGCCTGTATTTTCTGGAGTTTAGAAGAATGGGGAGAGGACCTACAAAATATTGGAAGGCCTAGATAGAGTGGACTTGGAAAGGGTGTTTCCAATAGGGGGAGAGTCTAGGACCAGAGGGCACAGCTTCAGAATAGAAGGATGTGCCTTCAGAACAGAGATGAGGAAGACTTTCTTAAGCCAAAGGGGAGTGAATCTGTGGGATTTATTGCCACAGACAACTGTGGAGGCAGCGTTAGTGGATATATTTAAAGTGGAGAATGATAGGTTCTTGATTAGTAAAGGCATCAAAAGTTATGGGGAGAAGGAAGGAGAATCAGGTGAGAGGAAAAATAAATTAGTCATAATCAAATGGCAGAGCTAGCTTGATGGGCCAAATAACCTATGCTCAAAAAATTAGAAAAAGGTCATCAGAATAGTGGTTGGACTGCTCAGGTATAAAGGCTGAAATGTGAATGGAAGAGCAAGAGTTCGGGGAGGCTCCAAATTAATGATGGCATGAACATCGACTTCTCTAACTTCCACTAATGCCCCACCTCCCCCTCGTACCTCATCCGTTATTTATTTTTATACACACATTCTTTCTCTCACTCTCCTTTTTCTCCCTCTGTCCCTCTGACTATACCCCTTGACCATCCTCTGGGTTCCCCCCCCCCCCCTGTCTTTCTCCCTGGACCTCCTGTCCCATGATCCTCTCATATCCCCTTTGCCAATCACCTGTCCAGCTTTTGGCTCCATCCCTCCCCCTCCTTTTTTTTAATATAATTTTTATTGAGTTTTCAAAGTGAATACAAGAGAAAAAAAATCTACCCTCCCCCCTCCCCTTAACCCTCCCCCCCGATATATACTACTACCGAAAGAGAAAGAGAAAAAAAAGATTGGAAGGTTTCCGCATGCTCCATGGGATTAAAAATAAATTTAATATATATTTGTTACTTTCCCCAAGGAACCAAGATCTTTATCATATCTAAAACATTACTTAGCTTCTCAACTCTCATAGTTCCCTAGGGAATCTCTTTGAACTTCACCATGTTGCTATGTGTTTCCCTCCCAATCATCCAGGCAAAAAAAAAAGATGAGATACAAAAAAAGAAAAACAAAATACCCCCCCACTAATGTTGTGAATGAAAAGGTACACAACACTACCCCACTCCATTGTGCGGGTCGTGGCTATTGCCACATTTGCACACATGAATAACGTAGCGATTGATCAGTGTTTCTTCCAGCTCCCCGGTAACAAAAAATTGTATATATATAAAAAAGAAATTAATGTCATTATTCCCAGCTAGTATTCCTCAAATTTTAACCTTTCTTCCCCTCCCTCATATAATTAATAATATATTTATATATTCATCCGCCTAAAAATCCAACAGGCCTATTCCTTAATCCAGTCTTCATCTTCAATCCATCTCACTCCCCTAAGTTTGTTCTTGTATCTGGTGAATATTCAAAGAATCTCGCACTAACTCCTCCGCTTTCTGGTAATCATCAAAAAATCTTTTTTTCTCCACCAGTCAAAGAAATCTTCAAGGTTGCAGGATGACGCAATATAAATAGATAACCGTGATCCCGTAGGGCTTTTTTCACTGGATTAAATTTCTTCCTTTTCTTCAAAAGTTCATAACTTATGTCAGGGTAGAAAAAAATTTTCTTCCCTTCTATCATCAGTGGCCCTTTTCTATACTTGGCAGCTTGGGCAGCCGCCTGTAGAATCCTTTCTTTGTCTTGAAATCTTAAACATTTTATTAAAATTGATCGTGGATATTGGTCATCTTATGGTTTTGGTCTTAGAGCTCTATGTACCCGCTCAATTTCAATTGATCGGTCTTCCTCTTTCATTTGCAAGGCTTTTGGGATCCATCTTTGAAAAAATTCTATTGGGTTATCTCTCTCTATACCTTCTTTAAGACCAACAATTTTAATATTATTACGTCTACTAAAATTTTCCAACACGTCCACTTTCTCCAAGAGTTGATTTCTTTCCGTGTTCCAGAGGAGCACATCATTTTCTGTTTTTCCCACTATCGTTAATATGCTCCATTGTTCTTTCCATCTTCTGAAGTTTCTTATCCATTTTATCCTGTCTTTTCATAGCTTTATCATAGCACATCTTCACGTCTCTAAGCTCTGTTCTTAATTTTCTTAGTTCAGCCGTTAATTGCAATAAAGCCTCTCTTATGTCTCTATCGTCTCCTTTACTTCCAGTCTCTTTCAGTTCTTCCTCCTCTTCTTCATCTGTATTCTCTGCGGAATCCAATTCTGACTCTGAGTCACTTCCAGTTGCAGTGGCCATCGGTTCTTGTAGTTTAAGTTGCGTTGATTTGCACATGTGCACTTCCGGCATCTTCTTCTGAGAGACCGCTACTGCCGCCATTGCTCCCTGTTCTTCTACACCAGAGATAAAATGCGTCTCCTCTGAAGGAGATCCAACCTGAATCCGAGGCTCCATCGCTGCAGTAGGCCCTTTTTTCTTCCCATCTCGCGGCGACTTCACAACAACAGACTTCTTCTGTTGCGGTTTACGAGGCATATCGTAGAGTGGTCTTACGAAATTTATAAGTAGTTTTTGGAAAGTATTTATTAACTTTACTTTGTTTAAATGGTACTTTGCTGATTTTTTACGGGAGAACTGGATTTACATGTCTCAATCCCACATCATCACGTGACGCTCCCATCCCTCCCCCTCCTGTCTTCTCCTATCATTTTGGATCTCCCCCTCCCCCTCCCCCTCCCACTTTCAAATCTCTTACTAACTCTTCCTTCAGTGAGTCCTGACGAAGGGTCTCGGCCTGAAACGTCGACTCTACCTCTTTCTAGAGATGCTGCCTGGCCTGCTGCGTTCACCAGCAACTTTGATGTGTGTTGCTTGAATTTCCAGCATCTGCAGATTTCCTGTTGTTTGCGCTGTAAATTAATACTTTGCTTCAGTGTTCATCAGGAAGAGGGGCTTTGACACATGTGAGATCAGCATAGAACAGGCTAATGTGCTGGAGGTATGTTGAGATTAAGAAAGAGGCAGTGTCGGAGCTTCTGTAAAACATTAGGTTAGTTAAGTCCCGAGGCTGGATGGGATACTCTCCAGATTACTATGGGAAATGAGGGAAGAGGAAATAGGGATAATCCTGGTAGTTATAGACCAGAGAGTCTTACATCAGTGGTGGAGAAACAAATGGAGAGAATTCTGAGGAATAAGATTTATGAGCATTTGGAGAAGAATAGTCTTAATAGGGATCATCAGCATGGATTTGTGAGGGCCAGGTCATTCCCAATATGTCTACCAGCCTTCATTAGTCAGGGACTTGAGTTCAAGAGCCACGAGGTAATGTTATAGCTCTATAAAACCACACTTGGAGTATTGAGTTCTGTTCTAGTCACGTCATTATAGGAAAGATGTGGAAGATTTAGAGTGGGTGCAGAGGAGATTTACCAGGATGCTTCTTGGATTAGAGTACATGCCTTATGAGGAAAGACTGAGTGAGCCTGGGCTTTTCCATTTGGCATGAAGGAAGATGAGAGGCACAATAGAATGAGAGGCATACTCCGCTGCACTGTTCTACCTTCTATTCACGTCTTCCTACAAAATGAGATCTTCTGCTGTTGGGGATATTTAATGATTCACCCTGTGAATGTCAATCCACATTGAGAAATTGTGGAACTGACCCGGATTCATTCCCTGATCAACACACAACAATCTGCCAGTTGTTTCCAGTTCCCATCCCACTGCTCATCTCTGCTAAGCATCAGGGAGTGAGAGGTTAGTGATTCCCTTTGACCCTTCCCGTTTTGCGATGTGCAGGTTTCTGTAAACTACTTTACTGCCCTCACTGACCAGAGGCAAATGTTTGTGACAAATTTCCCTTGGGGAGGGTTCTCTGCATGGTTCACTCTCCCTTTCTGATCAGTTATGGTCCGTACTGTCATCTCCCCCTCTGATACACAAGTGCAAAGTGAGTTGTGTTGACTAGCAGCATGGCCTCTCCTCACTGACCAGAGGAGAATTGACTGGACAGTCCTGAACCTCTTGTTCAGTAGCACACACTGGACAGTAACTTTTCCCTTTCCGTTCAGCAGAGATTTGTCAGAACGGTCCTTTCCCCCCTTGTTGACAAACAGAGATGCCTGCTCAGTGCCTCCCTCCTTTGACAGGCAGAATTGTGATGGTATCTGTCCTCCTGTCAGACCAGATAGGATAGTGTGCACACTTTCTCTCCGCGTTCCAGAAATTTGACACCACATCCCGATTTCTAGCCGACTGAAAACAGGCAGCAGGATATGGATTATCGTCAGATGATTCGTCACAGCTTGGATGGCAACTGTTCTGCCCAAGGCAGAGTTGTGAACGCAGCCCAGTTAGTCCACTATGCAAACCACCCTACAACATACACAAAAGGCTGGAGGATCTCCGCAGGCTGGGCAGCATCCATGGAAAAGAGTAAACGGCTGATGTTTCGGGTTGGAACCCATCAGTGGGACTGGAAACAATGATGAGAAGCTTGATGAAGAAGGTGGTGGGAGGGGGGGGAAGGAGGAAGTACAAGGTGGTTGGTGATAGGTAAACTGGGAAGGGCTGGGAAGCTGATCGCTTAAAGAGGTGGAGGGGTGAAGAAGGGGAAATCTGATAAAGAGCAGAGAAGACCATGGAAGACCAGAGGGAGGTGATGGGATAGACGCTGCCTGGCCTGCTGAGTTCCTCCAGCATATTGTGTGTGTTGTTCGGATTTCCAGCATCTGCAGATTTTCTTGTCTTTATGCAAACCACTCTCTCCTCTATTGACTCTGTCTGTACTTCTTACTGCCTCAAGTAAACAGCTAACACAAATAAGGACCCCTCCCACCTCAGTCATTCACTCTACTCTCCATTCAAGCAGAAGATACAAAGGCTTGGGAACATATACCACTGGCTCGAGGACAGCTTCTACCCCGCTGTTATTAGATTGTTAAATTCCCCCATTTGCTTGATCTCCCATTATACCTTGTCAGCCTGGCACTTCATTTGTTTTCCAGCTTCACATTTTCTTTGTAACTGCAGCACTATATTCTTGTCACAATGGGGTACTGGGAACGGACCCAAATGCGAGACACAGACACTGCAGTACAAGGAACACGACTTGACTAGGGTAGGGACGTGACAGGATTCAGACCAGGAGCAGGGACAAGAACGCAGACTTGGGCTAGGGAAAGTGGGACTAGGACTAGAAACTATGGACTAGGAGGCAAGGCTTCGACTCCAAGCCCAGGACTGGAAAAGGACCCAGAACCTGGGTCTTGCCTTGGGCTTGGGCCCCAGAACAAGGCAAGGACATGACATGGCTTCAGGCTGGGATCTTGGGTCTTGAGCTTGGCTGCGGGGTCCTCGAGGCTTGGGCTCGGAGCTTGGCTGCGGGGTCCTCGAGGCTTGGGCTCTTGGAGCTTGGCTGCGGGGTCCTCGAGGCTTGGGCTCTTGGAGCTTGGCTGCGGGGTCCTCGAGGCTTGGGCTTGGAGCTTGGTTGCGGGGTCCTCGAGGCTTGGGCTCGGAGCTTGGCTGCGGGGTCCTCGAGGCTTGGGCTCTTGGAGCTTGGCTGCGGGGTCCTCGAGGCTTGGGCTTGGAGCTTGGCTGTGGGGTCCTCGAGGCTTGGGCTCTTGGAGCTTGGCTGCGGGGTCCTCGAGGCTTGGGTTCTTGGAGCTTGGCTGCGGGGTCCTCGAGGCTGGGGCTCTTGGAGCTTGGCTGCGGGGTCCTCGAGGCTGGGGCTCTTGGAGCTTGGCTGCGGGGTCCTCGAGGCTGGGGCTCTTGGAGCTTGGCTGCGGGGTCTTCGAGGCTTGGGCTCTTGGAGCTTGGCTGCGGGGTCCTCGAGGCTTGAGCTCTTGGAGCTTGGCTGCAGGGTCCTCGAGGCTTGGGCTCGGAGCTTGGCTGCGGGGTCCTCGAGGCTTGGGCTCTTGGAGCTTGGTTGCGGGGTCCTCGAGGCTGGGGCTCTTGGAACTTGGCAGCGGGGTCCTCGAGGCTTGGGTTCTTGGAGCTTGGCTGCGGGGTCCTCGAGGCTTGGGCTCTTGGAGCTTGGCTGCGGGGTCCTCGAGGCTGGGGCTCTTGGAGCTTGGCTGCGGGGTCCTCGAGGCTTGGGCTCTTGGAGCTTGGCTGCGGGGTCCTCGAGGCTTGGGCTCTTGGAGCTTGGCTGCGGGGTCCTCGAGGCTGGGGCTCTTGGAGCTTGGCTGCGGGGTCCTCGAGGCTTGGGCTCTTGGAGCTTGGCTGCGGGGTCCTCGAGGCTTGGGCTCGGAGCTTGGCTGCGGGGTCCTTGAGGCTTGGGCTCTTGGAGCTTGGCTGCGGGGTCCTCGAGGCTTGGGCTCTTGGAGCTTGGCTGCGGGGTCCTCGAGGCTTGGGTTCTTGGAGCTTGGCTGCGGGGTCCTCGAGGCTTGGGTTCTTGGAGCTTGGCTGCGGGGTCCTCGAGGCTTGGGCTCTTGGAGCTTGGCTGCGGGGTCCTCGAGGCTGGGGCTCTTGGAGCTTGGCTGCGGGGTCCTCGAGGCTGGGGCTCTTGGAGCTTGGCTGCGGGGTCCTCGAGGCTTGGGTTCTTGGAGCTTGGCTGCGGGGTCCTCGAGGCTTGGGATCTTGGAGCTTGGCTGCGGGGTCCTCGAGGCTTGGGATCTTGGAGCTTGGCTGCGGGGTCCTCGAGGCTGGGGCTCTTGGAGCTTGGCTGCGGGGTCCTCGAGGCTGGGGCTCTTGGAGCTTGGCTGCGGGGTCCTCGAGGCTTGGGCTCGGAGCTTGGCTGCGGGGTCCTCGAGGCTTGGGCTCTTGGAGCTTGGCTGCGGGGTCCTTGAGGCTTGGGCTCTTGGAGCTTGGCTGCGGGGTCCTCGAGGCTGGGGCTCTTGGAGCTTGGCTGCGGGGTCCTCGAGCTTGGGTTCTTGTAGCTTGGCTGCGGGGTCCTCGAGGCTTGGGTTCTTGGAGCTCAGAGGCAGACTGGGAACCGAACATCAACACAGAGCCGGGACTTATCCTTTGACAAGCCGGGACTTATCTTTAACACGACACTAACATGAGACAGAACAGAACATAGACATAGAGCCGGAACTTATCCTAAGACTAGCCAGGACTCAACTTCATCTCCATCTCCACACCGCGGTGGGACTGGTCTCTCTATCAGGTAATTGCAGAACAGCCAGGCTTACCCAACAGAGGCAAGGACAAGACAGGACTCCCCACAGGGCAACGGCAAAACAGCCTGACTTACCCCATGGAGGCGAGGACAGGACAAGACAGGACCCCCCACAGGGCAACGGCAAAACAGCCTGACTTACCCCGTGGAGGCGAGGACAAGACAAGACAGGACCCCCCACAGGGCAACGGCAAAACAGCCTGACTTACCCCGTGGAGGCGAGGACAAGACAAGACAGGACCCCCCACAGGGCAACGGCAAAACAGCCTGACTTACCCCGTGGAGGCGAGGACAAGACAAGACAGGACCCCCCCACAGGGCAACGGCAAAACAGCCTGACTTACCCCGTGGAGGCGAGGACAAGACAAGACAGGACTCCCCACAGGGCAACGGCAAAACAGCCTGACTTACCCCGTGGAGGCTAGGACAAGACAAGACAAGACAGGACCCCCCATAGGGCAATGGCAAAACAGCCTGACTTACCCCACAGAGGCGAGGACAAGACAAGACAAGACAAGACAGGACCCCCCACAGGGCAACAGCAAAACAGCCTGACTTACCCCACAGAGGCGAGGACAAGACAAGACAGGACAGGACCCCCTGCAGGGCAACGGCAAAACAGCCTGACTTACCCCACAGAGGCAAGGACAAGAAGAGACAGACACCAAAGAACAACAAACAGTTCCATCTCTGCTCCAAGGTAGCTCCAAGTCTCAGTTCAGCCAGCAACCTCAGCTGGCTACAGAAACAGCCAGATCCCTACCTAGCTCAGAGTGGCTGGCCCGGGAAACAGCCAAATCCATACCACAAAGGTTATGCCAACAAGTGGCAACAAGGCTCCATGAAGCTGTGGTCCTCCAACCAGGCCTAGAGGTCACAAATGGTTTCACTAGCCTTCCATCATCAGGTTGCTCCAAGGGGGACTGACAAGACAAACCAGCAGCCCACACTCAGCCCCAAGGCTACTTATATTCCAAGCCCCAAGATAGAAATTAGGTGCCTATGATTAATTCAATCAAACGAGGGACAGCTGGGAGACCCGAAATCTTGAGTCCACGGACCGGACTGTGAACCGGAATGCGGACCTCACAGATTGGACCATGACAATTCTGCATTCTGTTCTCTTTTTACTACCTCACTCTAGTTATGCATGGCATTATTTGTCAAACAAAGAAAAGCTTTTCACTGTATCTTTGTATGTGACAACAATAAATCAATTACCAATAGGAGTGAAAGTTGAATCTGATTGAAAAATTAACAGACATACATAGAAAAATCCATTCTTCTTCCCTGTTTTGACAGGAGAAAATTCTTGAGAGTGAGGGCTGCAGCTCTGAAGATTCAGAGTCACTGGAGAGGACACCAGTGTTGCAGGAAGTACAAATTGGTAAGTGTTTGGCTTTCTGAATCAATCGGAACTTGGGCCTGGTGGGGTTTTCTTAACCCACAGAACCAAGAGCAGTAGCTCGTCTGTTGAAGTTCGTACTGAGGTTTTCAGGGAAGTTCGGACAAGTTGCCTTCTAGGGCTACAGGGAAGAACAATACTATGCCACTGGAGGCAGATGATCAGGTGAACGTTCTGGCATGTTTTAAGGGAAAATTGGCTGAATGTTGCAAGCAGAGAAAACTGGGTAGTGGGAATTAGTCTGGGAGTGGTGCATAAGTGTGGGAGCTAGGATTAATTTTATACTTTGGGAAAAGACAGTGAGATTGGTTTAGGGTTGAGATATAAGAGACAGCAGATGATGGAGGGACTCTGCAGCTCGATCAGGGAGAAAAGGAATTGTGAACATTTTGGATCGAGACCCTGAATCAGTGGAGAGCATAGATTTATTTATTTATTGAGATACATCGTGGAATAGGCCCTTTGAGCCCTTCAAGGGATGCTGCCCAGCTACCCCTAGTTTAACCCTAGCCTAATCATGGGACAATTTACAATGACCAATTAACCTACCAACTGGTATGTCTTAGACTTTGGGAGAAACTGGAACAACCATGTGGTCATGGGGAGAACATACAGACAGCAGCAGGAATTGAACCCGGGTCGCCTGTACTGTAGAGCGTTGTGCTAACCACTCTGCCACTGTGCCCCAGTGGGATGGCCAGTATAGGGAGGAGATGGGAAGTGGTGAGACGGAGTCTGAGGTTATTGCTGGACGGAGGAGAGGTGAAGGATGACAGGCAGATGCTGCCAGGGGAGTAGGGATGGAGTTGGGGATCAAGTTAATGAAAACGCTGATGGAGCCCAGGGAAAGTGAGGGTAGGGACTGCAGCTGGAGGGAGATAAGCAGGAACTCAAAGGGCTGTGAGTGCTGGACTCTGATAGATGAGCCGAGAATGGGAAGCATTAGGGGAGAAGTGGAATCAGAACTAGATGCTGGAGGATCTGGGGAGAGTGGTTGGGTGATAGGTCGGGAGTGGGTGGATGCAAGTGGGAGGAAGCGGTGGACAACAGAGGTGATAGAAGGCTGGAAGGGATGTAGGAAAGGGGACAGAAATGAGGGAGAGACATTGGACCTCACCCTGGCAGTGGAGGTGTGTGAGGGGTTGCCTGGAGTTGACATGGGATGACAATGGGACTTTGAAGTCAATTGGGATTAGAAGTATTTAAAGAGGAGGTAGGAATATTTTCAGATGATCAGGGAATTGAAGACAATGGGGAAGTGACACAGAAGAAGAGATCAGCCCTGATGCTGTTGAATGGTGGTGCAGGCTTGAGAGGCCGAGTGGTCTACTGATGCTCTATTTATTGTGTTCTAGAGTCAGTGGGATGAGAGTGGGGCTTTGGCGTTAGTTTAACACTGGGCTGTGGGAGTGAGTGGGACTGTGGGTTTTATTGGGACTTTGGTGTTAGTTTAATACCGGGCTGTGGGGAGAGAAGGGGACAGTTTAAGGTTAGCACTGGGCTGTGGGGGTGAGTGGGACTGTGGGTTTTGTTGGGCAGTGATGTGTTGATGTGGAAAAATGGGCAGATTATGTTGGTGCTGATACAGGACAGTGGGGAGTGTGAAGTGTCAAGTGATCAGGTTGAGTTTGGAAAGGGGCTATAGAGAGGGTATTGGGGGGGGGTGGGGAGTGATGCTTGCTTTATGTAGGACCTTGAGGAGAGTGTGAGGTTCTTTCAGACACAATATTACTGTCGTGCATAACGATCCTCGGGCACTGCCATTTACCTGTGGTGTTTCTGGTTTTCTGTCCCAGATGAGACAAGGATTTGAAAGATTACAGGCTCTCTATCACTCACGGAGAGTGGCCAAGCAGTACCAAGACACCCGCCAGCTGGTGAGCCTGTTCCAGGCACGGTGCCACGGTTACCTGGCACGACTGAACCACCGCAAGCGGCTGGAAGCTCTGATCATCATCCAGGCCTACACGAGGGGGATGTTGGTTCGGAGAAACCATTCGAGAAAGAGGAAAGAAGTGAGCGATGGAGGTGGAGGTGCTGGGGGCAGGGAGGAAGCACATTTACCACCTCAAACTACTCTATTGCCAATGACACACAGCTGTAGTGTAGGAAACATGCCACTCTGACATCCAGAAACAACACCCAACTACAATCAGGTTGAGTCAGGGATAATTATTTGTCCAGAAAGGGACAATGATGGGGCTGGGGGTGGGGGGGATGGGGAAATTTTGGCATTAGCTGACCGTGGAACACTCACTCAGCAATGTGCAGCAGTGTCAGCTACTGGAGTAAAGCATGTGCGGAAACACTAGTTATAACCCTGAACCCTGTGAAAACGGGCTGGGATTGTGTGTGTGTGTGTGTGTGTGTGTGGAGAGGTTCAGGCAGGGGTTGTGGGAAATGAGTCTGGATGCCTTTTGCACCACGCTGCATTGGGGTTGGGTGTGGATAAGGTTAACCTCCGATGTTAAAGAAGTTAGATGTTAAAAGCACTCACTCAATTTCACTCAAATTCACTTCTACAAGTCTTCATCCTTTAACCTCTGCAGGTCATTCACGGTGTTGGGATGGGGATGCTCGGCGGTGCAGGCAAACGACAGCGCGTGAAGTTAGTTGGTGTTGCAGTGGGAGATGAAGAGATGGACACAAAATCATCGGTATGATTGACTCAACATCTGGCCCTGCAAGCACTTCAGGAAATAACAGACTTCTGAAAGTACCTGGTGTCTGTTGGTCGGTGAAAGAGCCTTGCTGACCGCAGAAGGGATCTTGGATCTACAACAGATCAACACCCAACTCCTCCCAGTCCAGCTCAGTATATGCAAAAACCACTGAGTTCTCACAGCTCACATTTCCAGAATTAAACCTCGAACTCAAGTCTCAAATTAGGATACAAGCAGAAAGTGTTGGAAATATTTTGGGTTAGGCAGCATCTGTGGAGAGAAAAAAAGAGTTAATGTTTCAGGTTGATGATCCTCCATCATAACTGGAAAATGGTTAGAAACCAAACTTGTTGCAGAGGAAGGGGAGGTGTGCAGAGAACACAGGGAGTGGCTGTGGCACCATGGAGAACAGGGGAGACTGAATGACACAAATGATGGTGCTGTTGCCTGGGAGATTGGGGAGGGAGGCTTACTACCAGCAGCTGCGTAGGGAGTAAGCAGAGGGAGGTGAATCAGAGGAGAGAGAGGTAAAGCAGAAGTTGTTTCCCTGTCATTGAGTCCAGGTGACTGAAAAAATTGAGAAGTTAATTTTATTAATTGTGAGGGGTCTTGGTCATAAGGGGTAGGCCATTTGAGACTGAGATGAGGAGAAATGTTTTCACTCGGGAGGATGGGGGTGAATCTTTGGAATTTTGTACTGTGGAGTCTCATTGGGAACGGGATGAGTAGGGGAAGAAAGTATTGAGGTAGATTCTATTGGGACGGGACAGGATCAAAGAGCTGAAGGGTCTTCTGTTGCTCCTGTTTCCTATATTTTAGTCCACTGTTCTATGATAAAAACCAAATCCAGCCTGCTCCCTGGTTTTGGTGGAAACGCACCTACATTTCACCACTGGGAACCATTGGGAAGGTCCACTCCATGGGTCAGACTTCCAGAAGGCAGGCGCTGCTAGAGATGAGAGGCTTGGTCTGTGACGTTCACCTTAACGGCTGCAGTATCAACTCCCTGAGCACAGAGATCAGAGGAGTTACAGGCCCAGCTGGCCAAACTGGATGGAGAGACTTAGGGAATTGATTTTAGTTCTTCATTTGAATTAAAAATAAAGTTTTAATTTAGAGTCATTGAGTTATATGGGGCTGAACAGGTCCTTTACCAAACTCATCCATACTAACCAAATTATCTACTTGCACATCTCCCCTTCCTCTGCAACAAGTTTGGCTATCGGCGTTTGACTCGTATCTCTCTAAAACTTTCCTTTCGATATGCCTGTCCAAATACCTCTATCATATTGTAATTGTACCCACCTCCACCACTTCCTCTGGCAGCTTGTTTCATATACCCAGCACACTCTGCGTGAAGAAGTCACTCCTCAGATCCCCTTTAAAAATTTCCTCTCTCACCTTAATGCTACACCCTCTGGTTTTAGACTTCTGTACCTTAGGAAAGTGTGACCATCCACCTGATCTACGTCCCTCATGATGTTATAAACCTCATACCTCAGCCTCCTACACTCCAGAAAGTCCCAGCCTATCTAGTTTGTCCTTATAGCTTAAGCTCTCCAGGACTGGTAGCATCTCTGTGAATAGTTTCTGCACTGGTTTCCAGCTTAATGACATTTTTCCCATACCCAGGAGATCAGAATTGCACACAACACCCAAGTATGATCGCATCAATGTATCGTCCAGCTGGTGTACATAATGTATTACAAACACATTTATAAAAATGAATTTACATTTTTAAAATAGTATATTTAAATACTGAAAGCTGAGTCAGTTATTTTTTAATGATTCATCAAAAATCGCAATTTTTTAGAAGGTAAGGTTGGAAAAGACCGAAGTTGCCATCTGAGGTCTAGAGGCTGCTTGTAAACTCCTCCAAATCATGTGGCCCACAGAAGATGGTCCCCAGATGCTGGATTCCCAGCAGGGACCATATCAGAGAGAAAGAGTCTTCTGAGAAACAAACTCCCTTTGGATTCCTTTCTAGTTTCCTGACCGATGAAAGTGTACCTCATCCACCTGACCCGTGGCTCTCTCTACAGGCGAGGATGTCCAAGCAGGACATGGCGAATGAGAAGAGGCAGAGAGAAAGGTTCTTGAGGGAACAGCAGGAGGAAGAGAAGGCTGAGACCCTCAGAGACCTAGAGATGGTGGACGACATCTTCAGCTTCCTGCCAACTGTGCTGGCATGCCCAGACAAAGGAGGTCCTCTAGGATTTGAGGTAATAGTTCCATTTCAGGAATTAAGTACCGGAATTTCCCAGATAAGATCTTCACTGATTGTTCAATGAGATGAGGAAGTGGAAATTTTTTTTTTGGATCCCGGCTTGATTTCACTATTCAGGGATAGGTAGTCTCTGCCCCTGGAATCCTGGATTATATAAATGGTTCAGATAATTCAATTTAATATCAGAGAAAGTACACAGTATACTATTTGGAAATTCTTGCACTTCACAGAGATGTCCATGAAACTAATAACCTCGAAGCGAGAATAATAGTGACATCAGAACCCCAAAGTGCCCCTCCCCCTTCCACACACAAGCAGCAGCCCTTCTCCCCCCAACTCGCACCAGTAAAACTACACCCCACCGCCATGCAAGTCCCCAAAGAGTCCTTCACTAGCGAGGGAGAGAGAGATTGCTCCTGTGACAACGAGAGCAGGAGACCAGCAGCTCGCTGTTCCGAAGTTACAATCTTCCATGTTGCTTCTCCAAGCCCCTGTCTCAGGGACCAACAGGCTCTCACTCACCATCAAAAGAGAGAGAGAGAGGGATCGCTCGATACAGGGGTCTTCTTCCGACAGCAGAGCATACCACCTGCTGTCTCAATGTTTCAGCCTTCCACGACATTTCAGCCAGGATTTCTGGCCTGGAGGTTCTTTTGTGCATCTGCAAAATAAATGTTGCTGTGCAGTTAAGTATCAGTGTAACCCAGACCATTCCCTCAGGTTTGTCCTTCCTGCTGTGGCTGAAGTTGTCCTGCATGTGGAACTGAAGTGAGGGCTTCCATTTCACCCAACACTAGACTGCCGTAACACTGCACCCATTTCTGATTGTTGACAGGAAACTAGTCTGAGTTTTCGGTGGGAATATCATTTGTTACAGGACCTTTCACCTCACTGGTGAAACATCCAAGGCTTAACTCCAACAGCATTTTATGCCTTCCATGTTTTGAGAAATAACTGCTCCCGTTCACCCATAAAATAGAGAAAATCTGCAGATGCTGGAAATCTGAGCAACACGCACCAAATGCTGGAGGAACTCAGCAGGCCAGGCAGAATCTAGGGAAAAGAGTACAGTACTCTTTTCCTAGGTGCTGCCTGGCCTGCTGAGTTCCTCCAGCATGTTGTGTGTGTTGTACCCATAAAATAACCCAGTTTTACCAGCCCAATTTCTCCTGTAACTCTGCTATTTAAGTAACCACTACTAAAGCTGACATCAATGCAGTCCTTGAGATTGGTGACTTCCACTGAACTCAAACATAACCAGGTCTGTGTGTCAGGAACTCAGGACCAGCAGCTGCTTCCAAGCTCAGCTGATCAGCTGTCTGTTAATTCTTATAGTTAAAAGTTCATTACTTAATTATACAGTAATTGCCTCTAACACTGGGGTATCTACAGGCCGTTACATGATTACAATAGATTATTTGATTGATTGATCTTTGCTACTTCTCGCAGTTTGCTACTTTTGCATGAGGGAGGTGCCCAGTCTCCACATGCAGGAAGAGAAGATCTCTTCTACTTTCGAAGCCCGGAGCATGCAGCATGGCCTTGGGGAGATCCCACTCTGTAACGCTGACACCTATTCACAGGTGATCAAGTTGGGTTGCCACATTTCGTTACTTTTGGTCTTTTTCAGGACCTGGTGGTGAATCAGCAGAAATTGGAGGAGTTCGATTTAGATGATACCTCTCTGTCCTCTGATTCTGGTGAGGAGGACGATCTGGACCAATACACCTTCGCAAAATACGCTGCCACTTACTTCCAGGGGTCTTCTACTCCCACTCATATCCGACGGCCTCTCCGACATCCTCTGCTCTTCCATGACAACCAAGTCGACATCCTGGTAGGTGAATTTTGCCCATCCTGGGAGAAACATTGGGAGCCACTGACACAACTCACTGGCTTCCCAATGATCCATCCAACTTTATGTTGCTTTAATTGAAGAAACAATCAAGGAGACAAGAGAAACAGGTCATTTGATTTAGAACATAGAACATAGAATAGTACAGCACAGTACAGGCCTTTTGGCCCACAATGTTATGCTGACCCTTAAACCCTGCCTCCCACATAACCCCCGACCTTAAATACCTCCATATACCTATCTAGTAGTCTCTTAAATTTCACCTGTGTATCTGCCTCCACCACTGACTCAGGCAGTGCATTCCACGCACCAACCACTCTCTGAGTAAAAAACCTTCCTCTAGTATCCCCCTTGAACTTCCCACCCCTTATCTTAAAGCCACGTCCTCTTGTATTGAGCAGTGGTGCCCTGGGGAAGAGGCTCTGGCTGTCCACTCTATCTATTCCTTTTAATATCTTGTACACCTCTATCGTGTCTCCTCTCATTCTCCTTCTCTCCAAAGAGTAAAGCTCCCTTAATCTCTGATCATAATGCATACTCTCTAAACCAGGCAGCATCCTGGTAAATCTCCTCTGTACCCTTTCCAATGCTTCCACATCCTTCCTATAATGAGATGACCAGAAATAGACACAGTATTCCAAGTGTGGCCTAACCAGAGTTTTATAGAGCTGCATCATTACCTCGCGACTCTTAAACTCTATCCTTCGACTTATGAAAGCTAACACCCCATAAACTTTCTTAACTACCCTATCTACCTGTGAGGCAACTTTCAGAAATCTGTGGACATGTACCCCCAGATCCCTCTGCTCCTCCACACTACCAAGTATCCTGCCATTTACTTTGTACTCTGCCTTGGAGTTTGTCCTTCCAAAGTGTACCACCTCACACTTCTCTGGGTTGAACTCCATCTGCCACTTCTCAGCCCACTTCTGCATCTTATCAATGTCTCATTGCACTCTTCGACAATCCTCTACACTATCCACAACACCACCAACCTTTGTGTCGTCTGCAAACTTTCCAACCCACCCTTTTACCCCCACATCCAGGTTCTTAATAAAAATCACGAAAAGTAGAGGTCCCAGAACCAATCCTTGTGGGACACCACTAGTCACAACCCTCCAATCCGAATGTACTCCCTCCACCATGACCCTCTGCTTTCTGCAGGCAAGCCAGTTCTGAATCCACCTGGCCAACCTTCCCTGGGTCCCATGCCTTCTGACTTTCTGAATAAGCCTACCATGTGGAACCTTGTCAAATGCCTTACTAAAATTCATGTAGATCACATCCACTACACTACCCTCATCTCTATGCCTGGTCACCTCCTCAAAGAACTCTATCAGGCTTGTTAGACACAATCTGCCCTTTACAAAGCCGTGCTGACTGTCCCTGATCAGACCATGATTCTCTAAATGCCCATAGATCCTATCTCTAAGAATCTTTTCCAACAGCTTTCCCACCACAGACGTAAGGCTGTCTAGTCTATAATTACCCAGACTATCCCTATTACCTTTTTTGAACAAGGGGACAACATTCGCCTCCCTCCAATCCTCCGGTACCATTCCCGTGGACAACGAGGACATAAAGATCCCAGCCAGAGGCTCAGCAATCTCTTCCCTCGCCTTGTGGAGAAGCCTGGGGAATATTCCGTCAGGGTCCAGGGACTTATCCGTCCTAATGTATTTTAACAAATCCAACACCTCCTCTCCCTTAATTTCAACATGCTCCAGAACATCAACCTCACTCATATTGTCCTCACCATCATCAAGTTCCTTCTCATTATTTAATCTATTTATCAATTCTACATTTATCCCGTCTTAATTTCACCACATTCTCATTAGCTCCTGCTGGATTCCACACTCATCAGTACACTAGGGGCAATTTACAGTGAGTTGTTTATCTACTGATCTGCATGTCTTTGGAATGTGGGAGGAAAGTGAAGCACTTCAAAAACAACCCACACATTCACAGGGAGAGCATGCAAACTCCAGGCAGACAGTGCCTGAGGTCAGGATTGAACCTGTGGAGCAGAACACAGTGCCACCCTAGAAGCGTGTATATTGACTTGGGAAGGTTGGAAATTTCTGTCTGCGTCTCTGAAAGGGCTATAGGTAAGGACACTAAAGAGCTCAGGTTCTACTTTGGAAGGTGGTGTCATGATGTCACTCCTAATTTACTCACCGGCTGGGTCCAGAGGCTTTGAACTGGCTGTATATGTCACGTAACTAATGTGTGGAATCTGCTTCTATAGGCTTCCCTGGCCGTATGGAATATTATCCTGAGGTTCATGGGTGATCTCCCAGAGCCCAAGACATTTGCAAAGGCCTCAGAAAAGACAAAGGACTCCATCATGACACAGATATATGACTCCCTTGGTAGAAAGTCCAAGGTTTACAAAACTACAAACCAGACCACAGACGAGGTAAGGACTGTCCCCTAACTGTGTTCTGTTGCTGGTGAAATGGAAGTGTATGGACCCAGATGTGTGCATTATGCACAGAAGCACACTGGTGAGATGGCACCCTGCTGTCCTACTAAAGAACCCTTCAGTAGATCCTAGCCACAGGGTCAAAGATTCAGGAATGGGGATCTGAATTGTCAGTCTTCCTCTGGGATCAGTGGTGATCACCTTCATCATTTGATTCCTCCCGCACAGTAATCTACTGGACATCGGACGTTTCCTGATTCATGATCACCTCACAACTGTCTTCTTGGGTTACTACCAGGTGCTACAGCCTCTCTGTATACGTCAGCCTATTCATTCTCTCTTCTCCCCACTCCTGTCAGGCAGAAGATCGAAAAGCTTAAGGCATGTACCAGTGGATTCGAGGACAACTTCTATCTTGTTATCAGACCTTTCATATGTTGGACGTTAGTGATCTCCTACTCTACCTTGTTGTGGCCCTTCCACTATATTTGTCCATTTTCTCTATATTCTGCATTCCATTTTTTCTTGATCTTTTTACTACTTTGGTGTACCTATGTGTGACGTGTTCTGTGTGGATAGCATGTAAACAAAGTCTTTTCACTGTATCAAGGATCTGTGTCAATAATAAACTAACGCCAATACCTATCTTCATCTTCTCCTGAAATCCACTGTTCTCCCTAACACCAATCACTTTCTTCCCATCCCTGAACTCAAACATCCTTCAGACTCTCTCCCATGATGGGGCCCTTTCTCCTTTGCCCAGCTCTACTCCACCGCCTTCTCTGCGGTGGTGGGGTGAGTGAGGAGGTCCTGTTCTACCAGGCACTATGTTGAGGGTGGTATGTACAGTGGTAGATTCTATAGGCAGTCCTTCGTACCAGACCCCAAAAGGATTCAGTTGGCCTTTGATTAGCAATGCATCAGGACCCCCTGTATAAAAATGATTTATTCCCTATTAGTTGCTTTATATTCCTGTATATCAGTGATGACATATACCACACTGAGGTAAAGTTTTGTAACCATTACCAGCAGGGCATTGCATTTAATAATCTGAATGTTAACAACCTATTTGATTATAAGCCTTCCCGTGTTACAATCCAGTAACAAACTGTGCTCTGGCACCTCTGCCTGCTGTCAGGCTTGGAGACGAGTGTGCCTCCCTCATTCAGGAGAAGAGAAGGCTGGTGGTTTCACTAATCCCTGTCCAGACAACCTTTCATCTCTGAATGCAGACCTACTCTCTCGCTTTAGCAACGGCTGAGACCTCATTCATGTTATGTCTCATGCTGGTGGAATTGTGGAGTTGTCATCAGGGGCCAAGGGAACCCAGGAGGCAAAGCAAGGGGTCTCAATCCACAGCATGGGACTGATGGAGACATACAGATCCTGACCATCTGCTTCCACTCTCAGTCCTGAGGCAGGGCTTTCAATCTGAAACCTTGCTAATTCCTCTTCCCCCAAGGTAGTGTTCAACCCTCCGAGTTCCTGCAGCAGATCATTTATAGCATAAGGGTTCCGAGTGTTGTCCTAGTTGCAGAGGCCAAACTAATTAATTACGAGGGGTTAGGACAGAGTAGATACTAAGATGTTTCCATGTCTCAAATGGGCATAATTATAAGGTTAGGGGTGGGCATTTAACAACAAGGTGGGTAGGAACTTTGCTTACAGAAGGTGCTGATTCACTGGACTTCTCTGCCCAAAAAAGTTGTGCAGTCTGGATCATTGGAGGTACAGAGATAATGGATGATTCTTTCAAAGGTCAGGGAATTGAGGGCTGTGAGAACCCGGCACAGAAGGAGTTGAGCTCTGGTGGAGATCAGCCACAATCATAGTGTGTGGCGGGGCAGGCTTGAGGCTTTATCCTGCTCCTGCTTCTTTATGTTTTCATCTGGAATATAAAACAACTGAGAAACATCATTACTGGTTCTAATAACACTGCCTAGTCTGGACTCTGCTTTGCATCCTGGCTGGAGGGAGGGGGATGCAACCAGCCACCCAGATGAAAGGTTTTTATTTTGATCTCTTCAATGAAGAATGATAAGTGGTAGCATTTGACCCTATTTCTGAGCTAGCAGATTGTGGAGAATGTCTCACACTCTCAGAATGGACTGAAGGGAAGGATAATGTCACAGAGTCGTACAGCATGAAACAGACCTTCAGCCCTCCGAGACGTGCCAAACATCAACCATCCGTATACATTAATCCTATACTGATTCCATTATTCTCCCCACAGTCTCATCAACAACCCAGACTCTGCCACCTACACACCATCAGCTTTATGGAGCTGGAAATCTTGGCTAATGATCGCCCTTGTAAGAAATGTTCTTCTGGTTTATGCTGCAGGGTTATGCTGGAGAGGGAATGCTGTTGGATGAGAATCCTGTCTCGGACAGACCAATGTCAAACCTGGAAAAGCTTCACTTCATTATTGGTAATGCCATTGCCAGACCCAGCATCAGGTATGTGCTGACAATTCCTGCCTCAGGTTCTTCTCCTTCCAGTCCTCCTTCTTTCCAGAGCTATTTGCAGAATGAAATTAAATGATTTCAGACATATTTTCTAGTGAACTGCCATGAGTGGGTGCGTGTCAAAGGCTGACACAGTGAGAATCTGGGTTAGGAAGAGGGAAGCTTAATTTCTGCACTTTCCATTTTCAGTGGGGTAGCCATGGGGATTGGACCAGGAACAATCTCATTGCCAGAGTCTTGGGCAGCTCGAATGGAATGAGACTCCCATAAAGAACCTGGAAGGTGGTGGAAACATGACTACAAGGTGGTGGGGGAGGGGGTACTCATTGTCCCTACCCCTCCTGAATTACCATAGATTAAGGTGTCAGCTTGGCAACGCTACTCAAACCCAGGTCTGACAGTGGGAAGAACCATCCGAATCCAAACAGGTTCATCAGTTTGTCCTTCCTTACAGTAAGTCAGGATGAATTTCCAGTGCAGGTTGTCTATCACATTTACTTCTACACTGGTCCTGTTGGCTAACAATGCTCAGTACATACTGTATCTCCACTGTGGTTTATAAACTGATCTCAACATAGAACAGTATGGCACATGACAGGGCCTTTCACCCACCATAGTGCCAATCTAACTAACCCTATCTGCCTGAAACGGAGGAGGACATTGTCTGGATGCTGTTAGTTTGCAGGAGTCAGCCACAGGAAGGTTTGTGTCTGTAAGGCAGTTCCTTATATCAGCCTCCCTGTGAGTGTGTCTCCAACAATTTCTTTTCACTAACGTTCACACCGTCTGCGATACCAGCATGGTGACAAATTTTCCCCAGGCCCACATTTAGAAGCTATTGTTATGTAGAAAATGCAACAGGAAATTAGTTGATTCCCACAAAGATTATTTTAGATTTTTTTTAGATTATGAGAACACCCAGTCCTCTTTTATTGTCATTTAGAAATGCATGCATGCATTAAGAAATGATACAATGTTTCTCCGGAGTGATATCACAGAAAACAAGACAGACCAAAGACTAACACTGACAACACCACATAATTATAACATATAGTTACAGCAGTGCAAAGCAATACCGTAATTTCATAAAGAACAGACTATAGGCACAGTAAAAAAAAAAGTACTCAAAGTCCTGAGTTGATTGACTCCCAAATCCCCGAAAGCAGGCTGCAAAAGGGAGAAATTCCCCACCATAAACCTCCAGGCACCATCAACTTGCCAATACCTTGGAAGCAGCCGACCCTGAGTCCATCCGCCCACAAACTCCGAGCTTCCGAGCAGCCTCTCCAATACAGCCTCCCGAGCACCATCCTCTGCTGAGCGCCTTCGACCTCTCCCCAGCCGTTGAAACACACAAAGCCAAGGATTTTGGGGCCTTTAGCTCCGGAGATTCCGGTTACCACACAGTAGCAGTGGTAGCAAAGCAGTCATTTCAGAAGTTTTCCAGATGTTCCGCTTTGCTCTCACATCTGTCTCCATCAAATCAGGATTGTGATGGAGAAAGATGACAAGGATCTGACCTGGTTTAGTCGTGTTGATGCAGGGATACATGGCCCTAGGCTGAGTGAGAACTTCTGTAATTTTGCTGTATCAGACCTTCATGTGTGTATCAGGGTGCATCACTGACTTCAGTTTAACAGCTCCTCTAACTTGCAGCATCTGTTCTGTGCTGGGCTGCAGTTGTTGTCTGCTGATCTCTGGAACAGGACTCGTGTGTGGCTGACCAGCCGGCACTCAGCTCTAATGACAAAGTTGATGTTATTTGCTCTGTTAGCAGAGTGCATTTTCCAGCCCGTACCTCCTCAGTCCCTCTGTGCACTCTGAGCACCTCCCCTCTATCTGCACAGTGGAAATCCAACCAGTTCATTCAGTTAGACCAGCTGCCAGGAAGCTCCAATACAGGGCTTTAAATGAGAACAAACTTGCTGGAAACTCTCAGTGAGTTAAGCTGCAGCAGGGCAGAAAGAAAGAAAGAAAGAATTAATGTTACCTTTCATCAAAACTATAGAAATTGTTGCAGCATTAATAGTTTTACCCCCAGCTCTGGTCTGTTTTACTCCTCAACATCAGTGACTTTTAATCCTGCAGACTCTACAGGTGATCAGTATGTTGGTCATTCACTCAGAGTTTGGTTTCTTCGGTGTGGAGGAGGCCACAGTACATTAGAGTAGGTTAGCTGATGAGCAAGCGGGAAGAGAAGAAGTGAAATGGCATGGGAAATTTTCCTGGCTGCAGGAGACAGAAGAGTAAACTGATGGAAATGGTCCTTTCGGAATGCTGAGATGGAGGGAAGGGGGCGGGTTTGCCTTCTGTGGCCTTGCATCAGCTTTCCATAAGCCATATAGAACATTATGTCCTCATGAAGATCAAGCAGGTAGGATGATGACTGCTGTTGATAATAGAGAGATACAGCTTGAAATCAGGCCCTTCAGCCCCCTGCACAGACCATCAACCTTACTCATTTCCATTAATTCTACATTCTACATTTTATTCTCCCCATCAATTGCCCCAAGATTCTACCACTGACCTACATACTTGGACCAATTACCTACCAAGCAGAACGTTTTTGGGATGTGGGATAAAACCAAAGCACCCTGAGGAGGTCCTCCATTGTTTTCTTCCACACAATTTTCATGTTTGCTCCAAACTGCAATGTTTAAAATCTATTTTTGAAGTGGGAATGATGGGTATGACATTATTTGGATTCTCTATCATCCTGTTTGCTAATGGTTGATAAGAGTTGACCAACTCTCTCCTGATGAGCAACACTTCATCTCCTTTGGCACACCTTCACCACTGCTCAGCAATCTTTCTGATTGTTTTAAGGGCATTCAAAACTCTGGGGAAATCCCCATCTCCAACTTCTTGGCGGAGCTGTAATCACAGTACAACGGTAGGCATGTTAGTGACTGTCTTCTTTTGGGAAAGGACTAAGGAAGTGTTCGCACTCTTGCTGTCAGCTGCTAAGGCCCTTTGTTTTAGACTGACTCTCCAAGTTCCAGTGCTGTCAAGTCCTCTGATCCGTTAGGGATCTCAAGTTGCAGAGCGTTTCAGGAGGTCTTCTGTCAGAACAATAATAGAATTTCAAGTCCGCAACATTTGCCCCATTTTCCTGTAGCTCTTAGGAGAGTTCAACTTTCCGTTCCAACAGCCCACAGATTGTTTTGTTCCTTTGTGTGGATTGCAGCTTCAATGTCCCTGTTGTTTCCACCTGGTGTAAGTGGTTCTTTAAGTTGCTCATCCAGAGAGACAGCTTTTCTGACTCTTTCCTTGCTTTTATTGCAGAGATGAGATTTACTGTCAGATCTGTAAGCAGCTGTCAGAGTGTTACAACAAGAATGTCTATGCCAGAGGCTGGATACTCATGTCCCTGTGTGTTGGCTGTTTTCCACCCTCAGAGGTCTTTATGAAGGTTAGTTTCACTGTGCTCCCCACACATCTACATGCAGATGTGCCTGCTGGTCCTCCTTTGCTGCCTGCACACCGGCGAACCTGTTCGTCCACTCAGGTTTGGTAAGGTATTGTTGAGCATTGATGTTCAGTGTTTCCTGAGGAACCCTTCCTGCAGCCCCGGGCAGGTCCTGGCCTGTTCATCCTGTGATGAAAGTGTGAGCAAAACTTGTAAACAGTAACTTAACAGTGTGTGGACCCACAGGTAAATACTCTAGGGTCAGGGTGGGTCAAGCTCTTTAACCCCACTGAAAGCTGATGACGCAATGTAATGTGTAGATACGATGGTGATTGATCTCAACTCCACATTCCTCCTATCACTGGCAACATTCCACCCTTATTTGTTGAAAAGGACACTGCTTTCACTGCTTTTTGAGGATGAATTTCTGTTTGCCAGTTCCATATCAGTCACTTTCCCAGCTCCTGAATCACACTTTCTTTAGCAGTCCACTTCATGCCCAATGCATTGTTGGATTAACTTGACCTTGCCTGTGAGTTAGACATTGTTAATGCTGGCATCATGTTAGGTCAGAAGTGCAGCACTCAGAGCTCCCTGGTAAAGAAAGGCAGCAGCCGGGCATCCGTCCAACTTGGATTTCAGTCAATGACTGAAGCTGCAGTGATCTTCAGCTTGATGCCAATTGACTCGTTTCCTTGCCTCTTCTTGCCAGACAAGCCAGGGATATCAGAAGCCCAGTGTTGAGGCCCTAATACAAACTGTAAGTTGAAGGTCAGTAAGTTGACCCTACCCCTGTTACAGCCAAGACCCTGGCCAGCCCTGGGCCAATTCCAAACACCAGGGCCAAATCTCCTCCTCTGCAGCCACTTTCCACAGCTGTGCATTCCTCTCACCTCGTCCTCGCAACCATCTCTTGGAAGATTGCCAGCAGAAAATCTTACCCGTCAGCCACACAACTTGAAAGCAGAAACACAAATAGCATTCAGTCTAACAGGCTGCTAGCCCATCTGCAATGCATTGCTGAAACTCTGATAATCTGACATCCCTGGTGCTGAGATTTTCCAGACTATTAGATGTCATTATTGTGTTACAGAATAATACAAGAAATCATTCAGTGAGATTAAAGCAAGTGGAAAAATATACAGGAAGTCCAGACCCTGGCTACAGCCTCAAGCCCACCCACATTTCTGACCCGTGATGCTCTGGATTCTAACTCCAGAACTTCAGTTCAGACCCCAGCCCCAGCCCCACTTCATATCTGAGGCTCACAGTCCAGACTAACGAGTGAACCAGGAGCCAAGCTATGGCAATTCTTCTCTATCTTTCTGGGTAACTCTGTTATTGTCATTTCGGCAATTCTTTAGCTCTATGATCTTTGCACCATTCTGCTTTGTAAGACCATAAGATATAGGAGCAGAATTAGGAAATTTAGCCCACTGAGTCTGCTCCACCATTTCATCATGGCTGATTCAATTTTCCTCTCAGCCCCAATATCCTGTCTTCTCCCCGTATCCCTTCGTGCCTTGACCAGTCAGGAATCTATCAACCTCTGCCTTAAATATACATAAAGACTTGGCCTCCACAGCTGCCTGTGGCAAAGAATTTTGCAGATTCACCACGTGCTGGCTTAAGAAATTCCTCATCATCTCCACTCTACAAGGACGCCCCTCTATTCTGACCCTCCCACCATAAAAAGCATCCTCTCCACATCCACTCTATCAAGGCCTTTCACTATTCAATAGGTTTCAATGAGATCACCACTCATTCTTCTGAATTCTAGTGAATACAGACCCAGAGCCATCAAACGCTTTTCGTATGACAAGCCATTCACTCCTGGAATCATTTTTGTGAACCTCCTTTGAACCTTCTCCAGTTTTAGCACATCCTTTCCAGGATAAGAGGCCCACACCTGCTCACAGTGCTCCAAGTGAGGCATCACCAGTACTTTCTAAAGTCTCAACATTACATCCTTGCTTTTATATTCTAGTCCTCTTGAAATGAGTGCTAACATTGCATTTGCCTTCCTTACCACAGACTCAATGTGCAAATTGACCTTTAGTGAAACCTGCACAAGGACTCCCAAGCCCTTTTGCCCCTCAGTTTTTTGTATTTTCTCTCCACCTAGAAAATAGTCTACCCTTTCACTTCTTCTCCGAAAGTGCATGACCATATACCTTCCGACACTGTATTCCATTTGCCATTTCTTTGCCCATTCTCCTATTCTGTCTAAGTCCTTCTGTAGCCTCTCTATTTCCTCAAAACTACCTGCCCCTCCACCTATCTTCATATTGCCTGCAAACTTTGTAAAAAAGCCATCTATTCCATCATCCAAATTATGAACATATAATGTCATATAATTTGATCTATTATATGTGTTGTCTTTGGCTTTTATGTCGGCTTTGATTCCTCTTATTAGCCACGGTTGAGTCATCTTGTCTTCAGAATACCTCTTCCTCTTTGGGATGTATATCTCCTGTGCCTTCTGAATTGCTTCCAGAAATTCCAGCCATTATTGCTCTGTTGGGTCACTGCCAGTGTCCTTTTCCAATCAACTCTGGCCAACTTCTCCCTCATATATCTGCAATTCACATTACTCCACTGTAATACTTACACATCTGACTTTAGCTTCTCCTTCTCAAATTTCAAGGTAAATTTGATCATATTATGATCACCCACCCCTGAAGGTTCTTTTACCTTAAGCTCTCCAATCAATTCTGGTTCATTGCACAACACCGAATCCAGAATAGCTGATCTTCTTGTGGGCTCAACCACGAGCTGCTCTAAAAAGTCATCCTGTAGGGACTCTAGAAATACCCCCTCCTGTAATCCAGCACCAACCTGATTTTCTCAAAAATCCCCCAAGACTATATTAACATTGCCCTTTTTGGCGTGCATTTTCTATCTCCCTTTGTAATTTGTAGACCACATCCTTACTACTGTTTGGGGGTCTGTATACAACTCCCATCAGGATATTTTTACCTTTGCAGTTCCTTAGCTCTATCCACAATGATTCAACACCTTCTGACCCAATGTCACCTCTTTATAATGATTTGATTTGATTTTTTACCAACAGAACAATTCTACTCTCTCTGACTTCTTGCCTGGCCTTTCAATATAGTATGTATCCTTGGAAATTAAGCTCCCAACTATAATCTTCTTTCAGCCATGATTCAGTGATGCCCTCAACATTATACCTGCCGATCTGCAACTGTGCTGCAGGTTCATTTACCTAATTCCGTATACTGCACGCATTCAGATACAACACCTTCAGTCCTTTTTGATTTTGTCTGTCTTTTACATTGGAAATCATCCTGTTGACTGCAATTTTTCCCAATCAACAGCCTCTCCTCTTACACATTACCTCTGTTTGTAAACCAGCTACCTCATCTTCAGCACTATCATCCGCCTTTCCTACAATGCTTCTTGCATTGAAATATACACAGCTCAGGACACTAGTTGCACCATGCTCAACCTTTTGATTCCTAACTTGTCTGAAATCTTACCAACATCTGCCTCCACAACCTTCTATTACCTGTTCTGGCACTCTGGTTACCATCCCCCTGCAACTCTAGTTAAACCCCACCATACAGCATTAACAAACTTTCCCATTAGGATATAAATCCCCCTCCAGTTCAGGTGCAAACTCTCCCAAGTGTACAGGTCCCACCTTCCCTGGAAGAGAGCCCAATAATCCAAAAATCTTATGCCCTCCCTCCTACACCAACTCCTTAACCACATATTAAACTTTTTAACCTTCTGTACACCTGGCATGGGCAGCAATCCTGAGACCGTAACCCTGGAGCTCCTGCCCATTAAGTTAACTCCTAACTCCCTGAACTCCCTATTCAGAGCCTTGTAATTTATGCTTGTCGTTGTATTTAATGTTACCATTACACTGGACTCTGCGAGCTTCATCTGAACAAGGAATTTTATTGCACTGGTGTATGTGACAATATAGTGCACTACTCTGACGGTCAGGGTGGTTGGGAGACAGAAATAGGTGGGTAATAGGCAGATAATATAGTGCACTACTCTGACGGTCAGAAATAGGTGGGTAATAGGCGGAAGCAGACGGGCAGATGGAGCCGTGAGGGAGAAGGTCAGGGTACAGGTTGGAGATGGCTTCTGCAGGGTGAAGAGCGGGGAGACAAAGGCTGCTTGTGGGAGCCATTGAAGGGCAGGTGGAACCGAACAGGGAGGGAGATGCTGTGGGAGAAGTATCTGGGTAGTTGGTGATGGACCCAGGAGTGAGAAGGGGGCAGAAATAGTGAAGAGAGGAGGTATAAGAAAGGGAGCAAAAGTGGGAGGATGGAGATAGGGGTGGGGCACAGGAGGTAAGAGTTACCAGAAATTGGAAAACTTAGTGTTTGTGGCATTTGTTTCCTCGAGCTCGTGTTGGGCTTCACCCTGAGGTTATGGGGTCGTTAGTCTGGGTCTCCTGGCTACACAGCCAGTAATGCTGCCCTCAATGGGTGTTTGACTTCACCTCTCGTGTGCTTGCCTTCCCCAGTATCTGCGTAACTTCCTTCGATCTGGACCAGTGGGGTATGCGCCATTCTGCGAGGAGCGGCTGGGGCGGACGGCAGTCAACGGAGCTCGGACAGAGCCACCGAGCTACCTGGAGCTGGAGGTGTGTGCACCGGAGTTGGGGGGGGGGGCGGTGGCTGTGGTGAGTGGGGAGGATGGCTGTTTTGGAGAGGTGAGTGTGGGAGGTGAGGGACAGATGTGGGAGGGGTTGGGGAGAAGGAGGTGAGAGAAGACTGTGTGGGGGGGGGTAGGGAGGAGAGGGGTAGGTGAGTGAAAGACAGACTGGTGATCACTCCCACAGTGACGGGAGTTGCTGTTTACAACAGAGTCTGAGATAAAGGTTTTGTGTTATCTGGGAGTGGCATGGTTCTCCCCCTCTCCCCCTCTCCCTCCCCCTCTCCCTCCCTCTCTCCCTCCCTCTCTCCCTCCCCCTCTCCCTCCCCCTCTCCCCCTCTCCCCCTCTCCCTCTCTCCCCTCTCCCCCTCTCCTTCCACTTCTACCCCTCTCCCCCTCTCCCCTCCCCCTCTCCCCTCCCCCTCTCCCTCTCTCCCTCTCCCTCTCTCCCTCTCTCCCCCTCTCCCTCTCTCCTTCTTTCCCTCTCCCTCTCTCCTCTTCCCCTCTCCCCTCCCCCTCCACTCTCCCTCCTCCTCTCCCCTCTCCCTCTCTCCCTCTCTCCCCCTCTCACTCTCTCCTTCTTTCACTCTCCCTCTCTCCTCTTCCCCTCTCCCCTCCCCCTCCACTCTCCCTCCTCCTCTCCCCTCTCCCTCTCCCCTCTCCCTCTCCCTCCCCCTCTCCCTGCTCCCCCTCTCCCTCCTCCCCTCCCCCTCCCCCTCCCCTCTCCCTCCTCCTCTCCCCTCTCTCCGCTCCCCCTCTCTCCCTCTCTCTCCCCTCTCCTCTCCTCCCCCCTCTCCCTCCCCTCTCTCCCTCCCTTCTCTCCCTCCCCCTCTCCCTCCCTCTCTCTCCTCTCCTCCCCTCTCTCCTCTCCTCCCCTCCCCTCTCCCCTCTCCTCTCCTCCCCCTCTATCCCCTCTCTCCTCTCCTCCTCTCCTCTCCCTCGCCCTCTCCTCCCCCTCTCCCTCTCTTCTCACCCTCTCTCCTCTTCTCCTCCCCCCTCCTCCCCTCCCCCTCTCCTCCCCTACCCCTCTCTCCTCCCCTCCCCCTCTCCACTCCTCCCCCTCTCTCCTCCCCTCCCCCCTCTCCTCCCCTCCCCCTCTCTCCTCCCCTCTCCTCCCCTCTCTCCTCCCCTCCCTCCTCTCCTCCCCCTCTCCTCCCCTCCCCCTCTCCTCTCCTCCCCTCTCTCCTCTCCTTCCCCTCTCCTCTCCTCCCCTCTCGCCTCTCCTCCCCCTCTCCTCTCATCCTCTCCTCCTCCCCTCTCTCCTCTCCTCTCCTCTCTCCTCTCCTCCCCTCTCTCCTCTCCTCCCCTCTCTCCTCTCCTCCCCTCTCTCCCTCTCCTCCCCCTCTCCTCTCCTCCCCTCTCTCCTCTCCTCCCCTCTCTCCTCTCCTCCCCCTCTCCTCTCCTCCCCCTCTCCTCTCCTCCCCTCTCTCCTCTCCTCCCCCTCTTTCCGCCCCTCCCCTCTCCACTCCTCCCCCTCTCTCCTCCCCTCCCCCTCTCTCCTCTCCTCCCCTCTCACCTCTCCTCCCCTCCTCTCCTCTCCCTCTTCCTTGCCCTCTCCTCCCCCTCTCTCCCTCTCTTCCCCCCTCTCCCTCTCTTCCCCCTCTCTCCCTCTCCTCCTCTCTCTCCTCTCCTCCCCTCTCCTCTCCTCCCCTCTCCTCTCCTCCCTCCCCCTCTCTCCTCTCCTCCCCCTCTCCTCCCTCCCCCTCTCTCCTCTCCTCCCCCTCTCCTCCCTCCCCCTCTCTCCTCTCCTCCCCCTCTCTCCCCTCTCTCCTCTCCTCCTCTCCTCTGCCTCGCCCTCTCCTCCCCCTCTCCCTCTCTTCTCACCCTCTCTCCTCTTCTCCTCCCTCCCCCTCTCTCCTCTCCTCCCCCCTCTCCTCCCTCCCCCTCTCTCCTCTCCTCCCCCTCTCTCCCCTCTCTCCTCTCCTCCTCTCCTCTGCTCGCCCTCTCCTCCCCCTCTCCCTCTCTTCTCACCCTCTCTCCTCTTCTCCTCCCTCCCTCCCCTCCCCCTCTCCTCCCCCCTCTCCTCCCCTCCCCCTCTCCTCCCCTCCCCTTCTCCTCTCCTCTCCTCTCCTCTCCCCCTCTCTCCTCTCCCCCTCTCTCCTCTCCTCCCCCTCTCTCCTCTCCTCCCCCTCCCTCCTCCCCTCCCCCTCTCCTCGCCTCCCCCTCTACTCTCCTCCCCCTCTCCTCTCCTCCCCCTCTCCTCTCCTCCCCTCTCCCCTCTCCTCCCCCTCTCCTCTCCTCCCCTCTCTCCTCTCCTCCCCCTCTCTCCCTCTCCTCCCCCTCTCTCCTCTCCTCTCCCTCTTCTCCCCTCTCTCCCTCTTTCCTCTCCTCCCCCTCTCCCCCTCTCTCCTCTCCTCCCCCTCTCTCCCTCTCTCCTCTCCTCCCCTCTCTCCCTCTCTCCTCTCCCCCTCTCTCCTCTCCTCCCCCTCTCTCCCTCTCTCCTCTCCTCCCCTCTCTCCTCTCCTCCCCTCTCTCCCTCTCTCCTCCCCCTCTCCCTCTCCCTCCCCTCTCTCCTCTCCTCCCCCTCTCCCCCTCTCTCCCCCTCTCCTCTCCTCCCCCTCTCCTCTCCTCCCCCTCTCTCCTCTCCTCTCCCTCTTCTCCCCTCTCTCCCTCTTTCCTCTCCTCCCCCTCTCCCCCTCTCCTCCCCCTCTCTCCCTCTCTCCTCTCCTCCCCCTCTCTCCCTCTCTCCTCTCCCTCCCCTCTCTCCTCTCCTCCCCCTCTCTCCTCTCCTCCCCTCTCTCCCTCTCTCCTCCCCCTCTCCCTCTCCCTCCCCTCTCTCCTCTCCTCCCCCTCTCCCCCTCTCTCCCCCTCTCCTCTCCTCCCCCTCTCCTCTCCTCCCCTCTCTCCTCTCCTCCCCCTCTCCCCCTCTCTCCTCTCCTCCCCCTCTCTCCCTCTCTCCTCTCCTCCCCTCTCTCCCTCTCTCCTCTCCTCCCCTCTCTCCCTCTCTCCCTCTCTCCTCCCCCTCTCTCCCTCACTCCCTCTCTCCTCTCCTCCCCCTCTCTCCCTCTCTCCCTCTCTCCTCCCCCTCTCTCCCTCTCTCCTCTCCTCCCCCTCTCTCCTCTCGTCCCCCTCTCTCCTCTCCTCTCCCTCTCTCCCTCTCTCCTCTCCTCCCCCTCTCTCCCTCTCTCCCTCTCTCCTCCCCCTCTCTCCCTCTCTCCCTCTCTCCTCCCCCTCTCTCCCTCTCTCCTCTCCTCCCCCTCTCTCCCTCTCTCCCTCTCTCCTCCCCCTCTCTCCCTCTCTCCTCTCCTCCCCCTCTCTCCCTCTCTCCCTCTCTCCTCCCCCTCTCTCCCTCTCTCCTCTCCTCCCCCTCTCCCCCTCTCTCCCTCTCTCCTCTCCTCCCCCTCTCTCCCTCTCTCCCTCTCTCCTCCCCCTCTCTCCCTCTCTCCTCTCCTCCCCCTCTCTCCCTCTCTCCCTCTCTCCTCCCCCTCTCTCCCTCTCTCCTCTCCTCCCCCTCTCCCCCTCTCTCCTCCCCCTCTCTCCCTCTCTCCTCTCCTCCCCTCTCTCCCTCTCTCCTCTCCTCCCCTCTCTCCCTCTCTCCCTCTCTCCTCCCCCTCTCTCCCTCTCTCCTCTCCTCCCCTCTCTCCCTCTCTCCCTCTCTCCTCCCCCTCTCTCCCTCTCTCCTCTCCTCCCCCTCTCTCCCTCTCTCCCTCTCTCCTCCCCCTCTCTCCCTCTCTCCTCTCCTCCCCCTCTCTCCCTCTCTCCCTCTCTCCTCCCCCTCTCTCCCTCTCTCCTCTCCTCCCCCTCTCTCCCTCTCTCCCTCTCTCCTCCCCCTCTCTCCCTCTCTCCTCTCCTCCCCCTCTCTCCCTCTCTCCCTCTCTCCTCCCCCTCTCTCCCTCTCTCCTCTCCTCCCCCTCTCTCCCTCTCTCCCTCTCTCCTCCCCCTCTCTCCCTCTCCCTCTCTCCTCCCCCTCTCTCCCTCACTCCCTCTCTCCTCTCCTCCCCCTCTCTCCCTCTCTCCCTCTCTCCTCCCCCTCTCTCCCTCTCTCCTCTCCTCCCCCTCTCTCCCTCTCTCCCTCTCCCTCCCCTCTCTCCTCTCCTCCCCCTCTCCCCCTCTCTCCCTCTCTCCTCCCCCTCTCTCCCTCTCTCCTCTCCTCCCCCTCTCTCCTCTCCTCCCCCTCTCTCCCTCTCTCCTCCCCCTCTCTCCCTCTCTCCTCTCCTCCCCCTCTCTCCCTCTCTCCTCTCCTCCCCCTCTCTCCCTCTCCTCCCCCTCTCTCCTCTCCTCCCCCTCTCTCCTCTCCTCCCCCTCTCTCCTCTCCTCCCCCTCTCCCCCTCTCTCCCTCTCTCCTCTCC